>NC_037332.1:34312500-34937500 GCF_002263795.3 Bos taurus
TCACCAATCTTTCATAAAAACAGAAATATGTACAAATATGGCCGGAAAATATTCACAGAATGTTCATGGCACCATTATTCTTAATAGTCCTAAACTGGAAACAACTCATATGCCCATCACAAATAGAATGGAAAAAAGAAATTTGAGTATATTCATACAACAGAATTCTATACTGCTATACGTACACAGCAACATGAGTGAATTTCACTACCACCACTGAGAGAAAAAGCAAACTAGCACAAGAAAAAAAAAAATTAAATGATTCTACTTATATAAAATTCAAAATTAGGTGAAGTTAGCCTATGATCAGGACAGTGTTCCCACAGATGACGATGGGGTAAAGATGGGGTGGGGGGGGGGTACGGGACACGCAGAGGGACACTGTGGTACTGCTGCTGCTGCTGCTAAGTCGCTTCAGTCGTATCCGACTGTGAGACCCCATAGACGGCAGCCCACCAGGCTCCCCCGTCCCTGGGATTCTCCAGGCAAGAACACTGGAGTGGGTTGCCATTTCCTTCTCCAATGCATGAAAGTGAAAAGTGAAAGTCGCTCAGTCGTGTCCGACTCTTAGCGACCCCATGCACTGCAGCCCACCAGGCTCCTCCATCCATGGGATTTTCCAGGCAAGAGGACTGGAGTCGGGTGCCATCGCCTTCTCCGCACTGTGGTACTAGTGTTGATCAATTTCATAATGTGGATGGCTGGTTATGTGGGTGGTTCACTTTGTGATAGTTTATTGAGCTTCACACTTCTTTTAACTTTTCTTTAGGTTAACAAATTTTTAAATGAACTATAAAATGTCTACAACTTTATTTTCTGGAAAAAATAGTCATACAAACTCCATTTAAAAAGACTCTACTAAGTGTAATCAAATTATTTCCTCTATAATGAATGAATATTTTGATAAAGCAAAAAGCTTTACTTTAAAAAACTTAATAAAGTCATATTTTCTAAACCAATAAAGTCACATGTAAAAATGTTTTATTTTTATGTTGCATGGATAAAACTAGAAAGACTAAAATCACTAGGATAATTTTAAAGTAACAATTTCATTTTTTATATAAATTAGTATCATTTATTTTGGGGGGTTAAAGGATTAAACAAGCACTCATTAGATAAAAAATGAAATATGCCCTTTACTGTTCTTTCAACTTTTAAATTTTAATTTCAAAAGTTCCTTTATCTTTTTGATGTGTTTAACAAAAGATAAACATTGTGTTATTTTAATGCACTTAACGGGTAAGAAATAACTTCTAAGTAGGATTAGTAAAAACAATTTAAGTCACAAATCAGCTTTTAGGAAAATACTTCAGTTTGAATACAAGTTTATCTTATTTTCTTCCCAAAATGAATAAAAGAAATTTATTTTCTGAAGAAACTAAATCAGAAAAGTTTAGGACTTACAGAGACACAGGCAGTGTGAAGGGAAGTGAACATACTCCAGCATGGTGAGACCCTCCTCACCACCCCACCCGCAGTTCTGTTTCCAGAATGCAGGCCCTCACAGACTTTCCCTCAAGTTGCTCATTTCTAAAGGCAAGAAAATCAAAGATTCTTCCCTGGAGAAACAATCTCGATAGAGACAGTATTTGAGGGGTTTCAAGGAAGCAAAATAGCTCATCAGGGACCACCCTAAAATGACAATCATCAGTGGCATGTGGGGATCATGCACCCAGAGCTTCCAGCAAGCTGGCAGGTATTTCATTCTTAAAATACAGCACGAAGCCCCAGCCCCAAACATTCGAGGATTCTGAGTAAACAACAACCATACTAGGAGCCAAAGAAAATTAAAAAACATTGGCAGTATCTTCAGGCTTCCCTAGCAGCGCAGTGGCTAAGAATCTACCTGCCAATGTGGGAGATGCGCGTTTGATCCCTGATCTGGAAGACTTCACATGCT
Source organism: Bos taurus (assembly GCF_002263795.3). Lineage (NCBI taxonomy): Eukaryota > Metazoa > Chordata > Mammalia > Artiodactyla > Bovidae > Bos > Bos taurus. The sequence goes on from NC_037332.1 coordinate 34,314,401, forward strand.
GCAGAGCAACCAAGCCCGTGCATCTAACTCTAGATCGTGCTCTAGAGCTGCCACTACTGAAGCCCACGCACCCTAGAGGCTGTGCTCCCCAACAAGAGAAGCCCCAAGAAGCCTGCACCCCGAAACTAGAGCGAGTAGACCTTGCTTAACACAACTAGAGAAGAGCCTGCGCAGCAGCAAACACCCATCAAAGCCAAAAATAAACAGACAGATCAGCGGGCTCAGTCATGTCTGACCCTTTAAGACTGTACCCTGCCAGGCGCCTCTGTCCATGGAATTTTTCAAGTAAGAATATTGGAGTGGGTAGCCATTTCCTCCTCCAAGGGATATTCCTGACCCCTGGGTCTCCTGCATCTCCTTCACTGCAGGCAGATTCTTTACCACGAACCAACAGGGAAGCCCAATAATTATATAAAAAATACTGGTAATACCTTCAGAGAGAGATGAGCAAGCACTGTATTCAATCTATGAACAGAATGCTACAAAACAGCAACAACTGGCACCTTGGGCTTTCATAATTTAAAGCATGAGAGGTGAAGCATAAATTCAATAGATTCGATGATAAAGTCAAGGAAATTTCCAGAAAATAGATTAAACAGACAAAAATAAAAAAAAGAAAATCAGAGGGTCACTCTACAAGGGTCTATTATCCAAAAAAAGCCAGAAGTTCTAGAAATGGGAATAGACAATGGAGAGCAGGGAATCATAAAGAGAGACATTTGAGAGTTTCCCATTATTGAAGGACATGAATCTCCTGACTGAAAGGACCCACTGAAATGAAATGCCCACTTCAACAACAGCAACAAACCACACCAAGACACAGCATCATGAAATTTCAGAATATCAGAAATTGGGAGGGAAAAAGAAAAGACCCAAGAGCTCCCAAGGGAGAAAACAGATCCCATACAAAGGAATGGGAACCAGAATGTCCCGGACTTCTAAACAGCAAAGCTGCGTGCTAAGGTAAGGCAGTGTCCTCAGATTTTTAAAGGAAAGTGATTCTTCAATCTAGATTTCTATAATCTAACCAAACTATCAGGAGTAAGGGTAAACTAAAAATATTTTCATACATGTAGGGCCTTGAAATTATGGAGGTGCCGCCTTACCACATGAGAGTAAATCAAGTAAAAGAAGTAAGTAGGATTCAAGAAAAAAAAAGGTTTCAGGTGTTTCAGTCAGAAAGGCCCCCTTCCTTAAGTCCCTGGGGCAGAAGGAGCAACCTCCATCCTGTGTAACATTCAAAGGAGCCTCTGAGCCTCTGCTCGGCCATCACCCTGACCCGGTGGGATCTGTGGAAACTGGAACTGTATGTTCTTTCTCCAACACGGTATACCATACTTTAATAAAAAGCCAAGTAAAATGATGAAAGCAAACCTCTCCTCATCAGCCCCCAACCAACCCAACCCCCTCAGCCTGTGGAAGTGGCTTGCCTGGCTTCAGAGCCAGATAGCCATAGGGAAAAGTCAGCATTTGTCCAAACGTGCTTGGAAAGGCCATCTTTGAGTCCAGGCGTGTGATCCCCAAGTGCCCAGCCCACTAGAGACCCAAAGGTTGGCCCTCCCATCCGTGCCTGGCCCCAGGCCCAAGGGTACACCTTCCTCCTGAGTGTGTGACAGGCAAGCTTCGAGGATGCCCACTAGAAACTCATGGGACTGATTTAATTTGTACCATACAGTTAATGTAAGAAATTTTAATTTCAAATCATGTAAAACAACAGAATATATAATAGAAAAAAACTAATAGCTATTTGAGCAAGGTACTTCCTGGGTAAGTGAGTGACAGTGAACTTACACTAGTCAGTCTCTGTTTGCAGTGAACTAATACTTTCTCATGTGGTTGACTCAAAATACTTATGAAGAGAATTACCTTCAAAAATATACTGTTAAAAAATTTAAAAGTATGGGGAAAAAGATAACGTAAAACTTTACTAGATAGAACAGAGTATGGATGCCAAGGTAATTACAAAATGATTCTTCCTGGTTCAAAAAGGTGTTGCCATGACCTTCTAACCCATTGCTGAAGTACACATAAAACACTCCTTTAAATGGAAAGAGAAAAGTTAACCAAGAAATTATCCTTTTCTCTCCAATCAAAATTTTTAAGAAATATACATGTAATGTTTTTTATATATTGTAACGTAAACAAGACGTTTGCAAAAACACTTAATTTTTAGTGACTGATAACATTGATTGCATTTAATAGGTCGATCTTGCTAGTTACAGAAGAATCCTGTTTATGTTTAAATGATTCCTGGCAGTGATCAGTGGCCATTTAAAAGGTTTACAGAGGAACCAAGAATAAAGGATAAAAAAGTACCAAGAACTGTAAGCGGCCTTGGCCATTCATAAACATCTAAACTTGGAACAGTAACTAACAACTGGAATTTCATCGATGAATATGTTGAGGATATTTAACAATATTTTTTTATTATTTTCATATTTCAGAGTGTTCTATTTAAAAGAATTATCTGTAAATCTGGCATTAGAATACAAATGTAAATACTTTTAATGAAATTTTGCAACTTTTTAATGTTTTGACATAGTTTTCTATTTGTCTTTATTTCGGATACCAAAATTATAAAACATCTAAGTAATATATTTTTGTTGTTGTTTCAGGGCTTAGGGGTAAATTCACCCTGAGCATGTGAATATAGAAAGATTAGTAAATATTAAAAAAAAAAAAGGTTCAACAAAGAAGGAATTCCCAAGGACAGTTGTTGTCCAGGCCAACAAAGCAAGCTCTCCAGACTGCCGAGGCCAGTTTCCAAACGGAAAAAATGCAGAACTCACAGAGGTTTACAACTCTGCTAAGTTTTTAGGTAGTTTATACACAGGCTTGAAACATACTAATTGAAATATATGAAAAAATCAGCATTAGGCCTATGTAAAGCTAATCAGGAAGCAAGAGAATCATTAACCCCAGAAAAAGAAAGAAAAAAGAAATGTAAAACAGTAGCACATGGCTCAGCATCAAACAATAAAACAATACTGATATAAGATGTAACAATCATGAGGAAAGAAAAAGGCGTGAAGAGGGGAGGTTTAACAGGGTTCCATACAAAGAGGGTCAACAGGTAAAGTGAAAAATAGGTCAGTTAAGGAACAGTAATATAAACATGCTACTTAGAAACATGGAGGTAAAGAGCCAGAAAAATAAACTCGACTTGTTGAAAGCTGTCTCTTGGAGGTGGGTATGAAGGGTGAGATAGGGGAGTATTAATATATAGTCTTTTATAAGTAACAGCTTTATTGAGATATATTTCATACACCACACAATTCACCTGTTTGAAGTATGTAATTCAGTGGCATTCAGTATATTGGGCAACCATCACCATCAATTTTAGAATATTTTCATCACCCCAAAAAAGAAACCTAATACTCATTAGCAGCCACTCTGCATTCTCCCTAAGTCCTTCCTTTGTTGTTTTCAGTTCTAAATTGTGGTAAAATACACACAATGACTATTTTAGTCATTTTTAAGTGTTCAGTTCAGTGGCACTAAGTACACACACACTTGAGCAACCATTACGACCATCCATCTCCAGAAATTCTTCATCTTCCCACAACCGGTAAGAATTCCCCACTGCCTCCCTCCCCAAGCCTTGCTGACGGCTGTTGCTGTTCTACCTTCTATTTGATTCTTCCAATTACCGTATATGAGTGGAAGCAAACAAAAATTGTCATTTTGTGTCTGGCTTATTTCACATAACACGATGTCTTCAGGGTTTACTCATGCGGTAGCATACTTCAGAGCTGCACTCTTTATGAAGGCCGAATAATACTCCAACATTCCATTGTGTGCACACACGTTTTAGTTATCCGCTCATCTACTGATGGACATGTGGGAATGCTTCTACTTTCTGGCTATCATAAATAATGTTGCTATGAAAATGGTGAATGAATATATCTGTTCAATCCCCTGCTTTAAGTTATTTTGTGTATATACCCAGAAGTGAAATGCTGGATAAAACGTTTAAATTTTTAACTTATTTTTATTTTTTCACTTTAGGGTGTGCTGGCCTTCATTGCTGCACAGATTTTCTCTAGTTGCAGTGAGCAGCGGCTACTCTCTAGTTGCAGCGCACAGGCTTCTTGTTGCTTCTCCTGTTGCAGAGCACAGGCTCCAGGAGAATGGGCTTCAGTAGCTGCAGCACAAGAGGCTCAGTAGTTGTGGCTCACGGGCCTGAGAGTGTGTAGGCTTCAGAAAGTTGTGGTGCACGGGCTCAGTAGTAGCAGCTCATGGGCTCCAGAACATGGGCTCGGTAGTTGTGGTGAATGAGTTTAGTTGCTCCGTGGTATGTGGAATCTTCATGGACCAGGGATCAAACCTGTGGCCCCTGCACGGGCAGGTGGATTCCTATACAGGTTCGCCACCAGGGCAGTCCTGAAATGTTTAATTTTTTGAGGAAAAGACATATTGCTTTCCATAGTGACCGTATCATTTTATATTACCATGAGCAATGCACAAAGGTTCCAATTTTTCCACATCCTTGCCAACACGTGTTCTCAGTTTTTTTTGTTTGTTTTTAATAAAAGCCATCCTAATAGGTATGAAGTTGTATCTTATTGTGGTTTTGATTTGCATTTTCCTAATGACTGAACTGAATGATTAGTAATGTTGAGCATCTTTACACGCTAGTCAAATAATGCTCAAAATTCTCCAAGCCAGGCTTCATCAATACATGAACTGTGAACTTCCAGATGGTCAAGGTGGTTTTAGAAAAGGCAGAGGAACCAGAGATCAAATTACCAACATCCACTGGATCATCAAAAAAGCAAGAGAGTTTCAGAAAAACATCTATTTCTGCTTTATTGACTGTGCCAAAGCCTTTGACTGTGTGGATCACAATAAACTGTGGAAAATTCTGAAAGAGATGGGAATACCAGACCACCTGACCTGCCTCTTGAGAAATTTGTATGTAGGTCAGGAAGCAACAGTTAGAACTGGACATGGAACAACAGACTGGTTCCAAATAGGAAAAGGAGTACATCAAGGCTGTATATTGTCACCCTGCTTATTTCACTTATATGCAGAGTACATCATGAGAAACGCTGGACTGGAAGAAACACAAGCTGGAATGAAGATTGCTGGGAGAAATCTCAGTAACCTCAGATATGCAGATGACACCACCCTTATGGCAGAAAGTGAAGAGGAACTAAAAAGCCTCTTGATGAAAGTGAAAGAGGAGAGTGAAAAAGTTGGCCTAAAGCTCAACATTCAGAAAACTAAGATCACGGCATCTGGTCCCATCACTTCATGGGAAATAGATGGGGAAACAGTGGAAACAGTGTCAGACTTTATTTTTGGGGACTCCAAAATCACTGCAGATGGTGACTGCAGCCATGAAATGAAAAGATGCTTACTCCTTGGAAGGAAAGTTATGACCAACCTAGATAGCATATTGAAAAGCAGACATTACTTTGCCAACAAAGGTCCATCTAGTCAAGGCTATGGTTTTTCCAGTGGTCATGTATGGATGTGAGAGTTGGACTGTGAAGAAAGCTGAGTGCCGAAGAATTGATGCTTTTGAACTGTGGTGTTGGAGAAGACTCTTGAGAGTCCCTTGGACTGCAAGGAGATCCAACCAGTCCATTCTAAAGGAGCTAAGTCCTGGGTGTTCATTGCAAGGACTGATACTAAAGCTGAAACTCCAATACTTCGGCCACCTCATGTAAAGAGTTAACTCATTGGAAAAGACCCTGATGCTGGGAGGGATTGGGGGCAGGAGGAGAAGGGGACGACAGAGGATGAGATGGCTGGATGGCATCACCAACTTGATGGACATGAGTTTGAGTCAACTCCAGAAGTTGGTGATGGACAGGGAGGCCTGGTGTGCTGTGATTCATGGGGTCGCAAAGAGTGACCCCAAAGAGTGACATGACTGAGCGACTGAACTGAACTGAATGATTAGTAATGTTGAGCATCTTTTTATGTGCTTATTGGCCATTTATTTATCTTCTTCATAGAAATTTCTATTCAAGTCCTTTGCCCATTTCTGATTTGATTTGCTTGCTTTTTGTTGTTAAATCTTAGGAGTTCTTTATATAGTCTGAAATATTCACCGCCTTGTATTTGGTTTGTAATTCTTCTCTATCATCCTGTTGACTGTCTGTATATTCTGTTAATACTGACACACAATTTTTCTAATTTTGACAAGATTCAAATTATTTTTTCTTCTGTTTCCCATGACTTTAGTGCCATATCCAAGAATAACTGCCAAATCCAACATCATGAGGTTTTTTCTAAGAGTTTTATAGTTTTGTCTCTTTGATGCATTTTGGGTTAATTTTTGCATATAGTGTTTAGATAAGGGTTAAGCTTCATTCTTTTGCATGTGAATTTCCAGTTTTCCCAACTCCATTTGTTGAAAAGACTATCTTTTTCTCATTGAATAGAGAACTGGCATCCTTATAGAAAATCATTTGGCCATATATGCAAGGACTTACGTCTGGCCTCTCCAGTCTGCCCCATTGGTTAGTGTGTCTGTCTTTATGTCACTAAGGACAGTGTATGCTTTTGATCACTATAGTTTTGCAGAAAAATCTGAAATCAGGAAGTGTGAGTCCTCTAACTTTGTTCCTCTTTTTCAAGATAGTTTTGTAATTCAAGGTTCCTTGAGATTCCATATGAATTTTTGAACAAATTTTTCTATTTCTACAAAAAATATCATTGAAATTTTGATATGGGTTGCACTGAATCTGTAGATTGCTTTGAGTATTATTGACATTTTACCAGTATTAAGCCTTCCAAGTGATGAACAAAGGATGTCTTACCATTTCTATACACCTTCTTTAATTTCTTTCAGCAATGTAAAGTTCTTATGGTGTAAGTCTTTACCTCCTTGGTTAATATGATTAAATATTTTATTCCTCTGATTTACTGTAAACAGAACTGTTCATTTTTTTTCCATATTGTTCATGATTAGTGAAGAAAAATCATTTTGTTTTTAAATGAGATGGTTAGATAGCATCACCAACTCAACAGACATAAATTTGAGCAAACTCCAGGAGATAGTAGGCGACAGAGGAGCCTGGCATGCTGCAATCCATGGGGTCACAAAGAATCAGAATGACTTGGTGACTGAACACCACCAACAACATGTATTACACAGATAAAAGATAAATACATCAAAAAGAAGACAAATATATTGCAATTCTCCAAAGATCAAGTTTAATCAGAAAGGAGATAAACTGTGTTTAAACAGTTTACATTATTCAAACAACCAGATTCTGAACTTTCCAAATTTTAAAAAATGTGAACATTTCATACTCTTCAGTATACTGTACTATAAAATGAAAGTAAATTTCCATGTATCTTTCTGTTGACCTGTGATTTTCTTATTGCAAATATAATTTGCTTTAGTTTTTTAAAAAAAATCACACCCTGTAACATATTCCACGAGAGATTCCATATATCAACAGAGAATTATCTTCTGATTTCTTATATTCTCTTCCTTATATCTATGGGTTTTGCCAGATTCTGTTAGTATTCCAGGGACTTCCCTGTATATGGTAAAGAATCTGCCTGCCTGCTCTACCAAAACTTCTCACCCCTGGAGATATTCAACAGACATTCTATATGGAGGTTTCAATCCAGACTGGGAAGGTGAATGGAAAGAATTTAATCGATTTCTTTAATTCTTTTGCTTCTACTATTCTAGGATCATAGCAAATGAAGATGCCAAAAGACAACTGGAAGGTTTAGAGTTAAATAAAATAACAAAATCAACAACAAAACAAAAATAGTAAAATGAAAACTTTTGGTTCAATAATGAAATGTAGCCAAAGTGGCTTTGCTGTAAACCTAAGAATGTGCAACTTGAATGTGAGGAAAAAGTTTTAAATTTATTTTTAGAATTTCAATTGTCCACACAAATTCCAGATGAGAACTCTATGAAAAACTATCAATAAAATATTTATTGAATCACTATTATATTCCCAACATTATGCTAGGCACTAAGAACACAAAAACCAAAATAAATGTTCAGCTCCTGCTTTCACAGATCGCATGTAAATAATAACATGCAATCTGGAGGAGGCACCTTAAGTCAAGGGTGGGTAGTGAGGGAAATTCATGAAAAGAAGAGGTGACCTGAGCTGAGTCTTAAAGAATAAGGAGGAAGTAGGAATGATCTCTGACTGTATTGGGCACTGTACTGTAGGTGCAGGCTACAAAGACTACTCAGAGAAAATCTGTAGTTATGTCAATAAGGGGGACATTGTTCAGTTGCTAAGTGGTGTCTGATTCTTTGTGACTCAATAGACTGCAGTAAGTCAGGCTTCCCTTTTCTTCACCATTTCCTGGAGTTTGCTCAAACTCATGTCCATTGAGTTGGTGATGCCATCCAACCATCTCATCTTTTGCCACCACCTTCTCCTCCTGCCTTCAGTCTTTCCCAGCATCAGGGTCTTTTCCAATGATTTGGTTCCTTGCATCTGACTGCCAAACCACTGGAATATTAGCTTCAGCATCAGTCCTTCCAATGAATATTCAGGGTTGATTTCCTTTAGGATTAACTGGTTCGATCTCCTTGCTGTTCAAGGGACTCTCAAGAGCCTTCTCCAGCGCCACAGTTCAAAAGCATCAGTTCTTCAGTGATCAGCCTTCTTTATGGTCCAACTCTCACATCCCTACCTGATTACTAAAAAGACCATAGCTTCATCAGTAAAGTGATATCTTTGCTTTTTAATATGCTGTCTAGGTTTGTCCCTTTCTTTCCAGGAGCAAATGTCTTTTAATTTCATGGCTGCAGTCACCATCGGCAGTGATTTTGGAGCCCAACACCATAAAGTCTGTCATTGTTTTCATGTCTTACCCCATCTATTTGCCATGAATGATGGGACCAGATGCCATGATCTTAGCTTTTTGAATGTTGAGTTTTAAGTCAGCTTCTTCACTCTCCTCTTTCACTTTCATCAAGAGGCTCTTTAGTTCTCCTTTGCTTTCTGCCATAAGACTGGTATCATCTACATATCTGAGGCTGTTGATACTTCTATTGGCAATCTTGATTCCAGCTTGTAATTCATCCAGTCTGGCATTTCACATAATGTACTCTGCCTTTAAGTTAAATAAGCAGAGTGACAATCTATAGCCGTGACATACTCCTTTCCCAATTTGAAACCAGTCCATTGTTCCATGTCTGGTTCTACTGGTACTTCTTGACCTGCATACAGGTTTCTTGGGATGCAGGAAAGGTGATCTAGTATTCCCATTTTTTTCAAGAATTTTCCACAGTTTGTTGTGACCCACATGGTCAAAGGCTTTAACATAGTTAGTGATGTAAAGTAGATGTTTTTCTGGAATTTTCTAGTTTTTTTCTATGATCCAGTTGATACTGGCATTTGATCTCTGGTTCCTCTGCCTTTTCTAAATCCAGCTTGTACATCTGGAAATTCTTGGTTCACGTACTGCTGAAACCTTGCTTGAAGGATTTTGAGCAATATCTTGCTAGCATGTGAAATGAGCACAACTGTATGGTAGTTTGAACATTCTTTGGCATTGCCTTTCTTTGGGATTGGAATGAAAACTGACCTTCTCCAGTCCTGTGGCCACTGCTGAGTTTTCCAAATTTGCTGGCATACTGAGTGCAGCACATTAACAGCATCATCTTTTAGGATTTAAAATAGTTCCAGTGGAATTCCATAACTTCCACTAGCTTTGTTCATAGCAATGCTTCCTAAGGTCCAGTTGACGGCACACTCCAGGATGTCTGGCGCTAGGTGAGTGACCCCACCATAGTGGTTATCCAAGTCATTAAGATCCTTTTTATACAGTTCTGTGTATTCTTGCCACCTCTTCTTAATATCTTCTGCTTCTGTTAGGTCCATACCATTTCTGTCCTTTATCGAGCCCATCTTTGCATGAAATATTCCCTTGGTATCTCTCTTTTAGAAAAGATCTCTAGTTGTTCCCATTCTATTGCCTTCCTCTATTTCTTTGCACTGTTCACTTAAGAAGGCTTTCTTATCTCTCCCTATTATTCTTTGAAACTCTGCATTCAGTTGGGCATATCTTTCTCTTTCTCCTTGCCTTTCACTTCTTTTCTTTTCTCAGCTAACTGCAGGGCCTCCTCAACCATTTTGCTTTCTTGCATTTCTTTTTCTTTGGGATGGTTTTGGTCACTGCCTCCATAACAGAAGAAGCAAGAATCACAATCCTATGGCCTCCAGAATGAAAACCACATCACAGAAAACTAACCAAAATGATCACATGGATGTAACTTAATGACTCTTATCCACCATGCTGTGTAGAGCCACCCTAGTCGGTTGGGTCATGGTGGAGAGTTCTGACAAAACGTGGTCTACTGAAGAAGGGAATGACAAAGTTCTTCAGTACTCTTGCCTTGAGAACCCCATTAACAATATGAAAAGGCAAAGAGGTATGAAACTAGAGATGAGCCCCTCAAGTCCGTAGGTGTCCAATATGCTACCAGGTAAGAGTAGAGAAATAGCTTTAGAAAAGAGGCTGAGCCAAAGCAAAAACAATGACCAGTTGTGGATGTTTCTGGTGGTGAAAGTCAAGTCCAATGCTGTAAAGAAATATTATTAGGAACCTGGAATGTTAGGTCCATGAATCAAGATAAATTGGATGTGGTCAAACAAGAGGTGGTGGCAAGAGTGAATATCGACGTTTTAGCCATCAGTGAACTAAAACGGATGGGAATGGGAGAATTTAATTCAGATGACCATTATATCTTCTACTGTGGGCAAGAATCCCTTAGAGGAAATGGAGTAATTTCTTAATTACTCCATAATTACTATTAATTACCATGATCAACAAGAGTCCAAACTGTAGTACTTGGGTGCAGTCTCAAAAATGACAGGATGATCTCAGTTCCTTTCCCAGGCAATCCATTCAACATCACAGTAATCCAAGCCTATGCCCCAACTACTAATGCCAAAGATGAAGTTGAACAGTTCTAGGAAGACCTAAAAGACCTAGAACTAACACCAAACAAAGACATCCACTTTATCATAGGGGACTGGAATGCAAAAGTAGAAGTTAAGAGATACCTGGAGTTAATAGGAAAGTTTGGCCTTGGAGTACAAAATGAAGCAGGGCCAAGACCAACAGAGTTTTGCCAAGAGAATGCACCACTGGTCGTAATAAACACCCTCTTCCAACAACATGAGAGATGACTCTACATATGGACATCACCAGATGGTCAATACTGAAGATGGAGAAGCTCTATACAGTCAGAAAAAACAAGACCTGGAACCGACTGTGGCTCAGATCATGAGCTTCTTATTGCAACATTCACACTTAAATTGAAAGTACAGAAAACCACTAGGCCATTCAGGTGTGGCCTAATACAGTGGAAGTGACAAACAGATTCAAGAGATTAGATCTGAGAGACACAGTAGGGTGGAAAGCCATATGAAAAACTACTTACAAAACAGTAAGATGAAATGTTATAAAACAGAAATGTTATAAACACAGACTCAATGAGGAAAAGGAATACAGCACAGGAAAGGCAGCACACAGATGCCAGCATCTGAGCTGGATTAGGGAAGGCTTACAGATGCTCAATGGGCCGCAACCCAGGGAAGATACAAAAGTGTGACATGAAAGACATCTAGGGTGGTTGGAATCTGCATGTGGTTTAATTTGGCTAAAATTGATATGCAGCAAAAGAAGGGGTAGGAAGAGAAATATAGTGAGAAAGGAAGGAAGAAATGATTCTATAAATGCAATTGGGAGATGCTAGTGACAAAACCTTCTTACTTTTTTTTCTGAAAAAACTTTATTTTTAATTTGAATGTTAATTTTTCTTACTCCTCTGTGGGAATACTTGATTCATGAAATATATTAACTTTTGTTATTGCAAACACTTTTTTTAAACTTAAGTTTTACTCACTTTAAATTTACCTAAGTTTTAAAGTTTGATATAGTTAAAGTAATTGCTTTTTTGTAATTGATGCCTCTGTTTTTATGTTCATAAAGTCCAGTTGGAATGTAACTACAAGAGATGTTATTAAGATCCAACACAAGGTAAAATAGGAGGAGGAGAACCAAGGTAGATTCGATTAACAGCATGTGAGAAGAGAAAAAGTAGGAGAGAAAAGCACTGTCTGGAAGGCAAGATGCATTAAAGCATAACTTCCCAACTAACGAGCCCAAGTTGAGTCAGCTGAAGGTGGAGGAAGAATACTAAAAAATTATTTTCAAGGTTCAAAGGAGACAAATCTACATTTGCTTTCTCAAGAGTTAGAGTTGTTTCCAGTTTCCATAGATTTATAAAATCCTAAGTTTTCTCCTAAGTCCAAGGATCTTAGCATATCTTTTACTTTGATGGTTTCATTAAAACGGCAATTATCAAACTGAATTCCATTCTAATTCCACATGATTCAAGTAACCAATTCCTTTTTCCTCCTAGTAAACTCCCAAGTTTTCTTTGGTAGACCTACTTTCTCCTCTAAATTCTATGACGAACGAGAAATTTAACTTAAATAAGTTCAAGAACACCTTCTGGTTGTTTCAACTTCCACTTTTGTGGCTTTTAAGAATCTATGATGGTCTACTTTGACATAAGCTTTTGGACATATCCAAAAATTGGTGAGAAAAACAGTGAGTACAATGCAGATATTTAACCTTATTAACTTACAGGTAACAGTAAAATATAAATTCACTCTGACTACAGAAAACATTACTCACCTGCGACCACATTCTGAATATTTACCAATGTTTTTTAATATTAAGGCAGCTGTTAGTCGGATGTGTTTAGTTATTGGTCCCTCTTTTTCATCCTTAATAAGGAAAAGAAAAGAAAAAGAATAAAGATCTAAATCATACAGTGTTCACACCTTCATAGTTAAGGCTCCAAGGCTCACTTACTGTAAAATCTCGAAAGACAAGATTTCTTGATCCTCTCCTTAGAGCCATAAGGGCAGCACTGGGATGATTCACAATGGCCTTTTGTGCTCTAGGAGTTGAGCTTGTGCCCCCTACAGCTGGCTGCCTAAATTGACCAGGGAGAGGAAGAGATTGTTAACATGACAATTCAGGCAGACTGACAACAAATGACCAACCTGCCAAACCTGAACGTGGTTACTCGAAGTAGACACAGGGTGAGTAAAAGCTCTGGTGGCCCAGCAGTAATACTTACTCTTTGTGTCAACCGAGGCAAAAGGATTCATGGTCTTTTATTTGCAATCTATCAACTTTAAAGCAAACAACAGATGTCCTACTACAACCCATATATATATATATAAATACAACCCATATATATATATAAATTTAACCCATATAAATAGCTTAAAAGTTGAGTTCACATCTTTGAATGCAATGTTAAGATGTTAACAAAGAATAGTCTACAAGTTGAGCTGGATATTAGTTTTGCTAAATGGTACCTACAAGTAAAATATATCTCCTAAGAGTGTACTGGTATATGTATAGGTCACCCAGGAAAAGATCATCTAATACGATAATAACATGAAATTATGCTAACTACTACATTTCAAACTATTACTATCTTATAGAATTTTTTATTAACCAATTTCAATCATTTCAGTATAGCTCTATTGTCCTTTAGCAAAGATGGAGGGACTGCAGAGACAGATTTTATATAAAATCAGATTCAAACTACTCTAGGTTTCCTTTGCCACACAGAAAAACTGCCTCAGTCAGTATCCGTTGCATTCTGCTGAGGCAACATTGGAGAGAGAACTGGCTCCCGGGAGAAAGTCCTGTTCCTGCCCCTCACTAGCTGCATGACTTTGAACTGTTCCATTTGCCCCTTTGCGCTTCAGGTTTCACATCTGTAAAGTGGGGATATTTCTGGCATTTTTTTACATGAGTAAACTAATTCTGAATATTAAGTTAACATAAAAGCAATCTCTAAATTGAAAGCCAATTTTGTCTATATCTACATATAGATTTCTCTAGATAAAGATCTATGTATCAACACAGATAAAAATTATTGACTATGTATAAATGACAAAGGTTTTTTATTATAACAGATATACCAAAATAACCCTCCAAATTTGAACAAAATCAAACATACTGCAGCATACTATTATTAGCTACATAGAAGTGAAGTGAAAGTCAGTCAGTCATGTCCGATTCTTTGTGACCCCATGAATTGTAGCCCATCAGACACCTCTGTCCATGGGATTCACCAGGCTAGAATACTGGAGTGGGTTCTCAGGGATTGAACCTGGGTCTCCTGCATTGGAGACAGATTCTTTACCATCTGAGCCACCAGGGAGGCTGAAAGCTACATTAATATATACAAATTAAATACAGTTCACCCTTGAACAACATGGGAGTTTGGGTACCCACTCTCCCTGTAGTCCAAAATATGCATATAACTTTACATTTGAACCCCCACACCTGCAGTTCCATATCTGTGGCTTCAACCAACCAGAGATGCTACAGCATCACAGTATTCACTGTGACAAACATCCACCTGTTAGCAGATCCTCCCAGTTGATACCTGTGTTGTTCATGGGTCAACTGTACAGTGAAAATTATAGAAAAAACTATTTGGCAGAAAAGTGACTTTCCACTGCTTTGAGGGTAAATCTAAACTCATGTTTATGGCTTATGAAAGCCTCAGCTATTTTTTCCTCATTCTATAGATCTCAGTTTGGATTCACTTTCTATCCAAAGCCTTCTATGGTCTCCTACATTGGTGTAGGTGGGCTTTCACAGTGTCCTGTGCATTTGATGCCATTTAATAAGAATCATCTATATCTCTCATTGTATCTCCAGACTTGAGAATGGCAAAATATATCTTGGTCATGTATACTTCATGTCATATTTTAGTGCCTAGCTGAGGCATGAATAGTAATGGAGAGAATAAAAAATAACGGGATGAATAAAGTATGTAAGCAGCTTCTGGTATTCCCACCCTTGTAGTTCTGTCTAGAATTTCAGCTCTCTGAAGTTAGACTAAACCGTGTCCTCAGAATTCCCTATGTTTGGCATAATGTTCAGTACACAGCAATATCTCAAAAAATGTTGACATTAATTTATCTTCATATTATAATAATTAAAATACAACTATCCCTTGGTATTCATGGGGGACTGGTTCCAGGACCCCCTGAGGATACCAAAATCCTAGAGCCAATCCCAGACAGATACCAAGCGATGGCAGTATTTGCATATAACCTACACACATCCTCTTGTGTGTTGTAAATCATTCAGATTACTTATATACTCAGTACAATGCAAATGATATGTAAATAGTTGCTGCTGCTGCTGCTGCTAAGTCACTTCAGTCGTGTCCGACTCTGTGTGACCCCATAGACGGCAGCCCACCAGGCTCTGCCATCCCTGGGATTCTCCAGGCAAGAACACTGGAGTGGGTTGCCATTTCCTTCTCCAATGCATGAAAGTGAAAAGTGAAAGTGAAGTCGCTCAGTAGTGTCCAACTCTTAGCGACCCCATGGACTGCAGTCTACCAGGCTCCTCCACCCATGGGATTCTCCAGGCAAGAGTATTGGAGTGTAGTGCCATTGCCTTCTCCAAAATAGTTGCTAGTATATGGCAAATTCAAATTTGCTTTTTAGAATTTCCTGAAAAAAATTTTTTTCAAATATTTTTGATCCCTGGTTGGTTGAATCTTCCGGTGTTGAACCTAAAGATCTGGAGGGCTGACTGTATTATTTAGAATTAAAGCCCTCAGTTGGAAACTACAAAATAGGAGATATTATGTAAATTTAATAAGGACCTTACAGGAATCCACAGTCAACTCAGAACTTGACTACAAGTTATTATAAGTGTTCATGGAAATAAAAGGTAAATGAATAACAAACAGTAAATGTGACATATACATTTTACGTTGGACCATCACATGCCACTGTAGCCTCTCCTCAGGAGTAGTTGTAGGAATAAATCTCTCTGCCATTATCAAGTACATGTTCAACTCCTCTCCCAAAGGACAAAGAACCATATATTTATTTCCAATTTACAAAGCATTTCTCATAGATCATCTGCCATTACTACCAAGTGACTTGTCTGCAAAGTGGAATCAAAATATTAGAGCTACAAGGTACTTATACACCATGTGGTTCAGCCAATATAAAAAGTGATTCCTAGGGCACTTATGCACTTTGAACAGGGTCACATACATAGCTGGACTACAACCCAGGTTTCCTGTCTCCTGACATGCTGAATTGCCTTTTATTGCTATTTTGCCTAGTTTCCTGATTTGTCTTTTATTTAAATGCACAACAGGAAGTAAACTCATGTTCCTTACTTGGTAGAAGATTTTTGATTTCCTGCTTGTCCTGGTTCATCTTGTTTTAATCCTGCAAGCAGAGCATCCTTTGAACAGTGCTTGTCCTTTTTAAGAAAACGGAAGTAAAAAACATAAGCATCAAGATCTCTAATGCAACTAAATGAGCTACAAGTCAAATAGTATTAAGAAAGTGTACCTGTAAGTGAGTGATGAAAGAAAACCTCTGTCGTTGAAAAGGCTCACAACCTTCCCAAAGACACTGCCCTGGATATACGTCTTTTCCTCCATGTTCAGTTGCTGCATGGTAGAAAACCTGTGAGGGGGTCTGAAACCACCTACAAAAAATAGAAGTAGTAGAAATGTTCTAACACTTAGATATGTTCTTTAAAATAGAAAACCTGCTCTCTTAATACAAAAGCTCCAGAACAAATAATGAGCAAAACAGTACAAATAAATATCATTCCAAATAATATTTTTAAAATTTCTGCTTATACTTAAAAGTCAAATACTCAAAAGTTCTGAACACTTCTGGTAATTAGATATAAGCTTAATATTTCACTCTCATTTCCCTAACTTCAACGAAAGTCAGTTAAGAATCTCTTGAAAGTAGATAAAATTTCATTTGAAAACACAACAGAACATAATCTCATAAACAAATACCATACTCTGTTGTACTTTTAGAAGCTGCTCAAGCATTTACCAGATTTCATATCACATATAATAAACTCCAGCATATTCAATCTAAAAATCTAAATGCTATAAACTTTGGTGAGTCTGGCTCTTAAGTTGAATTCACATTTTGTATGTCCATCCATGTTTAAGAAGTCATGTCTCTCGTTTCTCCAACGTCATACCTTACTCAGTTAGAGACCTTGAGGTTTAATAATACAAATACCTTAGTATATCTGGCCAAGGACAGAAATCTGAAGAAAATCAGGCACTGTACTACTGCCTTGTTAAATAGAATATATGGCAATGAGAGAGAATACTGGAATCCAGACAGCAAAGACTACATTAAAAGACTTCAATTACTAACTACTAACTCAAATATTTATATAGTCAATATCTTTAAAGTTTATAGCAGAACTCTCTCAGAATTGAATTTTTTATGGATGTCAGATAAACATGTCTATATTTGAGCCAATTTCTGATGTGGAGCACATATATAATATTTCAAATTAATATTCCTTCAGGAAATAAATGATAGGCATTTTAAAATAAATTTTAATCAAAAGAACTGAATACTGAAGTATAAAAGATGATGTTAAAAACCATTGTAACTGACATATTTCATTCCATCTATATAAATACTTCATCTATATAAATAATTTCTGATAGTTTTATTATAAAACTATCATGGATTCAAAGAATTAATATAGTTTAAAGTGACTACCCAAAGCGATCTACAGAGTAAATGCATTCCCTACCAAAATTCCAATGGCATTTCTGACAGAAATAGAACAATTAATCCTAACATTTGTACAGAATCGCAGAAGCTCCCAAAAAGCTAACGCAATCCTTAGAAACATGAAAAGTTGGCGGCATCATGTGCCCTAATTTCAAACTATATTACAAAGCTACAGTAATCAAAACAGTATGGCATCTGCATAAAAACAGACACATAGAACAGAGAGAGCCCAGAAATAAACTCATGGATATATAATCAATTAATTTATGATAAAGAAGTCAAAAATATATAATAGAAAACAATGCCTTAATAAGAAATGTTGGAAACAATGCATAGCCACATGCAACAAAAAAGAAACTCAACTACTCTTTTATACCATACAAAAAAAAATTAACTCAGAATGGATTAAAGACTGGAATGTAAGGTTTGAAATCACAAAAGTCCTAGAAGAAAACAGAAGTGTTAAGTTGCTGAACACAGGCTTCAGCAATGATTTCTGCAGATTTGATACTGATACTAAAAACAAAAGCAACAATAAACAAAAATAAGCAAAAATAAATAAGTGGGACCACATCAAACTAAAAAGCACCTGTGAAAGCAATGGAAATAATCAACAAAGTAAAAGGACAATGTACTGAATGTGAGAAAATATTTATAAAGCATACATCTCATAAGGGGTTAACATACAAAGCACATAAGGAACGCATACAGCTCAGCAGCAAAAATCCCAAAATTTTTAAATGGGTAGAGGTTCTAATTAGACACTTTTTCAAAGAAGACATACAGGTACATGAAGAAATCAATATCAAAACCACAATGAGATGTTACCTCACATATGTTAGGAAGACTACTATCAAAAACACAAGAAAGAAGTGTTGATGAGGATATGGAGAAAAACAAAACCCCTGTCCCTGTGCACCCTTAGTGAGAATGTAAACTGGTGTAGCTACTGTGAAAACTATAGAGATTTCTCAAAATATTAAAAATAGAACTACCATACGATCCAGCAATTCCCACTCTGGATATTTAGCAAATAAATGAAAACACTAACTTGAAAAGATATGTACACCCCCATGTTCACTGTAACATTATTTACAAAAGCCAAGATACAGAAACAACCTAAGTATCCATGACAAGCCTAAACAGTGCATTAAAAAGCATAGATATCACTTTGCTGACAAAGATCAGTATAGTCAAAGCTATGGTTTTTTTAGTTGTCATGTAGAGATGGGAGAGTTGGGCCATAAACAAGGCTGAGCACTGAAGAACTGATGCTTTCGAACTGTGGTTCTGGAGAAGACTCTTGAGAGTCCCTTCAACTGCAAAAAGATCAAATCAGTCCATTCTAAGAGAAATCAACCCTGAATATTCACTGGAAGGACTGATGGTGAAACTGAAGCTCCAATACTTGGGTCACCTGATGTGAAGAGCTGACTCACTGGAAAAGACCCTGATGCTAGGAAAGATTGAGGGCAGGAGGAGAAGGGGGTAACAGAGGATGAGATGGCTGGATGGCCTTATCGACTCAATGGACATGAATCTGAGCAAACTCTGGGAGAAGTGAGTAACAGAGAAGCCTGGTGTGCTGCAGTCCATGGGTTTGCAAAGAGTCGGACATGACTTTGTGATTGATCAACGGGTCCATCAACAGATGAATGGAAAGAAAATGAGAGAAATATTATACTGCCATGAAGAAAGGAGAAAATCTTGTCATCTGTAATCTGGACGGCCTCAAGGGAATCATGCTAAGTGAAATATGTCAAACCAAGAAAGACAAGTATCATATGAACTCATTTAATATGTGGAAGGTGAAAAAAAGAATAACAAAAAAAACCCCAAACCCTCCCACTAAGGTCACAGGTAAAGAGAAGAGACTGGTGGTTGTCAGAGGCAGGAGATGGGGGGCAGGATATGAAATAGGTCAAAAAGTACAAAACAATAGTTATAAAGAATCTGCCTGCAATGAGGGAGATCCAGGTTTGATCCCTGGGTTGGGAAGATCTTCTGGAGAAGGGGATGGCTACCCACTCCAGTACTCTTGCCTGGAGAATTCCATGGTGGGGTACAGTCCATGAGGTCACAAAGAATTGGACACAACTGAGCAACTAACACTTTCACTCATAATTCTATTTCATTAATATGAAATAATGACTGGAACACTACTATCACAAGAAGACAGGTCTCATTTTACTTTTAAGATTTTATCTAAATACTCTTAATTTATTAACTGAAAAGTAAAACCATTTACACACACCAGACAAACACACAAATCAAACTCCAAATGCACTGACTTGTCAGAGTCAAAATGTTATCTATTTTAAACTATTTTGTAATACATTAAATGAAGCAAGTTTATTTACAATACATAAAATTGATGAATCTACTGGTTAAAAGAAAAAAGAATGCAGTTAGTCCTTCTTTAAATCAATTTAAACTACTAAACACACACAACTCTGTGTGCATGTGGTTTTAAGACAACAGGAATTTTTAAGTGCTCAATTTACCTGCTAAACACAGGGTCTATTATGTCCCTTTTACCTATGGTGTTTCCACTCATCCTAATTCTATTTTCTCTCTATTCATCTAACTGTTTAAGTCATACAAGCCAGACTTTAACTGAATATGGTACAAGGTAAAGTTCTAAAACAGTGATGAAGCTGGCTACAATGATCACATGAAGGTGGAAAGAAATTAAGGTTTCCAAATCCACTAAGTGGAATATTTGGACTTAAAATGCATAAATGTAATTTCAAATTAAAACAATGAGTTTTCAGGGAACTTTATTTTTTTCTGAGATGGGGAAGAATAAGACATGCAGTGGGATGTCACTAATGTCTACCACTGTGTCCAAACAATTTCCCTTACTTCTACTTTTCTATCAACAACCTACCCGGTCCCCTGAAACAAGCAACACGTTCATTTAAAGAGATGAGAAAATTTCATAAAGGCAACCAAATGAAAATAAAAATTTCCTGGGATTCAATTACCTAAACTGCTAACACTTTGGTTGTTGTTGCTGTTTAATCTTAAGTTGTGTCCGACTCTTTGCGAGCCCATGGCCTGTAGCTCACCAGGCTCTTCTGTCCAAGGGATTTCCTAGGCGAGAATACTGGAGTGGGTTGTCATTTCCTTCTCCGGTGGATTTCCTGACCCAGGGATCAAGTCCACATTTCCTGAACTGCAGGCAGGTTTTTTACTGCTGAGGCACCATAAGTCTTCACTTTGTCTTGTGTTTTTTAAACAAAACTGAGGTGTTTTGTTTTTTTTAATTGAAGCAGAGTTGATTGACAATGTTGTGTTAGTTTCTGGTATACAATAGGTGATTCGGTTATATACATATTCTTCTTCATATCCTTTTCCATAATGGTTTCCCTGGTGGCTCAGAGGGTAAATCATCTGCCTGCAATGCGGGAGACCCCCGTTCGATCCTGGGTTGAGAAGATCCCCAGGAGAAGGAAACAGCAACCCACTCTGGTACTCTTGCCTCAAAAATCCCATGGATGGAGAAGCCTGTCCATGGGGTTGCAAAGAGTCAGACATGACTGAGTGACTTTCACTTTCACTGAATATAGTAAGACCTTGCTATTTGCCTAATTTATATAATAGTAAGCTATATCTGTTAATTCCAGACTCCTAATTTATCCATGCCCCACTTCCTTTCCCTTTCCATAACCATAGTTTGTTTTCTATGTCTGTGAGTCTAAGTAACTGGGTCTGTTACTAATATAATTTTATATACCACTGCCATATGGTTATATGATGCCTTTGTACAAATAAAAAGAATGTCCTTCCTTAAGATGCTTTATCACCATCTGTGAAAAACTGTTGTAATAAATATGCAACTTCTGGCATGTACAATGTGAAGGTTGCTTCCCCTCCTCCTCCCACACACTTTGGGGTCAAACAACCACAGGTAAAGCAACTAAGCAAATAACTTCACTCCAAAACTCATTTTACTTATTGTTACTCTAGCTTTCAGGATGGCTGTTGGAATTAAATATGGTGATACATGTAAAATTATTTGGCAAATAGTATGCCAACAATAAATGAGAGCTATTATCAACATAATCATTATTATTAGTAGTAGTTGTTGTAGTGGTAGCAGTGGTAACCTTTCATTTTAACCTTGCCCATCTTGTTAATCATGTACTCTGAGATCTTTTCCCCAGCTATTTCAACACTGTCATACCTTGTTCAGTAAAGTTTATTAGTCTATCTCCATGTTAATGGTCCCTATTATCAACTATTACTCACAACTCATTTTATTAATTTCTGCACCCAAAACCACTCCCCACAGCCTACTCCAAACTTTTCACCTTTTGTTAAACACTGAACTTCAATCTTGTTAGAGCTCATCTTCACCTGTATTCGTGTGAATTTCTGAACTAAGTGATTTTTACATCTCTGGGTGGGGGGACGGGCTATTACTGAAAGAATTTGTTACTCTGTTAGAGCTTCCTTAACTTCCTTTTTCTTTATATTACATCTTCTGTCATTAATCATTTTTCCTTCCTTTGGATATTAGCCAGAAGTAGCCACTGTGTCCAGGGTTAACTCCTTCACTTACATACTGAATTCTATTTTGTTTCTTCATAAACTATCCCTTCTTTTGCATCTTCTATCTTTCTGTTTCTCCTGAATCTTATACTAAAGCATAACAATATAAATGCTACTCCAACTAAAAACAGTAGAAACACTTTTTTTTGGATCCTGTTACTTTCTCAAAAGATAGAAACTAGATTTACAGTATCTGGCAAAGTGATACAAAATTTAATACCTAGTACATTTATTATAGTAAATATATCCAACAATTTTTCTCAGTCACTGGCCATCTTTCAAAGATATATATATATATATATATATATATATATGTGTATATATATATATATATTATTTTCAATTACATCATCAATACAATTTATAATGCCTAATCTCCTGCTCATTACTCAAATAGTCACAGCTAAAGCTCAGGATTAGCCTTTATTCTTTCACTGAAATCCCCTTCAGCCAAATTCTTTTTTTCCTTTATCCTAGTGAAAAGCTGTTTGGTTCAACTGAACAAGTTATTCAATAAGGCTACTAGGTGCAAGTTTTCTGATTTTAATTCCCCTAAGCAAACACTTGAGGTTAAAACACTTACTACCAGAACTTTTAAAAGCCAAAAACCATGACATTATTGGTATAATCTATACCAATACTTTCAGAGAAGGCAATGGCACCCCACTCCAGTACTCTTTCCTGGAAAATCCCATGGATGGAGGAGCCTGGAAGGCTGCAGTCCATGGGGTTGCTGAGGGTCGGACACGACTGAGCGACTTCACTTTCACTTTTCACTTTTAAGCATTGGAGAAGGAAATGGCAACACACTCCAGTGTTCTTGCCTGGAGAATCCCAGGGACGGGGGAGCCTGGTGGGCTGCCGTCTATGGGGTTGCAACAAGTCGGACATGACTGAAGCGACTTAGCAGCAGCAGCAGTAGCATACCAATACTTTGGCCACCTCATGCGAAGAAATGACTCACTGGAGAAGACCCAGATGCTGGGAGGGACTGGGGGCAGGAGGAGAAGGGGATGACAGAGGATGAGATGCAGAGGATGAGATGGCTGGATGGCATCACTGACTCGATGCACATGAGTTTGGGTAAACTCCAGGAGTTGGTGACGGACAGGGAGGCCTGGTGTGCTGTGATTCATGGAGTCGCAAAGAGTCAGACATGACTGAGCAACTGAACTGAACTGAACTGAACGTATGATTACTAATATCATTTTTCCTACCATCAAACACTTAGGCATCATGAAAACATAAGTGAAGTAGATAAAGTACACTTTTTCTATTACTTTAAGATGTCATTATTTAAAATTCTTCAATCAATGCAGGAGGTTATATATTAATAGTATATATTATAATATTTAAATGATTTACCATATGTAAAAGAATGGTAAATGGTAAAATCATTAAAATATTATAATATATACTTTTTTACCATATGTAAAAGAACGAGTCTTCCCTGGTGGCTCAGACGGTAAAGTGTCTGTCTACAATGCAGGAGACCCAGGTTCGATCCCTGGTTTGGGAAGATCACCTGGAGAAGGAAATGGCAATCCACTCCAGAACTATTGCCTGGAAAATCCCATGGACAGAGGAACCTGGTAGGGTACAGCCCATGGGGTCGCAAAGAGTCGGACACGACTGAGCAACTTCACTTTCACTATATGTAAAAGAACAGTTTAAAAACAAACATCTGTAGCTATAAAGCTAAGATTATTTCCTCTGTCTTTAAAACAAAACTAAAAGGGCTGAAAATAGCACATTTACAGTTTTCTTAATTGCTCAATTTCTTGGCAAGTTATTTTTCCTTAATGACCAAAACGTATTCCATGTCCCTCTTAATAGCCCTCTTCCTGCAAAAAAATTTAATTTGACTTAAAACACATGTGATACTCTGCAGGAAAATTTTCATTTAAAAGCAAAATATGCGTTTAATAAATGCACTAAATGATACATCAAAAAATCTACACTGCAAACACATTTCAGTTTTTAAAACAGCTGTATTATTAGTTGTAAAAAGCAATATTACTAGTGGGGAACTAAATGCTTCTGTTGCTGCAGACATGAATTCTCTACTCCCAGCTTCTTTGCCCCAGTCAGCCCAGATTCAAAGCCACAGATAGAAACAACTGACTGACTGGCTTAGTTGCCAAAGAAAATGAGGAAAGATGCAAGTATGTGGTCTATTTTTGGCTTTTAGAGAAAGAGATTGTACCTCCCAGTAATACTCAATTTATGTACTGAGTAATACTCAAAGTATCTCAACTGAGGAAGAGGGTTCCAGTGGAAGACAGCCAAAACCAACAGTCTTTGGCTCTGCTTCTTTTCCTCCTAATAAGTAATAATATCAATAAAAATAAAATATTAATAATAGTAGAATATTATTAACAACCAACTTATTACTAACCTACTGTTCTGTAATGCAGTTACATATTTTATATAGCAAAATAGAAAATGTATTGTCAGGGATCTTGGTTAAATATGCTTTTAAAATGTGAACCCTCCAGTAAAATCTGAATATGGGATAAAATAATAGTTCACAGTTGAAAAGTAGTATGGAAACATATTTGAACAAGTTAGGCATTACGATAATGTTATGCTTAATAAACTAAACAGAAGCTTGGAGATAACACTGAATGGTGTGTGTGTTTGTTTATTTTCAATAAGATAAATAAAGCATGCAAATACACCGAATCTTTGGATTTTTACTTGAATTCTTTGAAAGTTACGGCAGTATACTACTTCATACCATTCTCGACAAAGCTGAACACAGTATAAAGCACCTCTTTTTATATGAAGTTCTGTTTGTTCAGAACTTATTATGTACTCATATATTCACAAACATCATCTTACTTGAATTCTGTGATAGCCTTCTGAAGAAGGCAAAACTATCACCACTATACTGCTGAGGAAACAAGCTTTTAAGCTTACTATAACTTTCTAGAGCCATAGTTTCTAGAGCCATGTGGCAAGAGTTGGGATTTGAAAACAGGTATGTCTAACACTAAAGATCTGATTTTTTTCTACTATCCTAGAACACATGACTGTTTACTTGGGTAATTTGTACACATTCATTACTAGGTAAAAACTGAGGCATTACACTTTTATACACACCATCCATTATACTATGATTTTTTTCTTTAAATGTTAGAAAATTCTGAAAGAATACTAGGTTTGAGATTAGCATTTGTACCTAATTCTCCTTATTGTGTACACAACTCTCAAAGAACAAAGTTTATTTAATAAGCTACAGGCTAGATTTCTGACCCCAAGAAATTCTTTTACCAAATATTTTAAGGAACACTGAAAAGGACTTCAATACAATTTGCAAATTGGTCTCATAGTATGTAACTTTTTGGTTTCAGGTACCATCTTCAAGTAGTCTTTGGTACTCAGTGTTTGAAAGAACAAAGCAAGGTAAAAACAAACAAGAGATCAAAGACAAACTATAACGATACATTATATATTTCAATTATAAACTGACGTTAACATCATGCTGACAATATATTAATAAGAATA
The DNA here is from genome assembly GCF_002263795.3 of Bos taurus. NCBI lineage: Eukaryota > Metazoa > Chordata > Mammalia > Artiodactyla > Bovidae > Bos > Bos taurus. Next base: position 34,340,059 of record NC_037332.1, read on the forward strand.
AAGATAAGAATAAGGACTTCTAGTTTCTGTTCAGACATATAGAGCCTGGAAGTTGTCACTCCCATCCTCAGAACAAGAAAAACTGTGGAACAAAATGAAAATTAACAACATTTAAAATCATCAGAGAACTGAGGTCACAAGGCAAACTGTTTCCCTGAAAACTAAGTAGACTGCTGAATATAAAGAAACAGAAATAATTGCTTAAATCAGTAACTGAGAGGAATACTGAAGCAGAAACCATGAATTGACGGAGACCCAGTATGGACTATCCTGAAAGGTAAAAAATCCTGAAGGGCCAATCTCTAGGGAAAGCCCACACTTTTGTGAGTTTTATATCTAGGAACCCTAGCAGGTTCTCCTGGTAGACTGGGAAAAAACTCCCTAATACTTACAACAGGTAGAGGGAGAAAGTAACATTTTAAAATATGCCTGGGGTGTTCTTTTCTCCTTAATTAAGGCCTGCTCTCAAGAAAAATTACCAGAGCCTTATCTGACCTAGGGGAAAAGCAAACATAATTTGAGCCCCTTCAGATTCCCTGTCTCATATAAGGGGAGAAAAACAATGGCTATGAAACTCTTCTCAAAGTCATAGCTCCAGAGACTCAAATCCACCTTTCAAAAAGGTAAAATTTAATCATGAGAACGTTTCCCCTGCCTAGTATGCTATCACTTCATAAGCAGTGTTCCAACAGAACTGAGGATTACAACTGAGAGAGCTGTCAGATACAGACTCTACTTTAAAAGGAATATCTAAGGAAACCCAAACACAACAGCAAACATTAACAAAGCATAACTCCTTGCTAAACAAACACAAAACTCACACCGAAAGTCTATTTATCTCAGTTCCTATTAAGTGATGCACATCCAACATTCAACAAAAAGACATGCTATGTGTTAAAGCAAAATTAAACTACAGACTGAAAATATAATACAAGCATCAGAACCAGACTCAGGCATGGCAGAGATTAATTGGCATGGCAGAGATAATTCCCAGAATTATCACCCTGGGAATTTTAAATGATTATGATTAATAGGTTAAGATGCTAATCAAAAAAGGTGTACCATGTAAGAAGAGATGAGTAATGTAAGCAGAGAAATGGAGATATTAAGAATCAAAAGGAAATGCTAGAAATAAAATAAAAAAAAAACAACTGAAACAAAGGATGCCTTTGATGAAAATCATCAGTAGACTAGACATGGCCAAAGAATTGATGAGCTTGAACATATGTCAACAGAAATGTCCCAAACTGAAGAAGAAAGAGAAAAGAAGAATTGAAAAAAACAGAAAGAGAATGTCCAAGAACTGTGAGACAATTACAAAAGGTATAACATACGTATATTGGGAATAGCAGAAGGAGAGGAAAGAGAGAAAAAACAAGAAATACTTGAAGAACGGCTGAGAATTTTCTAAAATTAACAACACATCAAACCACAGATCTAGGAAACTCACAGAACATCAGATAGGCTAAATGTAAAAAAAAAACTACACTTAAGCATATCTTATTCAAACTGCTAAAATCCAAGGACAAAAAAATCTTGAAAGAAGCCAGAGAGAAAAAATCCTTACTAAGAGAACAAGGATAAGATTATCCTGGATGCTTCTTGAGAAACTATGCAAGGAAAAAGAGTAGCGTGAAAAATTTCTATAAAATGTTGAAAGAAAAAGATTCATCAACCTAGAATTTTGTGTACACAAAATTGTCTTTGCAAAGTGAAGGAGAAATAAAGACTTTCTTGGATAAACAAAAACTGAGTGCGTTTGCACAGTACATCTGACTACAAGAAATGTTAAAAGAAGTTCTTTAGAGACAGAGAAAGTGGTAGAGGTAAAAATAACTAAGATCTATATAAAGAAAGGAAGGGTGTTAGAGAAGGAACAAACGGAGATAAAATATTTCGTATTTCTATCGACTGATCTAACAGACTAATGATTGTTCAAAATATTGATAAAGCAACAATGTATTTGGCAATTATAACTTCTGGATAAGTAAAATCAAGGACAACAATGGCATAAGGGACACTAGGAAAGACGAATACTCTGGTACAAGGTCCCTAAAATATCCAGGAAGCCATATGTTGTCTCAAAGTACACTTAGAATACCTATAAATATATATTTCAAACTCTAGGAAAACTATAAAAAATTTTCAAAGAAGCAATTATACTAAGAGAGAGAAGAAAATGGAACCATATAAAGTACTCAATTAAAAGAAAAGAGAGGAATAACATGGACAAAAGAAACACAAACAGTGGAATAAACAGAAAACATTTACAAATATGATAGACATTAATACAATTGTATCAATAATCATTTTAAATATGACTGGTCTAAATATACTAATTAAGAGACAAAGACTGGCAAAGTAAATATAAAACAATGTGTGGTTAAATGAAAAGGCACAGACTAAAAGTAGAGCAAAGGAGAAATATATACCATGCTGCTGCTAAGTCACTTCAGTCATGTCCGACTCTGTGCGACCCAACAGACGGCAGCCCACCAGGCTCCCCCGTCCCTGGGATTCTCCAGGCAAGAACACTGGAGTGGGTTGCCATTTCCTTCTCCAGTGCATGAAAGTGAAAAGTGAAAGTGAAGTCGCTCAGTCGTGTTCAACCCTCAGTGACCCCATGGACTGCAGCCTTCCAGGCTCCTCCGTCCATGGGATTTTCCAGGCAAGAGTACTGGAGTGGGGTGCCATGCTAACACTAATCAAAAGAAAACTGGATTAATTACATTAATTTCATAAAAACAGACCTGAAAGCAAGGATACTATGAGGGACATTATTACATAATGATAAACATGTCAATTCTTCACAAAGATAATTCTTAAGGTATATAATTCTAAAACAAGGCATCAAAATATGAGGCACAATCTGATAGAACTGCAAGGAGAAATAGAAAAATCCACCATTGTATTTGGAGACTTCAGCACACCTCTACTTGTAACTGGTAATTCGAGCAGGCAGAATATCAGTAAGGATATAGTTGAACTACACAGCACCATCAATCAATTGGATTTAACTGACATTTATATAAGACTTCATTCAATAATAGCAGAAAACACATTTTTCTCATGCTTAAAGGAACATTCACCAAAATAGACCATATAAAACATACCTTAACAAATTTAAAATAATACAAATAACATAAAATAAGCTTTAAGATCTCAATGGAATTAAACTAGAAACCACTAACAAAGAGAGAGCTGAAATGTCTCAAAATATCTGCAGATCAAACAACAAACTTCTAAAACATTCTAACTAATTGAAAATGAAAATACAACTTATCTAAATTTGTGGGCTACAGCTAATAGAGTATACAGAGAAAAGTTATAGCATTAAATGTATGTATTAGAAAAGACCATCTAAAATCAATAATCTAAACTTCCATCTTAGGAAACTAGAAAAAGAAGAGCAATGTAAACTCAAAGCAAACAAAAGAAAAGAATAAAAGTCAGAGTAAAAATCAATTAAAGGAAAACAGACAATCAAGAAAGAAAATCAACAAAACCAGAAGCTGAAAAAGATAAACCTCTAGCCAGCTTAAGCAAGAAAATAAGTCAAAGAAAATACAGATTACTAATACCAGATATAAGGGGGCTGCGGGGCTATAGGTACTGAGCCCACAGGTATTAAAAGCAGTGGTCCCCAACCTTTTTGGCACTAGAGACTAGTTCAGTGGAAGACAATGTTTCCACGAACTGGGGAAGGTATTGAGATTATTCAAGCAAATTACATTTATTGAACTCGATGAACAGGAAGTGGAACTCAGGCAGTAATGCAAGCGATGGGAGCAGCTGTAAACACGTGAAGCTTTACGTGCTGGCCTGTCACTCGCCACCTACTGTGCGGCCTGTGTGGCTTGGTTCTTAACAGGCCACGGACCAGTACCAGTCTTTGGCTCTGAGGTTGAGGACCCCTGATAAAAAGCATAATAAAGGAATATTATAAATAATTTTATGCCACAAATTTGATACTTAGATGAAATGGAACAAAAAAGACATAATCTGCCAAAACTCCACAAGGATTAGCAGATAATCTGAAAGAAACTGAATTAATAACCTTCCAAAGACAAAAAAAAGCACTAGACCTAGATGCTTTCACTGGTGAATTCTACCAAACATTTAAGGTAGAAATGATACCAATTTTCTAGGATTCCTAAAGAAAATGGAAGTGGAGTGAATATTCCCAAATCATTCTCTAAGGCTAGAATTACTGTAGTACTAAAATCACACAAAGATAGAAAAACTACAGACTAGTATCTCTCATGAACACAGATGTGAAAAACAATCACAAATCAAAGCAAGCGATGTATAAAAAGAACTATATACTAATCAAAAATGAATGAAATGAATGATTCACTTTGTCAGTGTGGCCTCCCTACCCTGCTTTACTCCTTCGCTAAGCCATTGAGGCCAACTGTGAGTGAAAGTCACTAAGTCAAGTCCGACTCTTTGGAACCCCATGGACTATATAGTCCATGGAATTCTCCAGGCAAGAATACTGGAGTAGGTAGCCTTTCCCTTCTCTAGGGAAACTTCCCAACCCAGGGATCGAAGCCAGGTCTCCCGCATTGCAGGTGGATTCTTTACCAGCTGAGCCGCAAGGGAAGCCCTGAATAAGTATCTTAAGGAAAGCTGGAAAAAAAAAATTTATTTATTCCAGGTATGACAGGCTGGTTCAATATTCAAAATTTAATTAATCTAATCCACCACACCAAAAGCCTAAGGAAGAAAAATTGTGTAATTATATCAACAGATATAGAAAAAGCATCTGACAAAGTTTAATACCAACAGATTACTAAAAACTTGGTGAACAGCCCAATTAAAAAATGAATTAAAAATCTAAACAGGCACCCCACCAAAAAGAATATACAAATTGTAAATAAGCATAAATACTCAACATCTTTTGTCATTAAGGTAATACAAATTAAAATGAGATATAGAACGGCTAAAATCGAAAAAGCTGATCGTATCAAATGCTGGTGAGGATATGGAGCAACAGAACTCTCATTCATTATATTGGTGGAATGCAAAACGGCCCAGCCACTTTGGAAAACAGTTTGATAGTGTCTTACAATGTTAAACATAGTATTACCATACGATCAAGCAAATGTAATTCTAAATATTTGCCCAAATTATTTGACAAAGTACGTCCACACAAAAACCTGCATACAAATGTTTATAGTGGCTTTATTTATACTTGTCCAAAACCAAAAGTAACCAAAATGTCCTTCTATGGTTGAATGAGTAAGCAAACTGGTACATCCATACAATGTAGTATCATTCAGCAATAAAAATAAGTGATCAAGCCACAAAAGGCATGGAAGAACCTTAAATACTTATTGCTAAGTGAAAGAAGTCAATCCTAGAAGGCTGCATATTGTATGATTCCAATTACATGACAGTCTGGAAAAGGCAAAACTATACAGAGATAGTGAAAAAAAAAATCAGTATTTTAGCAGGGGTTAGAAAGGGAGGCAGTTAGGAGAAATGACTATGTGAAGAACGGAAGATTTTCAGAGTGGTAATAATATTCTGTATGACACTATAACGGTAGATCCATGATATGCACGGTCAAAATCCAGAGAAGTGTATATAACACAAAGAGTGAATCTTAATGGAAACTATGGACTTAGTTAGTTCTAGTCATCATTCATAACATATATACTACACTAATTCAAGACGTTAATATTAGGGGAAACTGTGCAAGGAAGAGAAAGTATATGAGAAAACCTGCACTATAGGTTCAACATTTCTATAAACCTAGAACTGCTTTAAAAAACAGTCTATTCAGTATGGAGATTCCTTAAAAAAAACTAGGAATAAAACTATGATATGACCCAACAATCCCACTATTTGGCATATACCCTGAGAAAAATATAACTGAAAAAGACACATGTACCCCAGTTTTCACTGCAGCACTATTTACAATAGCTAGGACATGGAAGGAGAAGGCAATGGTACCCCACTCTAGTACTTTTGCCTGGAAAATCACATGGACAAAGAAGCCTGGTAGGCTGCAGCCCATGGAGTCGCTAAGAGTCGGACACAACTGAGCGACTTCACTTTCATGCCATTGGAGAAGGAAATGGCAACCCACTCCAGTGTTCTTGCCTGGAGAGTCCCAGGGACGGGGGAGCCTGGTGGGCTGCTGTTTATGGGGTCACATAGAGTCGGACACGACTGAAGTGACTTAGCAGCAGGACATGGAAGCTGTGGTATACGTGTACACACACACACACACACACACACACACAGACCAGAATATTACTCAGCCATAAAAAGGAACATGTTTGAGTCAGTGCTAAGAAGGGGATGAACCTAGAGCCTGTCTATTATACAGAGTGAAGTTTAGTCAGAAAGAGAAAATCAAATATTGTATATTAACACATTTAAATGGAATCTAGAAAGATGGTATTGATAAATCTATTTTCAGGGCAGTAATAAAGATGCAGACATAAAGAACAGACTTATGGACAAGGAGGGGGGAAGGAAAGGGTGGGACGAATGTAGAGAATTGCACGGAAACATACACAATACCATATGGAAAATAGATAGCCAGTGGGAATTTCTTATATGACTGAGGGAACTCAAACTGGGACTCTGTGACAACCTAGGGGGTGGGATGGGGTGGGAGGTGGGAGGGAGGTTCCAGAGGGAGAGGACATATATACAGCTATGGCTGATTCGTGCTGCCGTATGGCAGAAACCAACACAATATTGCAAACCAATCATCCTTCAATTGGGCTTCCCCAGTGGCTAGACAGCAAAGAATCTGCCTGCAGCGTGGGAGACCTGGGTTTAATCGCTGGGTCTGGAAGATCCCCTGGAGAAGGGAATGGCTCCCCACTCCAGTATTCTTGCCTGGAGCATGCCATGGACAGAGGAGCCTGGTGAGCTACAGTCCACGGGGTCACAAAGAGTCAAATACGACTGAATGACCAACACAATCCTTCAATTAAAAATAAAATATTTTAAAAGTCTATGAATTTTTTTGAAGAAATAAGATAAATATTACCACTACTATTATATAGCTCACATAGACCACAGCCTTGTCTAACTCAATGAAACTAAGCCATGCCATGTGGGGCCACCCAAGACGGGCAGGTTATGCTGGAGAGGTCGGACAGGATGTGGTCCACGGGAGAAGGGAATGGTAAACCACTTCAGTATTCTTGCCTTGAGAACCCCATGAACAGTATGAAAAGGCAAAATGATAGAATACTGAAGACAATGGATGAGATGGCTGGATGGAATCACCGACTCAATGGACCTGAGTTTGGGTAAACTCCGGGAGTTGGTGATGGACAGGGAGGCCTGGCATGCCTGGTGATTCATAGGGTCTCAAAGAGTCGGACAAGACTGAGCGACTGAACTGAATTGATTATATAGCTGTTCTGGAAACACTCGATATTATAATTGGATGAGAGGACTAACTAAGGCATAAATATAGAAAACCACCACCACTTAAAAATACAGTGGAAGTTAAGATCATTTATGAATAACAAGAAATAAAAACTATGACTAGCAATCAAATTACAAAAGTTGTAGAATTTATGGGAACAAATATTCAACCCTATACTGGGTTGAAAAAGACTATAATACCATGGAATGATACTTTTTCCTTCTAAGGAAAAAAATACTCAATATTGAAAAAATATTCACTACCTAAAAACAAACAAAAATAGCCATTCATTAAAAGCAATTAAAATAAAAATCCCAACATGGTTCCCTGGGGGAATCTCTGGAAATTCTAAAGTTCATTTGAAAACAGGATAAATATCTGTGTAGGTACCAAGTCTGATTTATATATCACTTTAATTTTGAAAATTAACACAGTGCCTGATACAAGGTAAGTGCTTGAAAAAATGAGAAACACTGAAAGGGGAAATTAGGAGGAGGAACTTGCCACCCAACGTCAAAATTGAAAGTGACAGTATGATAAGGACAGAGACCATTGGGATAACAAGTAATTCAGAAACAGAAAAAGCATACAGAAATTAAGTACATATCAAAGGTGGCCATTCAAATACCTAAGGGAAAAATGAACTAGTCAAATATTAGTCATTTGGAAAACAACAATCATACTTCACTTTACACAGAAACTAAATTACTGATGGATCAAAAAGTTAAAATATTAAAGTGCAGAAGACAACAAAATGTGTAATTTACGATCTAAAAGTTGAGAAGGTTGTTCTGAACATGAAACATGGTTTTTCTGAAGCATGGTTTTTCTAGTCTCTTCACTGAAAAGTCCTAGAAACAAGAGCCAATGTAAAAGCAATGGATACTTCCTGAAGCCCAGATTAAATATCATTTCCCATTAAAAGACATCAGATGTCCTGGCTATGGTTTTTCCAGTGGTCATGTATGGATGTGAGAGTTGCACTATAAAGAAAGCTGAGTGCAGAAAAATTGATGCTTTTGAACTGTGGTGTTGGATAAGACTCTTGAGAGTCCCTTGGACTGCAAGGAGATCCAACCACTCCATCCTAAAGGAGATCAGTCCTGGGTGTTCATTGGAAGGACTGATGTTGAAGCTGAAACTCCAGTACTTTGGCTACCTGATGCGAAGAGCTGACTCATTTGAAAAGACCCCGATTCTGGGAAAGATTGAGGGCAGGAGGAGAAGGGGACAACAGAGGATGAGATGGTTGGATGGCATCACCGACTCAATGGACATAGGTTTGGGTGGACTCTAGGAGCTGGTGATGGACAGGGAGGCCTGGCGTGATGTGGTTCATAGGGTCACAAAGAGTTGGACAAGACTGAGTGACTGAACTGAACTGAACTGTCCTTGGACAAACAGTTGATTCCCCGTATAGGGCAGGAAATACACAAATTAAGTCCAGAACATTTCATCTAACAGGGAGAAAGGAAGTTATCAAAGACAAATTAGATCACATCCAGGTTGAACAGGCCTTCACTGGCCAAAGATGGGACAATCTGAACATTAAGAAGGATATAGTATCTGCAATGGACTGAAGTTATCTCAAATATACTTATGTTCACAAGTTCATTCACAACCAAAACCAAATTAAAAACCAAAAACCAAATTAAAATCAAAATCAAAATTAAAAAAAAAAACAAAAAGCACCTCATCTCATAGTCACCTTTGTACAGTTAGTAAACAACTCTTTATTTTGAAAATTGGTAAATAAGAGAAATATTCAATAATCTGGCTTTTTCTCTAAAAACTATTCCTCAGAGAAATCAGACAACTGATAAAAAGGAAACTTTACATTTTATAACGATAAAATAATGTATCTAGGCCGTAATTTTCAATGGCTGTTTACATCACAAAAAGAGACACTAGACAGTGCCTACTGCCTGATGGAGCACACAACGCCATTTCTAAAACGCTGCTCATAAAAATCAAAATGGACTCTTATCAAACTTCTGGACCTAATCACTAATATACAGAAAGTTCAAAATCAGAGTAACATGCTACACAATAGCAGCAAAATCAGACTGTGATGCTTTACAGGACAAATGACCTGCTGTTATCAACAAAAACTGTGAGGAGAAAAACTGAGAGATGGAGGGTTATCTGCAGATTAAAAAAGACATAACAGCCTTTTCAACCTCAGTCAATGTTTGAATCTTGCATTCCAATTCAAACTCCAAATAAACAGAAGACAGTGGAGAAATGTAAACACTGACTGCCTATTTGAAGAACTCATAAAATTGAAGCAATGGACATCACCAGATGGTCAACACTGAAATCATATTGATTATATTCTTTGCAGCCAAAGATGGAGAAGCTCTATACAGTCAGCAAAAACAAGACCAGAGCTGACTGTGGCTCACACCATGAACTCCTTGTTGCCAAATTCAGACTGAAATTGAAGAAAGTGGAGAAATCCTCTAGACCATTCAGGTGTGACTTAAATCAAATCGCTTATGACTATACAGTGGAAGTGAGAAATAGATTTAGGGATTAGATCTATAGACAGAGTGCCTGATGAACTATGGACAGAGGTTCATGACACTGTACAGGAGACTAGAATCAAGCCCATCCCCAAGAAAAAGAAATGCAAAAAAGCAAAATGGCTGTCTGAGGAGGCCTTACAAATAGCTGTGAAAAGAAGGGAAGAGAAAAGCAAAGGAGAAAAGGAAAGATATACCATTTGAATGCAGAGTTCCAAAGAATAGCAAGGAGAGATAAGAAAGCCTTCTTCAGCGATCAATGCAAAGAAATAGAGGAAAACAACAGAATGGGAAAGACTAGAGATCTCTTCAAGAAAATCAGAGAAACCAAGGGAACATTTTATGCAGATGGGCTCGATAAAGGACAGAAATGGTAGGAACCTAATAGATGCAGAAGATATTAAGAAGAGGTGGCAAGACGACACAGAAGAACTGCACAAAAAAGATCTTCATATCACGATGGTGTGATCACTCACCTAGAGCCAGATATCCTGGAATGTGAAGTCAAGTGGGCCTTAGAAAGCATCACTAGGAACAAAGCTAGTGGAGGTGATGGAATTCCAGGTGAGCTATTTCAAATCCTGAAAGATGATGCTGTGAAAGTGCTGCACTCAATATGCCAGCAAATTTGGAAAACTCAGCAGTGGCCAACAGGACTGGAAAAGGTCAGTTTTCATTCCAACCCCAAAGAAAGGCAATGCCAGAATGCTCAAACTACTGTACTATTGCACTCATCTCACATGCTAGTAAAGTAATGCTCAAAATTCTCCAAGCCAGGCTTCAGCAATACATAAAGCGTGAACTTTCAGATGTACAAGCTAGTTTTAGAAAAGGCAGAGGAACCAGAGATCAAATTGCCAACATCCACTGGATCATGGAAAAAGCAAGAGACTTCTAGAAAAACATCGATTTCTGCTTTATTGATTATGTCAAAGCCTTTGTGTAGATCACAATAAACTATGGAAAATTCTTAAAGTGATGGGAATACCAGCCCACCTGACCTGCCTCCTGAGAAATATGTATGCAGATCAGGAAGCAACAGTTAGAACTGGACATGGAACAACTGAACAGGGAACAACAGACTGGTTCCAAATTGGGAAAGGAGTACGTCAAGGCTGTATACTGTCACCCTACTTCATGTCACCCTATATCATGACAAACGCTGGGCTGGAGGAAGCACAAGCTGCAATCAAGATTTCGGGAGAAATATCAATAACCTCAGATATGCAGGTGACAACACCCTTATGGCAGAAAGTGAAGAGGAACTAAAGAGCCTCTTGATGAAAGTGAAAGAGGAGAGTGGAAAATTTGGCTTAAAGCTCAACGTTCAGAAAACTAAGATCATGGCATCTGGTCCCATCACTTGATGGGAAACAGATGGGGAAACAGTGTCAGACTTTATTTTGGGGGACTCCAAAATCACTGCAGATGGTGACTGCAGCCATGAAATTAAAAGACGCTTACTCCTTGGAAGGAAAGTTATGACCAACCTAGATAGCATACTGAAAAGCAGAGACATTACTTTGCCAACAAAGGTCCGTCTAGTCAAGGCTATGGTTTTTCCAGTGGTCATGTATGGATGTGACAGTTGGACTATAAAGAAAGTAGAGCACTGAAGAGTTGATGTTTTTGAACTGTGGTGTTGGAGAAGACTTTTGAGAGTCCCTTGGACTGCAAGGAGATCCAACCAGTCCATCCTAAAGGAGATCAGTCCTGGGTGTTCATTGGAAGGACTGATGTTGAAGCTGAAACTCCAGTACTTTGGCCACCTGATGCGAAGAGCTGACTCATTGGAAAAGACCCTGATGTTGGGAAAGATTGAGGGCAGGAGAAGGGGACGCCAGAGGATGAGATGGTTGGATAGCATCACTGACTCAATGGACATGGGTTTGTGTGGACTCCGGGAGTTGGTGGACAGGGAGGCCTGGCGTGCTATGGTTCATGGGGTCGCAAAGAGTCGCACATGACCTAGTGACCTAACTGAACTGAACTGAATGTTATTTTTCTGCAGGGTTATAAATTATGGTTAAAGAGTAGTGTCCTAATTTTTTAGAGATACATGCCTGCAGATTAAAAAAGAAATTACTAACATGCGTGATGTAAGGGTGAGTAGTGCATTTCACAATAACTTATCGGTAAAAGACATAATTTTAGTTCTAAATCTGTATGAATCAAGGAAGATTCTTCATTAATATTTTTGATCAGATATTAAAGAAATCAGAGCATAGTTATTTAGCGACAATAGCCACTACATGTATTTTTCCACCTGGAATTTAAACTAAAAATGAACAGCCATCCCTTGGTATCCATTGGGGATTGATTCCAGGTTCCCCTCAGATCTGCAGATGCTTAAGTCCTTTATATATAATGGTGAAGTATTTGCATTTAACTTAAGAATATCTTCCTGTCTACTTTATATCATTTCTAGACTACTTATAATACCTAATACAATGTAAATGCTATGTAAACAGCTGTAAATACAATGTAAATACTATGTAAATAGTTGCCATCACTTGGGCAATGTTTTGCTTTTTGGAACTTTCTGGAATTTTGGGAGAATATTTCTAATTCCTATTTGATGGAACTTTCAAGCGCAGATATAAAGTTGTTGTTTAGTTGCTAAGTCAACGTTCAACTTTTTTGCAACCCTATGGACATTAGCCCACCAGGCTCCTCAGTCCATGGAATTTCCCAGGCAAGAATACTGGAGTGGGTTGCTATTACCTACTCCAGGGGATCTTCCTGACCCAGGGATTGAACTTGCATCCCCTGCATTGCAGGCAGATTCTTTACCACTGAGCCACCTGGGAAGCCCTGAAGATATAAAAGGTCAAGTGTAATAAAAGCCTTTACTCTCCTCATGTCCTTATGCTCTTGATATCTTAAGCTTCTCACAGTTCCCTGGGCATAAATAGTTCCTTCTATAATTCCCTGCACTTGCTATTATGAATGAAATTGTTTTTGCATGACAAACTCCTACTCATACTTTAAGAACCAACTCAAAAGTAATGTCTATAATGAAACATTTCTAACCATGCCAGCATTACATTCTGTTCATTATATTGCCAATAATGCTATAACATAGGAACTATTTTTTATAGTACTTTTAAACTCATTTATTTGTTTTTTGCATGTGCTTCCCTAAAAGTTGACAGTGATCTTTATGTCTCTACCTCCTAACACATGAGCCCTTCTAGAGGGTGCTCAATAAATATTTGAAGAATCCACTTCAACTAATTATCAATGCAGTATATCTAAAATTGACTTTAAAATTGACCACGTCTAAGAAGTCTTGTTGAGTATTTTTCTGAAAAGACTTAAAAAGACGAGGTATACCATTCAAATTTTGGAACAACAATCTTACTAACAAGATGGGAAACAGCCATGCATTTAGATTGATTAGCCCTTTCAGTGATTTTTTTTGTTGAAATACTCTCAACACTTCATCTAAAGAAGCTAGTCCCAAACGTTTTAGTGAACAAATAGCATGAACTGAGTACCTACTCCATCAGCTACTGTTTTGCGATGAAAAATAAAAACAAAAATCTTAAAAAAAAAAAAAAAGTATAGAATTTGACATCAGTGAAAAAAGTTGCAAATTAACTTACAACATAAACATTTAAAAAGTTATCAAATTAAATAAATGAAAGAAATAATGAGAGGAAACCTAAAGCACTAATTTTAAAAAACCCTTTTGACAGATTTTACACTATGGTCTAGATACACATACTTATATACATATATAAATGAAAACAATACTTACCCCTAGCAACATAATGGAATCTGAGATATTTTATTCACTTTTTCATTGAAAAGAAAAACAAGCAAAACCCTCCTGGTAGACTTGCCAAAATGATTTCATACCCCACTAACGGGTTGAGATTTAAAGTTTGGTAAACACTGTCCAAAGAAATTCTGCATATTATCAATAATCCCTAGGCTACACTGAAAGCCACAATCTTAGAACAAATCTATATATGAAATATGTCTATATCAGAAAAATTATGAATAGGAAATATAATTTTAATAGGATACAGTAATTTCTGCTATAGTTAGGAAAAGTAAAACAGAATCTTGATATCTAAAAAAAAAAATGAAGGATATTATGTACACCTTAGTCTTAGAGCTCTAAAAGGGACAAGGCCACGATTCTTAGCTGACTACTGTTAAAGGAACTGAGATTTTAGTTTAACCAGTATTACTCTCAAGTTTAGTATTATTCTCAAGTTCTCCTTCAAGTCTAAGAAAGCCTTGTTTAAGAAATGCAATTCCACTTATCAGTTATTAAACTGTGAGATAATATAACATTAAAAATTTTCATGGTGTGTCCATCTCAAACTTAAATTGAAGACAAATCATTCTTCCTAACAGATATCTTTAAGTGTCTGTTATATAGAAATCCTATGGCTGCCACTAATTGCAAGACACTTTAAAAAACTTCTTTTCAAAAAAAATTTCTTTTCATAGTCAAATATAACATAAAATTCTTAGCTGATTTTCTTTTGTTAAAATCTAATAATTAAACATTCTCTGATAACTACCATAAGGCAATGAAGCTCTTTCCAACATTTATATAAATTTCTTTAGATAACACTGGATCTGCATAAATATTACTTTCAACATGAAATATTTTTGCTAAAAAGTTAGTGATTTCAAAAGAAAATTTTCATGAAATCATAAGTAGAAATTTAAATACAAAGACATTCCAGAAAAAAGAGCATTTATGTATATCAAATAAAACTGCCATTTACTTTTTACAAGACTGCCACAGACACATGAAGTTGTGCCCAGGTTTTCTCACTGGATCTCCATGTTGACTAGATGCACTGAATGGAGAAGGCTGAGAACTGTTAGGCTGGCTCTGAATTTGAACAGCTGGTGAAGGTGTCATTGGAGTGTTCTGTGAAAAAGACAAACCACACAGTTTGTGAAATGACGCTGAAAAACATTCATATAGAACAGGTTTGTGAATTTGATTACAGTGATAGTTATGCACTTTCAACATAAAATTCACACTTGGGAGTTTTAATGATTATCTTTTGGATACTCTTTAAGAGGATAACTAATTTCAGAAACATATTTAAGAAGTCAAATTAATTTCATATGAATCACAAAGGCAAGACTGCATTGTTACTGTCACAGAAGACACAGAACTTAGGATTAAAGATTTTATACTAATAAAATTGGGTACAAATACAACTATAGATTACACAGAGAAAAAATTATAAATGCACCCATTTTATTTACTAACATATATTCTTCAAAAGAAAAACAATCAACTGTAAATTATTATTTCTTTGTATAATATCTCCTTTAAGATTGTAATGAGTAACATAAAACCATATATAGTAAAAATCAAAGGGAATTTCAGATGTTAAGAATGATATAACCATTTAAGTAGAATGTTGTAAATATTACTTTGCAGGAAAAGCTATTTTAACTAACAACTTCAATCTTTCAAGGTGCTCTGTTATAAATTTTGATGGATTACACAAGAAAAGGATTTTAATTGTATGCATAAGTTTTCTAAATATTAGCTACATTTTTCCCGTTATATCCCATCCTTTTCTCTCTGAAAAACACATAATAATTATAACATAGCTTAAAACAATTTGAAACAATACATTTTGAGGTTTAACTCAGATTTCATTCATAACATACATAGCACAAAGGAAAAAATGTTAAATTCCTCACAGACATGATTAGCATACCATTTTCAAAGTATTGTTTAAAGGAAATACATTCAAACTCTGGGAAAATATTCAATGTATTTGCTTATTTATAAAGTGATATTGGAAACAATGGAGCAAAACTAAGCTAAAAATTGCTGAAAACCTCTTATTGGAAAATTATAGTACTTTAAAAAAAAACAGACAAAACAGAAACAGATAAGGCTCTAGCATAAAAGTGAATAAAGGAAAAGAATAAAGTGCCAAGAGTGAAGGTTCTTAGAAACGTGGAGTCATAGGAACTTTTGAGTTCTAAGCTCTAAGGAAAAAAATTTACTTTGAGATGTGACTGAAGTTGTTTTTATAATAGAGTCTCATTCTTACGATTTTCTAATATTATTAGTAAGAAAATATATACACGCATGAAAACCATGCATTTTAGGGCAGTACAGGTATCAATGGCTAGAAGTTAAGACTTTCCAGCTTGACAGAACAGGACTCAGAATTTCGATTTGCCTTTTAACCAGCTATGTGGCCCTGGGCAAACTACAAAACATCTCTGATTCTCAATTCCCTCATCCGAAAAGTGTAATAAAATCTAACTTCTGGGATGGTAGGAAGACTACAGAAACTCTACATGAAGAGCCTAGCTCTAGATTCTCAATAAATGGCAACTCACTATTATTATTTATGTTAATAGAGAAGTACAGAGTGAAACCATATTCTGGAGGAAAGATGATGAGTTCACTTTGGGGACAAGAACAGATCAGTAAGTGCAATTATTTAGCTATAGTTAAAGTTAATTATCTAGCAATAGTTAAATTATCTGGCAGTAGTTAAAGCTGGAACAAGAATCTGACAATCATTTATCTGTGAATTCTTAAACTCATAAAAACTAACAGTGAGAAAGTAGACACAGGGGTCAGGATCAGAGAGAAAGGAAGGGAAGAATAACATTAGACTAAATCTATTTACCAGGAAAAAAAAAAAAAGTCAAACTGTTTCCTTGAAATGAAACTACTGCATAAAAAATTCCATGAAATTCCAGTAAGTAAGAGTAACCAAGAGGATCAGTTTGAATCAAACACAAATATTGAAGAGTGACAGAAATATAATCTCAGAATTATAACTGAAGGGTAAATCTGTCAGAGCTATCAAATTCCCTCAGAATGAACTTTCTGGTTCCCTACCCTATTACCATTTACCCTAGGTATTTTATTGACTAGCTTGTCATATACTTTTAAATTAGGTTTATTTTTTTTTATATGCTAACAAAGCTTTATCCTATTTTGTTCTTCATTGTAGAACTCTTAACTGGTGTCATACACAAAAGTTAAATAACAGGGAATCATAGGGTATTTAGCCCCAACTGTTAATGATTTATGAGGATGTGGCAAGGATGACTGAAGTTAATCCAAACTGTTCAATTAAGAATGAATAAAAGACATATTAACCAAATGCAATGTGCAGAAAATTGTCTACACATTGCATCTGGTGTTCTCTGGATCTTAATCCAAACAAAATTTATAAAACACATTTTTAAAGACTAAGAACAAACTGAGTGTCATGCAATATTAAGAAAGTACTATTTTTGTTAGGTGTGATTTGGTATTATAAATACTTATAAATACATACTGAAGTATTTATTAGTAACTTAAAATCTTTGGGACTTACTTTACTGCAGGGGAAAAACAGTGGTGAAGAAGACATGAAACTAGAAAGGCAATGGTAACATTATTTAAAGCTGGGTGAAGGATAAGGTTGGGTAAAGGTCAGTAAGCCTCTATTCTTGTGTATGTCTAAAATTTTCACAATAAAAAGTAAACAAATAACAACAAAAAAACAGAGCTAAATATATCAATAAAACAAAATGAATTAAACTACTTATAGAAAATACCAAATGAAAAATTCCAAGACTTGCATTTTCTTTGAATAAAGCAGTATATTTACTTTACCGGGAGAAGTACCAATGACCTCAGAAACACAGATGATACCACCCTTACGGCAGAAAGTGAAGAGGAACTAAAGAGCCTCTTGATGAGAGTAAAAGAGTTGGCTTAAAACTCAACATTCAGAAAACTAAGATCATGGCACCTGGTCCCATCACTTCACGGAAAATAGATGGGGAAACAATGGAAACAGTGAGAGACTTTATTTTCTTGGGATCCAAAATCACTGCAGATGGTGACTGCAGCCATGAAATTAAAAGATGCTTGCTCCGTGGAAGAAAAGCTATGACCAACCTAGACAGCACATTATAAAGCAGAGACATTACTTTGCCAACAAAGGTCCGTCTAGTCAAAGGTATGGTTTTTCCAGTAGTCATGTATGGATGTGAGAGTTGAAATAAAGAAAGCTGAGCGCCAAAGCATTGATGCTTTTGAACTGCGGTGTTGGAGAAGATCAGAATCCCTTGGACTGCAAGGAGATCCAACCAGTCAACACTAAAGGAAATCGGTCCTGAATATTCATTGGAAGGACTGATGCTGAAGATGAAGCTCCAGTACTTCGGCCTGATGTGAAGAACTGACTCATTGGAAAAGACTCTGATGCTGGGAATTGAAGGCAGGAGGAGAAGGGGATGACAGAGGATGAGATGGTTGGATGGCATCACCGACTCAATGGACGTGAGGTTGAGTGAACTCCGAGAGTTGGTGATGCACAAGGAAGCCTGGCATGCTGCAGTCCATGGGGTCACAAAGAGTAGGACACAACTGAGTGAACTGAACTGGAAGTAGTATTTTTTATTTTTTCCTATATTAGAAAATTACATATTTCTTTTAACAAAACTAATTTTTAATAGTTTGTTTACACTGTATTGTATGTTTTTTAAAGTACTACTTAAACTATGTTTTAAGAACTAGGTCTTTTACATAAAATGCAAAATATATTTCTTTTAGGATATAAAAGTGCCTGATCATTAACCATAACCCTAACTTAAATATAAATGTAAAAGTGGTCTCAAAATCATGTTTTTGGAATGATCACTCCTGAGGAATATTGTTCAATACTATTCTTT
Organism: Bos taurus; assembly: GCF_002263795.3. NCBI lineage: Eukaryota > Metazoa > Chordata > Mammalia > Artiodactyla > Bovidae > Bos > Bos taurus. Next base: position 34,358,674 of record NC_037332.1, read on the forward strand.
GTTCTGCTCTACTGAAGAACTAACTTTTCGTATTTTAGTACCTCTGTAGTACTGTGTGACCAGAAAAGTAAAATTAAACAAAGAATATGAAATAATTCTGTGATTCCTTTTTTAATGTAAAATTATCTAAAACGTTAATGTAGCAGTTTTACTTTTGGCAAAGATATTTCCTTTTGTTAAAATAAGAAATTATAATCTTGCCTTCCTTTAACATCTTTTCAAGAGTAAACTGTGGCTGAAACTTCTAGACTGTACTGATGTTAAAAATTTTCTGATATAAGACTTGGGATTTGAAGTTCTTAAACACTTATATATTATGAAGACTAAATCAGGCATTATAACACCTAAGGTCTAATTGAAAGAATTAGGAAAATACACTCTAAAAAGTAAGTAGAGATACTTTTAAATGCTTGTAAGGAACAAGAACAAAATTTATTCTAAATGTGGTATTAAAGAGGTTACACTTAGTCTAAACAAAATACACATCTTTACAGAACAGAATTAAGATAATCACTGGAAAAGAGATCCTTGTGAGTGTGGGAAAGTTAATTCAACTCTTTAAAAAGGGTTATGGACAAGCTAATATCTAAGGTTCTTTCTGCTCTAATATTGCCTCATTTTCATAACCTATCCAAGTCCTCTTATTAAGTATAACTAGACAATCAACACATACAAAGTCTATCTTATAAATAGAACACATTGAAGTGTAAACGAAAAAATCATTTAGTGCTAATGATTTTCTTAATTATTACAATGTACTACTAGCTTCCCTGGTGGCTCAGATGGTAAAGCGTCTGCCTACCCTGTGGGAGACCCGGCTTCAATCCCTGGGTCGGGAAGATCTCCTGGAGAAGGCAATGGCACCCCACTCCAGTACTCTTGCCTGGAAAATCCCATGGATGGAGGAACCTGGTAGGCTGCAGTCCACGGGGTTGCAAAGAGTTGAACACGAATGAGAGACTTCACTTTCTTTCACTTTCACTGCTGCTGCTGCTGCTGCTGCTGCTGCTGCTGCGTCGCTTCAGCCGTGTCCGACTCTGTGCGACCCCATAGACGGCAGCCCACCAGGCTCCTCCGTCCCTGGGATTCTCCAGGCAAGAACACTGGAGTGGGGTGCCATTGCCTTCTCCAATTCGTTGAGACTGAAAAGTGAAAGTGAAGTTGCTCAGTCGTGTCCGACTCTTTGTGACCCCATGGACTGCAGCCTACCAGGCTCGTCCACCCATGGGATTTTCCAGGCAAGAGTACTGGAGTGGGGTGCCATTGCCTTCTCCACTACTAGTCTACAAATCTGAGCAGTAATATGCTTCAAAAAAAATTGAAATGACATTCCTGTGACTCTTGCTAAAATGATCTTCTATGGTTATGACTAGACATAGCTCCCCTGAGATTGCAGATATGCTTTCTGATAGGTTGGGTAACTTTTCAAACTCTTTATCAAAGAATCAAGGGGACCAGGCAGATACCCACATTCAATGTTAGCACCATTTCAAAAAGGATTCATATATGAAGGACAGAAAACTAAGGAGCAGCATCTATAAAATACCTTAAGTAAGTACATCCTTAAGTAAACTATTTTTATATACAAGAATCGGGCATGACATCAGATCACAGGATGAACAGATACAGATATATTCAACATGTGTTTTAAATGCTTCTGAAAAAGACAAGTCTTCAGTTAAGTATAATTAATTTTTTCCATTTTTATTATCTTACATGCCAACCTAGTACCATGCCTTCAGCAGATACAATTTCATGAATAGTGGAAAAGAGCAGGGCTCAGAAACAGTATCCATATTGTGGCAGATTGAAAATAAGTAGTTTTAAAGAAAGAAATGTACCTTGAAGTTAAGTACAGTTATTTCATACTTAGCTAAATACCATTTAAGTACAAAATATATGGTTATAGCATTTAGTTTCATATTTCTTTCCCCTTTATGTGTTCCTAGTATCTTTTCTGTAGTAAAATTAATACAGCTAATTAGTGGGAGTGAGAAGGAACAAAACTGAGAAAAGAAATATTAAATAACAACGGTATTAGGAAGGATTACCTGTTGGCCATTCTCAGCAGGGATATTTCCCTGCAGTCTTTCCAGCCCTGAGCATTCTGCAAGTCTAGAAGTTCCTTCTTGGTGTAAAGGTACCTCCTTAACATCCCCCACCCCTTGAAATGGTATAAAATAACAAAGGTGAGTGAAGTCGCTTAGTCATGTCCGACTCTTAGCGACCCCGTGGACTGCAGCCTACCAGGCTCCTCCGTCCATGGGATTTTCCAGGCAAGAGTACTCGAGTGGGGTGCCATTGCCCTCTCCAATAAAATAACAAAGTATAGCTAAAAAAAAAAAAATCACATTTAAATTCCTCTATTTCATCTACCTGTTTAAAGTGCCAAATCAAATACTGGATAAAATGGTATTAAACCAAGGTCTAAAATGCAATTCTAAGACTATATAAAGAAATTTAAAGAATCTGGGCAACAGTGGAAATGGTTTTTATTAACAAGCTCTTAGGAAGGTCCAACAGTCTCCCTTCCAAGGAAACTTATGATATCATCTTGAGCAGCTTGGTAATTTTTTAGCCTTTATGGGTACTTTATCCTATGTGTTAATTGCTCAGTCGTGTCCAATTCTTTGTAACTTTATGGACTGTAGCCCACCAGGCTCCTCTGTCCATGGGATTCTCCAGGCAAGAATACTAGAGTGGGTTGCCATTCCCTTCTCCAGGGAATCATCTTGATGCAGGGACTGAACCCGGGTCTCCTCTGTTGTAGGCATATTCTTTACTGTCTGAGCCACCAAAGATAAAACATACTTGCACCATTACTGAGCACCAGACTGTGTATTGGGCCTTGTGCTAAGAGTTATACACAGATATCCTGTTCTGTTTGTTTCTTATTCTTATAGACACCATCTATGTATGCTATGTCTCTTTTTCCTTGCAAAGTTTTACATTTCTACGTGCCAACAAAATACCAACTTCAAAAATAAAGACTATAGCTGTTTGAAATAAACTACATTCTTGGGGAGAATACATAAAATTTATACACATTTTTTAGATTAGGAGTAAGCATCACCAACTCAATGGACATGGGTTTTGGTGAACTCTGGGAGTTGGTGATAGACAGGGAGGCCTGGCATACTGTGGTTCATGGGGTCGCAAAGAGTTGGACACAACGAGTGACTGAACTGAACTGAAAATGTATTAATTTTATGGCTTGATTTAGATGTATATATGTCCAATATGTTAAATTCTAGCATTGTGATCCTGAAATTATCTTTCAGTGATACTTATAAGCTAGTCATTAAAATAATGTTACATATAAAAGGAATATCTAGGATTTGACAAAGAAATCTTTTAGAATAGTGGTAAATGGGCTAAGAGCACGAGCTCTGGTTTCAGACCCACCAGATTTGTCCTGCACCACCTCATTTTAGTTGGTTACCTTGGGCAAGTTATTTAGCATTGTGAGGCCTCTTCTCTAAAATAGAAATTATAATGTTTACCTAATAGAGTTTCTTTGTGAATCAAATGACAAAATAGTGCAAAATTCCTAACACAGGTCCTAGAGTTAGCTAGTATTGCTTGTTTTTTGTTATTTAGGTATCATTGTTGAACATAACCACACTGGAGGGTTAAAGGACGCAATAAACAAGGGTGGATGAAGCAATTTCATAGTAAGAGAGGTTTTCTCTAATCTGGCTTGGTCTACTGTAACTCTTTAGGATTACAAGGGAATCTAAAAAAAAGTGGAGCACATAAGATAAACTGGGAAATTGTTAAATATAAAAAAAATATGCTGAATGCTTAGTATATGTTAGATATTGCATTATTAAAAGAATTTTTCGTGTGCTTTTAAGTGAAAAACTCACCCTGTTGAAGCTTGACTAAAAATGACTTGGTATTTTCCACAAAAACTCCATATTAATTATTGCCATGTACATAATATACACTGAAGAATCCTCAACCTATTTAGATACCCTGAAATAGACCTAAGCAATACTAATATGAATTTAAAAAGTCATTATGCTCCCAGAGCAGTACTGTCCAGCTTTACCCATTCACATGAAGAAAGACACACATTAGTGAATGATGTTCTAAGCAAGGGATTCTTTGCTTTCTCATCTTCCATTTTGCTTCCCTACTCCCACCTCTCTCTTGTCATCTAGATTGGTATCAATACCAACACAATCTGCTGTTATCATCAGAAGCACAGAGAAAAAACCCAAGACAGAAGAGTGCTAGCAGAGTTGGCAACAGTCACAGAAGGTTCTGGCTGTGTAGTAATTAGGAAACAAAGAATGAAGTAGTAGTAATCCAGGAAACAGCATATAAGATTGTCCTTAAAATCTTTATAGGCTGATTGGATCCTCAATTCAGTAGCACTGATTTTAGAAAACACTTTTATTTACTGAGGCATGCAGAGAGGGGATAGTAGATATTTAAAAGGGAATAAATAGAGCAAAGGAGTAAGAGACACAAAATATTAAATACCAGAATAGCTGAAACAAATTGAAATTATAAGAAATAAACCTTTTTAAAGAATAAAGGCAACTAATTCAATACCTAAGATAATAACACACTTGATAAAATTCTTATGGAATTCACCTTTTTTACAAAAGTACTGTGCAAGAAGCCTCAAAAATACACTCATGTCAAAATCAAATACAGAAATTCCCTTCTGGTGTACTCTTAGCAAACCTCTCCCAAACAAGACCAAGTTACATTTTAAAAATACTCCCTACAATGTTAGATGACAAGTACTTCTCTATCTTGGCTCTACCTTGCGTGTACAACAACATAGAAAAATGCTTTAAACCAGGGGTCCTCAACCCCTTGTCAGTGGCCTGTTAGGAATCAGGTGGCACAGCAGGGGTGAGCGGTAGGCTAGCAAGGGAAGAGTCACCTGCTCCCATGATTGGTATTACCTCCTGAACCTTCGCATTTCCCCCACCCCACCCTCAGGGATGGAAAAAAAATTGTCTTCCATGAAACAGGTCCCTGGTGCCCAAAAGGTTGGAGACCACTGCTTTAAACCATGTGTTTAAGTTAACAACTGAAAATTGTTCAATATTACAAAGAACAGAGAAAAATAAAAGAGCATGACAGCTTGGGTACACTGGTGCTGCTGCTGCCAAGTCGCTTCAGTCGTGTCCCACTCTGTGCGACCCCACAGACGGCAGCCCACCAGGCTCCCCCATACCTGGGATTCTTCAGGCAAGGGCACTGGAGTGGGTTGCCATTTCCTTCTCCAATGCATGAAAGTGAAAAGTGGAAGTGAAGTCGCTCAGTGGTGTCCAACTCTTAGAGACCCCATGGACTGCAGCCCACCAGGCTCCTCTGTCCATCGGATTTTCCAGGCGAGCGTACTGGAGTGGGGTGCCATTGCCTTCTCCTGAGTACATTGCTAGGTCCTCCCAATTACCTTTTCAAGGTAAAACATGGAATAACAGTGCATTTCCCCCTAAAATCATATTTACACATCAGGACTTTTTAAGAGAAATGTGACAGGACAATGACTCACCTGTGGGACCACATTCTGTACGTATGTTGGTGGATGCTGCTGCTTCTGCTGAACAGCACTTTCTATTGCTACTTTAGCTACAGTGCTTGGATCTGCTCCTGCTGGCACCGCAACCATCGTTGCACTGCAGCCAGCATTGTTGGGGTCACTGATTGTAACAATTCTAACCCCCACTTTATTTGGAATTCCTGTGACTGTTTCCCTATCATTATCCTCTGCTGGCCTCTTTACAGTTTTGCATTCTGCTGTGCCATTTGTAGACCGAACGTCAGACAACAGGGCAGGAGAATGGGACACTCTTGATCCTGAGTGGGGAACGGCTACGATTTGATGCCCCTGTATAACAGAGGTTGCAGAATGTGGTGAGACAACTACACTTGGGCGTTGCTGAGGCACATCTGAATTCAAACTTGAAGCTAGAGGTCCATTAGGCAAATCAGTACCACTAAACTGCTGTGTTGCCACATTTGAGGCCTCCTGTATACTGCTCACAGATGGTGAAACACCCAAAGTTAATATAGGTCCATTAGAAGTTCTTTCTAGTTGATCACCTTTGGCAGTATCTTGCTGAGTGGCATCTAAAGTCCCTTGTGGTTCCATTGGAGATATCTCACCATTTCCTACATGATTGGAAGTTTTGTGATTTGGAATGTTTTTGCTTAAATGAGAACCATCTCCTTTATCAAAATCACAGATTCCATTAACTAGAGGTTTTTTCAAATCACTTTTAATATCCTGCATGTCCATTTGTTCTGAGTTCTGTTTTCCAGATGCTCCATTCTCACCTAATTCTAACGATGGCCCATTACTGATTAGTGAGCACTGATTAGCCTCACTTTGAATTTTCCCTGAGTTTGAAGGAGGTAGACTTGAGTCACTGTATTTTCTCCCATTTAGAAGACTTCCCACCTGCATTTCATTTTCCTTTGTATCCCCATTGCTGGTGTTTGTGGTTCCTCGTCTGCAGGACGGGTTCTCCATGACTTCAATTTTACGTTCATGAACATGTAAACCTGTTGCTTCTTTTGCTTCCTCCTCCTTTTGGCAAATTATTTTATCACCTTTGAATGGGGGAGTAGCAGTAGTACAAGATGATTGTCCAGCTGGAGATGCTTGAGTGGCTGGAAGCGTTTGCACCTGAAGTCCAACTCCTGCCTGGGTCCCGCTCATGGTAATTCCTGCTGGAGCAATGAGCTGAGTTGTATTTCCCTGACTCACAGTTGCAGTTGCAAAACTTGTATTTGGCACAACTGTTATGGTTACCTGGTTGCCAGAAGTCCCTTGGAAAATGGTTGCTGGGCTATTTGAGATCAGCGGGCCTGGCAATATTTGTAAGTTCGAGATGGGCACGGTTTGCACTCCCCCAGTGGGTGGCATTGCACTTTGGACCAACTGAACATTTTGCTGCCCAACCAATAGCTGCTGAGCTGGAGTTTGCCCTTGCACTCCAAAACCTGCTGCTTGGTTATTGGCCACCTGGTACACCACCTGAGGACTAGGAGCTCTTGCATTATTTGGGGGAGGAATCTGTGGAGCTGGGAGAATAAGCTTACCACCGGGAGTTGAAGGACCACGCTTTGGAAGCAGCAACTGTTTTATCAGACTCGACTCACCAGAAGCAGGCTGACCAACTCCTGCATTTGTTTGCTGTGGTTGAACTTGCATCTGTACTTGTTGTGGCTGCTGAACTTGTACTTGTACCTGTTGTGGAGGTGCTGGTGAATGCTGCTGCTGTTGCTGCCTTTTCACAGACAGCATTTGACTGACAGTAGGAGGCGGTCCCTGTGGTTGAGGTGTGGAAGAAGATGACATGGCAGTAGGGACCTGGTTAGTAGTAGGTGGGACAGGTGATGGTGAGGAAGATGGAGTAATGTTTGGTTGTCCAGTTAGCTGAACTGCCTGGCCAGCTGGAAGAGCTGCTGGATTAGCAAGAACAATTTGGTGAATGGCTGGTGCGTAAGTTTGACCTTGTTGAGCTGGCTGGCTTACAATCACTACACTTTGTTGGGTTGGCTGCTGTGGCTGTTGAATAGGCTGTTGTACCACTGTTGATGAAACTTGCTGAGAAGGGAGAGGTTTTGGTGCAATGTTTTGAAACCCTACCCTTGAGGGTTGTGGACTTGGGACACCAGCAATGGTAACCATTTGTCCTGTAGCTACCTGAAAATTCTGTACTGAAGTTGCTGAGACAATATTGGATGTAGAAGTCGTTACATACTGTGGGGGTGCTATGATAACAGTGTCCTGTGGCTGGCTACCAGCTGATGTTTGCTGAGATGAAGTTTGTACAGGTTGGGGTGATGTGGTGATTAACTGTTGACCCTGTGAAACTGTAGAAGTACATGCTGGTATGTTCTGAACTCTGCCAAATATATGACTCTGTGGGACAGCTTGCTGAATCACTGTAACAGGAGTGCCAGAAGGTATCTGCCCCGGTACCACTGTGTGTAATGGAGACTGCTGTGGAATTACTGATGGATGGTGAAGCATCTGGGAATTTACAACTGTAACAGGCTGTGGCCCTGTACTATGATTCTGAACCACAGAACTCTGTGCAGCTCCTCCTCCCACAGCAATACTAACAGGAACTGCTGTCTGGGGTATAGAGTTCTGGATTACTGTAGCCTTAACGACTTCACAAGGAATCGGAGCTTTATTTTGAATGACGGTCACCGGAGCATTTTGCTGCTGGTGGGTATGAACCGAAGGATTTGGTGGAATTCTTGAAACAGTCTGTGCCACAGTATGAACACCTTGTACTGGAAAAGACATTTGTGTTGCAGTCAAACTTGAAGACTGGTTGGTAACAGGAGTCCTCTGAAAATGGTTTCCTACAGTTTGTGGTCCATGAGGGATTCCTGAAATTATGAGGAAAAGTTAAAATTCACAGTGAAATGACTGAAAAGCAGCATGCAGAAATTATTTTACTTAATTTCAAGAGAAAACAGTTTTAAGAAATTAACAACTTTGCACTATATGATAAAATAATAGAACAAGAAATAAAATGCTACTGAAAAACAAGGACAAGTTATACATCTTGAATGCATATAATACATGTTTTCATTTAGCCTTATTAAATTGGTAATATTTAATCACAATAAAAATACCTGCGGGTGAAGGACTTGGAGACACATCAGGTACAGAATCAACACGAACAACGGGAGTAGAAACAGGTTGCTGCTGATAGTACATCTGAATGGGAAGTGGGATAGCCCTACGTTTTACTCCTACTACATGAATATGCGCCTGCCCATTGTTACTGGAATCCTCCACTCTCTTCACTGTATGATTTGGAAAGACTGTTCTGTAAAGTACACACACATTCAATTTTAATAACTAGCACATTAACAAAAAACACTAAATTCTAACAATGTTTACACGAACAGCAACAGTATATTCACTGCTACTTAGATATGAACCAGTATGAATCATATATTCTACAAGGATGGGAAACAAAGAATTAAATATTAATGTAAAAGATCAATTCTCCAATTTCAAAAATAATTATTATTAACATTGTAGGGTTTAAAACAATTCTACTACATATGTAATTAATAAAAAAGCTACATCAAGTCAATGCCTAGTTTATGAACTTTGCAAAATATCAAAAAGTCATGATGTTTGAAGACAGAGCTCAGTCACAGACTATTATTCAAGATTTTAAAGGGCGAACACTATGTCTTTAACACATATAAACAGCAGGAAAAACATACACTTAATTTCTCTCTTTTCTTTCTTTGATAAACCTCAGAATGTTTAAACACAAACACCATGTTTGATATCAAAATTCCCTTCAATTTAAACTTCCACCACATTACAATCTAACCATACAAAACTTTAAGTAGTGGAGATATTCAAGACTAGGTAGATAGTTGGTACATCTTCCTAGGTAGCTCAGCTGGTAAAGAATCCACCTGCAATGCCAGAGACCCCAGTTCAAAACCTGGGTCAAAAGTTCCCCTTGAGAAGGGATAGTCTACCCACTCCAGTATTCTTGGGCTTCCTTGGTGGCTCAGACAGTAGAGAATCTGCCTGCAATGCAGAAGACCTAGATTCAATCCCTCGGTTGGGAAGATTCCCTGCAGGAGGGCATGGCAACCCACTCCAGTATTCTTGCCTGGAGAATCCCCATGGACAGAGGAGCCTGGCAGGCTTACAGTCCATAGGGTTCCCAAGAGTTGGACACGACTGAGTAACTAAACACAGCACAGATAGTTGTTATGTTCTCAACAGAGGAAGGGGTATGTAAATTAAAGAAATATAAATCCTACCTAAGACATTTATAAAATCCAGTTGATGTTAGGATTCCACCACGAGCCAATTTACTGCAAGTTGATAGGTACTCAGAATACATTTCTGCTCGAGAGACAGAACAATCTGGATTTACTTCAAAATGAGCATTTAGCCTAAAAGAGGAAATAAAAAAAAATACATGGCATTATGCAATATACTATAGAATCTATACTTAACCATTTGAAGGCAATGTGTTATAAATTAATAATCATATCTTATTGATCAAATTTCACTATCTCATGCTATTTGCAAAATATATGCTAGGATTTAGGTAGACTAAATCAAAAGAGATTCCTTAATCATTCTTATTTTAGTATAAAATATCATTATCCACAAATATAAAAACCAATATTCACAAATATATGTGAATACATCAGCAGAGATGGTATGCTGGCAATAAATATTCTACAACACATTAATTTTATTCAGTGAATACTCAAAATATAACAGAAGCTCCCAATTATGAGTTATTGGTGATGTGAAAAATGAAGGAAAAACAACTAAACTTTTGTTGCTCTTGAATAAAATTTCTTCAGAAAAAAACTCTCCTAAAACATTTAACTACTTCTTAAAACAATGATACTTCTCATGCTGCACACTCCCCTTCCCCACCTCAGAGACTCTATTCCTAATTAATTACAAGGTAATTCAAACTTCAGTTTGTCTTTGTTATAGAGTGACTGCAGCTATAAGTTAGGATTGGAGGCCTAGTTAACCATAAAGGACTCTTTCTAGAACTCACTATATATATATATATATACAAGACAGGCTAACCTACAGCTGTTTCCTATTAACTGAATCAAATGATAATTATGATAAAATAATTTAAAATGCTTCTCTTCTCCTCCCTAGAAATGGCAGAAATAAGAATTTATAAGACCAAGCCTGTAACTAACACACACACATTTTACAGTGGACGCAGTACTTATTTTTTCTAACTTTCATAACTTTGAGTATCGAGTTTTCAAATAGACCAGAAACAAAAAACTGTTTGGTTTCAATATAGAAGACAAATATTTTCAAATATCATTGGAAGATTTATCAAGTATAAAGCGTCAGGTTTAACAATACAGAATATGAAGAAATAGCAAAAAATTAGAGAGATTACCATAAACCTGATTTAAGAAAAGTAGAGAAAAGTGTCATAGGAACACAGATATGAAAGCACCAAAAATATGGAACATAAAGTGACAGGAACATGGAATGGGAGAAAAATGTTAGAGAATGGGGGAAAAGGGAAAGAAATTTTTTAAAGTAATACATCACCGAAAAGTGATCTTACATTTCAATCTGTTAATCTTCTAAAGAATTTAAGTTGAAATTCATAAGCAATGTAGAGGCAATTAGCCATGAAAAAATGAAATCTAACCAATTCTACATTTATTTTTTTTCAGGAAGTGGCTGAGATGTGACCAGTCAGTCTTCTCAAAAAAATTTAAAATTGATATTTCAATGTAGACATACTAGTTATTCTATCATTTGATTAGTTACCTCTTACTACTCACAAAAAGAAAAAATTAACTAGCAATGAACAAGAAATTTTGCTTTTGATAAAAAAAAAAAGGGACATTTAATAACAAAATCTGGTTCTAAGAAGTCAGTCCAATTGTTTTAATAAAATATTAAGAAAAACAAATTCTATAATACAACAAACTTTATTTTCTACAAAATCAATGACAATTTTTTAACACAAATTTGCTTGAAAAGAAGTGGTGTAATTTAATGAAATTTTAATCAAAGACTATTTTAATTCTGAAGATTCTGATACTTTACTTTCAAACTATTTCAAAATACAGGTGAAGTGATTTTATATTGTTGTTTCTTGTATAAATGATATCCTATTCTAACTAGAAAGAAATACAGAGTAAAACATTCTGGATGACTGCTGAAATAATTTCCTTTTCTCATTTGCTTTGTTCTTCCCAAGGATAAAGCCTTAATAGAAATAAACCACTTACCACTGACAAGCAAACTTCTCACTATCTATTTCCACTATTCCTGGAGGTGGAGCAACATGCTGTGCTACAACTGCTCTGGAAGCTAAAGAAAAAAATACATTAGCTACATCATTTTTTAAAACTACAGGCCATATTTAGTTCATGGATATGGAACCAGTTAATACTCACAATGAATACCTTTTAAAAAGGTGTATAAACATATTGAAAATAATAGAAATTTGAGAAAGAAACGTATATTGGAACACATATTAATTATACCAGTCACTGTCTTAGATCCTTCATATGAACTATTTTTTGTTAACCTCACAATCATTCAAATCATATGGATTATTTCACTAATATAAACTCTGTTTTTCCCACTTTCAGACACTGAGTTTTAACTTTATACTATTAATATCTTTTTAATTCTTCTGTGAGGCGGGTATACATAAAGAAACTAACACTCAACTTGATTAAAACAATTAGCCCGAGGACACACATCACAATGTATCAGTAAATAAGCATCTCTCTCAGATTAGTTACAGAAGCAGATTGCATCAAAAATAATTTCACTTTTGAATTTAAAATATTAATATTAACTCTGTAAGTGGCATATATAAAACTTCCAGATATAATGAACAAATAGCCAACTTCTATGTTGGAACTAATAAAAATAAGAAAAACATGGGATAATAGAAACGTGATCATATTACAGTAAGTTTATAATGAAATAGGAATCTTACATATTTATAGATTAAAAATTATATTGTTTCACCATTGAATCAGCATTATTAATAATATATGCTTTTTAAACCTACAAAATGTACTTTCTTTTTTTTTCAGGTGACATGTTAGCAAAGCTTCTCAGAACCCTCAAACAAAACATAAATTTCTAAATTACTGGAACTAGAAGAGCCCCACAGTCAGTCCAGTCTGTGAATGATCTGAAGCAATCCTGACCTGTCTGGTGAGACCCCAGGCTTCCACTGGGATACAGCTAACAGCAGCCAGCCACGTTTAAATACTTACTCTCTATTAAACCATTTACATTTACATGATTTGTTTTAATCTTATATATAGTTCTAAATTTAATTGTCCCCATTTTGCAAATGAAAAAATTAAAGCTCAGAGATTAACAAAGAACACATGATGGAGACAGCAGAGCTGAGTATAGCTGGAAAGCCTTCTTTTAGGAGTGCTGACTTTGAATTCAGGTCTGTCACATTTCAGAGGACATACTGTGATATTCTGCTTCTTAACAGAACATCATAATTAGAATCAAAGGTATGTTTCTTGTGCAACCCCAGCCTATCTTTTTTCTTCTCCTAACTTGATGACTGTTACAGAAAATGCCTTTCTAAGGCCTAAATACATGTAGAAATTTCTCTTTTCTTGATCAAGTATACTCTAAGAATATACCCTACTCTGACTGAAATTTGAATCAATTAATAAACAATTGCAGGAAATATTACAAACTATGTTGAAATTATGAGAAACTTTATAAACAATGCATAAGGAAAAATAATAGAGCCACAATTAAAAGTATAAACTAGAAATATATAATTACTATGAAAGTGGCTACAAACTGAGAATCCTTGTCTTCAGGATACCTGAAGACATTCCAAAGAATACAAAGGGAACTTATACTTTAGAAGGAATCAATTTCCAGATTTTCAAAGTTTTGTATATATTCCCTCCTAAAACTGCTGTGCATGAAAGCAAGACCTCCTCTTTGATGACTGCTCTTTAATCATTTTGGAACAAAGTCTTAACTCTATTAAACACTGTAAGATATGGTAGCAAGACTCTGGAGCCAGATAGACTGGCTCTGGAGTTCCATCACTCATCAGCTGTGTAACCATGGGCAAGCTACTTAACCCTTCTGGCTATAAAATGGGGCAAAGTAACAGCACACTGACCTCACTGATGGTTATGAGGATTACAGAAGTTAATATGTAAGTCCCTTAAAACAATGCCTGGCACATAAAGAGCGGTACACAGATGTTAGCTATGATGATGACTGTATAAATACCTCTGGAACACCAACAGGAGAAGTAGAAACATTAGTATCCACAAAATGTGTTTAAACCAAGGTATTAGCGTAAGGATTCAGGTCTATCCCAGTGTTTTACATATTATAGTTAAGGGCAATGTACAGCCTTAAAAATTGGGTATTCTGGTCCTTTGGCGTGTTCTAAATTCAGATATATGATTAATATAAAGTGATGACAATTTCTGCTTAATGTCCTTTCCGCCTCCATCTTTCAACTACTACCAAAGAGTGTATTACTTTTTAAGTTAGAATCTTGAGTAAGTAAAGCACATAGAATATTTTAAAGAAATACTGAAGGTAGTGGCATCTTATTTCATTCACATGACAAGTTCATGGCAAGTTTAACTATCTTAGAATTCTGAAATAAGGAAGATTTCATGGGAACATAAATCAACATATTTTCTTAGACTGAAAAATAAAGTTGAATTTTTTTCTAAATAACAGAAATTGAGACAAAATACCCTTGATTAATAAAGACTAACTTAATCAGTTAGGTTATGTGGCAGACCTTTTCCATAATTGAATGAGGTAAATCTCCAGTGCCAACTGACAAAAATGTATTCATGCACACGACAAAAAGCATTTTTATCAAAAAACACTGTGGTCATGAAATGAAGACTACTAAAATTTTCCTAACCTAGTGGTTCTCAAAGTAATCGTGCCCTGACCTGAAGCATCAGTATCTCATGGGAACTTGTTAGAAATGAAAATTCTCCAGTTCACCTGAATCATAAGCTCAGGGTATGGAGCCAAGAAATCAGCATGCAAGCCCACTGGGTGACTCTGATACACCATAAAGTTGCAGAGCCACTGTGCCAACACTACCTGAATATATTCAGTTAAACAAGGTGCACCCAACTGAAAGAGTACCAACTTTAATTTACCCTCATATCTTGTTAATATTTTTTGATATGTTTTCAATAAACTTAAAAATAAAATAAATATCTATACTAACTGGGCAATAAATAATTTTACAAATCAAGTATTATTAATTCTTTGATTTCAACAAAACAAAGCAGAACTCAAAATTTCAGAAGATCATTAAATATAATTTTAATAATTTTTAGATAATTCTGAAAAATAATAACTTTAAGTTCTACTCTCAACTATTTATTGATATAAACTATTTAATGATGTGAACTTAAATATATAAAAAGGAAAAACATAAAATTAATGCTGAAACTAACTGCAATTCTAGCAAGAAAAAAAATACTCTGAAATACACTAGAGTAATACTTTCCAGAAAACTAGCAGAAAAAGTCTTGTCCATCTCATTATGAGATGCACTTCCAATAACTGCTTCTTTTATTTAATATTTATAAAAGTTTGTAATATATTTACTATTGTTTTATGGACTGTTTATTATTAAACCTTGTAACAATAAAATTTTAACACTTAGAGCTTTATAATGTAACAA
The DNA here is from genome assembly GCF_002263795.3 of Bos taurus. Taxonomy (NCBI): domain Eukaryota; kingdom Metazoa; phylum Chordata; class Mammalia; order Artiodactyla; family Bovidae; genus Bos; species Bos taurus. The sequence continues at coordinate 34,373,895 of NC_037332.1, forward strand.
AATTGAAAAACCTTAAAATTAATATGTCTATGTAAGTATTGATGGATCTGAGTTCAAGGAGAAAGAGGAATAGTATAAAATTTCTAATACTAAGAATACGTGTTATTTTTTAAATGGATAATGTTACATATCAAGATTCCACAGGATATAAAAAGTAAGTATCAATTTAATACATCACAAAAACATAGTATTTGCAGATAGATGAGAGGAAGGGAGCTAAAAGTTTGAAGATAACCATTCCATTAGAAAACAGTATTAAACAAATGATGGAGAGGAAAGCCAAACTATAAGTGGTAACTAATCAAACAATTCAGAGTTGTCATTCATGATGAGCAAGTAAAAAAGTGCTCACCAGCATAAAAATGAACTCTTTTAGGTTCCTAGAGGTCTATTCAAACTTCTATCAATGGCACTACATACACAAGAAACTCTCAATATTTAATTTTATTCCATTTGCCAATGAGGATTTACTCAGGCTGGGGGTTGGGTTCATTTGTTAAGGTCACAGGTCAGCAATAAGGCAAAAGGAGTTTTCATGAAAATTACCTCTGAATATTCTTCAAATGACCTATTATTACCAGCATATCACTGATAATTTATTGGTTTCACTCTGTTGAACAGTTTCCCAATGGCCCTCATTAACAATATTTTAAATTAATTTAAAAGTTTCTCCTTTGAGGATAAAAAATATACGCCCACTACCCACTTAACTAGCATATGAACTGTTTCATTTCCTTTTCAAGGTTAAGAAACTATTAACATTCTTATCATCGATTGTCCAATACATATCTGCTCTTTAACATCTATTGCCTATGGGTGAAAGCTCACTAAAATTAGCAGTCAGAATTACCTATTTATTTCATGCCTTCTAGTAAGTTAAATGCACATATGATATAACTCCATTATATGGCAGAGGGGCATAATGGGAATAAATAGGTGATACATATTACATACTTTGCATAGAGTATATAATTTTGATAATATGGGTTACAATAGAAGAGAGGAAGAGAGACAGGGACCATGATTAAATGAGAGATGAGAAGAACAAGATAGCTGGAGAGAGAAGAGGAGGGTCCAAACTGAGTTATCAGTACGGGCAATCAAAAAATTATTTAGGAAGACTCAACAGAATTTGGTGATTAAATGAATGTAGTAGTTAAAGATTAAGGATAATGAGGTTTTTGTTTTGACAGTGGGAAAGGTTGAGAATGATATGAATGTATTTCTAGGCTGAAGAAGCAATTAAAGAAAGAAAAGTTTAAGATACAGAAAAGAGGAGTTGGCAAAGACTGGTATTCAGAGTACAAATAGTTAACATCTCCTCCTGAGACAAAGGAAAGAAGGAGAATGAATTTAAATGCTAGTAAATTTGTAAGGGAAGGGGTAAGAAGTAGAAATTCATGCCACATGAGCTCCCAGAATAACTATAAAGTGTTAAGATCAACTGAGAAACTGAGCATTCTCCATTAAAAAAAAGGGAAAGAGAATTATCTTGGGAATGGTGAGAGAGAAAGTGAAAAAAGTGAAAGTGAAGTCGCTTAGTCCTACCTGACTCTTTGCGACCCCATGGACTGTAGCCAACCAGGCTTCTCAGTCCATGGGATTTTCCAGGCAAGAGTACCAGAGTGGGTTGCCATGGTGAGAAAGAAGGTGAGGTGAAAGATGGTTTGTTTTTGTTAGGACAAATGAAAGTGGAGTGCAAAAAGGCTGAGTGCTAAAATATAAAATAATAACTCAAAATGACCCAGGAGAAAGCAGTCTAAGAACTGAAGGACAGGTCTGAATTCTAGTTAAAAATATTTGAATTAAATACAATTGACTCAAGGGAATGCTAGGAAGGGTGCATGCATTAGCATTTGTATACATGCACATAGGCGTCCCAGGTGGCTTAGTGGCAAAGAATTTGCCTGCCAATTTAGAAGACAGGGGCTTGATCCCTGGCTCAGGAAGATCCTCTGCAGAAGAAAATGGCAACCCACTCTAGTATTCTTGCCTGTGAAATCCAATGGACAGAGAAGCCTAGCGGGCTATAGTCCATGGGGTTGCAAAGAGTTGGACACAACTTAGCAACTGAACAACACACACACACACACATGTCTGATCATAAGCTCTGATTCTGAAGGGTTTTGTTACAAGATTTAAAAATAATAAAGGTATTATGGTTCTGTATTCTGATAACCACCTGAGAGAACTATAAGGTAATATATGATTAACTTATTCCTGGTCTATCAATTTCTAATGACAAAAATCACAAACCCATTAGGGCACTTAATGCTCTCACAGCTGTGAATAATATTTAATCCCTCACACTACTCTAAATCCTTTTCAACTTCATTTATTTATTATACTATACCTCTTCTGTGCTCACCTTGATCCTGCTGCTCCTGGAATGTATAATATGTAAGAAATTAATGTACATACTCAATTCTCATTTGGCCAACTATCGTCAAACATCAGTTCCCTGTACTTCATACTAAATTTATGTGCTGTGTGCTAAGTCACTTCAGTTGTCCCTGACTCTTTGCTACCCTATGGATCGTAGCCTGCCAGGTTCCTCTGTCCCTGGGATTCTCCAGGCAAGAATGCTAGAGTGGGCTGCCATGCCCTCCTCCAAGGGATCTTCCCAACCCAGGGATCAAACTCGCGTCTCTTTCATCTCCTGCACTGGCAGGCAGCTTCTTTACAGCTAGTGCCACATAGGAAGCCAATTTAAATTTATCCTTAGTATTAAATCTTACATTCCAATAACCACACTGAAAGAGATTATACAAAGACACTAACCTGGGGCAGACGCTACATGGGTCTGCGTTTGGACTTGCTCTATAGCTTGTGGTCTAATTTCAGATAAAACTTGATGACTGGAACTTGGATGTTCGACAAGTTTTACTGCAGCCAGTGCATCTGGGCCAAACATCTGAATATCCATAGAAACCAGACACACTAACATGTCTAAAACAAATTAAAAATCAACAGTTGTTAGTCAATAATTTTGTAAAACAATGACATCACTGAAAAATATATGCTATATATATAAAACGCTGCTTCTCAAATGCCAGTTTATGAATCACTATACATCAGAATTATCTGTGGATCTTTAATTCTAGATTTTTAGGCTCAATCTCTGAAAACTGATTTGGAAGCTCTGGGGTAGATGTTAGATTATCTTCATTTTTAAAAACATTTCCAAGTGATTTTGATGTGTAGCCAGATTTAGGAACTACTGATATGGAAAATACATCTTTATTTCTCAATACTTTTCAAGCCAAATCTTTATTAACTCTGATTTTAGTATTTATACCAAGGAAATAAATAATTTGAATCACTGATGAAAACATTAATGTGAATGTTTTAGTGAGTGTCTTTAAAATTGACAACTCACTAAGAGGTGAGTTCATGAACAGTACCACTACCAGCACTGACCACTTGAAACAGATGGACCTGCTTCCTGGAGAGTAAGACACAGACATCTTGTTGATTTCAAACTCAATATATAGTAACAGAAATAAAGAGAAGAAATAAAGACTACCGATAGCCACGTGCACCCTGGTCTCTCTATAATAGAAGTTTTTTATTATCTAAAACAGAGAGAAAGAATAACACAAGTGTGTCTGAAAGGGTAATGATTCCTCAAAATAAAAAGTAAACCCCAAATATCAACTATGATTTTTTTTTACAGCACAGTAAGTATTTTTCCTCAATAAAGAAAATTAATTTTTCTTTTTTGGTTTAGTCTTACCTATGCTCTTCTCTACTTTTGCAATTTTTGTGCAAGCTACATCTCCCATTTCTGTGAGCATATATAGCACCTCAAGTGTTGAGATTACGAGCAGCACATCAGGTAAAGTGAGATGACAAATGATCTCTCTGTATGAGTCCTGATCAACATATTCACAAATCAAAACACCATTATCTTCTGCTTTGCAAAGATTTCCCAAAATTTCCATGCCTGAAAAGCATACATAGCACAAACATGTATTTGTCTTTTAAAACATGATACAAAGCTTATGTACTTTGACAGTGAGAAACTTGTGAGCACTTACCCCTCATCTTTAAAAATCTATCCCTTGACATTAAGCATTTTGTAACAGTATGAAACATCAGGTGAGTAGTTTTGAAATCAACAGGATCCAATAAAAGCTGAAAAAAAAGGAAGGACACTACTGTTGAAAGAGGCTTCATTCAATTTATATCCAAATACATAATTCAAATTGAATAAAAAGGAATAGAACAACATTTATAATTTTAAAAATGTAATGACTGTGAAAATAGCCGTCAGTAAATCTGGAGCATCATTTCAAATATTTTTCTCCACACAACTATGTAATACCACTTTAGGCAAAAACTATATGTAAGCATTTAATATTCTATAATTATGGCAAATATAATAATCCCACATCCTAAAGTTTTAAGTAAATATTCTGCCAACTATAAAAACTGTTTTAAGGTTCTGTCACATGCTTACCTCAGCTGCAATATTTCCTAATGTGTCAAGGCCTAATTGCCTTAGAGATATAAAATGACTATGTGCAGAAAGTAATAGGAAACGGAGACAGGTACGATTAGCTGCCAAGAGCTTAACATTGCCCTCCTCAAAGGAAAGATTTCGCAAAATCACTGCAATCTGAAGTACCCGTTGTCCTTCAATATCATTAATGCCCAGCTTTCGAGGTGGATGAAATAAAGATTCCCAAATCCATTCTCCTGATGTACCTTCTACAACAGAAGAAAACATAGTTTACTTAAATTGATATTGCAATTATTATTACTGATATTTCAAATTTATTTAAAAATACTTCCTCATTGACTTACCATGAGACTTGTTTCTGTCAGATATGAGGTCACGTACTTCATTATCATCAACAATGTCTTTCCAAAACTGTAATGAGAAATTATTACACTTAATTCTGACAATATGAAATAACTATTCTATTACTTTAAAAATATTCACAATAGTTCTACTATTTTCAGTTCATGTAGATATCACTGTATTATATATACTTAGCTCTTTGACACAAATACTTGAATTTCTATAGTTCAAATATATCATTTTGGCCAGAGGCCCACAGATCCTAAAAGGTCTGTGAAAGAAATCAGCCCATCTCTAAAAAGAATGACATCTTTAAGTTCATTAACCTCTAACTAAAATTTGTCATTTCCTTAGCATTTTCTTCAACTCTGAATATTAGAAAACAAACCACAGTGGTAATAGAAATTCTTCTGACACTGTCACCAATACGAATCACAGATATTTTCAGATCACTTCATAGCTACAGAAAATATCTAGAAATGGTATTTATGCTCATTAGTACTCAAAAATTCTGACAGTTATTAATCCCATTAATAAACTGCACACAGAAACAGATTTCTATTTATAGACTCCTAAGACATAACTGGCTAGCTACTGAGTAAATCTGTATCTAGAAGAAAATATAAAAGCAAGTAGTGGAGCATTTATGTTTACAGATTTGTAACCCAGATATTTAGGTTGTGTTTTAGTACTCCATATCTACAAATTATTTTTTGATCCTTATGAGAGAGGGAATAAGTCAAAATCCACTGCTTAATCTTTTTCAAGCTAAGAAACAAACACCTTTATATTGATAAATCTATACAGAATGAGTTTTAGTTTTAACTTCTCTATGCCATTTAGCTCTATTACTTCTTATTACTTCTCGACTAATAAAGAAGCACACGGGGTATTAGTTCACTATTTCTAAACATTCTGATGTGTATTTCAAAATGACTATTTCAGTTCGAGGAATTCATAACATGAGAAAAAGTCCACAAAAGGACTTTGAGCAAAAGGACTCAATGCAAAAAAACTCAAGATAAAAAAATGTTTGGTAACAATAAAAAAAACTAGGCATATAAAGGAAGAAGACAATGTTCAATAACAAAGAAAAAAGGGTCACAGGAAATTCAAATAAGAGAGATATCAGAGAGGAATTTTAAATGATCATGGGAAAAAAAAGAAACAGAAGATAAGACTGAAGTTTGGCATATAAGCAGAAACTTTAAGAAACAGATAAACAGAAATTTTAGAACTGAAAACAAAAACTGAATGGACATATTTAATGAATGATTACATTCCACTCAGGTAAGAATTAGTGACTGGAAGAGATGGCAGGAAAAATATCAAGTTAGAAGCATGAAAAGACAAAAGGATGAACAGAATACAATCATTCAAGACATATACACTGAAAAGTTCTAACACAGAATTAATTGAAGTTCCTGTGGAAAATAGGAAGAATGGGAAAAACAGTATTTGAAAAGACAGGGCCAAGGAATTTTCTAAATCAATTGAAAGGTGCCAAGCCATAGACTTAAGAAACACTCAAAACTCTAAGAAAAGATAAATAAAATGTGGAGAAGCATCATAAAAAAATTCATGAAAAGCAATGATGAAGAAAATCTTAAATGCAAATGAGGGAAAAGGGAGAGATAACCTTGAAAAAGACAACTAAAGACAACTAAAATTACAGGAAACTTTCTAAAAGAAATCATGGAAGCCAGAAGACAGTGGGATATTTTCAAAGTCATGGAAGTAAACATTTGGCAAAGTATTATAGAAACTTTACAGTGAAACTGCTCTTCAACATAAAAGCTGAAATAAAGACATTTTCTGACAAATGAAAACAGAAAAATGTCATCTGCAAACCCACACTGGAGAAAAAAAATGCATGAAAAGGCAGACGTGATTTGAATCAAAATAAATGCTGAATAAATAAAATACTTTAAAAAGTCTTATGGGTAAAAATATACATAAAATTAAAATCTATGAAAAATGCTTGGAAGAAAATTTTGATCAGGTCATAATGGTACTGCAGTAGTCATCCCATGATAAACCAATATGTATAAAACAAGTGTTTAAAAGAAACTGGACAAGAAAACAATGCAAAACTGTAATTACTGAAATATGGTAGGCAAATGAGGTGAGCCCAATGACCGCCCCATACATTTACACAGACACTTTTTCTACATAATGGAACAGAGATAATAAACCAAAAAGATCATCAGTTCAGTTCAGTTCAGTCACTCAGTCGTGTCTGACTCTTTGTGACCCTATGAATCGCAGCACACCAGGCCTCCCTGTCCATCACCAACTCCCGGAGTTCACTCAGACTCACGTCCATCGAGTCAGTGATGCCATCCAGCCATCTCATCCTCTGTTGTCCCCTTCTCCTCCTGCCCCCAATCCCTCCCTGCATCAGGGTCTTTTCCAATGAGTCAACTCTTCACATGAGGTGGCCAAAGTATTGGAGTTTCAGCTTTAGCATCAGTCCTTCCAAAGAAATCCCAGGGCTGATCTCCTTCAGAATGGACTGGTTGGATCTCCTTGCAGTCCAAGGGACTCTCAAGAGTCTTCTCCAACACCACAATTCAAAAGCATCAATTCTTCGGCGCTCAGCCTTCTTCACAGTCCAACTCTCACATCCATACATGACCACTGGAAAAACCATAGCCTTGACTAGACGAACCTTTGTTGGCAAAGTAATGTCTCTGCTTTTGAATATGCTATCTAGGTTGGTCCTAACTTTCCTTCCAAGGAGTAAGCGTCTTTTAATTTCATGGCTGCAGTCACCATCTGCAGTGATTTTGGAGCCCAAAAAATATAGTCTGACACCGTTTCCACTGTTTCCCCATCTATTTCCCATGAAGTGATGGGACCGGATGCCATGATCTTCGTTTTCTGAATGTTAAGCTTTAAGCCAACTTTTTCACTCTCCACCTTCACTTTCATCAAGAGGCTTTTTAGTTCCTCTTCACTTTCTGCCATAAGGGCGGTGTCATCTGCATATCTGAGGTGATTGATATTTCTCCCGGCAATCTTGATTCCAGCTTGTGTTTCTTCCAGTCCAGCGTTTCTCATGATGTACTCTGCATATAAGTTAAATAAGCAGGGTAACAATATACAGCCTTGATGAACTCCTTTTCCTATTTGGAACCAGTCTGCTGTTCCATGTCCAGTTCTAACTGTTGCTTCCTGACCTGCATACAAATTTCTCAAGAGGCAGATCAGGTGGTCTGGTATTCCCATCTCTTTCAGAATTTTCCACAGTTTATTGTGATCCACACAGTCAAGGGCTTTGGCATAGTTAATAATGCAGAAATAGATGTTTTTCTGGAACTCTCTTGCTTTTTCCATGATCCAGCGGATGTTGGCAATTTGATGTCTGGTTCCTAGCAATTACTAAACAGAGAAGATAAATTCTCTCTCCCTCTGTTCCCCCATATACATACATATATGTGTATACACACACACACACACACACACACACACACATATGAGTTTGAGCAAATTCTGGGAGACAGTGAAAGACAGGTAAGCCGGTTATGCTGCAGTTCATGGGGTCATGAAGAGTCGGACATGACTTAACAATTGAACAAGTCCTGTATTTGTCGTAACAAATACCCATATATTAATTAAAAGTATACCAGAACAACTTTCAACATTCGTGAAAGACACCAAATACTAGACACTAAACAATGTAGTATTCCAATACCTATATCTAATTGAAAAATTATTATATATACAAAGAGGTATGGGCTTCCCAGATGTTGAGTGGTAAAGAATCTGCATGTTGGCCTTGGAATATGGAATGAAGCAGGGCAAAGACCAATAGAGTTTTGTCAAGAAAATGCACTGGTCATAACAAACACCCTCTTCCAACAACACAAGAGAAGACTCTACACATGGACATCACCATATGGTCCACACCGAAATCAGATTGATTATATTCTTTGCAGCCAAAGATGGAGAAGCTCTATACAGTCAGCAAAAACAAGACCAGGAGCTCACTGTGGCTCAGATCAAGAACTCCTTATTGCCAAATTCAGACTTAAATTGAAGAAAGTAGGGAAAACCACTAGAACATTCAGGTATGACCTAAATCAAATCCCTTATGATTATACCGTGGAAGTGAGAAATAGATTTAAGGGCCTAGATCTGATAGATAGAGTGCCTGATGAACTACAGAATGAAGTTCGTGACATTGTACAGGAGACAGGGATCAAGACCATCCCCGTGGAAAAGAAATGCAAAAAAGCAAAATGGCTGTCTGAGGAGGTCTTACAAATAGCTGTGAAAAGAAGAGAAGTGAAAAGCAAAGGAGAAAAGGAAAGATAAAAACATCTGAAGGCAGAGTTCCAAAGAATAGCAAGAAAAGATAAGAAAGCCTTCTTCAGCGATCAGTGCAAAGAAATAGAGGAAAACAACAGAATGGGAAAGACTAGAGATCTCTTCAAGAACACCAGAGATACCAAAGGAACATTTCATGCAAAGATGGGCTCGATAAAGGACAGAAATGGTATGGACCTAACAGAAGCAGAAGATATTAAGAAGAGGTGGCAAGAATACACAGAAGAACTGTACAAAAAAGATCTTCACGACCCAGATAATCACGATGGTGTGATCACTGACCTAGAGCCAGACATCCTGGAATGTGAAGTCAAGTGGGCCTTACAAAGCATCACTACGAACAAAGCTAGTGGAGGTGATGGAATTCCAGTTGAGCTCTTTCAAATCCTAAAAGATGATGCTGTGAAAGTTCTGCACTCAATATGCCAGCAAATTTGGAAAACTCAGCAGTGGCCACAGGACTGGAAAAGGTCCGTTTTCATTCCAATCCCAAAGAAAGGCAATGCCAAAGAATGCTCAAACTACTGCACAATTGCACTCATCTCACACGCTAGTAAAGTAATGCTCAAAATTCTCCAAGCCAGGCTTCAGCAATATGTGAACTGTGAAATTCCAGATGTTCAAGCTGGTTACAGAAAAGGCAGAAGAACCAGAGATCAAATTGCCAACATCCACTGGATCATGGAAAAACAAGAGAGTTCCAGAAAAACATCTATTTCTGCTTTATTGACTATGCCAAAGCCTTTGACTGTGTGGATCACAAGAAACTGTGGAAAATTCTGAAAGAGATGGGAATACCAGACCACCTGACCTGCCTCTTGAGAAATTTGTATGCAGGTCAGGAAGCAACAGTTAGACTGGACATGGAGCAACAGACTGCTTCCAAATATGAAAAGGAGTACGTCAAGGCTGTATATTGTCACCCTGCTTATTTCACTTATATGCAGAGTACATCATGAGAAATGTTGGACTGGAAGAAACACAAGCTGGAATCAAGATTGCTGGGAGAAATATCAATCACCTCAGATATGCAGATGACACCACCCTAATGGCAGAAAGTGAAGAGGAACTAAAAAGCCTCTTGATGAAAGTGAAGGTGGAGAGTGAAAAAGTTGCCTTAAAGCTCAGCATTCAGAAAACAAAGATCATGGCATCCAGTCCCATCACTTCACGGGAAATAGATGGGGAAACAGTGGAAACAGTGTCAAACTTTATTTTTCTGGGCTCCAAAATCACTGCAGATGGTGACTGCAGCCATGAAATTAAAAGACGCTTACTCCTTGGAAGGAAAGTTATGACCAACCTAGATAGCGTATTCAAAAGCAGAGACATTACTTTGCCAACAAAGGTTCGTCTAGTCAAGGCTATGGTTTTTCCAGTGGTCATGTATGGATGTGAGAGTTGGACTGTGAAGAAGGCTGAGTGCCAAAGAACTGATGCTTTTGAACTGTGGTGTTGGAGAAGACTCTTGAGAGTCCCTTGGACTGCAAGGAGATCCAACCAGTCCATTCTGAAGGAGATCAGCCCTGGGATTTCTTTGGAAGGACTGATGCTAAAGCTGAAACTCCAGTACTTTGGCCACCTCATGCGAAGAGTTGACTCATTGGAAAAGACTGATGCAGGGAGGGATTGGGGGCAGGAGGAGAAAGGGACGACAGAGGATGAGATGTCTGGATGGCATCACTGACTCGATGGACGTGAGTCTGAGTGAACTCCGGGAGTTGGTGATGCCAGGGAGGCCTGGTGTGCTGCGGTTCATGGGGTTGCGAAGAGTCGGACACGACTGAGCGACTGATCTGATCTAATCTGATCTGAGTGTAGGAAACGTAAGAGATGCAGGTTTGGTCCTTTTGTTGGGAAGATCGGCTAGAGTAGAAAATGGAAACCCTGTATTCTTGCCTAGGAAATTCCATGGACAGAGGAGCCTGGCAGGCTAGAGTCAATGGGGTTACAAAGAGTCGGACATGACCGAACAACTGAGCACACATACAAAGGAAGTAGGAAACACGACACGTAACTAAGGCAAACGTGTTTCAAGAAAAAAAGACCCAGAAATAATAAAAATAATAAAGAAAGTTAAGTCCCTCAGTCGTGTCTGACTCTGCGACCCCGTGGACTGTAGCCCACCAGGCTTCTCCATCCTTGAGATTCTCCGGGCAAGAATACTGGAGTGGGTTGCCATTTCATTCTCCAGGGGATCTTCCCGACCCAGGGATCAAACCTAGGTCTGCCGCATTGCATGCAGACGTTTTAATCTCTGAGCCACCAAGGAAGCCCCAAAAAGTAATAAAACTAGGAGATAAAAATTTTCAAACAACTATTATTAAATATGTTCAACCATTTAAAGGAAAATATGAACATAATTAAGGGCAATATGGGACAATATAAAAAAGTCAAATGGAATTTCACTGAAAAACAGTATCTGAAATAAAAAAATATGATTAGATGGGCTTAATTAGAAAACAGAAAATAAAAACATAACAATAGAAACTATCCACAGTGAAGTACACAGAAAACGAAAAGGCCTTAAAGCAAGGAACAGAGCCACAGTGGCTTGTAGAACAGTTCCTAAAAGGCAGGAGCGGAAACAAAAAAAACTGAACAAGTAATTGCCATAAACATTCCAAATTTCTTGAAAAAAAGTTAAATAAACCCAAGCAAAAATAATAATCCTAAATGTACATGCCAGTAATTGGAGTTCAAAATACATGAAGCAAAAACTGACATAACCAATAGGAGATACAAACACTGACAGGGCATACAAATAGTTGATGATTTCAACATTCAACTCTCAAGAAATCATAGAACAATTATACAGAAAAACATCAATGATACAGAAATATCAAACAACACTGTCAACACTCTTTGTTATCAACAAATATTACATCCAAAAAACATTCAAGTATGCATAAAACATTCACCAGAAAGACTGTAGGCTGAACTATAAAACAAGTCTTGATTAAAAAAGAATGAAATCATATGGGATGTTCTCTGGCAGAATGGAATGCAATTAAAAAGCAGTGATAATAATGACAGTAAATGATAATAATAAAAGGTAGTTTGAAAACAGAAATAAAACATTTCTATATAACTCATGAGTCAAAGAAGAAATCACAAGGGAAATAAATACCATGAACTAAATGATAATGACAACATAAAAATTGTGGGAAAATATTTCAAGTTGTTTATAGAGGGAATTGATAGCTTTATATACTGATACAAGACAAGATAAAAAATCTAAAATCAATGGTCTAAGATTCTATTTAAGAAACCTGAAAAAGCAACATTGCACAACAAAAGTTGTATATAAATAAAAAATGAGGTAAGTACTAATTTATTAAATTGTTACTATTATTTAGTCACTAAAATTAATAAGGATTAAAATAGCACTAATATGATCAACAAGAAAACAGAGTAAGTGTATATAAAATCTAAGTGGGCACAATAGTAAAAAATAAATAATACTCAGTCCAATCAATTCCAAAAAAGTAAGAAAGGACAGAAAAGAAAACCAAACAGGCAAGACATTTAGAAACCTATTCAGAACATGATAAATTTAAACATAATTATGTATCAAAATTATACTTAAAGTAGATGGAATATACACTAATTTAAAATCAAAGTTTTTCCAACTAAGAGGTAAAAGGTCCAGTGAAAGTCTCAGTTACTCAGTTGTATCCGACACTTTGTGACCCACATGGACTGTACCCCGCAAGGCTCCTCTGTCCATGGAATTCTCTGGGCAAAATTACTGGAGTGGGTAGTCATTCCCTTCACCAGGGAATCTTCCTGACCCAGGGATCAAACCCAGGTCTCCCATATTGAAGGCAGATTCTTTACTGTCTTAGCCACCAGAGAAGCCAAAAAAAAAAAAAAAGCCCAAATATATGTTATTTATCAAAAAACTGATCTAAAATATAAAGATAAAAGAGGTTGAATATAAAATAAGAACATATAAATATCAACCAAAAGGAAGCTGATACACACACACACAAATATATAGTTACATTAATATCTGATGCTAAAGCTGAATCTCCAATATGTTGGCCACCTGATGCGAACAGCCAATTCACTGGAAAAGATTCTGATGCTGGGAAAGATTGAGAGCAAGAGGATAAAGGGGTGACAGAGGATAAGATGGTTGGGTGGCATCACTGACTCAATGGACATGAGTCTGAGCAAACTCAGGGAGATAGTGAAAGACAGGGAACCCTGGCGTGCTGCACTTCATGGAGTTGCAGATAGTCAGACATGACTTGAGGACTGAACAACAACCACAACAGCAGATCAAAAAAGAAAGGAAAAAAAAAGGATAAAGGAGACTTAACTGTAAAAAGGAGACTTTATAATATGTCCAATTAACCAGAAGGATGTAACAGCTAGTGTTCACTAAATAATGCATTCTCAAAATGTGAAAATACTATCTTTATAGAACTATAAGGATAAAGAAATACATCCTCAATCAAAACGGGTGCTTTTAACCCATTTCTCTTCATAAATGAAGAAATAAACAGGTGAAACAGTCAGTATTGGTGTGGAAATACAAATATCATGATTGTGTTGTCATAATAAAAAAGAGGTTGTTGTTTAGTCACTAGGTCATGTTTGATTCTTTGCGACACCATGGACTGCACCACGTGAGGCCTCACTGTTCTTCACCATCTCCTGGAGTTTGCTCAAACTCATGTCCATTAAGTCAGTGATGCTAACTAATCATCTCACCCTCTTGCACCCCCTTCTCCTTTTGCCGTCAATTTTCCCAGTATCAGGGTCTTTTCCAATGAATGGGCTCTTCACATCAAATGGCCAAAGAACTGGAGCTTCAGTTTCAACATCAGACCTTCCAATGAATATTCAGAATTTATTTCCTTTAGGATTGAATGGTTTGATCTCCTTGCTGTCCACGGGACTCTCAAGTCTTCCCCAGCACCACAATTTGAAAGCATCAATTTTGTGGCACTCAGACTTCTTTATGGTCCAACTCTCACATCTGTAAATGACTACTGGAAAAACCATGGCCTTGACTATATGACCTTTCTCAGTAAACAAAGTAATGTCTTTGCTTTTTAATATACTGGGTGGGTTGTCATAGCTTTTCTTCCAAGAAGTAAGCATGTTCTAATTTCATGGCTGCAGTCACCATCTGCAGTGATTTTGGAACCCAAGAAAATAAAATCTGACACTGCCTCCAGTTTCTTCCCCTTCTATTTGCCATAAAGTGATGGGATTGGATGCCATGATCTTCATTTGTTGAATGTTGAATTTTAAGCCAGCTGTTTCACTCTCCTCTTTCATCTTCATCAAGAGGCTCTTTAATTTCTCTTTACTTTCTGCCATTAGAGTGGTATCATCTGTGTATTTGATGTTGTTGTTATTTCTCCGAGCAATCTTGATTCCAGCTTGTGATTCATTCAACCTGGAATTTCACATGATGTACTCTGCATATAAGTTAAGTAAGCAGGATGACGATATACAGCCTTGTCATACTCCATTCCCAAGGTTCATACATCCATGAACTTTGTCCTACTAGTTCAACAGTTTTGATTTGAACCAGTCAACTGTTCCACGTCCCCACGTCCGGTTCTAACTGTTGCCTCCTGACTGCATACAGGTTTTTCAGTAGACAGGTAAGGTGGTCTGGTACTCCCATCTCTTTAAGAATTTTCCACAATCCAACTGGGTGCTTTTAACATATTTATCTTCATAAATGAAGAAATAAACAGATGAAACAGCCAATATTGCCCTGGAAATATAAATATCTGATGCTGTTGCCATAATTCAAAAAGATACATGTACCCCAATGTTCACTGGAGCAGCACTTACAATAGAAAAGACACGGAAGCAACCTAAATGTCCGTTGACAGAGGAATGCATAAATATACGCAATGGGATATTACTCAGTCATAAAAAAGAATGAAATGTCATTTGCAGCAACATAGTTGGACCTAGAGATTATCATACTAAGTGAAGTAAGTCAGACAAAGACATATCATATGATATTGCTTATATGTGGTATCTTAAAAAAAATGGTGCAAACGAACATATTTACAAAACAGAAAGAGTCACAAATGTAGAAAACAAACTTATGGTTACCAAAGTTGCAAGCAGGGTGGAGGGGATAAATTAGGAGACTGGGATTAACATATACACACTATTATTTTTATGTATTTTGATGAAATATATAATTAATAAGGACCTACTGAAAAGCATAGAGAATTCTACTCAATATTCTGTAATAACCTATGAGAAAAGAATGTAAAAAAGAATAGACACATGTATATGCAAAAATGATTCACTCAACTATTCACCTGAAACTAACACAACACTGTAAATCAACTATACTCCAATAAAAAAAATTTTTTTTTAATGATTAACTGTATTGGCTTAAGTGACTTATGTAGACACTTACACCTAACAATTTCAGAACACAGGTCACCTTGAAGATATTGCAGGTTCAGTTTCAGACCACCACAATAAACTAAATATCATAATAAAGTGAGTCAACCCAAACAAACATTTTGGTTTCCCAGTGCCTATAATATTTATGTTTATACTCTACTATAATCTATTAAGTGTGCAATAGCATTATGCTCCAAAAAAGTGCCAGTCAGTTCAGTTGCTCAGTTGTGTCCGACTCTTTGCAACCCCATGGACTGCAGCATGCCAGGGCTCCCTGTCCATCACCAACTCCCGGAGTTTACCCAAACTCAGGTCCATTGAGTCGGTGATGCCATCCAACCATCTCATCCTCTCGGCCCCTTCTCCTCCCACCTTCAATCTTTCCCAGCATCAGAGTCTTTTCCAATGAGTCAGTTCTTCGCACCAGGTGGCCAAAGAATTGGAGTTTCAGCTTCAGCATCAGTCCTTCCAAAGAACATTCAGGACTGATTTCCTTTAGGTTGGATCTCCTTTGATTAGGAAAGAATGCTAAAAAACAAAAGGCTAACCATCATCTGAACCTTCAGTAAGTCATAGTAGCAAAATCAAAGATCATACATTACCAAAACTACTATAATAGTGGATTGGCCAAAAAGTCCCTTCAGTTTTTAAGTAAAAATAAAAGACATACTTTTCATTTTTACCATGAACTTTATTGAACAATGTATTTATCATTTTGTTCTACTAAATTCTGTCACTTTTCAGGTAATTGCATATGCATCATCTCAAAACTTTTTATCTTTTTTGGGCAAAGAACTGTTCCAGGTGCCTTTTACAGTCTTCGAGGAAACTTTTTCCCACTGGAGAAATTTTTTCCATTAAGAGAATCTGTAAAGACGGAAATAAGTGGAAATCCAAAGGTGCAATGTCTGATGAATATGGCAGACGAATTAATGTCCTAGCCAAGCTATCACAGTTGTTGCCTGGTCATCAAAGAAACACATGTTCTTGCATTATCCAGATGGAAGATGATGTGTTTTCTGTTGACTAATCTGGACACTTTTTGTGAAGTGCTGCTTCCTGTTGGTCTAATTGAGTAGTACTTGTTGGAATTAATAGTTTGGTTTTCCAGAAGGAACTGATAATAGAGGTCTCCCTTCCAATCCCAGCATATACACAACATCACCTTCTCTGGATGAAGACCAGTATTCCATGTGGTTGGTGGTGGTTCATTTTGCTTTGCCCCACATTATTTTGCCGTATTCACTTTTCATCACCTGTCATAATGTGCTTTAAAAATGGAATGTTTTCATTATGTTTAAGCAGAGAATCACATCCAGAAATATGGTCAAGAAGATTTCATTCGCTTAACTAATGAAAATAACCAAGCTGGTGCAAATGACTTTCAAGGCTTGATTTAGATCTTTTGAGTATGTCAGCTATTTCCTGCATGGTATAACACTGCCTCGGAGAAGGCAATGGCAACTGACTCCAGTACTCTTGCCTGGAAAATCCCATGGGCGGAGGAGCCTGGTGGGCTGCCATCTATGGGGTCGCTAAGAGTCAGACACGACTGAATGACTTCACTTTCACTTTTCACTTTCATGCACTGCAGAAGGAAATGACAACCCACTCCAGTGTTCTTTCCTGGAGAATCCCAGGGACGGGGGAGCCTGGTGGGCTCTATGGAGTCTATGGAGTCGCACAGAGTCTAACACGACTGAAGTGACTTAGTAGCAGCAGCCGCATAACACTGACTGTTCTCAATTAATGTCTTGATTTGATCACTATCAACTTCAAATGGTCTACCCAACTGAGGAGCATTGCCCAGTGAGAAATCTGTAGCAGGAAACTTCATGAACCACTTCTAACATGTTCAGTTAGTCATAGCACCTTCTCCATACATTGCACAAAACTTTTTTTGTGTTTCTGTTGCATTTTTACATTTCTTGAAATAATAAAGCGCCATATGCCAAAAATGTTGGTTTTCTCTTCCATCTTCAATATTAAAATGGTTATACAAAAATTCACCAATTTTGTTAAGCTTTTTTTAACCCATGCCAATATGACAGCTGTCACAGTACAATCTACCAAAATTGTTTCAAATAAAGTTAAAGACAACTAAGCAATACTAAAGCCATTGTACAGAAAAAAACAAAATGAACCTTTTGGCAAACCCAATAACAAAAAATAATAATTAAAAAGTTTGAAATAATGAATTATCAAAATGAGCACAGACACATGAAATGAACATATGTTGTTGGAAAAAATGGCATTGATAAACTTGCTCAACACAGGGTTGCCACAAACCTTCAAGGTGTAAAAATGTATCTGCAAAGTACAGTGATAAATGCTAAGCTACAAAGTAATGGGTGAAAACATTTCAAAGATTAAAAACTAAGCAGAACAGTCTCTCTAAACATACTAAAATTCAGTTAGATATTAGTAAAAAAAAGGAAATTAGGAAGTTTTCCATATGTTTTTGGAAATTAAGAAAATTCCCTACTAAATAATCCATTTTCTTAAAGAGAAAAACATAATGGACATTAGAAGATATTTTAAAATGCATTATAATAATGATACGAAATTATCAATATTGGAAGTACAAAGTTAAAGTGTGTTTGGATGGAATTTTATGACTTTAAATATATATATTAGAAAAAACAGAAACAAAAATCAGTAACTCCAAGCACCAGCTCAAGAAATTAGAAAAAGTGAAGAGATTTAAACCCAAAGAAGACAGTATGTGGAATAAAATATAAATACTACAAATTAATGAAAATATATAACAGACGTGATCATCTGTTCATCTTTAACATATTTGTGTCTTCTTGATTTTATGTGATTAGTGATTATACTGACAACTCTATTCCTCATTGTGATGGCATGTGTTACTTTAATATACTTTTTTTGTGTGTGTTTATTGACCAGTTTTCTATAGTTAAAGAAATTATCTGCCTAACTTCAATCAAGAGGTGATGGGGTAATACAGAACTTGGGGTTAGCTTGTAAAGTTGGGAATTAAAAAGGCAACTCTATCATGGTGAGAAATTTGAAGGTTTAATATCCTCAAAGAAAGAGAGACAAAAGGGACTGTCTTGAGCTTTGAGTTAAAAACAATCCATAATGTATTTCACCACTAGCTTGCTTCACAATTCCCATGACTTTGTTTTTACTATCAGAGTAATCAGAAAAATGTCCAATAAAAAAATTAATATAAAGTCATTCTGATCAGTATTTCAAGTGACTGGCAAAAGCAACAGAGAAAGGAAAAAATACTTTCCAGCCAATCTGCACAAAAATCCTACATAAATAAGTCTGCTGAAATTTATAAAGCAACATTAAAAAACACAAAGGAATAATTCACCATGAACCAGAGTTAGTAGAATCAGAGTCACAGGAGGCTTAGATACTAGCACTATCAAGTATGTGTTTGTATATACACAGATTTGAGAATTTCTAGAAATTAAAACACAGTCACTATAATTAAACTTAACAAAAAAATCTATTGGCATATTACACAGCTGAAGAATGATTAAGTAAACTGAAAAATAATCTTAAGGAAATTATCCAAACTGCTACTTAGTCTGAGTATCCTCAGATTTATTGCTTCTGTTACAGATTTATCATTCTTAGAAATCAATATATGATAAAATGAAAACTTCATTTGTTTATTAGCTATTCTAAAATATTTTTTACTCAGCTTAATCACAGTTCTTATATAAAATAAGTAACTGACCTTTGGCCCTTGGCTACATACAAAGCAATGTTTCATATTTTAATTTACATGAATTACCTTAACAAAATCTCTATCAGTCTTCTCCTTCCATTCTTCTCCAAATACAGTAGAAAAGGATCCTAAAGCTAAAAGAATAAATAGCATATTCAGTAATATGAAATTACTTATTTCACTTAGTTCCTGAATAGATAGGTTTGGAAAAACAGTAAAAATACACCTTAAGATACCTTGTTCACTAAAAACTGCTTCATAATAAATGATAGAAAGTCATGATAATTTCTCTTGAAATACAGTTTTTTAAATTATAGAATTTAAATAAAGTTTTTGTCACACTCTAAAAACACACAACTGGCTTTCATAATAGTTACACAGACAATAATAATTACTCTGCATTAGTTATGATTTGTAGAAGAAAAAAATATTAAAAAGTCAAACTGATGCTATTACTATTAGGTTCCCAAACTTTTATAATCTTAAATATTCATTCATTTCAAAAATAATTATATAATTTATATTTGAAATATTAATGGGCAAGATATTCTTTAGGAATAAATCTTTAGAAAACATTCTAAGCCATATAGCTGATTTATAGTTTCTTGATAAAGATGTTTTAGGAGGAAACGCAAACCATTTATTTTCAAGAGCTTCTTCTTAATAACACACTACCCCTGCCTCTCACAACAAAGGTTGAGGTATACAGATACATGTTATACCTTTTTTTTTTCATTTCTATGTTGCTAACTCACTTTGTCAGCAATGGGACTAGACAGTAAAGTCATATAATACAAATTTTTAAACTGTGACACAATAGGCATCGCTCTTTAAAAATCAGGTAAGTACTTTCATCAACTATCTATAATTATATATATTCTATAATGAAAGCTACTGGTTTTCAAATGAAGAAGAAAACTACATAGTGGCAACTGTTAACAGAAAAACTAGCTTTATGAACTTGATTCTTCAAAAAAATACAAGTAAGCCTTCTTAATGGATGTGTTAATAACAAGGATAACACATGGATGTATTTTCTGTTGTAAAAGATTTACTGAATGTTTGTAGTCTTATTACACCTTTAATTACAGACATAATATTTACTTAATATTGTGTGTGTTAGTCACTCAGTCATGTCCTACTCATTGAGACCCCATGGACTGTAGTCTGCCAGGTTCCACTGTCCATGGAATTCTCTAAGCAAGAATACTGGAGTGGGTTGCCATTCCCTTCTCCAGGGGATGTTCCTGACCCAGGGATTGAAACCGGGCCTCCTGCATTACAGGCAGATTGTCTACTATCTGAGCCACCAGGGAAGCCAAGTAATATTTACTTACTATTGAGTTAAAATAAAATTTCTAAAGTACTTAGGTAAGAATAAGACTTTTCATTGAAAAAATATTAAAAAGGGTGAGGAATGAAAACAGTTTAACATTATATTGATATTAGAATCATGAGAACATGATATAAAGGGTAAGTGTGAAGTTTTTAATAAATAAATTTAACTACAGTGACCTAAAGAAGAGTTTCATCAAATGTATACATACATAGCAGCTATATCAGAAAAATAAAGTCCATATACTTCTAAAGAAAGACAAGATTTTGTTTGTCCTGAAGAAAACCTTACAAAGAAAAACTCCATGGGAAAAGAACACTGAATGCAAATATAAGATGGAAAAATTAAATTTTTGGCACATGGAATTTTTATTATACTTCTTCAAACACATATCATGTATAAATATCCCACACATTCAAAAGAAGCGGTTATCTATATTTTCTCTCAATTAAAATTCCATGCCTAAAAAAATTCAAAACCTCTCAAGAGCCTAATGAAATATATACATAATCATACATACCCTTAATATTTTCATAATGTAAAAACACTGTTTTAAAAGTATATGGTCTTCATAAAGTCCCTATATACTCTGGAACTCTAAATTCTGACTACTGAAATAAAAGAAACATTCCTCAAATAGCATTTGCTAATATTAATTATTAATGATTGCTACTCTACATAATAATTTAGTCTGAGATAAAAAAAAAGTGCTAAAGAATGTCACACTTCATGCATTAAAACTGGTAAACTCAGTTTATCATATATATACAAATGAAATCCTTATCCAATGATTAAATGGTAAGAATTCACCAAAATTATTATGGCCTGAGAATATTTATTCTTTCTAAAAACTTCATTTTAAGATTTCTAAAAATGAACCAATGTTAAACTCCATTATGTATTAAATGCTGAAAAATGTCTTTAAAAGATCAAGATGAAATATTAGAAAGCAAAGAACATAAAAGTGAGGTGGAAATCCATGAAAGTTAGATCTTCACAGTTACAATTCAAACTGATTAAGTGCTGATCTTTGTTCCTCCTCCACATTGTAACCAAAAATAGTTTCAGAAGTTTAAGAAACTAATTTCAATTTAATTGCAAAACGTCTTCATATAAAATAAATACATGTCAGATTTTAAGGAATTCTATTTAGGGAACTCCCTGGCAGTCCAGTGATTAGGACTCTGTTCTCACTGCTGAGGGCTTGGGTTCAATCCCTGGTTGGAGAACTGAGAACCCATGACCTGCATGACACGGCCAACAACAACAACAAGAAAAAGGGAATCCTATTTAGATAATCCCAAATAAAAGCATGCTTGAAAATTACAGAAAAATGAACTTATTTGCAAACATACTGCTACTTAAAGATAAACACAAAAATACTCATATACCTATGAAATATTACAAGAAATTCTCAGACTATTCTATATAATTTCCTATATGATAAAATAATTGCAAAATGTATCAATACTTTAATCTATTAATAGAATAAACTTCTGGCAAAAGAAGTTACAATGGTTGCTGGGGTAGAAGGAGGATTGAGAAGCAAGAAGAAACTTTCTATCAATAACATTCAGCTGACATAGATATTTTAAAAGGACAAACTATGAGCAGGAAAAAATTTCAAAACCTATTTTTTAAAGTCCTATTAAACTACAATTACAGAATTGTGCAATTTGGTCTGAAGAGTAATCCAGATTTGAGATAATTTCACAGAAAACAAAGAACCTGATCTACAAAAACCTACAACTAGAAAATCCTACAAGTAAAACTATGAAATATTTGATAATCCTTATTTTGATTATTATGCAGCAAATTTTCAAATGCATTGACCTAAACTATTTAGTTAAAAAATTTAACTATACACCTGCAGAAATAGACATCAGAAAACAATTTCTTACAGGTCTAGTTTTTTCTATCAAAAGTTTGCATCAAACAATTTCAAATCAACAAACCCACATTTATTCTAAGAAAAATGCAGCATTTTAATTTCGAAAGCTCTAATGAGGTTAAATATCTAATCTATTCAAATATATAAGGTTAAAAAAATCCAGACATTCATTATTTTAAATGATACATTTAATATAACAAAAGCAAATAAAGAATGCTATTATATTGACTAATGAAAATATTTTCCTTAAAAACCTTTCAAAAAAATCTAAACACACCTTTAACAGAATGATTATATAATACATTAAACCTAAAACTTACTGTCGTCAAACACCCCGGCATTAGCAAGTAATAATGTGATGATTTTAGGGTCTTTTTCAAGTTGCATGACATGTTTGCTTTCATTTGACAGGAGAGTGCATACATTAATAGCAAAGTCCACTTCGTTTGGGAGTCCAGATAACAGTGAAAGCACCAGTTTATTGTAATCATTTGGCGAATTGAAGTCCATAGATAGCCCATAACTCTGACGGAGATAATCTAACAAAGACAAAAAACAACACTGTTAAGTATATCAAGGATGAGAAATCATTTTTGGTTAATATCTTCTAAATACAGGATAGAAGTTTGCTTTCTTTTATAAAATACAAACTGAGTAGTTTAGAGTCCAGTTTTTGAACTTGTGAAAATTACACTCCTCAAAAAGTATTAATATACAAGAAATACATATATTCTCTTTGATATCACTGCCAAACTATTGTATCATTATTTTAATATACCTAATCTACACTTTTTATTCTTGCATTTCAAGGAACTTTTTCTGATTTTTTAAGTACTATAAGCCAGAAAGCCTGGTTCCTTTGGAATTTTTAACAACATCATGTTTCAAAACACATTGCCTACCTTCTTTACCCAGTTTTGGGAGGATTATTACTTTTTCAGGTAAGATTTTTTTTGACATTTAACTAAAATGTAAAGTTCATGCTTTCAGTTCTACAGTTCTAGGAGTTCTGAAAGTCTTTTAACCACAATTGCAATGGAGATAAGGGAGTATTTCTATCATCCCAAAGAAGCTTCTTTATGCTCCTTAGTAGTTGATGTGTCCCCCTTTATCCATAAACAACCATTGATCTACTTTATTTCAAAATGCCAAATAAAAAGAATCACACAATACTTATATTTTTGTGTCTGATTTATTTTCATTTAGCAAAATGATGTTGAGGTTGATACCCATTTTAATGTATGTATCAGTAATTGGTTCTTTTTTATTGCTATGGGTTGTATGTCTTAATTGTTGTATTATGGCTATAACACAATTTGTTTATCCACTCCCTAGCTGAAGAACATCTGGACTGTTTCCAGTTTTTAGCACTTCTGAATACAGTTGCTAATAACATTCACACACAGGACTTAGTGCAGACATATTTCTTCATTTCTCTTGGATTGCTCGGTCATATAAAATGTATGTTTAACTTTGTTAAGAAACTGTAAAAGTTCTCCAAATTAGCTGTAATATCTTGTCTTTTCATCAGTGATGCATGAAATTTCTTGGTGCTCGTGTGCATCCTTGTCAGCACTTGGTACTGTCAGTTTAAAATATTCTGAATATGAGCCACTTATCTAATATTTGTTTTGTAAATATTTTCTTCCAGATAGTGAGTGGTTTCCCTTTTCATTTTCTCAACAATGTCTTCAAAAAACAGAAGGTTTAATTGTGATGAAGTCTGATTTATGAATTTTTACCTTTACAGTTCAAACTTTCGTGTTCTAACAAATCTTTTCCTAACTAAAATTTTATGTAGGAGAATTGAAACATTTTAAAAACTTTGAAGATAGGATTACAGAAAACTAGTATATAATCATAATACATATATTAGAAAATGTTGTATTTTTATAATTACTGACTCTAAACTGGTGCAATTTAGGCCTTGGCAGCTATGTCCTAAGACATATACCCCTAATACATTTATCATACAAGATCTAACTAGTGTAATGGGAAAAGGAAAGAAACAAGAGTTAGAAAACTGCTACACAAAACATTTCAGCAAATATGGATTTGAAAAAAAATCTTTTAAGAATGTCA
This sequence comes from Bos taurus, assembly GCF_002263795.3. Taxonomy (NCBI): domain Eukaryota; kingdom Metazoa; phylum Chordata; class Mammalia; order Artiodactyla; family Bovidae; genus Bos; species Bos taurus. The sequence goes on from NC_037332.1 coordinate 34,398,451, forward strand.
CTAAATGGAATGCAAGTAGGAATCTATTGTCACAACATTCCACAGAAGAAAATCATGTAGGTAAGAAACTTCACTTCCCAACAGATATTTGAAGAGACACCTCTTCAATATTAAAATATTCTAGGAATTTCTCCTTAAGTATCACAATATAATTATACATGAATTGACATAGATTCTTTATAATATTTAAGGTTGAACATTTCTCATATATAACATAAATATCTTAGGAAAATGTAACATGACTTCTGTGAACATAGAAATACATTTTGGTATTTATTGCACATTGGAACTGATCATGAGATGCCAAGTTTCAGCAATAGTTAAGTCTTTAGATTCCACAAAATTTTCAGGCAAATTTCCAATAGAAATAAAAATCTGGAACCCATAATTCAACATCTGTCACAGTCTTGTTGTGCTTTCAATATGATCTTGGAATTGGTCTGTTTGCTACTGAAGAATAACAGATGCCACCATATATTCAACTCAATACATCCTTACATGAATGACTTTGCCAAAAGACATCTCCAATTAAAATAAAATAAATTAATATGATAATTATGAAAAGTCCTTTAACTATATGATGTTTGGTAAAGATTCCTTCTTAGGAATATAATATAAGAGAAATGCTTACAAGATTTTAAGAGCATCCCTTCCCATCCCCAAGGAGGTATGTTTGAATAGGTACAATTTTATAACAGGAATGAGATTGGGAATTTTCAATGTTCTTCACACAATGTCTATACAAACATATCACTGCTGACAAATTTAACTGAATCTGAGGTAATCAGTTTAGAGGAAAGGGAGAATTGTGCCTGGAATGTTGTTTGTATTACAAATATCATACAGTGCATTCTTTTCATTGATACTGGCAGTGATTGTTGTAGTTCAAGCATCTGTAAGAATACAGGACATGTAAAGGAAAATCTTTGCTCAAATATTAATACAACTGATAAAATCAAAATAATAAATCTTCCTGTATAAAGCTTTTCCAAATTTAAGTAACAAAAATGTAAATGGATAGTGTGCTTGGCCTCCTTTGGCCAAAATGATTAAATTGGATTAAATGATCGCTAAAATCCTAGCTAGCTCTTAAATTCTACAATACTATTAATTTCAATGTGTTTGTCATGTGTCAGTTTCACCTTTCAGAATTTTTCTACTAAAGATACTGCAAACGAATTTAAAAATTTTAATTTAGAAATTAATTTTTTAATTTTAAAGGGAAAGAGAAGATGAACAAAAAGTTCTTAGTAATCTACAGTACAATTCTGCAGAACTGACTGTATCCAAATCAATACCAAGGAAGAAAGAATAAAGAAGAAAACCAAAAGATTAGGTCCTCATGGCAAGGAAAAATGTGCACAATTATGCAAATAAATGACAAAAATCACCATATTTTGATGCCAAAGTTTAATAATTCTAAAATTCAAAGCAAAATGTACCTAATACATATTTGGCTGCTTAAAGTCACTGGGCAAAAGGAGTCAATAGCCTTATAAAATTTTCGTTCCATATTCTATCAATGTACAATATTCTATTATGACAATTATGAGTAGAATTGTACTTCATACTAAATGCCAATTTAAATTTACCATATTATCTTTCAAAGTATTGTTTTACAATAGCTTTTTTAAATGTAAGCATCTCTAGATAAATACATGTATCCAAATACATCAATCCAAACCTACAAGGAGAGTAATGCTATATGATCAAAGATGTAGACACAAATCTTTTAAATGTTCTACCTAAAATATCCTAAGGCTTTTAATCTACCACTATGTAATTTTACTTTGGTGTTTATTTAAATATGCACACACATACACACTGACAGCTATGAAGCTTACTATATTTCCTTAATGGCATTTGAAAAGAATCATTGATGAAGGATTTGTTTTATATATTGATAGTCATGTTGATTTTTAGAACACTGTCATAATGTTGCGATGGCTCCTTCTGGGATAATAAAAAGCACCTTCAAATTCATAAATGCTGCCCTGAAACACCACCTCTTTTCAGTATGAATCAGATATACTGTAGTCTGATGTTCCCCAGTAATTTCTATTTCTTATCAGTCCCCAATCCTGATTCTGTCAAACATGCTACATATGTTATATAACTGCTCAGATTCTCCTTAAATAACAAAAGGCAGGCATATGACAGCATATCAGAAAGGAGTTAGTTATTATAACACCAGATTAAGAATTCTATCATTCCTTTAAAAACTGCAAAGTTCTAGCAATGACTTTCAATAGACTTCGGAAATACCAGCAGTATCTTCTTTCTTGAAGTAAATCATGCTTAAACCAGGGAAGGGGGGGGTGGGGGGAGATCCAGAAAAAAATTTCATTTTAAACTAGATCTAATATTGAAATGGGTTAGTTTGAGAAGTGTAATACACACCAAGCTCTATTTAACCTATAAGAATAGACAGTTCTGTTGTTGCTATAGTGTAGCAGTAACACAGAGTTACAAAACGGTCTTAAAGGTTACAGTACCAGGTCTCATTCAGTATAGGAACAGCCTCTATAACATCCTTGAATTAAATAATGGTCATTAGCTCTTCCTAAAAATGGGAAGCATATTACCTAACAAACCACCTCATTTTATTTAACCAGCTTAAACGGTAAGCAAGATCTTTTACACGATGACTAAAAATGTTGTCCTTTAACATTGGTTCCTGAGGTGATAACTTCTTGTTAAAAATAAAGGTAGATTTGGTTTGCACTCACCACTGCTACAACCCCTCCCCCAAGCCTCAGTTATGCAAAATCATCAGATGAAGTCTCTTCTACTGAAAATCACAGATTCTAGGAAATTCTGTTTCCTCAGCTATTACTGATTGGAAAAGAAATAGGGTCAAATTCAACATGGAGGAAACTTGAAAATAGACCATGAAAACTTTAAATCAGTGATACTGGCACAAATGAGAGAGCTTAAACCTAAGGATTACCTAAAAGATCAGTATTAGTACCAGTGAATAATAATAAAGATCAAGATATCTGTATATTTTTATAAAGACTATCCTCTTGAAAAAGATATTATCTCCTCTTTTTCTGGCCAAATATTGGTGAATAAAGAAAAGACCTGCTTATCTCTTCAGAGCTCTCTTCCTAGTCATCACCTTCTGGAGCCACAAACACTGGAAATCTCATCAACACTGCCTCGAGAACCTCTTCATTAGACTCTCAACCTGACTATTTCCAACTTGAGTCTTGTTCTTTTTAGCTGCAGATTCCTCTATAACCATTATAGGAATGACTTGAATGAAAAAATCTTAAGTCCCTGGTACCATGGCAGGAAAACAGTTGAAACATAGTGAGAAACATTTCTGAGAAATTCTGGTGCTGGGAATGCCAGGAATTGTAAAAAATCTAGTAGATGCTATGAGTATTTTTTGGCTTCCTTAATTCTAACAGGACATTCCTCTTCTCGTTTTAATGACAATTTAGGTTAAACTGATCTTTAACCAAATTAAAAAAAACAAATTTCATTTGAAAGTGTACGTATATTTGTAACTCTAAAAATTCCTGCAACTAAAGTCTTCCATGTAGGCTGTGACAGACAGGGTCCTTATACCAGTGACATGCTGATTTCTAGAAGCTGCAGTAACCCAAGGCTCTCAGTATTTTCATGTGCAAAATAAGGGACCAATTCAATTCATGGGATGATTTCTATTTGAACTCAAAACTGTGTACCTATGCCTTTTTCATTTTCCAGTGATATTTACCTGACACACTGTGTTGCTGGTAATTGTAGGAAGATGGAATTGCACCAATAGGAAGCTGTGGTTTGGGATTGCCTGGTGGTACCTCATCATCATCCTCCCCAAAATGATGAACTTTCTCGTACTTTTCTAGGTAACTGAAACAGAAAAACAGCACAGCAGAGATTTAAAAATAGATTCATGTTGTATATTTTAACTCCTACCACATAGATCTGTTTTCTTTTTCTAGAGGCCCTAAATTTAAAAATAACAATAATATTAACAAGATACCACAAACTTCTTATATTAGTGGAATAGTCACTTCAGTAGTAATATTGGAGACAAACTCAATGTAATAGTTCTAAAAGTGCTTTTAAATGCCTAGAAAAGACCAAACTACTGTACAAATAAAAATATAAAAGTAAAGACTATCAAAGGACAACTACATGTACATAAATAACAGCACATTTTATTTACTGATTAAAACAAATTATACATGGTCATTGTAACAACAATGTAAAAGTGAGAAGAGTCCCTGGCCTCCCCATCTCACTTATCACATGTGCCTTCAGTATATTTTTTGTGCCTATTTTAACAACAGATTTTAGAGATCCTGCAGGTCAATACATAGAGTACTACCTCAGTCTTTTTTTTTTTTTTTTTTTGATCACAAGAAACCAAACATTTATTTCTATTGTCACTCTGTACATGACACACATTTTCACACTAACAAAGGGTTCTAGACTCAATCAGCCCCAGGACTAGGAAGGGGCCTGGTCTGGAATGTCAGAAAGAGAATAGGAGAGAGGACAGATGCACATGACATAAAATAATAATAATTAATAATAATAATAATCATCAATGCAACAATGATAAACTATGGGAGAGGTCTCTGTAACCTTATCTCCCAGATGGGAAGGGTATCTTATTGCCTAGTTTCACATTCAATCTAGGAGAAAAGGCCTCCACTGCACAACTCTAGATTGGGGAGAGGGTTGTGTCCAGCTCCCAGAAGGCAACTGGCCTCTCAACCTGCCAGGCATGGCTTGACCTTCCAAAGGAGGGCCCTCCTGGTCTCTGGGTCCTCTTTTTCTCTCGGACTCAATTACCCTGCCCTGCTCCTGCGCAGCCGTACCTCAGTCATTTTTAACAGCTGTATAATATATGCTCTGACTGATATATCATAATTTTAACTAGATTGCTGGTGTCGTATTTAGGTATGTTCAGTTTTGTTTTTCGGAGAAGGCAATGGCACCCCACTCCAGTACTCTTGCCTGGAAAATCCCATGGATGGAGGAGCCTGGTGGGCTGCAGTTCATGGCGTCGCTAAGAGTCGGACACGACTGAGCGACTTCACTTTCACTTTTCACTTTCATGCACTGGAGAAGGAAATGGCAACCCACTCCAGTGTTCTTGCCTGGAGAATCCCAAGGACGGCGGAGCCTGGTGGGCTGCCGTCTATGGGGTCGCACAGAGTCGGACATGACTGAAATGACTTAGCAGCAACAGCAGCAGTTTTGTTTTTTGCTATTACAGGCCATGCAGCAATTAGCTTAATCTCAGCACTTGTTTGAATATTTTCCTCTCCATAGACAGTGGAAATGGTATGATCACTTTAAATAGGAAATACGACCAAATCCTCACTCAAAAGTGATGTGCCCAAAATATTTTGACCAACTTATAAGACTGTTCCTGTGTTTCCCACAATATCACCATCACTGGGTATAGTCAATCTTCTTAATATTAATTAGAATTAAATATCCAAATTGATAATCTATCATCACCTACCAGTTTATAATAAGATTCCCACAAGAAAGATTTTTAAATAGGGAAGCAACTGGTCAAACCCCTGTCAAACACAATACTGTACCTAATGAACTTGTTACTATACTTCATAAGAAGCAAGCTGAAAAATATCATAGTGAAGTTCTAGATGTGATCATTTTATAGGTCAGTCTTTCCATCATTCCTGAACCAGGCAGGTATTAAGTCCATTAGTCACTATTTAAAAACCCTTTGCTTTTATAGTTAACAGATAGCTGAGATGAGGGAGAGGGGTATCAATGATCTCAGAAGTATTGCTGTGTTTTTAGTAGCAAATTGTAACTTTCAAGGTAGGATGAATGAAAGCTGTAAATTTAGGTATAAAAACTAATAGCAAGGATACTCATCATAATTCTTCATTTTTCCCTTCCAGCTTTCCAAGGCACAACAATTCACATCTTGGAGAGTAAAAAGGAAGTAAATTGCCCCTTTCAATTCCTTCTAAGTTCTCCATATAAGCTCAACTTGAGCAAGGAACTCTTTCCTAAATGGTAGCTTGACAGCTAATGAACCCAACACTTTTCTCCACTGCCAGAGATACAAAAGCAGAGACATATGCCCACATATAACCCTTGAGCACTGAGGACAGTATACAGCTGCATATATTTCACCCTGATCCTGGTGATGTACCCTAGCAGATAAAATTTACAGCCAAAGAATATAAATCAAAACAAAAATATGATTAAAAAGAGACAGTCTCTCTCTAGCATAGACTTATGTATGAGTCATAAATCAAACCTATCCTTTTTGAATTTCTAATGCCAAAATCATCAAAAGAAGAGTCTACCCAAATTTGAACACAACTGCTCAAAAATCATGTGACATTTTCTGCAAATGAAGGTTTATCTACATTACATGAAATAATGCAGGCAATAGTAGCGATAGAGGTATTTTACAAAGTACGTTCTTTCAGAATTGAGCTCACTGTGGAATGGTTAAAACCAAGTTAAAGATAATTTTTCTTAACTAACATCATTTAAATAAAATCAAAATAACAATGAAAAAGTAAAATTTTAAAATCAAAACGTTATACTAACAATATGTTTAAGACGCTCTTTATAAATCCGTTATTCATTGTTAAGTGTATGTGCATGCGAAGCCACTGCAGTAGTCACACACTACTGCAATTCTTCTGGATTGTAGCCTGGTATTCTCCTCTGTCCATGGGATTCTCCAGGCAACAATACTGGAGTGGGTTGCCATGCCCTTCTCCAGGGGATCTTCCCAACCCAGGGATAGACCCACGTCTCTTATGTCTTCTGCAATGGCAGGCAGGTTCTTTACCTGGGAATTCCATAATTGAATGTAGTAGATTTAAAACTTGGGGAGAAAACGTTACTAGTAAAGAAAAACCATAAATACCTTTTCCTTTCTGAAACACTCAAAATGGAGCATAAGCAAAATGGAGTGACTGAAACACCACAAGTACTAGTAATAAACAGTATATGCTATATACATAAACCCCTCTGTAATTCAAATTTTCATACAATTTTTAAAATATATGACTTCTGGTCCCTTGACTCTTCTAACTCTATTCCTCCAAACGGATTCTTTACATAATTCCAATCTCCAGAAATTTATGGCTTAGGCAAATTGTTATACTTTTTGAAATTTTATTTCCCTGGCTTGAGCGTCAGCACTTGTTCTCATTCATGATTAAACATTTCCAACTGAGACTCGACCTTTCATAGTTCAACAGAGGGTTTGGCATCCAGTTCTGATTCTTGTCTCTCTCAATTATTAAGCATAAAGTCCTTTTTTGGTTTTCAAAGAGCTATACTTCTAAAAACTAAATTAATAGACAAGAGAAAACAGCTAAAATACAAAGTTACATTTCAAAATCTAGGTCTTCAGATATAATTCTCTAACATGACCCTGAGCTCATACACTGACATATATACAGTGTTCACTCATTTAACTACAAAAATTAGACTACACATTTCTCTTTCTTCTCCAAGTCGATTACACTGCTTTGAATAGTTGATATATTTTAATCAAACAGGTATTTATAGACCTCCTTCAGTAATCTACCTAATACATGACATTTTGACTCAAGACTAGTAAAATATTGGAATCCAGATGGCAGTTACTCTCTCAACAGTCGACACAGAAAACGAGGTTCCTGAGTTCAACATTACATACAGACAAGTGGGGTGAATTGCATCTTCTTTTTCCAACTTGGCCCTAGTTTACTTGTGGTGGATCCTATGCCATACATGACAGATTTAAAGGATGAAGGCAAATGTGAACATTTAGCATAATATAAGAATTATTTTAAATGGCACTATTCAATTAAAAAGTTTAATATGTAGGACCAATACAGAGGGAGGAAGAGTCCTTTCAAGACACCATCAAATAACATAGGCAGTACAGTTATGAATGAAGAAAAATTTAGCCTCCTGTAGTATCTGATAGATTAAGTACACAAAAAATTAGTTCACAGAAGATTTAAATATAATCACCAATAAGACTGATTTATTAGATACACAATGATTTTCTTTTCAAATCTCCACAAAAATTATTAAACTAATCATATGCCAAGTCACATAGGAAACCACAATAAATTTAAGATTAAATACTGTATAAGGCACATTCTCTAACTGCAATCAATTCAAAGAAATTTAACCCTTGGAAAATTAAAAATAACTTTATGATTTTACATAAAAGTAGAGAAACTACTACAAAAGTACCCATCAGCGGATATCAAAATTCATAGTAAAAAAAAAAGAAAGAAAAAATTCACAGTCAACCTTGTTTCACCTATAACACAATTACCATCTTCACAACACTTTCCAAATTATTTTAAAGCAATTTCCAGGTATCTCATAACTTTATTTATAAATATTTTGGTAGAATTCTTAAAAATTAAAAAATATATGTAATATTTATATAAAAATATATAATATTTATATAAAAGTTTTTATATAAAACTTTTTGAAATGTTTACAGGAAAGATGACAATTCAAGGAATGCATATTAATCTTTCCTTAAATCCAATTGTAATGAACGTTAAAGACTAAAAATTGAGAGATACTGCATAATTTCTAACTTAGAAAACTTTCAGAAATTCTGATTCATTAAAAGCAACTTCAAGGATTTATAAGACTAACTTGCAAAACAATTCTTGAGAGAGTAAGATGGTCTAATGGAAAGTAGAGGATATCTTAAAACACATAAAAAGGCAAATTCAACTGGGATTTCCTTTAGCCACTAAGGATCAATAAAATATGAGAGTGTATCTGATAATGGGATCAGAATGACAACTGTTTAAGAAAAGTTGAACTGAATTCAGTGGCTGTCAAAAGAAGCAAAGTCCTTTCAACTTCACCTTGAAGCTTGTCAAAATGAACCCAAAGATCCAGGGATGTGGAGCACCTATCAGAAGCACTAGCATGAAAAGACTGATACAATCAGGTAATGGGACCTCTATTGATGTGGCATACAAGGAACTTTCAAGATCAAACATCCCAGCACAAAAATCAAGAATACTGACTTGCAAACCAGCAAAGTAATGAACGACATTTCTTTGCCCAGGATTATCCCTGCAAAGTGGACAATGAAAAAGTAGACATGACAATGTAAAAGTCACCTCAGTAATGTAGACGGCATGCTTAAGAAATGGCTTCTTGAAGAGACAGAAAGGATGAAAACAGTGGGGTGGATAAAAATGAAACATGCATGATAACAGGAAGCCAAACATGGGGGGAAATAGTAGTCCTGAAGCAAAGACCAGAATACAGTGAACAGAAGCATTATCATTCAGATAACAGAAGAATTTCTGTAGGTTAAAAAATGCTTACTGGGTATATCATAAAGGTCCCGGGGTGTCAGGGTGCAAGGATCATCAGGCAAAAATTAATGAAAAGAAAAAACAATCAGACATATATTGATGATATATGCAAGCTCCAAAGATAAAGATAATTCCTAGAAATATCCAGAATGACCCTACTCCTTTGATTATTCTATTGTGTCTTATTTACACAGTAAGAGTAATCAAATGAGTTTATTCTCATAGTTAATATTAAGGGAAATATGTTCTTGGGAGTATTTCTACAACTGTTTAACAATCAAATTAAAGTCAAGATTGTTACTTTGCAAATAACGAGAGAGAAATAAACACATTAATGTATGTAATATGCAGAGAAAAGGAGAAGAGGAAGAATATCTTGTGATGTAGCAATTATATTCTTAGGCATATGCACTAGACAAAAATGAAAACAACTAAAATATTCACAAAGGATAGTATGAAGAAAAATACTGTGGCATATTGATATAGTGAAATATGATATGCTAGTAAAAATTAGTTAACTAACACGGATCAATGAAAATAGCCAACAACAAAATGTTAAATCATTTCAGAATAATACTAATTTAATTCCACGTATATAAAGATCATAAGCAAAAAATTAAACTTTTTTTAAGCAATAGACAAGTAAGAGAAAAGAAAAGAAAGGCCAGATATTAATTATAACCCAGAAAATAAGCTAGGATTTATCCCTCAGGAGAGAAAGACAATAAGAAAACACACACATGGCTTCAAACTATTCAGTTGAGTTCAGTTCAGTTCAGTCACTCAGTCATGTCCGACTCTTTGCGACCCCATAAATTTCAGCACGCCAGGCCTCCCTGTCCATCACCAACTCCCAGAGTTCACTCAAACTCACGTCCATTGAGTTGGTGATGCCATCCAGCCATCTCATCCTCTGTTGTCCCCTTCTCCTCCTGCCCCCGATCCCTCCCAGCATCAGTCTTTTCCAATGAGTCAACTCTTCACATCAGGCGGCCACAGTATTGGAGCTTCAGCTTCAGCATCAGTCCTTCCAAAGAAATCCCAGGGCTGATCTCCTTTAGAATGGATTGGTTGGATGTCCTTGCAGTCCAAGGGACTCTCAAGAGTCTTCTCCAACACCACAGTTCAAAAGCATCAATTCTTCAGCACTCAGTTTTCTTGACAGTCCAACTCTCACATCCATACATGACTACTGGAAAAACCATAGCCTTGACTAGACGGACCTTTGTTGGCAAAGTAATGTCTCTGCTTTTGTTTTTTTGGGGTTTTTTTGTCTGTTTATGTTGCTTTATTACAACAAAACCAAAATATTATCTGTATTATTTTGGCAATAAATGGCAAAAAGATTCACATTTCCATAGCCCTACTAGGTTTTTTGTTTTGTTTTGTTTTTAATTTTATTTTATTTTTAAATTTTACAATATTGTATTAGTTTTGCCAAATATCGAAATGAATCCGCCACAGGTATACCCGTGTTCCCCATCCTGAACCCTCCTTCCTCCTCCCTCCCCTATCCTCCCTCTGGGTCGTCCCAGTGCACCAGCCCCAAGCATCCAGTACCGTGCATCAAACCTGGACTGGCAACTCGTTTCATATATGATATTATACATATTTCAATGCTATTCTCCCAAATCTCCCCACCCTCTCCCTCTCCCACAGAGTCCATAAGACTGATCTATACATCGGTGTCTGTAATCTTTTACAGTCTCGTACACAGGGTTATTGTTACCATCTTTCTAAATTCCATATATATGCGTTAGTATACTGTATTGGTGTTTTTCTTTCTGGCTTACTTCACTCTGTATAATAGGTTCCACTTTCATCCATCTCATTAGAACTGATTCAAATGTATTCTTTTTAATGGCTGAGTAATACTCCATTGTGTATATGTACCACGGCTTTCTTATCCATTCATCTGCTGATGGGCATCTAGGTTGCTTCCATGTCCTGGCTATTATAAACAGTGCTGCGATGAACATTGGGGTACACGTGTCTCTTTCCCTTCTGGTTTCCTCAGTGTGTATGCCCAGCAGTGGGATTGCTGGATCATAAGGCAGTTCTATTTCTAGTTTTTTAAGGAATCTCCACACTGTTCTCCATAGTGGCTGTACTAGTTTGCATTCCCACCAACAGTGTAAGAGAGTTCCCTTTTCTCCACACCCTCTCCAGCATTTATTGCTTGTAGACTTTTGGATCGCAGCCATTCTGACTGATGTGAAATGGTACCTCATAGTGGTTTTGATTTGCATTTCTCTGATAGAGTGATGTTGAGCATCTTTTCATGTGTTTGTTAGCCATCTGTATGTCTTCTTTGGAGAAATGTCTATTTAGTTCTTTGGCCCATTTTTTGATTGGGTCATTTATTTTTCTGGAGTTGAGCTGTAGGAGTTGCTTGTATATTTTCGAGATTAGTTGTTTGTCCGTTGCTTCATTTGCTATTATTTTCTCCCATTGTGAAGGCTTTCCTTCAGATGACTTTAGCATTTCCTCTAAAGTCAGGAACAAGACAAGGGGCCCACTCTCACCACTACTATTCAACATAGTTTTGGAAGTTTTGGCCACAGCAATCAGAGCAGAAGAAGAAATAAAAGGAATCCAAATTGGAAAAGAAGAAGTAAAACTCTGTTTGCAGATGACATGATCCTGTACATAGAAAACCCTAAAGAATCCACCAGAAAATTACTAGAACTAATCAATGATTATAGTAAAGTTGCAGGATATAAAATCAACACACAAAAGTCCCTTGCATTCCTATACACTAATAATGAGAAAACAGAAAGAGAAATTAAGGAAACAATTCCATTCACCATTGCAACGGAAAGAATAAAATACTTAGGAATATATCTACCTAAAGAAACTAAAGACCTATATATAGAAAACTATAAAACACTGGTGAAAGAAATCAAAGAGGACACTAATAGATGGAGAAATATACCATGTTCATGGATTGGAAGAATAAATATAGTGAAACTGAGTATACTACCCAAAGCAATTTATAGATTCAATGCAATCCCTATCAAGCTACCAACGGTATTCTTCACAGAGCTAGAACAAATAATTTCACAATTTGTATGGAAATACAAAAAACCTCGAATAGCCAAAGCTATCTTGAGAAAGAAGAATGGAACTGGTGGAATCAACCTACCTGACTTCAGGCTCTATTACAAAGCCGCAGTTATCAAGACAGTATGGTACTGGCACAAAGACAGAAATATTGATCAATGGAACAAAATAGAAAGCCCAGAGATAAATCCACACACCTATGGACACCTTATCTTTGACAAAGGAGGCAAGAATATACAATGGATTAAAGACAATCTCTTTAACAAGTGGTGCTGGGAAAACTGGTCAACCACTTGTAAAAGAATGAAACTAGAACACTTTCTAACACCTTACACAAAAATAAACTCAAAATGGATTAAAGATCTAAACATAAGACCAGAAACTATAAAACTCCTAGAGGAGAACATAGGCAAAACACTCTCCGACATACATCACAGCAGCATCCTCTATGACCCACCTCCCAGAATATTGGAAATAAAAGCAAAAATAAACAAATGGGACCTAATTAAACTTAAAAGCTTCTGCACAACAAAGGAAACTATTAGCAAGGTGAAAACGCAGCCTTCAGAATGTCTCTGCTTTTGAATATGCTATCTAGGTTGGTCATAACTTTCCTTCCAAGGAGTAAGCGTCTTTTAATTTCATGGCTGGAATCACCATCTGCAGTGATTCTGGAGCCCTCAGAAATAAAGTCTGACACTGTTTCCACTGTTTCCCCATCTATTTCCCATGAAGTGATGAAACCAGATGCCATGATCTTCGTTTTCTGAATGTTGAGCTTTAAGCCAGCTTTTTCACCCTCCTCTTTCACTTTCATCCAGAGGCTTTTTAGTTCCTCTTCACTTTCTGCCATAAGGGTGGTGTCATCTGCATATCTGAGGTTATTGATATTTCCCCCAGCAATCTTGATTCCAGCTTGTGCTTCTTCCAGCCCAGCGTTTCTCCTGATGTACTCTGCACAGAAATTAAATAAGCAAGGTGACAATATACAGCCTTGACGAACCCCTTTTCCTATTTGGAACCAGTCTGTTGTTCCATGTCCAGTTCTAACTGTTGCTTCCTGACCTGCATATAGGTTTCTCAAGAGGCAGGTCAGGTGGTCTGGTATTCCCATCTCTTTCAGAATTTTCCGCAGTTTCTTGTGATCCACACAGTCAAAGACTTTGGCATAGTCAATAAAGCAGAAATAGATGTTTTTCTGGAACTCTCTTGCTTTTTCGATGATCTAGCCGATGTTGGCAATTTGATCTCTGGTTCCTCTGCCTTTTCTATAACCAGCTTGAACATCTAGAAGTTCACGGTTCACGTATTGCTGAAGCCTGGTGTGGAGAATTTTGAGCATTACTTTACTAGCATGTGAGATGAGTATAATTGTGTGGTACTTTGAGCCTTCTTTAGCATTGCCTTTCTTTGGGATTGGAATGAAAATGGACCTTTTCCAGTCCTGTGGCCACTGCTGAGTTTTCCAGATTTGCTGGCATATTGAGTGTAGCACTTTCACAGCATCGTCTTTTAGGATTTGAAATAGCTCAACTGGAATTCCATCACTTCCACTAGCTTTGTTCGTAGTGATGCTTCCTAAGGCTGACTTGACTTCACATTCCAGGATGTCTGGCTCTAGGTGAGTAATCACACCATCAGGATTATCTTGGTCATGAATATCTTTTTTGTACAGTAGTTCTGTGTATTCTTGCCACCTCTTCTTAATATCTTCTGCTTCTGTTAGGTCCATACCATTTCTGTCCTTTATTGAGCCCATCTTTAATAGAGTTTTATTTGCTTTTGTTTTGTTTTGTCTTGTTTTGATGTGGATAAACCTGTATGTATTAAGCTTTTTTAGTGAGATAAAATTTAGATATTAAAAAAATAATTTTAGAACATCAGAAAAGAGTAATGAGTTATTTCAAACTTTAAAATAAATGATTATTTCCACTGCTACATAAAATGTTTCCAATTACGAAAAAAAATTAGACTCTCCCTGAAAACTAATCTAGCAAAACTAACAAAATCTCATAAAAATTGCAGTTAAAAAAGACTATATAAATGCTACAAAAAACAATCTATTAATATTTCTTAAATACACATACATACTCAAGATTTTATTGCAGAAATTCAATGATAGTTCAACATCCAACATTTTGCAACATTAAACTCACCTGTAGATGACAGAGAAAAATATTTAAACAAAGGACACCAAAGGTTATTTAATAAAATGATGCATCCTTGCTGCACTGAAAATTAATTAATGAAGAATTCTAGAATATTTCTCCCTTTGATCTCTCATATAGTGCCCCTGTTATACCAAACACAGCAAATAATTTCCAGTCTACTCCTTTACCAGTACAGACTTTCTCAGAACATTGCACCTTCAAGTGATCCAGAATTCTTGTTTCTGTAGAAGAATACCCTTCAAAGCAGGACACACAAACAAGATACTCCAATAGGGAGAAACACTTAATGGATAGGTTGAAACTGCCAGCTCCCTCCTCTGCTCCATTCATCTAGCAGTGCAGTCCATATGTTACTCATCCTATGTGAGACAACATGAAGGGACTAACAATGGAATCCTCATTCATTCATTAACTTCTAACCACCGGAAACCTCACCATTCATTAGATTCCATGTACTAATACCTGTTCCTGTCTAGGTTAAGTGGACATTTAATTTAAAATTTATTTAAAGTTAACATTACCTACTTTAAACTCTCTCTCTCACAGAAAGGATAAGAACATTAATAGAACCCTTCAAAGAAACCACAATTTGCTAGAGCAAGCAACTCTAAATAAGAAAATGGCTAATACTTCTCACATGAGCTCATTATCAATAATACTATGAAGTAACAACAATGGCAAAGCAATCAAATAAGAAATTATCAAAAGATTTATAAACTATTAAATACAACCTATCTGAACTGTGACTTCATGTGCCCTGATGTTGTCCTAGGCTAGTCTTATAGTTTTTATGTTGTTGACAATTTGTAAGATGTTCTAAATATCCAGAATTTGAAGACTCATTTAGACTTTTTTCAACAATATTTTTCAAGTCATTGAAACATAATAAAACTTATTAAAGTTTAAATATATATTTCATTTCAAGTATATGTAGTGATAAATATTGGAGAAGGCAATGGCACCCCACTCCAGTACTCTTGCCTGGAACATCCCATGGAAGGCGGAGCCTAGTAGGCTGCAGTCCATGGGGTCGCTAAGAATCGGACACGACTGAGTGACTTCACTTTCACTTTTCCCTTTCACGCACTGGAGAAGGAAATAGCGGCCCACTCCAGTGTTCTTGCCTAGAGAATCCCAGGGACGGGGGAGCCTGGTGGGCTTCCGGCTATGGGGTCACACAGAGTCGGACACGACTGAAGCGACTTAGCAGCAGCAGCAGTGATAAGTATTTACAAGAGTCTTTCCAAGGCCAATTTTCACATCACTGGGAAAACATTTATTTTCTTATGATAAACATAGCTGAATTAATACATGAAGAATATGGCAACTAAAGAAATACTGTTAGAAAATGACATGAAATCACTATAAGAAGTTGAAGAAAGAAGGATTAAAGCAAATTATACTGTGTGGGGGGTTTTCTATAGAGCTGAATTCAACTACAGATGTTTCTAATATATCTGAGCTTACCGTATTTACCAGGTTCTCTTTAAAAAAAATGGGGAGGGAGGAGGGAGGAGAGTTCAGGACGGGGAACATATGTATACCTGTGGCAGATTCATTTTAATATATGGCAAAACCAATACAATATTGTAAAGTTAAATAAAATAAAATTAAAAATAAAATAAAATTTTAAAAAATGAAATTCACAAAAAACTACTTTTTGGTGAGTCTTTAAAGGAAAGTTGTAAGAGTGAAGATATACTCTCATAAGCAAATGGCTATTATACAAAGAAACTTTTCAGAAAAACACATTAATTCTACTTAAGGCCACAATGAAGAAACAGTTACTTTAATGGGAAGGGGTGGAAGAAGTTGGGGGAGGGGATGAGAGAAGATGAAAGAGAAGGTAGAAGGGAAAGAGGTCAGGGAGTGAAGATTATAAGGGTAAGGTGACCACTTATCATGTACTGCTCAAGTACAGGCATGGTAATGTAACAAAGAATTTGAACTCACAAGCACCAAAAATGACACAATATAATTTCAATGTGATCAATTATATTTTTAAAAAAAGGTCTATGAAATAAGGCAAAATCTTCTAATGTACTTCATAATGAGATTTGAAGTGACAGAAAAATATTTTGGGCCACAGAGGTCGAATGGTTTCTTAGTGAAGAATATTTAAAAGTGCTACCAATCTTAAGACTTACACACTTTACTTTTGAAAAGTCCCCAAATTGCTAACTTTTCTTGTCACAACATTAGGTGATGAGCAGTATCTTACCTAAACATATAATTCAGAAAAGAAAACAAAAAGACATTTAATCTGCCCTTTAAAATAAAACTGAAATTTTGACAATGAAAACAAAGTAATTACTTTTTAAAAGAAACCCATGCTATGGAGAAAGTTTATTTTAAAAAATGGGGGGAATGTTTTTTAAAAAGAATTTTCCATCCATGTGATTTTTTTTTGCTGAAAATACTTTGTACAAGTCTTAAAACTCTAATAAACTATATTAAAAGTCTATGTACACATAAGTAGGAAAGAGAATTTTTCCAAATTATTTAAAAATCTCTGCCAAATTATCTGGGCTTAGGACCCTTTATAAACTTCTTCTTTAAAAATTTAAAGTCACAAGAATACTACAAACAACTCCTATGTCCTCAATTCAGATATATCAATTGTTTATACATTGCCTATTTGCCTTATCATATTTTTTTCACTCAAACCTGACCCCACCACCTCCCCTCAAAACACACACAAACAGTTTTTCCTAAACCATTTAAAATATTTCTCTTTTTCATAAGCTTGACATTTTAAATAATTGAGGGTGCTTATTTTGCAGAAAATCCTTCAATTTAAATTTATCTAATGTTTCTTCATTATTAAATTAGATACTGAAAATGTCCTTCTCACACAAGTACCACAGAAGTAAAATGGCTGCCCTGGTGGCTTCCCAGTCAAGAATCTGCCTGCAATACAGGAGATGCAGGTTTGATCCCTGGGTTGGGAAGATGCCCTGGAGAAAGAAATGGCACACAACTCCAATATTCTTGCCTGGGAAATCTCACAGAAAAAGGAGCCTGGCAGGCAACATTCCATGGGGTCAAAGAACAGTCAGACATGACTCAGCAACTAAACAACAACCACCACAGAAGTAAATGCATAATCAAGTACATGTGGTGGTGGTGGTTTACTCGATAATTCCTGTCTGACTCTTGCTATTCCATGTACTGTGGCCTGCCAGGCCCCTCAATCCATGGTACTCTCCAGGCAAGAATACTGGAGTGGGTTGCAATTTTTTTCTCCAGAGGATCTGACCAAGCAGAAAATTGAACCAGGGTCTCCTGCACCACAGGTAGATTCGTTCTCAATTGAGCTATGAGAAAAACCCAGTCAATTCCATTGCTCAGTTATGTCCGACTCTTTGCGACCCCATGGACTGCAGCATCCCAGGCTTCCATGTCCATCACCGACTACCAGAACTTGCTAAAACTCAAGTCTATCAAGGCAAACTGGAAGTGGTCAAACAGGAGATGGCAAGAGTGAATGTCAACATTCTAGGAATCAGCGAACTAAAATGGACTGGAATGGGTGAATTTAACTCAGATGACCATTATATCTAGTACTGTGGGCAGGAATTCCTTAGAAGAAATGGAGTAGTCATCATGATCAACAAGAGAGTCTGAAACGCAGTACCTGGATACAATCTCAAAAACGACAGAATGATCTCTGTTCATTCGCAAGGCAAACCATTCAGTATCATAGTAATCCAAGTCTATGCCCCAACCAGTACCGCTGAAGAAGCTGAACGGTTCTATGAAGACCTACAAGACCTTTTAGAACTAACACCCAAAAAAGATATCCTTCATTATAGGGGACTGGAATGCAAAAGTAGGAAGTCAAGAAACACCTAGAGTAACAGGCAACTTTGGCCTTGGAATATGGAATGAAGCATGGCAAAGGCTAATAGAATTTTGCCAAGAGAACGCACTGTTCATAGCAAACACTCACTTCCAACAACATAAGAGAAGACTCTAAACATGGACATCACCAGATGGTCAACACAGAAATCAGATTGAGTATATTCTTTGCAGCCAAAGATGGAGAAGCTCTATACAGTCAGCAAAAACAAGACCAGGAGCTGACTGTGGCTCAGATCATGAACTCCTTATTGCCAAATTCAGACTTAAATTGAAGAAAGTAGGGAAAACCACTAGACTATTCTGGTATAACCTAAATCAAATCCCTTATGATTATACAGTGGAACTGAAAAATAGATTTAAGGGACTAGATATGATAGAGTGCCTGATGAACAATGGACGGAGGTTCGAGACATTGTACAGGAGACAGGGATCAAGGCCATCCCCATGGAAAAGAAATGCAAAAGAGCAAAACGGCTGTCTGGGAAGACCTTACAAATAGCTGTGAAAAGAAGAGAAGCAAAAAGCAAAGGAGAAAAGGAAAGATATAAGCATCTGAATGCAGAGTTCCAAAGAATAGCAAGGAGAGATAAGAAAGTCTTCCTCAGTGATCAATACAAAGAAATAGAGGAAAACAACAGAATGGGAAAGACTAGAGATCTCTCCAGGAAAAGCAGAGATACCAAGGGAACATTTCATGCAAAGATAGGCTCGATAAAGGACAGAAATGGTATGGACCTAACAGAAGCAGAAGATATTAAGAAGAGGTGGCAAGAATACATAGAAGAACTGTACAAAAAAGATCTTCACGACCAAGATAATCACGATCACACCAAGGTTCACACCTGACCTAGAGCCAGACATCCTGGAATGTGAAGTCAAGTCGGCCTTAGGAAGCATCACTACGAACAAAGCTAGTGGAAGTGATGGAATTCCAGTTGAGCTATTTCAAATCCTAAAAGATGATGCTGTGAAAGTGCTGCACTCAATACGCCAGCAAATTTGGAAAACTCAACAGTGGCCACAGGACTGGAAAAGGTCCGTTTTCATTCCAATCCCAAAGAAAGGCAATGCTAAATAATGCTCAAACTACTGCACAACTGCACTTATCTCACATGCTAGTAAAGTAATGCTCAAAATTCTCCAAGCCAGGCTTCAGCAATACATGAACCGTGAACTTCCAGATGTTCAAGCTGGTTACAGAAAAGGCAGAGGAACCAGAGATCAAATTGACAACATCCGCTGGATCATCAAAAAAGCAAGAGAGTTCCAGGAAAACATCTATTTCTGCTTTATTGACTATGCCAAAGCCTTTGTGTGGATCACAAGAAACTGCGGAAAATTCTGAAAGAGAAGGGAATACCAGACCACCTGACCTGCCTCTTGAGAAACCTATATGCAGGTCAGGAAGCAATAGTTAGAACTGGACCTGGAAAAACAGACTGGTTCCAAATAGGAAAATGAGTACGTCATGGCTGTATATTGTCACTCTGCTTTTTTAACTTCTATGCAGAGTACATCATGAGAAACGCTGGGCTGGAAGAAGCACAAGCTGGAATCAAGATTGCTGGGGGAAATATCAATAACCTCAGATATGCAAATGACACCACCCTTATGGCAGAAACTAAAAGGAAGAGGAACTAGAAGAGGAACTAAAAAGCCTCTGGATGAAAGTGAAAGAGGAGGGTGAAAAAGCTGGCTTAAAGCTCAATATTCAGAAAACTAAGATCATGGCATCTGGTCCCATCACTTCATGGCAAATAGATGGGGAAACAGTGTCAGACTTTTTTGGGGGGGGCTCCAAAATCACTGCAGATGGTGACTGCAGCCATGAAATTAAAAGACACTTACTCCTTGGAAGGAAAGTTATGACCAACCTAGATAGCATATTCAAAAGCAGAGACATTACTTTGCCAACAAAGGTCCGTCTAGTCAAGGCTATGGTTTTTCCAGTAGTCATGTATGGATGTGAGAGTTGGACTGTGAAGAAAGCTGAGCGCCGAAGAATTGATGCTTTTGAACTGTGGTGTTGGAGAAGACTCTTGAGAGTCCCTTGGACTGCAAGGAGATCCAACCAGTCCATTCTGAAGGAGATCAGTCCTAGGTGTTCTTTGGAAGGACTGATGCTGAAGCTGAAGCTCCAATACTGTGGCCACCTGATGTGAAGAGTTGACTCATTGGAAAAGACTCTGATGCTGGGAGGGATTGGCGGCAGGAGGAGAAGGGGATGACAGAGGATGATATGGCTAGATGGCATCACCGACTCGATGGACTTGAGTTTGAGTGAACTCCGGGAGTTGGTGATGGACAGGGAGGCCTGGCGTGCTGCAGTTCATGGGGTCGCAAAGAGTCGGACATGACTGAGTGACTGAACTGAACTGATTGTGTTTGGTGATGCCATCAAACCATCTCATCCTCTGTCGTTTCCCTTCTCCTCCTGCCTTCAATCTTTCCCAGCATCAGGGTTTTTTCCAATGAGTCAGTCTTCACATCAGGTGGCCAAAGTATTGGAGTTTCAGCTAAAGGATCAGTTCTTTCAATGAATATACAAGACTGATTTCCTTTAGGATTGACTAGTTTGATCTCCCTGCAGTCTAAGGGACTCTCCAACACCATAGTTCAAAAGCATCAATTCTTCGGCGCTAAGCTTTCTTTATAGTCAACTCTCACCTCCATACATGAGTACTGGAAAAATCATAGCTTTTACTAGATGGACCTTTGTTGGTAATGTCTCTGCTTTTGAATATGCTGTCTAGGTTGGTCATAACTTTTCTACAAAGGAGCAAGTGTCTTTTAATTTCATGGCTGCAGTCACCATCTGCAGTGATTTTGGAGCCCAAGAAAGTAGTCTGTCACTGCTTCATTATTTCCCTATTTTCCATGATGTGATGGGACCAAATGCCATGATCTTAGTTTTTTGAATGTTGAATTTTAAGCCCATTTTTTCACTCTCCTTGTTAATTTTCATCAAGAGGCTGTTCACTTCCTGCCATAAGGGTGGTGTCATTTGTGTATATGAGGTTACTTATATTACTCCTGGCAACCTTGATTCCAGCTTGTGCTTCATACAGATCAGCATTTCACATGATGTACTCTGCTCAAAAGGTAAATAAACAGGGTGACAATATACAGCTTGTGTCACTCCTTTCCCAATTTGGAACCAGTCTGTTGTTCAGGTCCAGTTCAAACTGTTGCTTCTTGACCTGCATACAGATTTCTCAGGAGGCAGGTCAGGTGGTTGGTAGTCCCATCTATTGAAGAATTTTCCACAGTTTGTTGTGATCCACAGTCAAAGGCTTTGGTGTAATAAATAAAGCAGAAGTAGATGTTTTTCTGGAACTCTCTTGCTTTTTCAATGATCCAACGGATGTTGGCAATTTGATCTCTGGTTCCTCTGCCTTTTCTAAATCCAGCTTGAACATCTGGAAGTTCACGGTTCATGGACTGTTGAAGCCAGGTTTGGAGAATTTTGAGCATTACTTTGCTAGGGTTGAGATAAGCGCATTGTGCAGTAGTTCAATTGTTCTTTGGTATTGCCTTTCTTTGGGATTGGAATGAAAACGGACCTTTTTCCAGTCCTGTGGCCACTGCTGGGTTTTCCAAATTTGCTGGCATATTGAGTGCAGCATTTCTACAGCATCATCTTTCAGGATCTGAAACAGGAAAACTGGGATTCCATCACCTCCACTAGCTTTGTTCATAATGATGCTTCCTAAAGCCCACTTGACTTCGCATTCCAGCATATCTGGTTCTAGGTGAGTAATCATTCCATGGTGGTTAACTGGGGCATGAAGATCTGTTTTGTATCATTCTTCTGTGTATTCTTGCCACCTCTTCTTAATATCTTCTGCTTCTGTTAGGTCCATACCATTTGTGTCCTTTATTGTATCAAGAGAACCAAGAGAACATTTTTCTGAAAGAGATCTCTAGTCTTAAAGAGATCTCTATACTTTCCCATTCTACTGTTTTCCTCTATTTCTTTGCACTGATCACTGAGGAAAGCTTTCTTATCTGTTCTTTTATTCTTTCAAACTCTGTGTTCAGATGGGCATATATCTTTTCTTTTGTCTTTTGCCTTTCACTTCTCTTCTTTTCTCAGCTATCTGTAAGGCTTCCTCAGACAACCATTTTGTGTTTTTTTTTTTTTAATTTTATTTTATTTTTAAACTTTACATAATTGTATTATTTTGCCAAATATCAAAATGAATCCGCCACAGGTATACATGTGTTCCCCATCCTGAACCCTCCTCCCTCCTCCCTCCCCATACCATCCCTCTGGGTCGTCCCAGTGCACTAGCCCCAAGCATCCAGTATCATGTATCGAACCTGGACTGGCAACTCGTTTCTTACATGATATTTTACATGTTTCAATGCCATTTTGTGTTTTTGCATTTCTTTTTGTTGGGGATGGTTTTGATCACTCCCTCCTGTACAATGTTACGAACCTCTGTCCATAGTTCTTCAGGCACTCTGTCTATCAGATCTAGTCCCTTGAATCCATTTCTCACTTCCACTGTATAATTGTAAGGGATTTGATTTAAGTCATACCTGAATGCCATAGTGGTTTTCCCTACTTTCTTCAATTTAAGTCTGAATTTGGCGGTAAAGAGTTCATGATCTGAGCCACAGTCAGTTCCCTGTCTTGTTTTTGCTGACTGTATCAAGTTTCTCCATCTTTGGCTGCACAGAATATAATCAATCTGATTTCGGTATTGATGATTCTGTAACGTCCATGTGTAGAGTCGTCTCTTGTGTTGTTGGAAGAGTGTGTGCTACGACCAGTGCGTTCTCTTGGCAAAATTATCAGCCTGTTCACCCCTTCCTTTTGTACTCCAAGGCCAAATTTGCCTGTTACTCCAGGTATCTCTTGACTTCCTACTTTTGCATTCCAGTCCCCTATGATGAAGAGGACATCTTTTTTGGGTGTTAGTTCTACAAGGTCTTGTAGGTACTTCACAGAACTGTTCAGTTTCTTCACCACTACTGGTTGGGGCATTAAGTGAGTATTAAGTGAAGTCGCTCATTCGTGTCCGACTCTTTGCAACCCCATGGACTGTAGCCTACCAGGCTTCTCCATTCATGGGATCTTCCAGGCAAGAGTACTGGAGTGGGTTGCCATTTCCTTCTTCAGGGGATCTTCCTGACCCAGGGATCAAACCTGGGTCTCCCGCATTGTAGGCAGACACTTTACCCTCTGATCATAGACTTGGATTATTGTGATACTGAATGGTTTGCCTTGGAAATAAAAAGAGATCATTCTGTCATTTTTGAGATTGCACCCATGTACTGCATTTTGGACTCTTTGATTGACTAGAGGGATACTCCACTTCTTCTAAGGGATCTTGCCCACAGTAGATATAATGGTCATCTGAATTAAATCTGTGCATTCCAGTCCATTTTAGTTCACCGATTCGTAAAATGTCAACGTTTACTCTTGCCATCCACTGTTTGACGACTTCCAATTTACCAATATATACACTAGGTTGAGAGGGAAGCCCAACCTAGCACATATTATAAACTGTTCAACATTAATTTCTCCAGGTAGTCTACAGTCCTTTCAGTATTTAGATGCAGGTCTTCTGTTTTGGAAATTTTTTAAAAATTATAATTTTAAATATTATCTTTTTAATTTTCCTAATTCAATTTTACATGTATGTTGACTCTTTTACCTCATTTCCATTTCAACCACATTCTCTTTTACCTAATTCATTTTCATTTTCTTAATTATTTTTCTGCCTTTCTTCAATGTCTGTTATTAAATTTCAGTCAAATCCATTCCCCCACAGGCATCTTGGAATTTTGAATTCATTTCTAAGATGATTTTTATCTTTTTCTCCCATGATTTTTCTTGGGTTCAATCAACTCTCTTCTCATTTCCTTCTAGGTTTCTTTGCTTGTGATTTCATGGGATTCTGAAGAATAAATTTTTTGTTTCCTTTTTTGCTTTTAGGTTTATGATTTTAATTGGTTTTTCATATCTCCAAATGCTTATTTCAGGTTATTTCATTCAGTTTAGTTTTCTACTGCTGTGTAGCTGTTATCTTTGGAGGGAAGGGATTTCATCTACTGAGATATTTTGATTCTCACATTATGTTTTCTCCCTCTGGTAGCTTTCCATAAATTTAGGAGGCTTTCATTTATTCTGACTTTGATTCATAAGATTCCTATTGCAAGAGCCCCCTCTTTTATTTTATACAGGAAAGTGGAATTTCTTTAATGAATGACTTTTTTTTTCTTTTGGGTGGTTGTGATGTGAAGACGTTGGTGGTGGAGACTGTGTATCCTCCAGTTTGGGGGCAGTGGTTTCCATTTTATGTTGCAGAACCTTAAATTTCACCCTGTTGCTTCTTTTCCTTCATTATCCAATCTCCAAATCATGCTTTTCCTTCTCTTTAATGTTCTCCTCTCTCAGAAAAAAACTGTCCTTCAATGGCAACCACCCTCAAATCACATGCACTTTTAAGGCTAGGACCTACCTACCAGGATTCTTATGCAAAACAATGTGGCAATATCCCAAATTTGTAAGAAAGGCTGATCTTGGGGCAAGATGGAAAAAAATGCTAAATTTCAACAGAAAAACAATGTAGTTAACAAAAGGAACTAAGAAATGGACAATTATAGTTTATTATGTGTACACAATGATGCATTTGTTCAATTTTCATCCATGTATCACTCTTTCATTATGGAAAAGCAACTATTAAAATAAACGGAATATAGAAACAGACATTTCAATCACACTGACATTTCTTAAAAGTTGAAGTTTATGGCTCTGATTAAAATAGTATCCAGTCATTCAACTCAACAAATACTTATCAAGCATTTACTATGTGTCAGACATTTGGAATGCTGGACAAATAAAGCAGATAAATAAATATCCTCATCTAACATTCTCATAGGGGAGAGACATAAACAATGATAAACTTACATTTTAAGATCACAAAAACTTTTTATATGGTTAATAAATAAAATCTAAAATGTAATTTATCTCACTTTCATCATCTTATCAAAATTTTTTTTAGGTACTTCTGCCCCACTAGTTTGTATGCTCGTGTTCAGTACTGTCCGACGCTCTGTGATTCCATGGACTGTAGCCCATCAGGCTTGTCTGCCGACAGAATTTTCTAGGTAAGAATACTGGAGTCAGTTGCCATTTCCTACTCCAGAGACCTTCCCAATCCAAGAATCGAATCCATGTCTCCTGTGTCTTCTGCATTGGCAGGCAGACTCTTTACCACTAGTGCCACCTGGGATGCACACTACATTGTTAAGTATTGGGGAGTATGTCCCCAGTTTTCCACTTTTAGGAACATAGTTTTTGTGAAACACAAGTCTAGAGAACATTACCAAGAGATCATTAACTTAAAGCTAAATGGAATAATTTGTGAAACATTGTTTCTTCTTGAAAAGTGGATAAGTACTGACACATTTACAGATATAAGAGGAATCATTCCAATTAATTAGGTTTCTATTTGTGATTCAAGTGTTAGATAAAGGGTTGCATATAGCTATTAAGCAGTCAAAAAGAGGCCTGCACTAAATATTTGTTAATAATTCCAGTTACAAAAATTTATCCTGTACTGCATGTTGGCAAAGAATAGGATAAGGAAGTTTAACATTACAGCAGTTAATGACAATGAAAGACTGGAAAAAAAAACATGTTGAAATAATAGGAAAATATTGTTTTAGATAATTAAGTTGAATTACTATATAATGGTTAAAAACAAGTTAATAAACTGTGGAAAATTCTGAAGGAGATGGGAATACCAGACCACCTGACCTGCCTCTTGAGAAACCTATACGCAGGTCAGGACGCAACAGTTAGAACTGGACCTGGAACAACAGACTGGTTCCAAATAGGAAAAGGAGTACGTCAAGGCTGTATAATCTCACCCTGCTTATTTAACATCATCAGAAAGGCTGGGCAAGAGGAAGCAAAAGCTGGAATCAAGATTGCAGGGAGAAATATCAATAACCTCAGATATGCAGATGACACCACCCTTATGGCAGAAAGTGAAGAACTAAAGAGCCTCTTGGTGAAAGTGAAAGAGCAGAGTGAAAAAGTTGGCTTAAAGCTCAACATTCAGAAAACTAAGATCATGGCATCTGATCCCATCACTTCATGGGAAATAGATGAGGAAACAGTGGAAACAATGACACTTTATTTTTGGGGGCTCCAAAATCACTGCAGATGGTGACTGCAGCCATGAAATTAAAAGACAGTTACTCCTTGGAAGGAAAGTTATGACCAACCTAGACAGCATATTCAAAAGCAGAGACATTACTTTGCCAACAAAGGTCTGTCCAGTCAAGGTTATGGTTTTTCCAGCAGTCATGTATGGATGTGAGAGTTGGACTACACAGAAAGCTGAGCACAGAAGAATTGATGCTTTTGAACTGTGGTGCTGGAGAAGACGCTTGAGAGTCCCTTGGACTGTAAGGAGATCCAGCCAGTCCATCCTAAAGGAGATCGGTCCTGGGTGTTCATTGGAAGGACTGATGTTGAAGCTGAAACTCCAATACTTTGGCCACCTGATGCGAACAGCTGACTCATTTGAAAAGACCCTGATGCTGGGAAAGACTGAGGGCAGGAGAAGGGGATGACAGAGGATAAGATGGCTGGATGGCATCACCGACTCAATGGACATGGGTTTGGGTAGACTCTGGCAGTTGGTGATGGACAGGGAGGCCTGGCGTGCTGTGATTCATGGGGTCGCAGAGAGTCGGACACGACTGAGTGAGTGAACTGAACTGAAATGAATCCATACATTCTGATATATCATCTAAAAAGTGAAGAACAATGGTGTATATATTTCTACCCATGTATTAGAAAAGAGATCAGCTATATGCTTGCATATATGAGCAAAGTATTTGGGAAATGAAATTTTAAAAAAATTGTTATAGTGCTTACCTTCATAATGGAGACATTCTTACCCTTCATGTTATTTCAGTTTTCTTTCTTTCTTATGTTTAAAATAAAAGAGGCTAATTATAAATATCAAATCTATTAAATGGCATAAAACTTAAAACAGTGTTAAGAGCTGAACTAATATGATAAAACAGAGCAAACCACTGTCTAATATTAAAAAGTGGCATTTTGCGTAAGTGTGGGAAACAGGTAAGATAGTCAATAATTAATACTGGGATAAAAGATTCATTATTAGAAAACAAAAAAAATTTTTTTTACTTTACACTGTACAGATCAAGTGTATTTTTGGATAAATTAGTGACTTAAATGTAAATTTTAACATACAAAAAAATGCATTAGAAATATAAATATGATTTATCTCAGAAATCCTCCATTTAGCAAATTACTCAAAGGAAATAAACATTTTTATTCAAACATGTTCAAAAATTTAAAGAAAGCTGTCCATCATTTATAAGGATAAAAAATAACCTAACCACTCAATAGGAAACTGGTACTCTATCTAAGTTTTATGCATGAGAATTCTATGCAATCCATAACAATGTCGTTGTAAAAGAATACTTAATCAGCATAAGAATATCTGATTCTATAATAATAAATTAGAAAATTCAATAAATTATGATCCTGTTTATTTAAAATAAACACTTCATAAGTAAATTCACACAAGGAAAATAGTCGTGTTGTTTAGTCACTCAGTTGTGTGTCTGACTCTTTTGCAACCCCATGGACTTTAGCCCACCAGGGTCCTCTGTCCATGGGATTTCCCAGGCAAGAATACTGGAAAGAGTTGCCATTTCCTTCTCCAAAACAGTCTTAAGTATATTCGACACATGTTGACAGTAATTAGTGTTAGAATTATGTGATTTATATTTAATTTATAGTTACTAAATTTTCTATAGTAAATATGCTTTTATCTAGGAAAAAACAGAGTACAAGGTATAGTTATTCCTTCCGAGTCTGGAGTGAGAAGATAAGTTAAAATATAATTTTGAAGTGGTAGGAGAAGTAATGTAAAAAGAAATCATACATGCCAGTTTCTATTTTCATGGTACATTAGAAAGATAGCTAAACAGTACAGAAGGAAGGAGTGGAAATCGGGAAAATAATCAAAGTGATAAAACATTAAAGCAATTCTTACAGAAAAAGAGAATGTGGTCATTTCTTGAGAGGATACCCAGGTAGTAATAATGTTACCTAATGAAAGAGAGATTTTAGTTTGAATAAAAGAAAGAAGACTGAGGAAGACAGGAAGTGGTCAGGAGAAACAGAAGATAAGGAGGATGTCAAGGGAAGAGAAAATGAAGAAGAAAGAGGACAGCAATGTAGAGACAGACAGGAAGGGAAAGGTTAGAGAGAGAGAGAAGAAATGAATTGGGAAGTTTGAAAAAGGAGAGAGAGGTTCAAGGAGTAGAAAAGAAAAATAGAAGACTGAAGAAAGAAGGCAGGGCAGAATGCTCTAAGGTTGAGAAGAGAAAATTTATTACAAATAAAATGGGTCATCAAGAGACAACTGTGGAATGTTCTGGTTAGCTGGAAAGCAGTAATTACACAAACAGTACGCTTGAGGCGGTTGTACAGTGGGTAGAAATTACTCTTTATAGGGTGAAGCTTCTAGATGGAACTTTGATACTGGCACACAGAAGGTACGCAAGATGTAATACATCTTTATACAAAAATACATCCTTTCTAAATGTCTAGAATAATTTCTGAATGATTACAAAAGATAACATTTACTTATACTTCTTTAATAATTTAAAAACTCTTACAGTTTCTAAACCTAGTAAAATATAAAATTTTGAAGGACAGGGTGGGAAATTAAAAGAAAGTAAGTTTTAGGCTATAACGGGGTTGAAAAAGGGTACTTGTGGTGAATTTCTTTGGAGAGTTGAAGAGATAAATATTATTA
Source organism: Bos taurus (assembly GCF_002263795.3). Lineage (NCBI taxonomy): Eukaryota > Metazoa > Chordata > Mammalia > Artiodactyla > Bovidae > Bos > Bos taurus. The sequence goes on from NC_037332.1 coordinate 34,427,692, forward strand.
TTCTAAATTATTAAAAATAAAAATAACTGCTAAGTAGGGAGAATATCTTGGAATTTCTTTGCAGAATCAATTCTATCACATATATAACTTGGTTTCATTAATGAATAGCTGCACTTTATTTTCTGACCTCAGTGATACTGAAGGCTCTGGCCAAATGAGGAAGAAAAATCTATTAGCCTCAGGAGAGCTTGGCTTGTTTAACCAATTAAAAGTACACAAGACAAATACCCTCTACAATTAGGATAACACAGTCAGAATAAAGAGCACGCTAGGAGCTCTCCCTGGTGCTGCGACTGTCCCTGGATGTCTGAGACCTGACGAAAGACTGGTCTTTTCTAATGGCAGCATCCAAGTTTACAATTCCTATGCGGATTTATCTGCCTGAGTTCTCATTAGCCTTATTTCTAAACTACACCCCTACCTGTGCCCCTGTAAGTATATACTTCCAAACTTTATTTGAAAATGCACAATATAGATCAAAGGGTTCTATTTCACATCATTTATGTAAGATATTTTTCCCAACAATTTTAAAAATTAAAAACCAAAAAATAAAAGTAATTAATAACAAAAAAATAAAAGCACTGTAGTAATAATGAATCTAAATGAAAGGATCCTCATATATACATCTATATAGATAGATTGAGAAGCAACTAGATTAATCATAGGCTATATGGTCAGCTAAGTATCTAGAAATTAATCTACCTAGAAAAAAAATTCACCTTTTTAAGATTACTTTTTGGTCTATCTACTCTTAACAAATCTGTACATGTTTAGTTGTTTCCCCCTTCCTACAATTAATTGACAATAATTATACCACTGCCTAAATAGTATGCATTTTATTACATAAAACAAAAAACAAATTTATTTTAAAGAAACCAAAAAATCCCCACTTCCTTACTTTATATTCTTCCAGAATCAAAGTACCTAGCATGAACTAAAGAGGATAACCAGAATTCCCTAAATCATCATGTTTAAATCTCTGACAATAACTGCTTTGAATTTAGGAAATACCTATGTATTTGGGGGAGGGGGTAAAAAGATGGTAGGTTTTTGTGGCACTTATTCAGAATGTGCAACAAACGTATGACCTCCAAAGAATCAACATACTACAATGCAAAACTTCATCTGAATGACTTGAGCATTCCAAGAGACACAGTGGTTATTATAATAAAATCTTATTATGTTAATAAAATCATTTAGCTTATCCTGGAAATAAATGTGAATAAACAGGTTTAGGAAGAATTGGCTAATATAAAAGAAACAAAAAATTCTTTTCGAATTATTGTTTTAGTTCAAGTAGCCTGTTAGGTGATTTAATTTTCCTCTGAACTGACTGGTCCTCTGAAAAAGAGATTCCTCTCATAAAGAACTTAACCTGAGAAGCTCAAGCAGACAATCAATTGTTGGAAATTTGTTTGTCTAAAATACTTAAAATTAATATTTTTACAATATCTAGTCATTCAGAAATTATATGTCAGGAAACCTTCGGGTACTTCTGTCACTAAGTCATGTTCCTTATTTTCAATCATTTATTTCTGTTAATACAGAGGAAAGATGATATAACTTAGGACAGGAGAACTCTTGCTTGAAAGCACAATTTGTAAACAGGTAAAAGGAAATTGCACCTCCAAGAGAATCTTATCAACTCCTCCCATCCCAATACCAATTCCCTGTGGCCTGGGGTACCCTTAAAGAACACTTAGCAGTTCTGTGGAGCACTCTGAAAACTACTGTCTTAAAAATAAAACATTTTAAGTTGACTTTTTTCACATAACTTATGAATTAAGTTTTGTTGCCAGGAGAAATATCAATAAGCTCAGATATGCAAATAACACCACCCTTATGGCAGAAAGTGAAGAGGAACTAAAAAGCCTCTTGATGAAAGTGAAAGTGGAGAGTGAAAAAGTTGGCTTAAAGCTCAACATTCAGAAAACTAAGATCATGGCATCTGGTCCCATCACTTCATGGGAAATAGATGGGGAATCAGTGGAAACAGTGTCAGACTTTATTTTTCTGGGTTCCAAAATCACTGCAGATAGTGACTGCAGCCATGAAATTAAGAGACACTTACTCCTTGGGAGGAAAGTTATGACCAACCTAGATAGCATATTCAAAAGCACAGACTTACTTTGTCAACAAAGGTCTGTCCAGTCAAGGTTATGGTTTTTCCAGTAGTCATGTATGGATGTGAGAGTTGGACTACAAAGAAAGCTGAGCACAGAAGAATTGATGCTTTTGAACTGTGGTGTTGGAGAAGACTCTTGAGAGTCCCTTGGACTGCAAGGAGATCCAACCAGTCCATTCTGAAGGAGATCAGCCCTGGGATTTCTTTGGAAGGAATGATGCTAAAGCTGAAACTCCAGTACTTTGGCCACCTCATGCGAAGAGTTGACTCATTGGAAAAGACTCTGATGCTGGGAGGGATTGGGGGCAGGAGGAGAAGGGGACGACAGAGGATGAGATGGCTGGATGGCATCACCGACTCGATGGACGTGAGTCTGAGTGAGCTCCGGGAGTTAGTGATGGACAGGGAGGCCTGGCGTGCTGCGATTCATGGGGTCGCAAAGAGTCAGACACGATTGAGCAACTGAACTGAACTGAACTAGGTGGTAAAAAGCTACAGTAAGAAAGTTGCTGATCTAATTCAGGGATTCTTAATTAAGGGCAGTACCATGCCAGGATAGTCTGCAAAAGCATAGGTCCATTTTTATTTGCCACAGTGACCAGGGGAGCAATATGACTTATTAGGAAGGCAGGGGCCAGAGATGATAAACATGGTACAGTGTACAAAGTTTTATGCCTTTCCAAAAGTCAACAGAGCATCCATTGAGAAACACCGATCTAAATCAACTAAATTTAAAAATTAAGAATTTCCAACGAATTGGGAAATTTCCAATGAATATGTGACTCATGAACATACCTTCTAAAGGATATTTAAGGATACTTAAATAATAGTAATGGGAACTCGCGAGTCCAAAAGCCTTGCCCCCAGAGGAAATAACAAATCTGAGCATCACAAAATCACACTATCTAGAAAACAGACACATCCCTGTAAGTAGAGTTTAGCATGGTGCTGCTTTCTAGAAGTACTTCATGCCCAATCCATCTAACAAACAAAACCAACAAGACACACACACACAAATTCAACCAAAACACATAAACAATGAAGAGAGGAGGAATGGGTGTGCCAGAAACGGCAGAAGAAACTTAAAACACTTCTCCCCCAGGAAGAATATTATGTGAAGGCTAAATTTTACCACACAGATAAGTAAGCACTGGAGGCTAGCCTAGGGATCATTATTAAACTTCTATCACAAATTTCACACTCAATTCTAAACAACTGACTTTAAGTAAAGAGTAACTATGTCTTTGATTTCACAATAAGGACTAGATTTTTATACGTATAAATTTTGAATTTCAAGGGTAAATATATTTACTATATGCTATTCTAAATCTGATTATCTTATATAAATGAACATGAACATTAACCTTTAAAAAACAGACTAAATTTGAATACATAAAAAAACAGCATCACTTTGATTGAAAGTAGTAAAAAATGTTTTAACCCAAATGTCTCCTTACAAGAATTTATGAACTATGAAAAAATGTACTGAGGAACTGTTACACTGTTAGAAAAGCTACTCTACGCAACAGTTGCATATACACTGTCATACAGTAATATAAACATAGCAGTTAATAATTTCTCAAACTAGAAAAGGTTTTGAAAAGATAAACTAAAATGCACATACACAACTTTTTACTATCATTGTTTTCTACACATTCGATTTCAAGTAAGACAAAGAAAGGATATACTAAACTGGAAATTATAGATTATTATTTAATCAGAAAACTGTTTAATATGTCAATGAAAACATTTGAACATTTTCTGTTTATATTTAAGAAACACAAGATCTGAAATGGGCATTTTTACTTCCAGAAATGGGAGAAGAGTTCATTTAGACCTATGATTCTTCCAAGAACCAGAAGCACTGAAAAATATAAAGATTCATTTTTGAAGTTTCACAAAAAAATCAGAGAATGACAAAGTCGTGAAGACTTACTGGACCAAGAGAAAAGACAGAAATCGAGAAAACTTAGTCTTTGGGGTTTGCCCTGCAAGAATTACTGAAAAGACAGTTGAGACTGAGAAGTATGTTTGACAGCCTCAAGAGTCTAGGGAGGAATAAACAAAAGCAACCGGTTTTAGTTGTGACACTGAAAATTTCATTCTAGTAGTTAGGTGAACAAGAGATTGTTCTTGCCTTGCAAAGACTGCAGACTAATTTGCAGTCATTTCGGGGCTCAGAAAATTGGATTGAAGTAACCTAGATTGCTAATGCCCCTCAATTTCTGTCACAAGCAAACTATCAAAAACATACTACACAGAATATAGAATTTCAGATCTCAAATTATGTCTACAAATGATTTTCAAGTATAATCCAGTAAAAAATAAAATTACAACCAGAAAACGAAGAGGAAAACAGATGCAAGAAGCAAAAAAAATCAAAGAGTAAAAGTAGAAATACACTCAAAGGAGCTCCAGATATTGGAATTAACAAACACAAACAGTATTTGTTCAAAAATCTACAAGTATTTGCATATCACGTTTAAAAGTATTGAAAAACAAAGACAAAAGTAATAATTAAAAGCAGTAAGAAAAATATGACAATTTCTTCAAAGGTACAAGATAAAGATATTGACTAGAAGCAATGGAAACAGAGCTAATGGAATTAAATTTTCACTGTCCTCTAAGAAAATAACATCAAATTTAAATATCAACATCAAGAGAGTATACATCATTCAAAACTAAAAACACAACCTGATAACCAAAACCAAATATTTTAGGTTTAATAATTATTTCATCTATAAATTTCCACCAGTCTTGTCAGTCATATTATTTTGGATTTCAGAGACGGATTAAATAATAGTTTTTTCTTATATTCATCTGTATGAAAATCAGGAAAAATAGAATAATTTGGGGATTAAATCCCAAATTTAATCCAAGTTAAAATTCCAACATTTTTTTAACTGAAGTGACAAGTTGAATCAATCATAAAAATATAAATAATCAAAAAAGTTATGGAACCATAAGACAGGAAAAAGGCAGAAGCAATTATCTTGATTCCATCTCTAGCAATGTCTGTCTTATTCATTGGTACAAAATAAGTACTGTGGCTGGCACACAGTAAGGGATGTTAACTCAGCTAAATTGAATTCTTCTAGTCAGTAATTTCCTTAGTCTAAAATTTTTTCTTCCAAAGCTTGTATACTACTCATACTCTGTGGTAACAGTAGGAGAGAACAGCAATACCTATTCTGAACAATAGGTATTGAATAATAGGTATTCAATAAATGTTTGCCAAGTACACAAATCAGGTTTATTTCCTATATTTAAAAATCTCCATTTCTCTTAGTTTTTTCTCATATGGTCTATTACCTCAACTTTGATCCCCTTTGATCTGTTCCTAGTTTCTCCACATCTTAGACTAAGCACCCAACCCCAAGGGATCTAAATGTAATCTGCCTACAAATAAATGATTAATGTATGAGAAATTCTGGTATTTTTAACCTTCATGTAAATATAAATACTATAGAAAATTCCATAAATACTTCTATAAACAATATTGTCAGACAGTATAATTCATTTCCTAAGAATAAAATATATAATTAGAAACAGAAGTACTGAATTCTTTGCTTTATATTTTCCTTGAGGCTGATCAAGTAATGATGATCCAGTTCTAATTTAAATTAAACACTTAAATCTAGTGATTATATATTATGACAGTTCACATTCTCTCAGTATTTTGAGCTTTTCAGCTCATACTATTGGTATCCTTATCTCATGCTCTTGACATCAAGATACAAAATGATAAAAAAAAACTATAGCTGTGGAAACATAATGGCAGTGTTCTTTTACAACTCAGTTATAGGTATAATTCTTTTTTGTTCCTTAAGACCACCCAGCAGTGTGGCTAGTAAAAGTGACTAGCATTAAAATATACAAATACACTGTACAAAAATATGAACATTTTCATTTTCAAATAAAAATTCACAAAGGTTCTCAAGAAAATTGTTATCAAGCAAAATATACACTCTTTTCAACATTAAAGTTTAAAAGACTTATTTATAAATCACAAAAATGCTAAACTATAAAACAATTTTATAAACATAAGATTTGCTTCATTCTAGAAAAAGTTTATTAAAACAGTAAAATTATACTATAAAGACACATGCACACTTGCATACAACATGTACTAGGGCAGTATTTCACAAAGTAGCAAGGAATAAGAATAATTCAGGGAGGGCAGAAGGCCTGGCAGAAAACTAACACTGACTCATATGGTGATAAATTGGTCTTCCTTACACTCGATCCTTGTTATATCAAAACAGTGTGATGCTAATATTTCTTTAGCACCTAACTCTAACTTCCTTTTTAACAGAGAGCAAATATCCAGGAAATGGGCTCATTATTGCCTCTTCACTCTACTGCATTTTTAACTTCTCTTCTTTTTCTAGAAGATATTATTATTTAATGTGACAGGGTATTATTTATGTTTTAAATAGTTATTTAAGTAACAAGGGATATAAGTTAAAGAAAAACATTAAGGAAATAAGAGTAGAGGTGATATAGTAAAGCAGAGACTAAATCTTTCACAATAACAAAATCCTCAAAATGTCACTGGGCACAGAATAAAGAACACGTTTCACAGGCTCCTCATATGTAGGTATGGACACGTGCCTACATCCTGTCAATTTCAGGTCTAAACAAATTTACCTATGGCAGTTTTCAGGAACCCTCCTTTAAAGACTGCTGGCATTGACCCTCTCAGCTCTCTTTATTCCTTTCTCCTTCTTGCTGGCTAGAATACAGATGATGGCTGAAACTAAAGAAGCCACCCTGATTTGGAAGGTGAGCTTGGCAATGGAGGTTATGCATGGAAGAGTAATGAAATAAAAGGAACCGGGATCCCTGAGTATTTTGTTTGACAGAACTACAACACTAGCCCGTTTTCACCTACTTCCAGACTCAACTGATGGCTAAATAAGACACTTATGTATCATTTACATCACTGGTGTTTGGGGTCTCTACTACCAGCATCCAAATCTAACCCTATCTGCAAACTGTGGAATATAAAAAAAAATGTCAGAGTGATTATGCAAATAAATAAAGTTGAAAAACAATAAACTACGGCACTGAAGTGCACAGGGTAGATGACTGTCAGTACCTGGAATTAATCAAGTGATCCACTAGCTACTAGCAGTTTGAGTTGTACAAGAAATTTTGAATATATGGAACACAAACTTGAAATGTCACATACTTATTTCCACAGAAATTCTAATATATTCTATGTTCTTAAAGGTGGAACACATGTTACAAGGACTAGCATTCAGTTCATGTAGACTATCAGTTCAGTTCAGTCACTCAGTCACGTCCGACTCTTTGCGACCCCATGAATCGCAGCACGCCAGGCCTCCCTGTCCATCACCAACTCCCAGAGTTCACTCAGACTCAGGTCCATCAAGTCGGTGATGCCATCCAGCCATCTCATCCTCTGTCATCCCCTTCTCTTCCTGCCCCCAATCCCTCCCAGCATCAGAGTCTTTCCAATGAGTCAACTCTCTGCATGAAGTGGCCAAAGTTTTGGAGTTTCAGCTTCAGCATCAGTCCCTCCAATGAACACCCAGGAATGATGGACTGGTTGGATCTCCTTGCAGTCCAAGGGACTCTCAAGAGTCTTCTCCATCACCAGAGTTCAAAAGCATCAATTCTTCGGTGCTCAGCTTTCTTCACAGTCCAACTCTCACATCCATACATGACCACTGGAAAAAGCCTTGACTGCTGCTGCTAATTCACTTCAGTCGTGTCCAACTCTGTGTGACCCCATAAACAGCAGCCCACCAGGCTCCCCCGACCCTGGGATTCTCCAGGCAAGAACACTAGAGTGGGGTTGCCATTTCCTTCTCCAATGCATGAAAGTGAAAAGTGAAAGTGAAGTCGCCCAGTCATGTCCGACCCTCAGGGACCCGATGGACTGCAGCCTACCAGGCTCCTCCGACCGTGGGATTTTCCAGGCAGGAGTACTAGACAGACCTTTGTTGGCAAAGTAAAGTCTCTGCTTTTTAATATACGATCTAGGTTGGTCATAACTTTCCTGCCAGGAGTAAGTGTCCCTTAATTTCATGGCTGCAATCAACATCTGCAGTGATTCTGGAGCCCCCAAAAATAAAGTCTGACATCGTTCCCACTGTTTCCCCATCTATTTCCCATGAAGTGATGGGACCAGATGCCATGAGCTTCGTTTTCTGAATGTTGAGCTTTAAGCCAACTTTTTCACTCTCCTCTTTCACTTTCATCCAGAGGCTTTTTAGTTCCTCTTCACTTTCTGCCATAAGGGTGGTGTCATCTGCATATCTAAGGTTATTGATATTTCTCCCGGCAAACTTGATTCCAGCTTGTGCTTCCTCCAGCCTAGCATTTCTCATGATGTACTCTGCATGTAAGTTAAATAATTCCTATTTGGAACCAGTCTGTTGTTCCAGGTCCAGTTCTAACTGTTGCTTCCTGACCTGCATATAGGTTTCTCAAGAGACAGATCAGGCTGTCTGGTATTCCCATCTCTTTCAGAATTTTCCACAGTTTCTTGTGATCCACACAGTCAAAGGCTTTGGCATAGTCAATAAAGCAGAAATAGATGTTTTCCTGGTACTCTCTTGCTTTTTTGATGATCCAGCAGATGTTGGCAATTTGATCTCTGGTTCCTCTGCCTTTTCTAAAACCAGCTTGAACATCTCGAGGTTCACGATTCACGTATTGCTGAAGCCTGGCTTGGAGAATTTTGAGCATTACTTTACTAGTGTGTGAAATAAGTGCAATTGTGCAGTAGTCTGAGCATTCTTTGGCATTGCCTTTTTTTGGGATTGGAATGAAAATGGACTTTTTCCAGTCCTGTGGCCACTGCTGAGTTTTCCAAATTTGCTGGCATATTGAGTGTAGCACTTTCACAGCATCATCTTTCAGGATTTGAAATACCTCAACTGTAATTCCATCACCTCCACTAGCTTTGTTCATAGTGATGCTTTGTAAGGCCCACTTGACTTCACATTCCAGGATGTCCGGCTCTAGGTGAGTGATTATACCATCGTGATTATCTGGGTCATGAAGATCTTTTAGTACAGTTCTTCTGTGTATTCTTGCCACCTCTTCTTAATATCTTCTGCTTCCGTCAGGTCCCTACTATTTCTGTCCTTTATCGAGCCCATCTTTGCATGAAATGTTCCCTTGGTATCTCTAATATTCTTGAAGAGATCTCTAGTCTTTCCCATTCTGTTGTTTTCCTCTATTTCTTTACAGTGATTGCTGAGGAAGGCTTTCTTATCTGTCCTTGCTATTCTTTGGAACTCTACATTCAGATGCTTATATCTTTCCTTCTCTCCTTTGCTTTTCGCTTCTCTTCTTTTCACAGCTATTTGTAAGGCCTCCTCAGACAACCATTTTGCTTTTTTACATTTCTTTTCCATGAGGATGGTCTTGATCCCTGTCTCCAGTACAATGTCACGAACCTCTGTCCATAGTTATCAGGCACTCTATCTATCAGATCTAGTCCCTTAAATCTATTTCTCACTTCCACTGTATAATTATATCCTTATTTGATTTAGGTCATACCTGAATGGTCTAGTGGTTTTCCCAACTTTCTTCAATTTAAGTCTGAATTTGGCAATAAGGAGTTCATGATCTGAGCCACAGACAGCTCCTGGTCTTGTTTTTGCCTACTGTATAGAGCTTCTCCATCTTTGGCTGCAAAGAATATAACCAGTCTGATTTCGGTGTTGACCATCTGGTGATGTCCATGTGTAGAGTCATTTCTTGTGTTGTTGGAAGAGGGTGTTTGCTATGACCAGTGAGTTCTCTTGGCAAAACTCTGTTAGCCTTTGCCCTGCTTCATTTCGTATTCCAAGGCCAAATTTGCCTGTTACCCCAGGTGTTTCTTGACTTCCTACTTTTGCATTCCAGTCCCCTAAAATGAAAAGGACATTTTTTTTTGGGTCTTTTTTTTGCGACATTTTTTTAAAAGGTCTTGTAGGTCTTCATAGAACCTTTCAACTTCAGCTTCTTCAGCGTTACTGGTTGGGGCATAGGCTTGGATTACCGTGATAATGAATGGTTTGCCTTGGAAACAAAATGAACAGAGATCATTCTGTCGTTTTTGAGATTGCATCCAAGTACTGCATTTCAGACTTTTTTGTTGACCATGATGGCTACTGCATTTCTTCTAAGGGATTCCTGCCCACAGTAGTAGATATAATGGTCATCTGAGTTAAATTCGCCCATTCCAGTCCATTTTAGTTCGCGGATTCCTAGAATGTCGACGTTCACTCTTGCCATCTCCTGTTTCACCACTTCCAATTTGCCTTGATTCATGGACCTAACATTCTAGGTTCCTATGCAATATTGCTCTTTACAACATCAGACCTTGCTTCTATCACCAGTCCCATCCACAACTGGGTGGTGTTTTTGCTTTGGCTCCATCCCTTCATTCTTTCTGGAGTTATTTCCCCACTAACCTCCAGTAGCATATTGGGCACCTACCGACCTGGGGAGTTCCTCTTTCAGTATCCTATCATTTTGCCTTTTCATACTGTTCATGGGGTTCTCAAGGCAAGAATACTGAAGTGGTTTGCCATTCCCTTCTCCAGTGGACCACATTCTGTCAGACCTCTCCACCATGACCCGTCCGTCTCGGGTGGCCCCACATAGCATGGCTTAGTTTCACTGAGTAGACAAGTCTGTGGTCCGTGTGATCAGATTGGCTAGTTTTCTGTGATTATGGTTTCAATGTGTCTGCCCTCTGATGCCCTCTCACAACACCTACCGTCTTACTTGGGTTTCTCTTACATTACCCGTGGGGTATCTCTTCACGGCTGCTCCAGCAAAGTGGAACTGTTGCTCCTTACTCAGTTAAATCTCTACTTTTTGTTATTCTTATTGTTTCATCATCTCCAATTCACAAAATTAAATGGCAATCTGAAAAATTATTCAGTAATGCATAAAAATGTTGATGAAAACAGTACTCTGCTATACAGATTAAGATAATTAATGTCTACACAGATTAAGATAATTAATGTCAATAGGGAATGATTCCATTGACAGTGGAACATGAATCCTGTTGAGATTAATCTGTAAGTGTGATAATTTCATATACAAAAATCATGAAACAGAAGGTACAATCATTTTTATAGATCATATTTAACTATCCACATGCCCCTAGAGCTCACTATATGATTAATACTAAGGTTTTAACTAATGATGATATAATGCTGCTGAGGCCTCAAGTCCCTTTCACACAACCAACTTAATTTCAAGTGAACTCCCCACCAGTCAAATCATTTCCAGGTAGAAACTGGCAAATTTTGTACAAAAAACTGATTAGAAAGGAAGATTAAAGACAAATCCACTTGTGTTATACTCCTCACCAGAGAAACAAGCACAATTTATTTGTTAGGAAGTTTATCAAGTAAGCAAAAACCTCTTGACAAATAGTATGACTGAAGAAAAAAAAAGAAGAAACTATTGACAGAAATCTATGACAAAGGATATAGTGTCATACATTATCAATGACATATAATTTGGAAGAGAAACTACTATCCCTCATCATATCTGCAGATCTTAATGCTTGATAGGTGGACAAAACCACTGATGCACAAGGTTACTCTGCATACACAAAGAACTATATGAGAAAAAGACATGGTCAACAAATTTCAACTCTATTTAGCACTGAAAATCCAAGCTACAGGATGAGATTTATAGTTTATTTAATTTGATTAGTAAGCTGAAATCAGCTGTAATGCAACATTATCTTCAAGTACATCAATGAAGCTACCCATGAATTCAATCCCACAACCTGCTTTCTTTCATAGGGTCTTAAATTAAAAGAAACTAATAATATGTTTATTGATATTATTATCAAGGTAAACTTCATATAACAAAATTAACCATTTTAGGTATACAATTCAGTGATATTTAGAACATTCTGTGCACTATATTTAGAACACTGTGCACTATAATCTCTATCTACTTCCAAAATATTTTTATGATTCCATGTAAAAATTAAACAGTCACTTCCATTTCCCCTTTACTCCCACCCCCAACAACCACAAATGTACTTTTTGGCCCTACGGATCTGCAAATTCTGGACAATTCATATAAAATGAATTACACATCATGTGTATACTTTTACACAGTATAATGCTTCTGAGATTCATTCATGCTGTAGTATGTTATCAGTACATTCCTTTTTATGGCCAAATAATACTTCAAACATGTTACTATTATATCATATTTTGTTTACCCACTCATCAGTTGATGAACATTTGTGCTATTTTCACTTTTTGGTTGTTGTGAATAGTGTTATTATGAACATTCATGAACAAATTGTTTGAATACTTGTTTTTAATCCTTATGGATACTACCTAGAAGTAGGATTGCTGGTTTTCAGGGTAACTCTATGGTCAACTTTCTCAGGAACTGTCGAACCTTTTCTATAGTGACTAAAATATATACTTCTCAATCTTAAATCGTTGCTGAAGCAAGTAGTGAAAAGAGTAAATCTGATTAATTGTGATCACTCGTCATATATCATGTCAGTGTTGTTTTAATAAAATGTCAATGAATGGAATACTTAGCTTCTCTATACTCTAATCTTGCTATCAAAAGGAAATATAATCTTAAAATGGTGAAAAACTATTTATTTTTTTTTTTTTTTTTTAATTTTATTTTATTTTTAAACTTTACATAATTGTATTAGTTTTGCCAAACCTCAAAATGAATCCACCACAGGTATACATGTGTTCCCCATCCTGAACCCTCCTCCCTCCTCCCTCCCCATACCATCCCTCTGGGTCGTCCCAGTGCACTAGCCCCAAGCATCCAGTATCGTGCATCGAACCTGGACTGGCAACTCGTTTCTTACATGATATTTTACATGTTACAATGTCATTCTCCCAAATCTTCCCACCCTCTCTTAAAATGGTGAAAAACTATTTAAATTTCATGATACTAATATCTGCAAAAATCATTTCTACGGTTCTACATATTATTCAAGAATTATACACTGGGTGATGTATCTAATATTTTGAAATATCTAAGAATTACTTCATGACTGAAATACCATGATTTTTAATGTTAAGACTTCTTAAGAAGCCCTTATATTAAGTTCTGGGCTCTGAAAGATAGCTAAAGTAGTCCCAGGTCCGTAGTAACACAATATAAATCCTTTTCTAAGAAAATGCCTTAGTTCAGGCACTTAGGTTTTCAATAATGATGTCATAAGCAAAGATCACTTAAGAGACATTGAAACAAATCACCATGAATGCTAGACAGTATAAACAGTAATCAATTAATCATACATAAAATATAAACATGGAGAAAATATTTTTAAAAATAAAATGCGGAATTTGAAAATCAAGCTACAGGAAAAACATAATTTTTCTTGCTCAGTTCTGTCCAACTATTTGCAGTCCCATGGACTGCAGAACGCCAGGCTTTCCTGTCCTTTATTACCTCCCAGAACTTGCTCAAACTCATGTCTATTGACGGTGATGTGGTACAACCATCTCATCCTCTTTCATCTCCTTCTCTTCCCACCTTCAATCTTTCCCAGCATCAGGGTCCTTTTCAATGACTAGGCTCTTGGCATCAGGTGGCCAAAGTACTGAACTTCACCTTCAGGATTGGTCCTTCCAATGAATATTCAGAGTTGTTTTCCTTTAGGATTGACTGGTTGGATCGCCTTGCAGTCCTAGGGACTCTCAAGAGTCTTCTCCAACACCACAGTTCAAAATCATCAATTCTTAAGCCCTAATCTTTCTTTATGGTCCAACTCTCACATCCATATTTGTATACTGGAAAAACCATAGTTTAGACTGTACAGACCTTTGCTGGCAAAGTAATGTCTCTGCTTTTTAATGCTGTCTAGGTTGGACACAGCTTTTCTTCCAAGGAGCAAGCATCTTTTAATCTCATGGCTGCAGTCACCATCTGCAGTGATTTTGGAGCCCAAGAAAATAAAGTCTCTCACTGTTTCCATTGTTTCCCCATCTACTGCCATGAAGTGATGGAACAAGATGCCATGATGTTAGCTTTGGAATGTTGAGTTTTAAGTCAGCTTTTTCACTCCCCTCTTTCACATCAATCAAGAGGCTCTTTAGTTCCTCCTCACTTTCTGCCATAAGGACGGTGTTATCTGTATATCACAGGTTATTGATATTTCTCCCAGCAATCTTGATTCCAATCACTGTTCATCCAACCTGGCATTTCTCATGATGTAGTCTGCACATAAGTTAAATAAGCAGGGTGACAATATACAGGCTTGACATGCTCCCTTCCCGATTTGGAATCAGTTTGTTGTTCCATGTCCAGTTCAAACTGCTGCTTCTTGACCAGCATACAGATTTCTCTGGAGGCAGGTAAGGTGGTCTGGTATTCCCATCTCTTGAAGAATTTCCCACAGTTTGTTGTGATCCACAGTCAAAGGCTTTGGTGTAGTAAATAAAGCAGAAGTAGATGTTTTTCTGGAATGCCCTTGCTTTTTCTATGATCCAGGCAATTTGATCTCTGGTTCCTCTGCCTTTTCTAAATCCAGCTTGAACATCTGGTAGTTCACGGTTCATGGACTATTGAAGCCAGGCTTGGAGAATTTTGAGCATTACTTTGCTAGAGTGTGAGATGAGTGCAATCGTGCAGTAGTTTGAGTATTCTTTGGCATTGCCTTTCTTTGGGATTGGAATGAAAACTGACCTTATCCAGTCCTCTGGCCACTGTTGAGTTTTCCAAATTTGCTGACATATTGAGTGCAGCACTTTCACAGCATCATCTTTTAGGATTTGAAATAGCTCAACTGGAACTGCATCACCTCCACTAGCTTTGTTTGTAGCGATGCTTCCTAAGGCCCACTTGCCTTTGCATTCCAGGATGTCTGGCTCTAGGTGAGTGATCACACCATCATGGTTATCTGGGTCATGAAGATTATTTTTGTATAGTTCTTCTGTATATTCTTGCCACCCCTTCTTAATATCATCTGCTTCTGTTAGGTCCTTTATTGTGCTCATCTTTGCATGAAATGTTATCTTGGTATCTCTAGTTTTCTTGAAGAGATCTCTAGTTTTTCCCATTCTATTGTTTTCCTCTATTTCTTTTCACTGATCACTGGGAAGGCTTTCTTATCTCTCTTTGCTATTCTTTGGAACTCTGCATTCAAATGGGTGTATCTTTCCTTTTCTCCTTTGCCTTTCACTTCTTTTCTTTTCTCTGCTATTTATAAGGCCTCCTCAGACAACCAATTTGCCTTTTTGCATTTCTTCTTCTTGGGGATGGTTTTGATCACCACCTCCTGTACAATATTCGAACCTCTGTCCATAGTTCTTCAGGCACCGTATCTATTAGATCTAATCCCTCGAATCTATTTGTCACTTGCATTGTATAAGCTAAGGGATTTGATTTAGGTCATACCTGAATGGTCTAGTGGTTTGCCCTACTTTCTTCAATTAAAGTCTGAATTTGGCAATGAGAAGTTCATGCTCTGAGCCACAGTCAGCTCCCTGTCTTGTTTTTGCTGACTGTATCGAGTTTCTCCATCTTTGGCTGCAAAGAATATGATCAATCTGATTTTGGTATTGACCATCTGATGATGTCCATGTGTAGTCATCTCTTGTGTTGTTGGAAGAGGGTGTTTGCTATGACCAGTGCATTCTCTTGGCAAAACACTGTTAGCCTTTGCCCTGCTTCCTTTTGTACTCCAAGTTCAAATTTGCCTGTTATTCCAGGTATCTCTTGGCTTCCTGCATTTGCATTCCAGTCCCCTATGATGAAAAGGACATCTTTTTTGGGTGTTAGTTCTAGAAGGTCTTCATAGAACGATTCAACTTCAGCTTCTTCAGCATTAGTGGTTGAGACACAGACTTGGATTACTGTGATACTGAATGGTTTGTCTTGAAAATGAACAGAGATCATTCTAACATTTTTTAGTTTGCACCCAAGTACTGCATTTCGGACTCTTTTATAACAGTACCTAATATATGCTTTATATATGTCACTGAAGACTTCAAAAATGGAATAAATAATATAGCAAGAGATTTGAAAAATCATGGCTTACATTTTTCAGAGCTGATCAAAGACTCAAATGGTATGAGAAAATACAAATCCAGCAGAATAAATAAGCACACCAAGTATGTGTTAATAAAACTCCACAAAGCCAAAGAAAAGAAGAAAAATCTTAAAAGCAGTCTAAGAAAACATGCAGATACCAACTAAGACAGACAACTAGACTGATGCTGATTCATCACCAATAACTTCAGGCAGAAGATACTAGAGTAATATAATCAAAGTTCTATCAGAAAAAAAACCTGTGACCAGAAATCGTATCCTTAGAAAAACTACCTTTCAAGAACATCGAAGAAAAAAAGAATTTTCAGACAAACAAAAACACTTTACCACCAAAATATATACACCAAAGGAAATGCTAAACAATGTACCTCCAGAAAAAGAGAAACAATACCAAAAGAAAGGTCTTACAGTGTCAAATAAATGGTGAACAAGTATTAGGTTGGTACAAGTTATTGTGGTTTCAGACAGTGAATTTTAAGTCATTATAACTAGGCTCAAATATATTTTCATAAATCAAATTAGGAACTATTGCATCAATATATTTTTGTCAACAAGAAAGAAGTTTGTTTATTCCTGTAGCACAAATATCCATGCTTCAGGATTCAACAAACTCTTGGAAAGCATTTTTTGCCTCCTGCTGTTTGTGGAAGCAATTTCCTGCAAGTTGTGGAGATACTTCAAGAAATGGTAGTTGGTTGGCAAGAGCTCTGGTGAATACGGCAGATGAGGCAAAACTTCGTTGCCCTATTCATTCAACTTTTGAAGTGTTGGTTGTGTGATGTGTGGTTGGGTGTTGTCGTGGAGAAAAATTGGGCCCTTTCAGTTGACCAATGCCAGCTGCGGTCACTGTATTTTTCACTGCATCTTACCTACCTGCTGAGCACACTTCTCAGATGTAATGATTTTGCTGGGATTCAGAAAGCTGTAATGGATCAGACCGGCAGCAGACCACCCAAGTGACCATGACCATTTTTTGGTACAAGTTTGGCTTTGGGAAGTGCTCTGCAGCTTCTTTTCAGTCCAGCTATTTATTTAGCAGGTGATCGCTGGTTGTTGTAAAAAATACATTTGTCACTGGACGTCACAATCCAATCAAGAAACGGCTCATTGTTGCATAGATAAGAGAAGGTGACACTTCAAAAAGACAATTTTTTTTACTTTCAATCAGCTCGGGAGGCACCCACTTTCACCTTTCCAATTTGCTTCAAATGCCAAACGACCACAGAATGGTGGACACTGAGTTCTTCTTCAACTTCCTGTGGAGTTTTAAGAGGATCAGCTTGGATGATGGCTCTCAGTTGGCAGCTGTCAACTTCCTATGGCTGGCCACTGCACTCCTCATCTTCAAGGCTTTCATCTTCTTAGCAAAATTTCTTGAACCACCCCTGCACTGTACATTTATTCCTTAGTAGTTCTGGTCCAAATGCGTTGTTAGATACTGTGAGCTTTTACACTGCTTTATGACCCATTTTGAACTTGAATAAAAAAATTGCTCAAATTTGCTTTTTTGTCTAACATTGTTTCTATAGTCTAAAATAAATATAACATAAACAACAAGTAATAAGTCATTAGAAAAAATATAAAGCAATAAACGCACATTAAAATAATGTATAACATAACCAAATTTATTTAGGAATGTACTCCAATATCGAACAGGAAAATTCAACAATGCAAAACCACAATTACTTTTACACCAACCTAATAAATTGGTAAATCTATAAGTAGATATAAAAAAAGTCAAATGTTTAAATAAAAAATAATCAGGGACCCCTGGGTAGTGGTTATACTTGATAATGATTCACTGATTGTACACGTAACTCTTTTTGAACTTTTCTGTTTGTAAGATGTTTATTGACAAATGTTTGTTCAAATAAATATTTCCCACAAAACAATAAAATTCATATAAAATAATGAAGAGAATGTCTTTAAAAAAATAGTTAAACGGTCCAAGAATAAAAGCATTAGGAGTCACAAAAAGGGAAAACATAATCAAAGATCTGGTTGAAAAATCAGAGTAAAAGTGTGCTAAGGTCACTGTTCAAAAGCAGATGAAGTTATAACTTGAAGACTTTGTTAATACACATGGCAACATTTCCAGAGAAGATTCTACAAATGAGAAGGAGAGTATACAGTTTCTAAGTCAGGTGTGTTTATAAATGGAATAAAACACAAATAAACCAAAACATACATCAAAGTACGTTTTTAAAGTCATATAGAACAATCAGGAAAAATAAACAATTTAAGATAATAAAAAGTCTAAAAATAATAGTAATCAAAAATAATAAAATGAGCATCCATTAATCCAACAGTTTATATCCAGATAATAAGACTGAATAAAGAAACAAAATAATATACATTTATAAGATTACTAATTCTTAATATAGACAAAGGTTCAAAGGTCATACCAGTTATATTCTAATGACATAAATTGGAAGCTGCTAGGAGTACGTCAAGGCTGTATATTGTCACCTTGCTTTTTTAACTTATATACAGAGTACATCATGAGAAACGCTGGGCTGGAAGAAGCACAAGCTGGAATCAAGATTGCAGGGAGAAATATCAATAACCTCAGATATGCAGATGACACCACCCTTATGGCAGAAAGTGAAGAGGAACTAAAAAGCCTCTGGATGAAAGTGAAAGAGGAGGGTGAAAAAGTTGGCTTAAAGCTCAACATTCAGAAAACGAAGATCATGGCATCTGGTCCCATCACTTCATGGGAAATAGATGGGGAAACAGTGGAAACAGTGTCAGACTTTATCTTTGGGGGCTCCAAAATCACTGCAGATGTTGACTGCAGGCATGAAATTGAAAGACGCTTACTCCTTGGAAGAAAAGTTAGGACCAACCTAGATAGCATATTCAAAAGCAGAGACATTACTTTGCCAACAAAGGTCCGTCTAAGTCAAGGCTATGGTTTTTCCAGTGGTCATGTATGGATGTGAGAGTTGGACTGTGAAGACAGGTGAGCGCTGAAGAATTGATGCTTTTGAACTGTGGTGTTGGAGAAGACTCTTGAGAGTCCCTTGGACTGCAAGGAGATCCAACCAGTCCATTCTGAAGGAGACCAGCCCTGGGATTTCTTTGGAAGGAATGCTAAAGCTGAAACTCCAGTACTTTGGCCACCTCATGTGAAGAGTTGACTCATTGGAAAAGACTCTGATGCTGGGAGGGATTGGGGGCAGGAGGAGAAGGGGACAACAGAGGATGAGATGGCTGGATGGCATCACCAACTTAATGGACGTGAGTTTGGGTGAACTCCGGGAGTTGGTGATGGACAGGGAGGCCTGGCATGCTGCGATTCATGGGGTTGCAAAGAGTCGGACACGACTGAGTGACTGAACTGAACTGAAGGGGCTTCCCTGGTGGTTCAGACGGTAAAGCGTCTGACTGCAATGCAGGAGACCCAGGTTCAATCCCTGGGTCAGGAAGATCCCCTGGAGAAAGAAATGGCAACCCACTCCAGTACTCTTGCCTGGAAAATTCCATGGACTCAGGAGCCTGGTAGGCTACAGTCCATGGGGTTGCAGAGAGTCAGATGCGACTGAGCAACTTCACTTTCACTTTGTCAACAGGAGACATTATAAGTTTAAAACAAACAATATTATTTGCTTTAAGGAGGGTCACTATTTAATGATAAAATACAGTACTAAACTGGTATGCACTAATAATCTCAAAATATTTAGAGCAAATTTTTGTTAGAATTTACAAAGAAATTTACAAATCCACCTCTATGGAGGGAGATTTTAAAATGTCTCTTTTACTTATGATAGTCCAGGCAGACAGAAAAAATGTAGAAGGGTAAAATGATTATCAAGCTTAATCTAACAGACATATTTAAATTAGAGAATATATATTCTTCTCAAGCACATAGGGATATTTATAAAAACTGACCACCACTAAATAAGTCTCAACAAATACCAAAAAGTAGAATCACAGAGACCACGTCCTTTTACAACATTGCAAATATGTGTAAGAACTTAACAACAAAAGATAAATAAGAATTACTGGCCCCGAAGAAGGGCTATAAACCAGAGGAACCAGCCTGAGATCCCATAACCTAACTGAAATACAATCTAAAACGCACCAAACTTCCAGCAGGCAAAGAAAAAAATAACCATGCACCACTACTCCCAGGGCAGGCAACTGAGGAGGATGATGTTCCATTTGGCTAACAGTCATATATTGTCAACTAATACTTTATAGATGAATAAACTGAAATTTAGGATAGTGAGTTTTAGAGCCAGGATTTGAACCCAGTTTGTCTATTTATTGAACCCATAAACTTATTTACTATTTTGAACTCTGTTGTTCAGTCACAAAGTCGTGTCTGACTCTGCAGCCTCATGGACCATAGCACTCCAGGCTTCCTTGTCTTCCATTATCTCCAGGAGTTTGCTCAAGTTTATGTCCATTGAGTCAGTGATGCTATCTTACCATTTCATCCTCTGCCACCCTCTTCTCCTTTTCCCTTCAATGTTTCCCAGGATTTGAACTCTGTAGTAAGACTTTTTAAAATAAATGTTGAACCAGTGAATAACAGGTTACTGGCCTTGCTAAAATATCAGATCAGCAGAATTGAGAGCAAATGAACAGAACAGTTACATTTTTGATGTGTGTTCCTGTAACTTTGTTGTCCTTTGATAATACATAGTCCATTCTTCTTTGAATTGCTTTAACATAGGTGACTACCATCTAGACTGTCATAAAAGATTACCCATAAGTTTACACTTATTTTCAACAAAAAGAAAGTTATGCAACAACCCAGATCATAATATGCTTTAAAAAATACTTTTTTCCTCCCAGAATTTCTTCTCTCCCTGCTAAAAAATTAAAAAATAAAAAAAGTTTACAGATGTTGGGAAGCCTTCAGTTTGGAGAACACAAAAGAAAAGAAATTTCCTTGCAATTTTTCACTATGTATTATAAACACCCAAACTCACAGGGAAGAAAAAAAAAAAACACAAAGAGAAGTTTCCAATAAGAAATACTAACGAAAGTTTCTTCTTCTACATGTCTTTTCTTCAAACTTTTTAGAATGGCACTAAAGTTACTTGAATGTTCCTGATAACATAGCAGACCTCTTTAAAAGAGAGGGTAAAAGAACTACAAAAAATTATGAACTCTCTTTGTCCAATTGTGTATTGTGATAGAAGGAAATTTCCGTAAGGAATCTATTTCTTTCCAGGTATTACTTCTAGGCATTATTTCCAGACATTAAGACATTCATCCGAGATTCTCTGTAGTCAGTGCTTGATCTTCGTAAGTGCTATTAATAATACCATTTTAGAGAGTAAATATGGGTTTCATACAATAAGTCAGAAATTATAAATCTATCTTTTAATTTTTTTTTGAGGTGGATGATTTTTAAAGTCATTATTGAATTTGTTACAACACTGCTTCCATTCCATGTCTTGGTCCCTTGGTCATGAGGCATGAAGGATCTCAGTTCCCTAACCAGGGACTGAACCCTCACCCCCTGCACTCTGCATAAGGTGAAGTCTCAGCCACTGGACTGCCAGGCAAGTTCCTCAAGAAACTCTTTGGGAAATTATTGTTAGTTTTCTGAGAAATATATAATGTCTTTAAGCTGATAAGAATTTTCTTCAAACGAAACCATGTCAATATACTGTTCACATTCCTATGCATTAATACTCAAGCGAGCAAATGTTAGCTTTTAAAAATCTTTAGTCTTTTTCCTTAAGCCAAATTTAACCTCGTAGGACTAATCATAAAGCCACTTTATTAACTCATATAACTGAACAAACTCAAACACTAAAATACAGTGTAAATGGACTTTCTTGATCCACTTTACATCTCTTAAGAAAAACACTTTACATGAAATGATTTATATGAGAAGGTTCTATATATTGTTCAGAATCCAAAGGATTATAATCCATTTTCTTGATCAAACTTTAGATCATTTCCTAATCAAACTCTAGCTCACTCCCCTGGCACATATTTATGAATATATATCTCACCACCATTTAACACCACACACAAAAATTAACTCCAAAATGGATTAAAGACTTGGATGTAAGGCCAGAAACAATAAAACTCGTAGAAGAAAACACAAGTAGTAGCCTGATACCAGTCTTGGCTATGAGTTTTTAAATTTGGCACTAAAAACAAAGGCAACAAAAGGCAACAAGTAGGACTACATCAAACTAAAATGTTTCTAGCACAGCAAAGGAAACCATCAACAAAATGAAAATGTGATCTAGTAAATGGGAGAAAATATTTACATATCATATGTCTAGTATGAGGTTAATATTCAAAATATAGTACTTAAATAACTCAGCAAAAAGAAAGAAAATTGATTAAAAAATAGGCAGAGGATCTGAACAGATATTTTTCCAAAGACATACAAATGGCCAATTAAGTACATGAAAAAATGCTCACCACCACCAATCATGAGGGAAATGCAAACCAAAAGCACTATGAAACATCACTTCATATCTGTTAAAATGGTTAACATCAATAAAACAAGAAATATCAATTGCTGCTGCAGATGTGGGAATGCATACTGGTATGGCCACTATGGAAAGCAGTATGGAGGTTCCTCAAAATATTAAAAATATAACTACTATATAATTTAGCAATTATACTTCTACACATGTATTCAAAGAATTAAACAATGAATAAATAAAGATTTACCAATGAATAAATGAATAAAGATGTGGTCTATTAACTAATAGAATATTATTTAGCCATAAAAAGAATGAAATCTTGCCATGTGCAACCACATGGATTGACCTAGAGGGTGTCATGTTAAGTGAAATAAGTCAGAGAAAGACAAATACCATATAATTTCATTTACACGGGGAATCCAAAAACAAGAAAAAAAGCCACACCACACCAAGCTCATAGATACAGAGAACAAATCGATGGTTACCAGAGATGTGGGCACAGGATGGGCCAAATGGGTGAGGGAATCAAAAGATATAAACTACCAGTAATGAAACAAATACTTCACAGAGGAGTAATACATGGCATGGTGTCTACAGTTAATATTGTACTGCATATTTGAAAGTTGAAAAGAGACTAGATCTTAAAAGTTCTCATCACACACACACACACACAACTCTATGATTATGTATGGTAATAGACGTTAACTAGACTTACTGTGGTGACCATTCTGCAATATATTCAAATACCAAATCATATTGTACACCTGAATAATGTTGTATGATGGTTGTATTCCAAGTTTAAACAGTAATCATTCACAATTATTTGGAGGGGTACTTTTCAAATACTACCCAGTAAGACACTGCTGAGAGAAAAAAGTCATAAATTTTCATTTATCTTATCTTCTGAAAGATTTCATAAGTTTCTCTATTAAAATGCAGACATATTGAGGACAAAAGAATATGCTAAAATATAATATAAAGATGGACTATAGAATCAAAAGTACATTTGAGTCCCAGCACTGCCATTTATTAAATATATGAACTTGAGGTATATGATTTATTTCATCCTCTTACTTTCCTAAATGTAAAACAGATACAACATGTACTAAACAGTATTGTATGTTGTAACAGACATGGTGAACAGAACTAAGCATATTAAATGTTATGTATATATAACAAGTGGTAGGTGCTAATATTATGTTAACATTCTCAATGATACCAAATAATGTTACAGAAACAAAACTACATGCTCTCTCTAAAGTTTTAAAATTTAAATATTAAGTGGACACTATAAATGGTTGATCAGGTTAGAAAATCAAGCTATAGGAAAATAAATTTTAATAGGCAGGGTAGAAAAACAAGAATAGAAAACTGGAGTCAGTTAAGCTTTGCTGCCAATATCTGCTGGATCATAGCAAAAGCAAATATGTGCTTTATTGACTACACTAAAGCCTTGACTGTGTGGATCACAGCAAACTGTGGAAAATTCTTAAAGAAATGGGAATACCAGACCACCTAACCTGTCTCCTGAGAAACTTATATGCAGGTCAAGAACCAACAGTTAGAACCGAACATGGAACAACGGACTGATTCCAAATTGGAAAAGGAGTACAATGAGGCTGTATCTTGTTACCCTACTTATTTAATTTATATGCAGAGTACATCATGCAAAATGCCAGGCCAGATGAATCACAAGTTGGAATCAAGACTGCTGGGAGAATTACCAACAACCTCAGATTCATTTGATACCACCCTAATGACAGAAAGTGAAGAGGAACTAAAGAACCATTTGATGAAGGTAAAAAGAGAGTGAAAACTGTGGCTTAAAATTCAACATTTAAAAAACTAAGATGATGGCATCCCATCCCATCACCTCTCGGCAAATAAATGGGGAAAAAAATGGACAGAGTGGCAGATTTTATTTTCTTTGGCTCCAAAATCCACTGAGGACAGTGACTGAAGCCATGACATTAAAAGATGCTTGCTCCTTGGAAGGGAAGCTATGACGTACCTAAACAGCATATTAAAAAGCAAACACATCACTTTGCCAACAAAGGTCCATATAGTCAAAGCTATAGTTTTTCCAGTAGTTATGTACAGATGTGAGAGTTGGATCATAAAGAAGGCTGAGCACAGAAGAACTGATACTTTCAAACTGTGGTACTGGAGAAGACTCTTTAGAGTTCCTTAAACAGCAAGGAGACCAAACTAGTCAATCCTAAAGGAAATCAAGCCTGAACATTCATTGGAAAGCCTGCTGCTGAAGCTCCAATACTTTGGCCACCTGATGAGGAGAGTCAACTCCCTGGAAAACACCCTGATGCTTGCAAAGATTGAGGGCAGATGAGAAGGGGAAGACAGAGGATGGCATCTGGCAAGACACTGGATAGCATCACAGACTCAATGGACATGAGTTTGAGCAAGCTCTGGGGAGATGGTGAAGGACAGGGAAGCCTGGTGTGCTATAAGTCATAGGATTACAAAGAGTTAGACACAAATTAGCAACTAAAACAACAAAATAAAGTAAATTACCAGGTGAGATCATTTTCCCTCCAGTAAGGGTTTCAAGGTAAAAATTCTTGTGCCTCTGACAAAGAAACTCAATCTAACTAAATCCTTTCACTTAATGTAACTAATACTTATGATGATGCCACCAGTTTCCAATTATGAAACACTATGAGATAGGTATTATTGAAACCATTTAAGGAGTTAGAAAAGTGAGAACTAAAGAAGTTAAACAATTTGCCCAAAGTCAAAATTAGTTAAGTGATAGAATCAGGGCTCAAACTTGTTTAACTTAGAGCACTCTAGTGCTCTTATCTCTATAGTTTACTGCCTTCATCTCATCTTCCATCACCCCTGTTTTGACAGAAAGAATCAAGAAAACCATAGGCAGGCTTCTTAATAGCCTGAACAATTTATAGGACACTCTCTGGTTAGAACAAGATTTTCCTTTCTTAATGTCTATTACAAATTTCAGCTTTTCACTCATATATTAGGCAATTTATTATAATATAAATATCTAGGCTCCAAGTACTATTTTCATAAATAACTAGTTGTATGATATTAGGCAAGCCACAATCTTTTTAAACCAGTTTCCCCATCCAAAGAAGGGGTGAAATTACTGAAAATACAGGCTGTGGGCGGATTAAGTATCATTTGTGTATAAACTAACCCTCCAAAGAAAGTTAGGAATTTAAATAACTTTTCCTTCCTATGCAGTCTGCTTCCAAATGAATCAAGAATATTATAAACACAAACAAAATCATGAAACACAAATATATACAAAAACAATATAAATGGACTAAATGGATAACATTTCATTTTCTTACAAAATGGAAAATAAGGTTAATTTAATAACCTTATCAATTCAGTATGTAAACTCTTTCATCAATATAATTTCTAATTCTGCTGGCTTTCTTTCTGTATCACATGACAAGCTATGTTCTTTATAAAATAACTAATGTAGCATATGCCAAACTGCTTTTATTCCAGAATTTCAATTTATAGCTAGTCACCCTCTAAAAGTTACTATTTTTAAAGCATCCTTTCTTCATCCTCAAATTTTTCCTTTAATAATCTACAACTTCTGTGTTAATACTTTTAACATGTTCCCTCCACTGGTCATTTAACAGTTGCTGAGGAAGCAGTGGGTTTCATCTTCTACTAAAGTAATGCTTCCAAAGCAGGTCTGCAAAATATTTGATCTTCAAGATCTTAATAAATACTCAACCAGAAAGGATTCATGGTCAGTTAACTTTGAGAAATAAGGGTTAAGCAATTTTCCTAGCTTAGACCACTTAATATGTTAATGTGCACAGTCAATCTCGAAGTAGCATACAACAAGCAGTTTTCTCAGACTCACAGATCCCCACTTCCCCACCTATTCACATCTTACAGCGCAGTTTGTGAAATGCTACCACGGGAACTGCAAGGCCTGAAGGATGTGAATCATTATTAAATCAGCAGAGATCATCTCCATTTTTAAAAGCTTAAACACCAGAATTATGGTGAAGCTCTTCAGACCAACCCAAGATATAAGCGCTTCTAAGAAAATTAGCTTATAACAGTTGAAGTGGAGGTACCTTATCTTGTTTGAAAACATCCATTAATCTTGTGATACTTGGTATTTAAAATCAAGGCTAGCAAATGATGACTGCTCATAATCTGAACTTTTTCCAAAATATAATGAACATTTAAAGCTTTCAATGTTCCGTTTTAATGAGCAAATTATTCCATCCTGATAACATTTGAGACTTGAGAGTTACCCTTAACTCGAAAAAATTTTTAATCCCAGAGAAAATTCAAGGTAAGGCAAACTTTCGGTTCAGTCGCTCAGTCGTGTCTGACTCTTTGCGACCCCATGAATCGCAGCACGCCAGGCCTCCCTGTCCATCACCAACTCCTGGAGTTCACTCAGACTCAAGTCCATCGATTCAGTGATGCCATCCATCCATGGTTAGGCAAACTTTAACCATATGAATTTTACTACTTAATGCTTATTTATTATGAAATCAAAGAAGTCTCAAATGAAACATTCACATCTATGAGTGGCATAATTTGTGATTTTTGTATGCAAACTCAAGCGTTCCAGAAAACGCCCTGCAGACATTTAGGGGCTGGACACTATTTACCCCTAAATTTTATGTCCCTTATTTCAGTGTTATGCCTAAAGCAGTACCTTTTCAATATATCTTCAGATAAGTAGGTACTTATATATGAGTAGTTTTCGTCTATACTTGCAAGTACATGTGCTAAAACAGGTGTTTTTCCTATACACCAACAAATAAATCCTTCCACAGAAGTAGTACAAGTTACAATCAAGAACTCATTTTTCAGAAAGTTTTGCTATGCTGAAAATATACAGAAGGTTAACATGTAAAATATTGTAAATAAATTGGTGAATTAAAAATTAAGAATTAAATATGAAAATATGGTACAAAAGAGTAAAATTTTTTAATTCTATCAATCAAATTTTTGTTATCTTACACTGATATTCACCTTCTCAATAACTAGCACATTGCACCTAACTTGATAAGTGCATAATTAATTATACATAGTGTGTGTGTATTATACATAGTGTGTGTGTGTATTAAAGAGCAATACTGCAAAGGAACCTGGAATGTTAGGTCCATGAATCAAGGCAAATTGGAAGGGATGAACAGGAGATGGCAAGAATGAACATCGACATTCTAGGAATCAGTGAACTAAAATGGACTGGAATGGGTGAATTTAACTCAGATGACCATTATATCTACTACTGTGGGCAGGAATCCCTTAGAAGAAATGCAGTAGCCATCATGGTCAACAAAAAAGTCCGAAATGCAGTACTTGGATGCAATCTCAAAAACGACAGAATGATCTCTGTTCGTTTCCAAGGCAAACCATTCATTATCACGGTAAACCAGGCCTATGCCCCAACCACTAACGCTGAAGAAGCTGAAGTTGAATGGTTCTATGAACACCTACAAGACCTTTTAAACTAACACCCAAAAAAGATGTCCTTTTCATTTTAGGGGACTAGAATGAAAAAGGAGGAAGTCAAGAAACACCTGGAGTAACAGGCAAATTTGGCCTTGGAATATGGAATGAAGCAGGGCAAAGGCTAACAGACTTTTGCGAAGAGAACTCACTGGTCATAGCAAACACCCTCTTCCAACAACACAAGAAATGACTCTACACATGGACATCACCAGATGGTCAACACCGAAATCAGACTGGTTATATTCTTTGCAGCCAAAGATGAAAAAGCTCTATACAGTCAGCAAAAATAAGACCAGGAGCTGATTGTGGCTCAGATCATGAACTCCTTATTGCCAAATTCATACTTAAATTGAAGAAAGTTGGGAAAATCACTAGACCATTGAGGTATGACCTAAATCAAATCCCTTATGATTATATAGTGGAAGTAAGAAATATATTTAAGGGACTAGATATGATAGATGGAGTGCCTGATGAGCTATGGAATGAGGTTCATGATATTGTACAGGAGACAGGGATCAAGACCATCCCCATGGAAAAGAAATGCAAAAAAGCAAAATGGCTATCAGGGGAGGCCTTACAAATAGCTGTGAAAAGAAGAGAAGTGAAAAGCAAAGGAGAAAAGGAAAGATATAAGCATCTGAATACAGAGTTCCAAAGAACAGCAAGGACAGATAAGAAAGCCTTCCTCAGTGATCAATACAAAGAAATGGAGGAAAACAACAGAATGGGAAAGACTAGAGATCTCTTCAAGAAAATTAGAGATACAAGGGAACATTTCATGCAAAGATGGGCTCGATAAAGGACAGAAACGGTATGGACCTAACAGAAGCAGAAGATAGTAAAAGGCAGCAGGAATACACAGAAGAACTGTACAAAAAAGATCTTCAAGACCAAGATAATCACGATGGTGTGATCACTCACCTAGAGCCAGACATCCTGGAATCTGAAGTCAAGTGGGCCTTAGAAAGCATCACTACGAACAAAGCTAGTGGAGGTGATGGAATTCCAGTTGAGCCATTCCAAATCCTGAAAGATGATGCTGTGAAAGTGCTGCACTCAATATGCCAGCAAATCTGGAAAACTCAGCAGTGGCCACAGGACTGGAAAAAGTCCGTTTTCATTCCAATCCCAAAGAAAGGCAATGCTAAAGAATGCTCAAACTACCGCACAATTGCACTCATCTCACATGCTAGTAAAGTAATGCTCAAAATTCTACAAGCCAGGCTTCAGCAATACCCGAACCATGAACTTCCAGATGTTCAAGCTGGTTTTAGAATAGGCAGAGGAACCAGAGATCAAATTGCCAACATCTGCTGGATTATCAAAAAAGCAAGAGAGTTCCAGAAAAAACATCTATTTCTGCTTTATTGACTATGCCAAAGCCTTTGACTGTGTGGATCACAGTAAACTGCGGAAAATTCTGAAAGAGATGGGAATACCAGACCACCTGACCTGCCTCTTGAGAAACCTATATGCAGGTCAGGAAGCAACAGTTAGAACTGGACATGGAACAACAGACTGGTTCCAAATAGGAAAAGGAGTACGTCAAGGCTGTATATTGTCACCCTGCTTATTTCACTTATATGCAGAGTACATCATGAGAAACGCTGGGTTGGAAGAAGCACAAGCTGCAATAAAGATTGCCAGGACAAATATCAATAACCTCAGACACGCAGATGACACCACCCTTATGGCAGAAAGTGAAGAGGAACTAAAAAGCCTTTTGATGAAAGGGAAAGAACAGAGTGAAAAAGTTGGCTTAAAGCTCAACACTCAGAAAACGAAGGTCATGGCATCCGGTCCCATCACTTCATGGGAAATAGATGGGGAAACAGTGGAAACACTGTCAGACTTTTTTGGGGGGGGGGCTCCAAAATCACTGCAGATGGTGACTGCAGCCATGAAATTAAAAGACGCTTACTCCTTGGAAGGAAAGTTAGGACCAACCTAGATAGCATATTCAAAAGCAGAGACATTACTTTGCCAACAAAAATCCATCTAGCAAAGCTATGGTTTTTCCAGTAGTCATGTATGGATGTGAGAGTTGGACTGTGAAGAAAGCTGAGCGCCAAAGAATTGATGCTTTTGAACTGTGGTGTTGGAGAAGACTCTTGAGAGTCCCTTGGACTGCAAGGAGATCCAACCAGTCCATCCTAAAGGAGTTCAGTCCTGGGTGTCCACTGGAAGGACTGATGCTGAAGCTGAAACTCCAATACTTTGGCCACCTCATGCGAAGAGTTGACTCATTGGAAAAGACTCTGATGCTGGGAGGGATTGGAGGCAGGAGGAGAAGGGGACGACAGAGGATGAGATGGCTGGATGACATCACCAACTCGATGGACATGAGTTTGAGTGAACCTCAGGTGTTGGTGATGGACAGGAAGGCCTGGCATGCTGCAATTCATGGGGTCGCAAAGAGTCGGACACGATGGAGCGACTGAACTGAACTGGAGTGAGTGAGTGTGTGTGTGTGTGTGTGTGTGTGTGTTTAGACACACACATAACTTCCCATTTCAAAAGTACAGCTTATAAAATACATAACCCAACCTATAATGGCATTATCTTGGCTGACTAAAGTCCTTTTTTATGTCTTTTTCTTTCATGTTTTGAAAGTGGGTGTTCATGGTTGATCATTTACAGTGATTTACTAACAAGTTCTGCATAGCAATAATCAACATTTCTCTATAGGAGTGGCTCTCCACTAGGGCCAATTTTACCCTCCTTTGGCCACCTGATGTGAAGAACTGACTCAATGAAAAAGACACGATACTGGGGTAGTTTGAGGCCAAGAGGAAAAGGGAGTGAGGGAGGATAAGATGGTGAAGGACAGCAGAGACTGGTATGCAGCAGTTCATGGGATTACAAAGAGTCGGACATGACTTAGCGACTGAACAACAACAAAGGTTTAGCAATGCAGAGATATTTTTGGTTGTCACAACAGAGATGGGGTGCTACTGGCATCTAGAAGATCGAGACCAGGCATGCTGCTACACAACCTATAATGCACAAGATAGTCCCCAAAACAAAGAATTATCCGGCCCCAAATGTCAAGAATGCGAGTGCCAAGACTGAGAAATTCTGCTCTATATAGTAACATAGTGTGTCTGTTCTAAAGGAGCCATGTTCACACCATTATACAAAAAATACTCCAAATAAAAAGACCCATCCCCTTCTTATTCAAGGCTGCTATATTAAAGAGTATAGCCAAACTATGAACATTTATAGCAAAATATTTGAAATAACTTGACCAATTAAGGCACCTGTGAGTTAGGAATCTTCGAGTGAGAAAATATCTAAAGTTAGTCACCAATCCATATGTCTATACCTTGCTAGTCATTTTGTACAAAGTTTATTCTCCAGTAAAATTCTTCAGCAAGAATTCATGAGAACAACATTCTCTGAGGTTTTTTACACATCAATAAAGACTTTTCAGGACTTTCAAACTTGAAAGTCATTTTGCTAGATGTAAATCCATACACATTACCCCTTGGCTCACATTTTCTTTCCTTAAGTGTCTTAAATATGTTATTCCATTTCTTCTAGCATTGTTGTTTAAAAGTCTGATAAAAATCTTTTCTTTCCTTTAAAAATAATTTAGTCTTTGGGCCTGGCATTCAAAAGATTTTTTTTCTTAAAGCTCATTAATTTTACTATAATTTCTATCAGTTGTCATTGTTCTCTGTCAATATTTGTGGGTAATACTATACAATGTATCCCTTCACTAAGCAATTTCTTTTTTTTTTTTTTTTTAATTTTAGGAACTTTTGTTGAATTACACTTTTCAGTATTTGTTCCCTTTCCTTGCTTTGGTTTTTTTTCTACCAGGACTTGCATTATTCATAACATTTATCTTTGTTTTCAGGATCTGTTGCTTCCCCTTGAATCTTTCATCGCTTTCTCTCATCTCCTTTTTGATTAATTTTTTTCACCTATTCTGTTTACAGATTACCTGTAATATTTACTTACTCTTGAATTTCTTCTAGATCAAGGATCATTTCGAAATTTTCTACTTTTTCTTGAGTTCTATCGGCTAATTTGACCTTTTTCTAATTTCAGTTGTTTTTATTTCATATATTATAACACTTTTCAAATTCATTTATGCTCATTTTGAAACAGTAGATTATATTATTCATCTGTTTTAGGGACACGTCTTCCGTTCAGCTTCCATTCACTCTATTTTAGAAGTCATTTACTCCTTATTCTCTTTCCCCTTTATAATAACTTTGTTTGGATTTTTCTTCTATCATTTTCTATTACTAATTTCTAAATAAAATTCCTTTTCCTGAACTTTTAGAAGCTCAGCAGAACTTTTCTAATATCTTGAAGTTCATTTAGTTGTTTTTATATGGCTTCAAAAAGCAATTTGTTTGCCGAGATCTCCTGACTGGGTCCTCCTCCTTCACTTTTATCTGAATCTTCCTCTTTCACCTCTATTCTGCTCCATCTGGACTTTATTCCAGTAATTTTCTCTCAGGGTGCATTTGTCCTGGAAGGGTGCATTTGTCCTGGAAGGGTGCTTTGGCTGCAGTTTCGAAAATTCATAACACCTAGATGATCCTACCCCATCAACTTTCCCAAGTATCATTTGCACCCAATCTGGTTTCACTTGCTCTTCTCTGTGTATTTAATGATCCACTGTATTTAAAAGTTCTTAGAGAGTACTTTGGTTTATAGATTACTTAAGGGTTTTTCTATTTTCTCGTCTGTCACGTGCTCCTCATAGATTGCTCAGATGTTATAGCTGGGACTTGTCCCCAGACTCTTGTATTTAGGGCTAATGGTAATATGTTACTTAGCTTTTTGTAGATGCCATTTATGTAAGTTTTGCTTTGCTCTCTCTGGCAGGCAGCTTCTAAGAGGCTCCCAATGATTCCTGACTCCTGATAGCTATTCATGTCTCATATAATTCCCTCGAATGTGGAGTGAACCTACTGATTTGCTTCTGAGAGGATGACACCCTGAGATTAGGTTAGTTACATAAAGACTTTGGCTTCCATCTTTGCTCCTCCTTGTTCACATGGAAACCAGCTGTCCTACCGTAAGCTGTGCTATGAAGATGCAGGAACTGAGGGAGCCCTCTAGCCAACAAACAGACAGCAAGGAACTGAGGCCCTCAATTCAATGGTCTACGAACTGAATACTGTCATTCACCACTTAAGCGAGCTTAGATCTTCCTCCAGTCAAACCTTGAGTTGACTTAGCCCAGTTCAACATCTTAAGTGATGTCTTGATTGCAACATACTATGAAACTCTGAGCCAAAATACACAGCTAAATGGTGCTGAGATTCAGAACCCAGAGAAACTTCAGGTAATAAATATTTGTTGTTTTAAGTACTAGCTTTTGGAACAATTCATTATGCAGCCATGGATAACTAGTACATTCTCTTACAGCTCTGCGTTTATTGGGGTGAGGGATTTATAGGGATTCAAAGTTAGTTGCTCAGTCGTGTTTGACTCTATGAACCCATGAGCTGTAGCCCTAGAAGCTCCTCTGTCCATGGACCAGGCAAGAATACTAGAGTGGGTTACCATTTCCTCCTCCAGGCAATCTTCCTGACCCATGGATCAAACCTATGTCTCCTGCACTGCAGGTTGATTCTTTACCACCTGAGCTACCATTTCATAAACAATTCTTAAAAGAAATATCAATTATAAATATTGCATTTCTAATTTTCCAGAATAATTTTATAACACTTTGCTATTAGCTAAGCAAAGAAAACTAATATTTTCTATTAATATTTTTCAAAATGTACATCCCCTCTACTGTTTAGTTCTCAACAGAGCAATTCTTTCTTCCTTTCTCAGAAAAATTATTATTAAATCATTAATTCCAACATGCATTACTGCAAAAATCAGATACTTTACTTTCCAATAGCCTGAGTTTGCCAAGAAAAACAGATATTAATCACATCACTTTCAAATGAATAAAAATTCATTGAAAATAAAAAGCCTCAATACGAAGGTAGTCCTTCCTCAAAAGGCAGAAATCATTCTTTATCTAACCTACTTATAAGGCTATTTATTCACATGAAGATATTTATGCCAGCTTTTAAACTTTAGTTTGTGGTTACTCTATTTTACAGTATCATCTCCCCTTACCCCTAAGTTCCACTAGATAGTTCTTAGCTTGTTTCATGACTATATTCTAAATGCCCAGAAACTTATGTGACACACTGTAAGAGCTCAGTAAATATGTGTTGAATAAATAAATCTATAATAATCTGCCAAATGACCAGCCATGGTGTGGCAACAAAGCACTCATAAGTTCTTTACATGTACTATCTTTTATGATCCTTAAAAGAAACTCTTTTTAATCTTCATTTAATAAGATGTTTCCAAGGCCTAGAAACTAGATAATTCATCCAAGATAAACATAGTAAGATACTAAAAAGTCTAAGAGCAGTGCTTGTATGCTGCTATGTTAAAACTGATCTTCCTGAAACTTAAAATACCAAGCACTTTTTCCAAAGTAGAAAAGTTACCTCCTTGGTATATTTATTTTACCTTACTTTTACCTGCACTGTTTCAAGAATAATAATAATAATGAATGATTCTCCTGGACCCTTAGACCATTACAGTGACCAAATACTTCCAAAATTTCTATTGTTGGCAATTCTCTAGTAAATTATATTCTAATTTAAATTGATAAAGCCCAAATATGATTTTTTCTGAAGTCCAACTAATTTCAAACTGTAATGTAAAATAATAGTAATTTTAGTATTTAACAGCATTTTATAGAATAAAATGGAATTTTTCTTTAGAGAAACTGACAATAATTTTTAAATCCAATAATGATACCTAGTGCAGACAAGCATATTCCTTAATAGGCATCTTACATATAGCTGATGGAAATTAAATTAGATCCAGGTTTTGGATGGCAATTTGGCAATGCAGATTAAAAATCCTGAAAGCATTTATATTCTCTAACTTAGTAACACTCCATCTAGGAATCTAGAAGTATAAGATACAGATAAAGATTTACAGATTTATGAGATAAAGATTTATAAAGAGTAAGTTTCACCATATAACATAGGGAAGAAAAATGGCAACTTAAATGTTTGACAATATAGAAAAATTAAGGTATGACAAACAAATAGGAAATTATTAAAATTATCTTAAAGACTAGTTACAGATATGAAAAAGTTCTTCCAATTATATTAGATTTAAAATATAATAAAGAACCATATAAGTGAAGGAATGAACTGAGTGAAAAATGCTCAGTCGTGTCCAACTCTTTGTGACCCCAGGGACTATATAGTCCATGAAATTCTCGGGTAGCCTTTCCCTCCTCTAGGGGATCTTCCCAATCCAGGGATCAAACTCAAGTCTCCCACATGGCAGGCAGGTTCTTTAACAGCTGAGCCACAGGGGAAGCCCAAGAAGACTAGAGTGGGTGGCCTATCTGATCTCCAGCAGATCTTCCTGACCCAGGAGTCGAACCAGAGTCTTCTGCATTGCAGGCAGATTCTTTACCAACTGAGCTATCAGGGAAGAAAGAAGCATATGAGGGCTCTCAATTTTAGAAATGTATCTTTTAAAAGACTGGGAGGATACATACCAACACATTAAAAGTGATTATTTCTGAATGGTACAATCATACGTGATTTATAATTTTTTCAAAATTTTTTTCAGAATTTTGTTTTCTATAATTAACAAATGCTAATTTCAGGATAAAAAAAGAGCTCATTATTTTCCAAAATGTTGAATTTGGACAATTAAATTAAAAAGTTTTTGAGCTTTAATTTTGAAATGTACATTCTGTAAATGAACAGTCAGTTTCTAAAAATGTATTAAGTAGAAATCCTGAAAAGATTCATTTCCTGTTTCAGATAATATATATTATGCTGCACAGTAAACTACAATTACTATATAACACTTCAGAGCAAATACAAATTAATCCAGACCTTGTTGCGTTTTCTTTTTTAAAATCACTATTTCTCTCTGTGTGTGGTCTTTTTATTGCTACCTCTCTCTCTCCTTTTCCTCTCCTTCCTCCACATCTCTCTCTCTCTCTGCCTTCTCTATTTGCCTATATACTTACTAGTATAAGAAATAGTACTAACATACAACAAAGTTACAAATATTCTTTCTTAAACTGAATACAAATATTCATGGCCCTATCCAGAGTTATGGGGGTTTTACATGTTTCAAAGTTGGAAGTAAAACAAAAAAACAAATTCACAACATACAAGGTTACTCCAGTCTGCCATTTATATCCTAAATCTTTAGGTATTCTCTGAAAAAACAGGCATTATCTGGAATTTTAATCATTCTTATTAGAAACATTACTAAATAATCTAGCTTATTAAAAATATCATTTGTTCAGTATATTATCTTTAGATGTAATAGTCCCTGGACCTAGGACTCTTAAGATATCACTAAGGAAGGCTAATGTATGAACTAACCAAAAGCCTAACATATAAATTAGCCCATCAATAAAAACAAATATAAGACATACACATACAGCACTTGTACTGAAAGGAAATTACAGATCAGACTCAACCTACAGCTTAGTAGCACAGCCTGCACATGAAAAAATATACTTACAAAGAGAAAAATTATGTCATTAGTTGGAATACCTCAATATTCATGCATTATCTACACAGAAAGAAGCAAAGCCCAAAGATTTGAAAGCTATAGGTAGCATAACTTTGCAAATTTAATGTTTTGCATCTCCTAATATTGTAAGTAACAGCTCATTTCAGTGGTAATTCAGTCATTATGTAAACTTAATTACAGCATTAATATTTATTAAACTACAATTAAAAAATAACCATCCTCAAATAAGCTATTTTAGGTACTCAATTCTGGAAATCTTTTTTCTCCCATTATTTGAAATAATGGCTCTACACTATATATATTTACTACACCATGACTTTTCAGAGTATTTCAGTTCAGTTCAGTGGCTCATTCATGTCTGATTCTTTGCAACCCCATGGACTGCAGCATCACCAACTCCTAGAGCCTACTCAAACTCATGTCCATAGAGTCGGTGAAGCCATCCAACCATCTCATCCTCTGTTGTCCCCTTCTCCTCCCACCTTTAATCTTTCCCAGCATCAGTGTCTTTTCAAATGAATCAGTTCTTCACATCAGGTGGCTAAAGTACTAGAGTTTCAGCTTCAGCATCAGTCCC
Source organism: Bos taurus (assembly GCF_002263795.3). Lineage (NCBI taxonomy): Eukaryota > Metazoa > Chordata > Mammalia > Artiodactyla > Bovidae > Bos > Bos taurus. Next base: position 34,464,881 of record NC_037332.1, read on the forward strand.
TCCAATGAATATTCAGGACTGATCTCCTTTAGGATGGACTAGTTGGATCTGCTTGCTGTCCAAAAGGACTCTCTAGAGTCCTCTCCAACACCACAGTTCAAAAGTATCAATTCTTCTGTGCTCAACTTTCTTTACAGTCCAACTCTCACATCCATACATGACCAATGGAAAAATCATAGCTTTGACTAGACAGACCTTTGTTGGCAAAGTAACATCTCTGCTTTTGAATATGCTGTTGAGGTTGGCCATAACTTTTCTTCCAAGGAGCATCTTTTAAATTCATGGCTGAAGTCATCATATGCAGTGATTTTGGAACCTCCCAAAATAAAAGTCTGTCACTGTTTCCATTGTTTCCCCATCTATTTGCCATGAAGTGATGGGACCAGATGCCATGATCTTAGTTTTCTGAATGCTGAGCTTTAAGCCAACTTTTTCACTCTCCTCTTTCATTTTCATCAAGAGGCTCTTTAGTTTTTCTTCGCTTTCTGCCATAAGGGTGGTGTCATCTGTCAATATCTGAGGTTATTGATATTTCTCCTGGCAATCTTGATTCCAGCTTGTGCTTCATCCAGTCCAGCTTTTCTCATGAATAAAAATTAAATAAGCAGGGTGATAATATACAGCCTTGATGTACTCCTTTTCCTATTTGGAACCAGTCTGGTGTTCCATGTCCAGTTCTAACTGTTGCTTCTTGACCTGCATACAGATTTCTCAGGAGGCTTGTAAGGTAGTCTGGTATTCCCGTCTCTTGAAGAATTTTCCAGTTTGTTGTGATCCACACAGTCAAAGGCTTTCGTGTAGTAAATAAAGCAGAAGGATATGTTTTTCTGGAACTCTCTTGCTTTTTTGATGATCCAACAGATGCTGGCAATTTGATCTCTGGTTCCTCTGCCTTTTCTAAATCCAGCTTGAACATCTGAAAGTTCACGGTTCACAGACTGTTGAAGTCTCGCTTGGAGAATTTTGAGCATTACTTTGCTAGTGTGTAAGACGAGTGCAATTGTGCAGTAGTTTGAACATTCTTTCCCATTGCCTTTCTTTGGAATTGGAATGAAAACTGACCTTTTCCAGTCCTGTGGCCTCTGCTGAGTTTTCCAAATTTGTTGACATATTGAGTACAGCACTTTCACAGCATCCTCTTTTAGGATTTGAAATAGCTCAACTGGAATTTCCTCACCACCACTAGCCTTGTTTGCAGTGATGCTTCCTAAGGCCCACTTGACTTTGCATTCCAGGATGTCTGTTTCTAGGTGAGTGGTAATACCAAACATTTTTCCCTTTAAAGTTATTAGTTTCCAGCATACACTGTTTTCAATATCTATCATCATCACCCTAATCTCCATTTGAAAAATTACAATGGGAGCACACGTGTATAAATATTCCTTGATTTCATTAATCAGATGTCTGTTTAACCCAGCAGCCCCTAAGTACCAAACAATTAAATTTCTACAATGTAGGAGTCTGAATTAAATTTCTAGAGGGCTTTATTTAAGGTGATTTATACAAATATCTATCCTGATGCCTTGAAAAAATAATTCTCAAATCTGCCTAAGAAGTCTTTAAGTACTTTATATGTGCTATCTGAATTCAGTCAATAATTTGGAGAGTTTATCTTCCAATAAATAATACAAGTTTAAAATGTACAAAGAACAAAAAGAATACAAATGCACTGCATTAAAAGAAACTCAATCAGCGAGATACTTTGTTGACTGGTTCTGAAATTTTATCAAGCATCAGAGTCACCAGGAGGACTTGTTAAATGACTGACTGCTCAGCTCCAACTCCTTAGTTTCTGACTGATGGGTTCAGTCTGAAAATCTGCATTCTAACCAGATTCTAGATGATGTTGATGCTGCTGGTCTGGGGCCTCATTTAGAGAACCACTGCTTTAGAGTCTCATGAACTATACTGTCTGAAATAAAAATTTTAAGTTATATCAAGTAAATACTCTTGTCTAATAGTGTAATTAAAATTAATTGCTGAAAGTAAAATCTTCCAGATAAAGATGGTACCATTTGGATTATCACAATGACTACTACAAAAACAGAGATTAATAACATTCTTCAAAAGGTAAGCAGTTTATCTGCTAGAAATTACAGAGATAAATGTCAGCAATGAAGTACTGCAAAAAGATGAGAAAAATTTAGTTATAAATAAAACTTACAAAAATGAAAAGACTAGTTCCTTAATATAGCATATTTAAACTAAACTCTATTTACATCTGTCAATCATATGTAAGGCTGAATCTGGCTTCACCAAACCATGCAGCTCAGGTCACAGGGACTTAGTTAATATGATATAGTATCTATTTCCAGTCTTATATGTAGAGAGCTCCAAAAAGGCAGAGCTTTCTCTGCCTTGCTTCCATGAAACTACTGATGTTCAGACTATCAACTTATAAAAATAGGAATGAATAAATTTTCATAAGATAAAACTGTGACAGAGAAGGAACTGAAAACTTAAAATTCTTTTATGTCAATGATAAAACAGACATTTTGTAGACTGGGTCAGGCATACAGAGCAGTGACCCAAAATAGTTGTTCTAGGTTTTTCCTGACATGGCAGACACCTAAAGTTTTCAGGGCTAGACACACTGCCTGATACTTAAGTACTCAATAAATGATAGCTGCTACTATTACCATTTTGTATTAATATATGGTTTTGTGCCCTGGCATTAACAGCAATCTGAACAACCAGCTTCCTGTAACAGTTAACAAAGAGGCTTTGGAATTTGGAAGGAGAAGAGCTTAATCTGAGTTCCACTGGTATTATATATTGGGACACTAACGGGAAGTCATTTTTATATGGCAAATAGTAGAAAAACAAGGATACCATAATTCATATATTCATATACACACAAAGATAAAAAAGACGGTAGCTGAACCACCAACATCAAAAATTTGTGAGATTGAAATGAGATATATCCAAATGATCTTTGACAAATATGCTATATTAAAGTAAATAAAAGTCCCTTGGAAAAACTGTTAAGCTAAAATGTAAAGAAGAAAATATAAATGAAAAATAGAAACTGTAAACAAAAAAAATCAGTAAATTCCACCCTACTTTATACTCTAACTTTACTCAAAATGACCCAAGGAACATATAAGCATGCTTTATTCTATGATCATAACACTAAAATTATATCACTAAAAACTTGAAAATGGAGAATTCATTCATGCCTTCAGAATGACGACATTATCATATTAGAACCAACAAACGTAATTAGTATTTGGTATTCTCTCGTAAACTCAAAACCTTACCATTCTGAAATAAATCTGGATTTAATCATCAATAGGGTCTGCCTTCAAAGGCAGTCACTAGCAAAGCTACTCAGTCAATACAATATTCTTCATGAATCTGCATAAACTAAAGTTTTGTAAAATAGATAAGAATAATGAATTCAGGAAGTCACTACCTGGAAAGTAGTTTCTACTCAAACCAAGAATCCTTTTGCTTTCATTAATTTTCTCTATTATTTACTTCATATATTTTCTGCTCTGTATTATTCACTTCTTCTGTTTGCTTTAGGATTAGTCTGCTCTTCTTTTCCAGTGTTATAAGGTAGAAGTTTTGTGTGTGTGTGTGTGTGTGTGTTTTAACGCTTTTTAAACCTACAAAATGTTTGGGCTTCCCTGGTGGCTCAGATAGTAAAGAATCCGCCAGCAATGCATGAGACCTGGGTTCGATCCCTGGGTTGGGAAGATCCCCTGGAGGAGGGCATGGCAACTCACTCCAGTATTCCTGCCTGGAAATCCCATGGACAGAGGAACCTGGAAGGCTACAGTCCATGGGGTTGCAAAGAGCAGGCATGACTGAGAGACTAAGCACACACACCATTATTTATTTCGTGTAATTTCTGCTCTACATTATTCACTTCTTCTGGTTGCTTTAGGATTAGTTTGCTCCTCTTTTCCACTGTATTAAGGTGTAAGATTTAGGTTACTGACTTGAGTCTTAAATAACATTAATAGCTATAACTTTTCCTCTAAATACTACATTAGATACAGTCATGTTTTGGTATACTGTGTCATTTTTTTGCATCTCATAGTATTTCTTGAATTCACTTTGGATGTATTCTTTGACTCACTGGTTATTTAAGGGTTTGATGCTTAATTTCTACACATTTGTGAGTTTCCCAAGTGTCTCTGGGAAACAGTGACAGGTTTTACTTTCTTGGGCTCCAAAATCACTGCAGAGGGTGACTGCAGCCATGAAATTAAAAGACACTTGCTCCTTGGAAGGAAAGTTTGTCTTGGACAAACCTAGACAGAGTATTAAAAAGCAGAGACATCACTTTGCCAACGCACGTCCATATGGTCAAAGCTATGGTTTTTCTAGCAGTCATGTACAGTTGTGAGAGGTGGACCATAAAAAAGGCTAATCGCTGAAGAACTGATGCTTTTGAACTGTGGTGCTAGAGAAGACTCCTGAGAGCTCCTTGGACTGCAAGGAGATCAAATCAGTCAATCCTAAAGGAAATCAATCCTGAATATTCATTGGAAGGACTAATGCTGAAGCTTCAATACTTTGGCCACCTGATGCGAAGAGCCTACTAACTGAAAAAGATCTTGATGCTGGTAAAGATTGAGGGCAGGAGGAGAAGGGGGTGAGGGAGGATGAGATGATTGGAGGGTATCACTGACTCAATGGACTTGAGTTTGAGCAAGTTCCGGGGGATGGTGAAGAACAGGGAAGCCTGGCCTGCTGCAGTCTATGTGGTCACAAAGAGTCAGACATGACTGAATGAATGAACAGCAACAAGTTTCCTTAAGTTAATGGCAATGTCATTCTTTTGTGCTTTGAAACCATGCTGTTTCTATCTTTTAAAATATATTAAGATTTGTTCCACAGCCTAGCACACAGTATTCCCTGGAAAATGTTCCATGTGCATTTCAGCTACATATTCTGCTACTGTTGGGCAGCATGTCCTATAGATGTATGTTAGGTATATTTGGTGTTCAGTGCTGCTCAGGACTTCTGTTTCCTTGTTAATCTTCTGCCTAGCTGTTCTATCCAACTTCAAAAGCGGGTTATTGAAGTTTTCAAATACTGTTGTTCAACAATCTAGTACACCCTTCATTTCTGTCAGTTTTTGCCTTATGTATTAATATTTCGGTGCTTTGTTGTTAGAATCATATATGTATAAATGCCGTATCTTCCTACTGAATTATATAACAGGGTGAGTTTGAGCAAGTTCTGGGAGATGGTGAAGGACAGGGAAGCCTGGCATGCTGCAGTTCATGGAGTTGCAAAGAGTCGAACACAACTGAGTGACTGAACAGCAACCTGTTGAACTGATAATTTTATCAATATAAAATATGTCTCTTTATCTTCAGGAACGTTTTAAAAATCATTTATTAAAAGTCAAATTTTGTTTTACATTAGTATTAGCCACCACAGCTTTCTTACAGTTTCTGTTTACATGATACATCCTCTGCCAACCTGATCTATTTGTATATTTGCATCTGGGTGTCTCCTACAGAGAGCATATCACTGGATGCTCTATGTATTTTTTTATCTAATCTGACAATCTCTAACTTTAGATTGGACTGTTTAACCTATTTACATTTAACATTAAATGTAATCATTAATATCATCAGCTATATTTATATCTGCCATTTTACTTTTTGTTTTCTGGGTCTCATGTCTTTTTATTCCTATGTTCTTCCTTTACTGCTTTCTTTTGCATTAAATGGAAATTTTCTAATGTTGCTTTTAAATTTCTTTAATGATTACCTATATTTATATATATATCCCACTTCCCTCTCCTATATATAGAGAAATATATATATATTTCTTTATATAGAAAAGTTATTTCTTTCCTTCATGTTTGTTCTAGGGCTTCCCATACATACTGTAACAGATTCAGCTTCAGATTTATACTAACTTCAGTGAGATATAGAAATGTTAGAAATGTTATTCTTAAATAGCTCTATTCCCTTTTTCCCCTTTTGGTGCTATTATTGCTTATATGTATATACACACACACACACCACACACACACACATACACACACGATCTAATAAATGTTATACAATCAACAAAATGTTAATGCTTTATCTACAAATATTACAATTATTATAGAAACTGTTATTATTACTTTACATAAAGTATGACATTTAAAGAATCTGAGAGATGAAAGAAGAGCAAGTATATATTTGTAGCTTTTGTTATATTAACCTCATATTTATCAATTTTGCCTTTCTTGATTTGTTTCTGCAGTTTGTGTTATAATCAGGTTATTTCTTTAGCTCAATACAGTTGTGTTTCCATAAACCTACTTTATGCTGTTATTGATATACAGAGTGAATTTCTGTTACAGGTCCAAAATACATTTTATGTACGTCTGTGTGTGTGTGTGTGTGCGTATACATATTATTTTATACAAATGTTTTTTAAATCAGTTCAGGGAGAAAAATATGCAATTATAATGTCTTTTTATTATTTTATATATTATATATTAACATATCTATATAAGTTAATATATAACCTGTACTGGTGCTCTTGTGTGAGATCAAATTACTGTGTGAAGTCACTTGAATTTCAGCCTAAAGAACTTCTTATAAGGTGGGTTCCAGCAAGAAATTCAGTTTTATCTGAGAATATATTTATTTCATCTTAATTCCTGAAAGATAGCTTTCCCAGACACAGGATTCTTGGTTGGCAATTCTTTCCATCAAGTACTTTGAATATGTTATCTGACTGCATTTCTGCCTCTATATGATGAGAAGCTAACGGTTGATTTTATTGGGGTTCCCTTATAATAAGTTGTTTTTCTCTGGATGGTTTCAAGGTTTTCTCTTAGATTTTCAGCATTTTTACTATAATGTGTCTCTTTGGAAGAGGGCATGGCAACCCACTCCAGAATTCTTACCTGGAGAATCCCCATGGACAGAAGAGCCCAGTGGGCTGCAGTATATGGGGTTGCAAAGTGTCAACTCAGTCAACAAGACTAAGCGCAAAAGTTTATTCCTCTTGGAGTTTGTTGAGGTTCCAAAACACACAGATTTATATTTTTCAATAAATTTGGGAAGATTTCAACCATTGTTTCTTCAAATATTTTTTTCTGCCCCTTATCCCCTCCTTGGCTTCCCCAGTGGCTCAGATGGTAAAGTGTCTGCAAATGAAGTTCATTCCTTTGGGAAGAGATGCAGAGCTCTCAGTTTTATGGCCTGGTTCTCCCCCTAGGCAAACTCTCTGAGCCATGACTCTGAAGCTGGTGGTAGGGACAGTGGCACACTTTTGATTGACAACACAATGTTGGGACCTGAATACTTGGTGGAGCTGGGGGTCAGTAGCCTGAAGTCTTCTCAACATCCCAGTCCCAGTGTGCAACTGCTACCTTAAGAGCTAAAGCATGGAGACTGGGGTACCAGTATTCTCAGTGGCACAAGTAAAGCCTCCATGGCATGAGCAGTAACTGGACAGAAGTAAGCCCCTGCCTCTCAGCCCCACTGGCCCAAAACTCAGCCTCAGCAGCTAGGATCCATATAAGAAAAGCTGACATATTGCTTCTCTCAGATAGATACTATAGACTAGGAGGTGTGTTCTTGGCTGCACCAATCTGGAGTGGACTTTCCATATTACTAAGCTAGGAAAGGGGAAAAATGAAGTAAGTCTGATTCAAATACCAAACTTAGGTTGTTCTTACAATGTTTAAGCAGATTTTCTTTCTTTATTTTCTGTATGCCTATAGAACTATTCCAGAAACTTTAAATGACAGCTTTAAAAATAAATAAATAAATATACAAACGATTTTCACCATTCAGTGGGAAGTGGGTCCACAGAAAACTTCCTGCTGTCTTGCCAGAAATGGACTGTCCATACAAAACCTTTAACTCAACTGTCTCTTAATAAATTCTTAATGTGTCGTCCTCATCATCCCCTCCCCCAACAAGACTCTTCTTGTTGACTATCATCAACAAAAAAAAGTAGTGTGCTTTTCCCTCTTAACCTCAACAAGAAAAACGGATGAATTATATTTCTACAGATATAACCCATATCACAGACCATCATTACCATCACACTCCCCAGAACTCAGTTAGTTGATGTTTCTTGATTTGCCATTCCTGACCAGTCATTAAACATTTCCTCATTTATTGGATTATAAAAAGCATGGAACAAAACTTGTTTCAAATGAACTGTATAAGAAACCATTTAAACAAAAACTGCAAGTTATATTCCCCTAAATAGTCCTCTTTGTAAGTACATATTTTCACATAACTAATTTAACAAAAGAAAAAACTATCTGCCCTTACTGAAATCAGATTTAAAGGTGGCTTTAAGCTGCTGCTGCTGCTGCTAAGTCGCTTCAGTCATGTCCGACTCTGTGCGACCCCACAGACAGCAGCCCACCAGGCTCCACCATCCCTGGGATTCTCCAGGCAAGAACACTGGAGTGGATTGCCATTGCCTTCTCCAATGCATGAAAGTGAAAAGTGAAAACGAAGTCACTCAGTCGTGTCCGACCCTCAGCGACACCATGGACTGCAGCCTTCCAGGCTCCTCTGTCCACGGGATTTTCCAGGCAAGAGTACTGGAGTGGGGTGAAATTTGGGCTTCCCAGGTGGCACTAGTGGTAAAGAATATGCCTGCCAGTGTAAAAGACTTAAGAGACAGGGGTTTGATCCCTGGGTCAGGAAGAACCCCTGAAGTAGGAAATGGCAACCCACTCTAGTATTCTTGCTTAGAAAATTCCATGGACTGAGGAGTTTGGCGGGTGACAGTTCATGGGGCTGCAAAGAGTCAGACATGACTGAGTAACTGAACACACACATTTCAATTTACTGAAGAGGAAGACCCTAAACATGTAAAAGCTGCATTCTGTATAATAAACTAGTTTTTATTTCTACTGGGAATTCCCATTTATCAAGATGACCTTGTAGCTGATTTACACTGTTGTATAGCGGAAACCAACACAACATTATAAAGCAATGATCCTCCAATTAAAAATAAACTTGAAAAAAAAAACTAAAAGCAGACACACACATAAACAACAACAAAAAAGAATACCTAACTGATCAATAAAAATATTTTCTGTAAGGAGAAAGAGGAAGCAAAATAACAAGCATGTTATTTTGATACTGAAGTGACATTTTAGTCATAGGTTAGAATATTAGCATTAGCTCAACTACAGGATTATCCGTAAGACACTAAATACACCTAATGTTGAAATATGTGAGTAAGCAGCAGATAAATATACATAAAGGAATAAATACCACTTGTTTACACCATTTTTGGCAAATGAAATTATCTTTAAATGCAAGGTATAAGATTTCCTAGGGGGTAAAAAAAAACTAAATAGGTTAGAGTTAAGACACGTAAAACTCTACTTACTGAAATCCACTAATTAATTTATAAATTATAAATCCCCAACATGAAAAGTGCAGATATAGAGATTAAAAGGGAAAACAGGGACTTCTACTTTTAGCTAAGATAGAATGCTGTGATCAGATTTTATGGGAATGTGGACCTATTATATAACAAAACACTGAGGAAAAGGAAATGGTAACAACATGAAAAAATACATAAGGCTTTTTTCTTAATATTTAAGTCTCCTTAAAAGATAACTATTTAAAAGTTAACTATCACACAGTGCTTAGTTTACAACATTTGTAGAAGTAAAATATAAGAAAGTAACAGCACAAAAATCAAGAGGGGAGAAATGGAAGTACATTACTACAAGGTAATTATATTATCATTAAATGGTAGACTATATTAAGTTAAATCAAGTACTAAAAAAAAAAACTTCTTATCTAATACTAAAAAAAAAAAAAAGTTATATCTAACACAAAGGAGATAAAAATGAACCATAAAAATGCTCCATCCAAAAGAAGGCAGAAAGAGAAAAAAGAACAATGAACAAATGAGACATGTGGAAACAAGATGATGGTGGATTTAAACCTAACCAGATCATTAGTCACATTAAATGTAAATGGTTTAAATACCTCAAATGAAAAGGTAGAGATTATCAGATTGAGGGTCACAGGGGAAGGACAACCCAATTATGTTGTGCCTACAAAAAATACACTTTAAATATAAGACACAAATAGGTTAAAAGCAAGAAAATGGAAAAAAATACATACTGTGTTGACAGCAGCACTAGAGTAGCTATATTAAGAGACTGAATAGATTCCAAATCAAATATTACTACCAAGGATATAGAGGTCATTTCTCAGTCCATTATACCAAGTGGACATAAAACCCTAAATGTTTATGTACAAAATTAAAAGAGCTTCAAAAATACATCAATCAAAAAAAAGTGATAAAATGCAAGGTTAAACAGATAAATTCACAAATACACTCTTCACAATTATACTCACAGATTTCAGTACTCCTTCCTCAATCACAGAAGAGACAAAAAGTTGAACACATTAAACTTGAAAGTAAACAATACTAACAACATAGTTGACCTGACTGACATTTATAAAACACTTCAACCAACAGCAGAATAAATACTTTTTCATCAAGTACACACAGAGTATTTACTAAAACAGACCACATTCAATCAAAATAAATTTAAAGGAATTCAAAGCATAAATGTGTCTTCTCTGACCACAATGGAATGAAATTAGAAATCAGTAACAAAAAGATACCTGGAAAATCCCAAAGTATTCAGAACCTAAATTTCTATTAACCAACGGGTCAAAAAACAACTCAAAAGAAATATGAAAAAGTACATTAAGTGGAATGAAAATATAAATATAACATATCAAAATTTGTGGCACATCACTAAGGCATTACTTGGAAACAATATTTTTATCTATACAGGACACTATATGCAAAATTTATGAAAACATAAGACTGTACATTTAAAAGTATATCTAAAACTCTACATCATTCTAAAATGTATCTGTGTATCAAAACATCATCTGGTATACTTTAAATATATATACAATTTTACTTGTCAATTAATAATCTATTAATAAGCTTTTTTTAAAATCCTCAATTATAGAACACATAAAAGAAGACAAGAGAAAAAATTTCTAACTTTGGGTTAAGCAAAAACTTCTTAGATGAAACAGGATAGGAAGCATGATACTTAAAAGGAAAAAAAATTTATAAATTCAAGTTAATGAAAATTAAAAGCTCATCCTCTTCTCAAAAAAATATAAAAGGACAAACCACAGACTGAAAGAAAATATTATTAAATCACATATATGACAGCATTCCAAATGTATTAAGAACTCTCAAAAATTAAATATAAGAAAAACAACTCAATAAAAAAATGCACAAGCAATATGAATGGATACCTCATCATAGGATACATGAATTGCACACTAAGTATTGGGCTTCCCTGATACCTCAGTTGGTAAAGAATCCACCTACAATGTAGGAGACCCCAGTTCAATTCCTGAGTCAGGAAGATCCACTGGAGAAGGGATAGGCTACCCCCCACTCCAGTATTCTTGGGTTTCTCTTGTGGCTCAGCTGGTAAAGAATCCACCTGCAATGCAGGAGACCTGGGTTCAGTCCCTGGGTTGGGAATATCCATTTGAGAAGGGAAAAGTTACCCACTCTAGTATTTTGGCCTTGAGAATTCCAGGGACTGTAGAGTCCATGGGGTCGCAAAGAGTCGGACACGACTGAGCAACTTTCACTTTCACATGATAAGTAATTAAAACCACTGGCATTAGGAAAAAGTAATTTTTAACCACAGTTAAGATATTTCTACCCCACTCTATTAGGAAAGCTGAAATTAAAGACTAACCATCAAGTGTTGGTGAAAATGGGAACCAACTAGAACTCTTATACAATGCTAATAATATTGTAAAATATTATGATAGTATAGGAAAACTTTGGGAGCTTCTTAAAACGTTAAACATACGCTTACCATATTACCTAGTCATTTCACTCCTACTACACATCTGAAGAATATGGATGGACTACTTACTACACATCTCAAGAACTATGGACAAAGGTTCATAACACTGTACAGGAGGTAGTGACCAATACTATCCCAAAGAAAAACAAATGCAAGAAGGCAAAATGGTTATCTCAGGAGGCTTTACAAATAGCTGAGAAAAAAAACAAAAGTGAAAGGCAAAGGACAAAGGAAAAAAGATATACCCAACTGAACACAGCATTCCAAAGAATAGTAAGGAGACATAAGAAAGCCTTCTTAAATGAACAATGCAAAGAAAGAGAGGAAAATAATAGAATGGGAAAGGCCAGAGATCTCTTCAAGAAAATCAGAGATACTAAGGGAATATATCATGCAAAGATGGGCACAATAAAGGACAGAAAATGTAAGGACCTAACAAAAGCAGAAGAGAATAAGAAGATATGGCAAGAATATACAAAATTATACAAAAAAGATCTTAATGATGTGGATAACAACAATACTGTAGTCACTTACCTAAAGATAGACATCCTAAGTGTAAAGTCAAGTGGGCCTTGTGCTTCCTACCAACAAAGCTAGTGGAGGTGATAGAATTTCAGCTGAGCTACTTCAAATCCTAAAAGATGATGCTGTGAAAGTGCTGCACTCAACATGCCAGCAAATTTGAAAAACTCAGCAGTGGCCACAGGACTGGAAAAGGTCGCTTTTCACTTCAATCCCAAAGAAGGGCAATGCCAAAGAATGCTCAAACTACCACACAACTGTACTCATTTCACATGCTAGCAAGATGATGCTCAAAATTCTTCAATCTAGGCTTCAACAACAGTATATGAACGGAGAAATTCCAGATGTACAAGCCAGATTTACAAAAGGCAGCAAAACCAGAGATCAAATTGCCAGCATCCACTGGATCATAGAAAAAGCAAGAGAATTCCAGAAAAACATTCACTTCTGCTTCATCAACTATGCTAAAGCCTTTGACTGTATGGTCACAACAAACTGTGGAAAATTCTTCAAGAGATGGGAATACCAGACCACCTGAGTTGCCTCCCGAGAAATGTGTATGCAGGTCAAGAAGCAACAGTTAGAACTGGATATGGAACTACAGACTGGTTCTAAATTGGGAAAGGAGTACGTCAAGGCTGTATATTATCACCCTGCTTATTTAACGTATATGCAGAGTACATCATGCAAGATGCAGGGCTAGATGAAGCACAAGCTGGAATCAAGATTGCGGGAGAAATATTAATAATCTCATATATGCAGATGACACCACCCTTATGGCAGAAAGTGAAGAGGAACTAAAGAGCCTCATAATGAAGGTAAAAGAGGAGAGTGAAAAAGCTGGCTTAAAACTCAACATTCAAAAAACAAAGATCATGGCACCTGGTCCCATCACTTCATGGCAAATAGATGGGGAAACAATGGAAACAGGGACAGACTTTATTTTCTTGGGCTCCAAAATCATTGCTGATGGTGACTGCAACCATGAAATTAAAAGATGCTTGCTCCTTGGAAGAAAAGTTATGACACACCTAGACAGTATATTAAAAAGCAGAGAAATCATTTTGCTGACAAAGGCCCATGTAATCAAAACTATGGTTTTTCCAATAGTCATGTATGGATGTGAGAGTTGGACCATAAAGAAGGCTGAGCACCCAAGACTCATGCTTTCAAACTGTGGTGCTGGAAAAGACTCTTGAGAGTTTCTTGGACTGCAAGGAGAATAAACTAGTCAATCCTAAAGGAAGTCAACCCAGAATATTGATTGGAAGGACTGATGCTGAAACTGAAGCTTCAATACTTTGGCCACCTGATAGGAAGAGCTGACTCATTGGAAAAGACCCATATGCTGAGAAAGACTGAGGGCATGAGGAGAAGGGGATGACAGAGGATGAGATGATTGGATGGCATTACCAACTTAATGGACGTGAGTCTGAGCAAACTCTGAGATAGTGAAGGACAGGGAAACCTGGCATGCTGCAGTCCATGGGTTTGTAAAGAGTCACACATGAATTAGCAACTGAACAACAACACAACACATCTTTCAGAATAACTAAAATGCAATATGTAACACTACCAAGTCCTAGCAAAAAGGAGGGACAACTGGAAGCCTCATACAGTCCTGAAGGGAATGCAAAAATGCTTCAATCATTCTGAAAAGATTTCATGTTTTTAAAATTAAATACGTAGTTTCAGTATGACCCAGTAATTTTTCCCTTAATGACCCAGCAATTTTACTTCTTTGTATTTACCCAAATAAAGTAAAAATTTCTGTTGATAAAAAAACTTACATGAGAATGTTAATAGGAACTTTAATCACCAAAACTTGGAAACAACCTAAATCTCCTTTAATTAGGAAATGCCAAAGAATCTGCAGTATATCATACAACAGAATACTATTTAGCAATAAAAAGGAATGAATTATTGATACAAGCAATATATATATATAAACCTCATATGCATTGTGCTAAGTAAAAGAAGCCATTCTGAAAAGGCTACATACAGTATGAGTTCATCAATATGATATTACTAGAAAGGCAAAATTTAGGGCATAAAACATATTAGTGGTTGCCAGGGTCAGAAAATGAAATGCTGCATTATGGACAAAGGACAAAGCAATTTTGAGAGTGATGGAAATATTCTACATCTTCTTTTTTTAGTGTTACTTATACAACTGATTCCATTTATCAAAAGAGGCAGAGCTGTACACTAAAAAAGGTAAATTTTACTGTGTGGAAGCAGTGACAGATTTTATTTCTTGAGCTCCAAAAGTACTGTGGATGGTGACTGCAGCCATGAAATTAAAAGATGCCTACTCCTTGGGAGGAAAGCTATGACAAACCTAGACAGCATATTAAAAAGCAGAGACATCACTTTGTCAACAAAGGTTCATAGCATCAAAGCTATGGTTTTTCCAGAAGTCATGTAAGGATGTGAGAAACTGGTCCATAAAGAAGGCTGAGTACCATAAAGAAGGCTAAACGCCTTCAAACTGTGCTGTTGGAAAAGACTCTTGAAAGTCCCTTGGACTGTGAGGAGATCAAATAAGTCAATCCTAAAGGAAATCAACCCTGCATATTGACTGGAAGGATTGATGCTGAAGCTTCAATACTTTGGCCCCCTGATGCAAAGAGCTGACTCACTGAGAAAGACCCTAATGATGGGAAAGACTGAAGGCAAAAGGGGAAGAGGAGAGCAGGGAATGAGTTTGGTAGGTAGCATCACTGACTCAAAGGACATGAATTTTAGCAAACTTCAAGACATAGTGAAGGACAGGGGAACCTAGTGTGCTGCAGTCCACAGGGACTCAAAGAGTGGGACATGATTTAGTGACTGAGAAACAACAACAACAAAATTGTATTTAATTTTACAAAGTGGGAAAATGGTTTCACTGCTTAAATTAAATCAAGCATAAAAGCTCTAGGTACAGAAAAGCCAGCAATTTCCTCCTAATCTATGTCTTCTCTTCTTCACTGCACATTTCATACAATCATTGTTTTATAACCAGCAAGAATAGCCAGGAAGTATAAAAGCAGAAAATGAGGCTTTAATAGAGGTAAAGGCTAGATCTAAAGGTCCTAAATTTAATTTAAATAATTAGGTAAAATAGTCTTTTAGATGAAAAACTAGATAAGAAATAATGATCATTTTAACTGCTTTAGGGTACTTCCCTGGTGGCACAGCGTGTAAGAATCTGACTAATGAAGGAGACACAGGTTCAATCCCTGGTCTAGGAAGATTCCACATGCTGTGGAACAAGTAAGCCCATGCACCCCAACCACTGAACCCTGTACACTCTAGAGGCCGTGCTCCACAAGAAGAGAAGCCACTGCAATGAGAAGCCCATGCACTGCAACTAGAGAGTAGCCCCTGCTCTCTGAAACTAGAGAAAGTCCATGTGCAGCAATAAAGCAATAAAAAAAATTTTTTAACTGCTTTAGGAAGCTGAAATGATATCGTTTATGTTATATTCTCACATCTAAGTTTAAAACACACAAGCACACAACAAACAGCTTTTAAGTGATCTTTTCCATTTGCAATGATCTATAAATATTATCTATATTACAGATTATAAATATTATCTATATTAAAAATAATCTATAAATATTAAACACTCCAACAACAAATGGTTCCGTATAATCAAAACAAATATACCCCAAACTCAAAAATAAAGAAAACTCATAAACTATATAAAAGTGACAAACTCTCCATATCTCAGTTCTCTAAATTTTGTTGTTGTTGTTCAGTTGCTAAGTCATGTCTGACTCTTTGTGATCCCATGGACTAGCTAGCCAGGTTCCTCTGTCCATGGGATTTCCCAGGGAAGAACAGTGGAGTGGGTTGCCATTTCCTTCTCCAGGGGTTCTTCCTGACACAGGGATCAAACCTGCGTCTCCTGCATTGGCGGGCAGATTCTTTACTGCTGAGCCACGAGGGAAGCCCTCCTGCTGGTGCTGCTTACTCACTTCAGTAGTGTCTGATTCTTCGCCACCCCCTCTACTATAGCCTGCCAGGCTCCTCTGTCCATGGGATTCTCCAGGCAACAATACTGGAGTGGGTTGCCAATTTCTTCTCCAGGGGAGCTTCCCGACCTAGGGATCTAACCCACGTCTCTTACATCTCTTGCACTGGCAGGCAGGTTCTTTATCACTAATGCAACCTGTTCTCTCAACAGCAATGTCTAAATTTCCTTCTGCAATAATTTCCCTCTTCTACAGCCAAAACATTCTATGACTTTAATGAAATTTTATTGTTGCTAAAATATCTCAGTATAATTTTTGTCCTCAAGAGTCAATAATTATCCACAATTCCTATAAACCTATTAAAACTTCTCATTGGAGAAATCATCCTGGTCTCTCATCAACATTATATATATATAACACTTAGTGCAGTACCCAGGAGACAGTAAGCACTCAATAGATCACAATACTTTACAAGTCAATTATATTCCTATCATAAAAGGTTTTCAAAATGAACTATAACCAGAACAGCACAATTTTCGGCATGAAGAAAGAGATATAAATTGTTAAAAGATACATTTATCTCCATCTTATTTGTTCATAAAAATAATACTCCAAGATGTTCTGAGAACTTTAAAGAAACTCAATAATCACTGAGAGCCATTACTTGTAAAAGTAAGATATGGGTTTTGGTCCCTGAAAAGGTAAAACCCAGTACCATCTGCTGGCTGCTAGCTCCTTCTTATGAATACAGTGGAAGTGACAGTAAAATAATACAAACATTGATCAATCTCAATCTGGTTCAGTAACCCTTGAAGACACAGATAATGGTAGGGCATACTTAGGGAGTCACAGAGCATACGAAAACCAGCAACCACTGATTAGGAGAATAAATGGGGTTAGGAATTTTAGCTGTGTGCCCTTTTATTAAGCTGCATTTTCTGAGGTAGATTACTGCCCATGCTACCACTATTTTAGTGTAGGAAACCAGCAGAAACAACCAGACATCAGGACTAAAACAGAAGAGAGGAATGCACCCTACCATTGTAAGCAATGCATACAGAGGAGTGTCCCTTCTGAGAAACAGAAGCAACACATGGGTAAAGTGTCAAGAATGGATGAACTTGGTATATGTCCGTTTCTCATTCTCTGAATCAACTAACATCTGAGAAGTATAAAAGAGTAATACAAAGTGGAAACATAAAGAAACACTGAACCATCACTAATACAGGGAGTACAAATAAATACACCCAAATGCATGAGAAATAAAGGAGCAGAATCAATCCCAAAAACAATTAAAAAATTTTTTTAATTGTTTGGCTGTACCGTGTAGCATGCAGGATCTTAGTTCTCCAACCAAAGATAAAACCCACACCCCCTGCAGTGGAAGCACAGAGTCTTAACCACTGGACTGCCAGGGAGGTCTCCCCAAAACAATTTTGAACAATCATAATAAACAGACATGGGAAAAGATTAGAAGCATGAAGCAGGAATAATCAATTAAGAAGAAACTGGCTATAAAAATATAATAATTGAAATAAAGAATGTTCAAATGGTATGAGTAACAGAATGGACAGAAGTGAAAAACAATTGAGTAATCATTAAGGTTGAATCCAGGATATGTCCCAAAGAACATCGGAGAGCAATGAAATACTAAAAAATAAAAGCAAAATAGGGAAAGTATCAATAGTATACGTGTAAATATCTATCCAACAGAAATTCCATAAGCAAAGAAAAGGAAAAATGAAGGGGAAGAATTTAAAAAAAAAATACTGGCCAAGAATTTCACAAGATTCAGTATTTGATTTCAGATTGAAACAGCTGAGTCCTAAGAACATAAGAAAAAAGACTATACCTAAACATAAAAGAGTGAAATTGAAGTCTTTCAGAAAAAAACTACACAGAGACATTTGTTATCGTTGTTCAGTCGCTCAGTCGTATTCAACTCTTTGAGAGCCCATGTATTGCAGCATGCCAAGTTTCCCTGTCCTTCATTATCTCTGGGAACTTGCTCAAACGTATGTCTATTGAGTCGGTGATGTCATCCTACCATCTCATCCTCTGTTGTCCCCTTCTCCTCCTGCCTTCAATCTTCCCCAGCATCAGGGTGTTTCCATGAGTTAGCTCTTCGCCTCAGGTGGCCAAAGTATTGCAGCTTCAGCATCAGTCCTTCCAATGAAAATTCACTGTTGATTTCCTTTAGGATTGACTGGTTTGATTTCCTTGCAGTCCAGGGGACTCTCAAGAGTCTTCTCCAGCACCACAGTTTAAAGGCATCAATTCTTTGGCATTCACCCTTTTTTATTGTCCAGCTCTCATATCTGTATATGACTACTGGAAAAACTATAGCTTTGACTAGACAGACCTTTGTCGGTGAAGTGATGTCTTTGCTTTTTTAATACACTGTCTAGGTTTGTCACTGCTTTTCTTCCAAGGAGCAAGCATCTTTTAATTTCATGGCTGCAGTCACCATCCACAATGATTTTGGAGCCCAAGAAAATAAAGTCTGACACTGTTTCCACTGTTTCCCCATCTATTTGCCATGAAGTGATAGGACCAGACGCCATGATCTTCGCTTTCTGAATGTTGAGTTTTTAAGCCAGCTTTTTCACTCTCCTCTTTCACTTTCACCTAGAGGATCTTTAACTCCTCTTTACTTTTTGCCATTAGGCTGTTGTCATCTGCGTATCTGAGGTTACTGATATTTCTCCCTGCAATCTTAATTCCAGCTTGTGCTTCATCCAGCCCAGCATTTCATGTGACATACTCTGCATTTAAGTTAAATAAGCAGGGTGACAATATACAACCTTGACATACTCCTTTCCCATTTTGGAACCAGACCGTTGTTCCATGTCCAGTTCTAACTGTTGCTTCTTGACCTGACAAGAGGTTTAGCAGGAGGCAAGTAAGGTGGTCTGGTATTCCCATCTCTTGAAGAATTTTCCACAGTTTGTTGTGATCCACACAGGTGAAGGCTTCAGAGTAGTCAATGAAGCACAAGTAGATGTTTTTCTGGAACTCTCTCAGTTTTTCTATGATCCAACGCATGTTGGCAATTTGATCTCTGGTTCCTCTGCCTCTTCTAAATCCAGCTTATACATCTGGAAGTTCTCCATTTACATACTGTTGAAGCCTAGATTGAAGGATTTTGAGCATTATTTTGCTAGCGTGTGAAATGAGCGTAATTGTGCGGTAGTGAATATTCTTTGACATTGTCCTTCTTTGGGATTGGAATGAAAACTGACCTTTTCCAGTCCTGTGGCCACTGCTGAGTTTTCCAAATTTGCTGGCATATTGAGTACAGCACTTTAACAGCATCAACTTTTAGGATTTGAAATAGCTCAGCTGAAACTTCAACTCCACTGTCTTTGTTCATAGGACCACTTGACTTCACACTATAAGATCTTGGGTCTATGTGAATCACCATCGTGGTTATCCGGGTCATTAAGATATTTTTTGTACAGTTCTTTTGTACAGAGAGAGGGCTTCCCTGTGGTTCAGCTGGTAAAGAATCTGCCTGTAATGTGGGAGACCTGGGTTCGATCCCTGGATTAGGAAGTTCCCCTGGAGAAGGGAAAAGCTACCCACTCCAGTATTCTGGCCTGGAGAATTCCATGCAATGTATAGTCCATGGGGTCACAGAGAGTCAGACACGACTGAGCAACTTTCACTTCACTTTGTATAGAGAGAAACAAAAACCTCTCAACAGAGTGGGCACAGAGGGCACAGACTTCAACATAACAAAGGCCATATTACATTAAGTCCACAGTTAAGACCATACTCAATATCGAAAAACTGAAAGCATTTCCTTTAAGATCAGGAACAAGACAAGGATGCCCACTCTCACCACTTTTATTCAACACAGTACTGGAAGTCCTAATCACATCAATCAGACAAGAAATAAAAGGAATCCAAATATAAAAGAAAGAAGTAAAACTGCCACTGTTAGGAGATGACATGATACTATACATAGAAAACCCTAAAGACACCACCAAAAAACTACTGGAACTCATCAATGAATTTGGTAAAGCTGAAGGATATAAAATTAATATGCAAAAAGCTGTTGTACTTCTATACACTAACAACAAAGTTATCAGAAAGAGAAATTAAGACAGCAATCCCATTCACAGTTGCATTAAAAAGAACAAAATATTTAGAAATTAATCTAACTTAGAAGGTAAAAGTCCTGTACTCTGAAAATCATGATACCAAAGAAAGAAATTAAAGACAACACAAACAGAAATATATAAAGAGTTCCTGGAGTGAAAGAATTAATATTGTTAAAATTATTACATATTACTCAAAGTAGTTACATATTACTCAAAGCAAACTACAGATTCAATTCAATCCCTACCAAAATATCTATGGCATATTTCATAGAACTAAAACAAATAATTCCCAAATTTGTATGGAAACACAAAGAATGAAAATAGCCACAATAATCTTGAGAAAGAACAAAGGTGGACTCTGATTTCAAACTACACTACAAAGTAATAGTTATCGAAACAGTATGGCACTGGCCCCAGCCCCTAAACATATACAAATCAAGGAAACAGAACAGAAAGCCAGAAATGAACCCAATTAATCTACAACAAAGGGGACAAAATATGCAATGGAGAAAATATAGCCCTTTCAATAAAGGCTGTTTGGAAAACTGAATAGCTACATGAAAAGAAACAAACTAGACTACTCTCTCACATCATCCAAAAAAATAAATTCAAACAGTATTAAATTCTTACTTAAATTTAAGACTTGAAAGCAAAAAACTTCTAGAAAAAACTTATAGGCAATACTCTTTTTGATACCGGTCTTACTAATATTCCATGCCCGTGGGGCAACCCAAGACGGGCAGGTCATGGTGGAGAGATCTGAAAAGAATGTGGTCCACTGGAGAAGGGA
The DNA here is from genome assembly GCF_002263795.3 of Bos taurus. NCBI lineage: Eukaryota > Metazoa > Chordata > Mammalia > Artiodactyla > Bovidae > Bos > Bos taurus. Next base: position 34,486,085 of record NC_037332.1, read on the forward strand.
ATGGCAAACCACTTCAGTATTCTTGCCTTGAGAACCCCATGAACAGTATGAAAAGGCAAAATGATAGGATACTGAAAGAGGAACTCCTCAGGTCAGTAGGTGCCCAATATGCTACTGGAGATCAGTGGAGAAATAACTCCAGAAAGAATGAAGGATGAGATGGCTGGATGGCATCACTGACTCGATGGACGTGAGTCTGAGTGAACTCCGGGAGTTGGTGATGGACAGGGAGGCCTGGCGAGCTGCGATTCATGGGGTCACAAAGAGTCGGACACGACTGAGCGACTGAACTGAACTGAACTTAGTAATATTTTTTAGGATATGTCTCTTCAGGAAAGGGAACCAAGCAAAAATAAACAAATGGAACCACATCAAATTGAAAAACTAATGCATAGCAAAGGACTATCAACACAATGAAAAGGCTGCCTACTGAATGGAGAATATATCTGCCAACAATATACCTGATATGGGTTTAATACCGAACTATACAAGGAACTCATACAACTCAACATGAAAACAACAAAAAATGGGCATAGGATGTGAACAGACATTTTTCTGAAGAAAAAATACAAGTAGCCAAAGAGCACATGAAAAGATGCTCAACATCTCTAATCACTGGGAATATGCAAATCAAAGCCACAATGAGCTATCACCTCACACCTTTTAGAATGGCTACCATCAAAAAGAGAACAAATAAGAAGCACTGGGGAGAATGTGGCAAAAACTAAATAAACTTTGGCGCACTGTTGGTAGAAATGAAATTTGGGGCAACCGTTAACAGAAAACTGTATGGTGATTCTTCAAAATAATAAAAAGAGAACTCCATATTACCCAGCAATTCTACTCCCAGGTTTTTATCCACAGAAAACAAAAGCATTGATTAGAAACAATACATGCACTGTTATGTTCATTGCAGCATTATTTACAATAACCAAGATAAGATACATCTAAGGTGCCTATCAATAGATGAACAGATAATGAACAGATAAAGATACACACACACACACACACATACACACACACACACACACACTGTAATATTACTCAGGCATAAAAAAGAATGAAATCTCACCATCTGCAAAACATGAATGGGCCTAGAGGGTACTATGCTAAGTGAAATAACTCAGACTAAGAAAGACAAACACTGTATGATTTCACTTATAAGTGGAATTGAAAAAACAAAATAAATGAACAAATATAACAAAACAGAGCAAGAGTTATAGATACAGAGAATGAAACAAGTGGCTGCCTGGTGAGACTGGGGTGGGGGAGTAAAGAAAAATATGAGTAAGATTAAGAGGTACAAACTTCCAGTTGCAAAATATTAAAAGTAGTCTCCAGTATAAAAAGTACAGTGTGGGGAATATAGTCAATAACTAAGCAATATCTTTCCATGGTGACAAATTGTAATTAGATTTACGGTGGTAATCCTTTTGAAATGATAGAAGAAAATCACTATGCTGTATAATAGGACCTAATGTGTTGTAGGTCAATTATACTTCAAAAACAAACATACAAACAAACTCATAGAAAAAGAGATCAGATTTGCACTTACCAGATGCAGGGGATTGGGGGAGGGAGAACTGGATGGAAGTAATCAAAAGGTACTATAATTTCCAGATATACGATAAATAAGTTCTAGGGATGCAATGAACGACACGATAAATATAATTAACACTGCTATGTGTTACACACAAAAGTTGTCAACAGAGTAAATCTCAAGAGTTGTCATCATAAAAAAGAAAGCTTTTCTCCTATTATTTTAATTTTATATCTATATGAAATAATGTCCACTAAACTTAGAAGAGGACAACAGAGGATGAGATGACTGGATGGCATCACCAACTCAATGGACATGGGTTTGGGTAGACTCCAGCAGTTGGTGATGGACAGAGAGGTCTAGTGTGCTGCGGTTCATGGGGTCGCAAAGAGTCAGACACGACTGAGCGACTGAACTGAACTGAAACTTTAATAATTATTTCATGATACAAGTCAAATTATTATGCTGTACACCTTAAACTTACATTAAGTGCTATAAGTTAATTATATCTCAAAAAAATTGGAGACAAAGCTTCTGACAAGGAGGGCGAGAAGAGATCACACAGAAAAGAATAAGATCAACTGATCAAATGTTCTCAAAAGCAACACAAGAACAACAAAAGAAAAATGAAGGGGGTGGGAATGGGAACAATTAGAGACAAATATGAGTACTACATACTGTTAACAAGATGAGTGTGTATATATATGTGCAGGCTCAGTGTACATAAAGCAACAACTGAAAAATCTGGTGCAGAAGCAACAGATCAACGATTCTAACTAGAGGTTCTTAATTCACACTTGAAAAATTATAAAGCAAAAAAATTATGAAAAAAAGGTCAAAGATTTGAAAAATGCTACCTTGAAAGATTGATGAGCTATTACATTACAACAAACATAAGATTATATTCTTTGTGAGCTTACACAGAACATTCATAAAAACTGATCATGTAATAGGCTACAAAGATACCTTGATAACCCCCAAATTAGCAAAATACAAGCTGTTCACAAAGCATAAGGATATAAATTAAAACCAAAATAAATAAATCAATCAAAAGAGAACTTTAAAAACCTTTTACCCAGAAAGTAATGTGTGAATTATTGAGGAAATTCTATAATAGTTAGAGGTGAATGACAAAGAAAAACATGTCAAGATATATGAAATCCAACTAAGACTTAAAAAGAGAAACTTAAAGATTTAAAAACATTTATCAGAAAGAAAGAATCATTAAAAACAAACTCTAGGATACTCTGAAATGTCATATACATGAAAAGTACTTTTTAAACTATAAAACTTTCTAAATGTAGAGTATTAGTTTAAAATGCAGTTAAAATTGTCTTCTAAGTTGAAATGTCTTAGTTGGAATTCATTATCAAAATCACTACACTAAAAGGAACTATCATTAATGTTCATATGTTTACATACAAAATATTATGGGATCTGTTAAATTAATATACATAGCTGAATATACACATTTTCCTTCATTTAGAGTAAGATGCATGCACCAATTATCTTTATAATCTCAAACTGGTAATAATTTTAAAATAAAACCTAAAATAAGACCTAAAATCTTCTAGATCATAATGCAACTTAAGTGGACTACAACATTAAGTGATCATTTCTTTTCTTTTGTGGAAAATAGCTACAAAAAAAGGTATTTATTTTAATAAAGGACTACTTGATTTTACTCTGCATATTACATCTATTTTTGATAAACAGCCTGTAAATCAAGTATTTGCATATCAAATTATATTGTATTTCATTGTATTCCCATAAATACATACATATATTATTAGAACTGGTTAACAAATTCAATATACACTCAGACATCTTTGGAAACTAAATGCTTCACTTAATTCACTATAAGTTTCTAAACCCATAGGCTACATATGTATAGAAGATTAGAATACAATAGACCTAAGATTGAAGTTCTATCAAGCACAATCTGTTCTTTTAGCGGTAACTCAGAAGACACTTCAGCATCTGGGAAAGTATCTCAAAATAATGAATAACAGAGACTGTTAACCATCTGCACATACACTCACATATATCACGTATAATGTATATATATATACATATATAGTATGTGTGTTTACATGTGCATGTCTGTGTTCTTTTATCACAAGAGAATTTTCAGCAAAACATCTGCATGCAACATTTTAGGGAATGTATGAAAGTGTCCTTTATGGCTTGTTTTATGATGAATTTTATGAATGCTCAGTACATGTGCTCAGCTGCTTCAGTCGTGTCCAACTCTGCAACCCCACAGACTGTAGTCCACCAGGCCCCTCTGTCCATGGGATTTTTCCAGCAAAAATATTGGAGTGGGTTGTTATTTCCCCCTCAAGGGGATCTTCCCAACCCAGCGACTGAACCCTCATCTCCTGTGTCTCCTGCATTGCAGGTGGATTCTTTACCACTGAGCCAATGGGAAAGCACCCAAGTCTCCTTTGTATGAAAAAATTCCAGTCAATGGAAAAGGCAAGGGCCCTTAAGAGAGAAAGAGTTCCTTACCTCTTTTTATTCTGTGCTGTGGCAGGTGCTGGAGTAGCCATATACATATGGTACCATGAGATAGAAGTAGAGGGTATATAAGAGGCTGGAGGGCTTCCTTATAGCCATATTACCAGTCCTGGACTATTTATGTTTGGACAGTTACATGAAAAATAAACAAATATATGTCATGTATAAGTCACTATTATTTTAATGTTTATAACAGCAAAGAAATCAGTATTCTAATAGAGTTTGGGTCAATGTCATCTTGTGGCGTATTAGAAAGTCTAAGATGCTGGACTAAATTCTGATTTAGCAAAATGTCTTAAATGTCTGTTTCACATATTAAGCATTTCCTAATATATGTTCAATTATTTATCTTCTATATTTTTCTCAAGAAAGGACTATGTATTACATCAAAATACAATGTAAGCTTTCTACCAGAAAAACAAAACTTGTGCTGTATTGAAAGATCACTTTGTCAGTCAGGAAATACAGTTTTTCATAAGGAACTGACAAATGACAATTCAATATTGTGATCTTTGTATTTGTATATTCACTAAACGGACTATATTAGAAAAAATACTGGAGAGCAAATACATTTCTTGCTGCATGTCCTTACTAATGGTTAACTGAAGGAACCGCATGGCTATTCAAGTTCAAGAATATAAAATGATCCACAAATTAAAGATCTAATTAAAATGCTTTCTCAAATTGCATTCAGATGACAATAGTAGGAAGAAATTACAATGAAGTATTGTAAGCCTAATCCTACCAACACTCCATACTAAATATTTGTTAATTCACCTATGAGGGTTCATAACCTTCCATTTTTAACTCTAAAAACTTGAACAAAGTTTCCAAATTCTATTTAAGTAAGAGCACTTTTTGCACAGCCCACCTAATTGACAACTTGAACATAATGACTTAAGGATCTCTGTGAAGAAAACCAGTCCTTATTATCTAATATGGGGCAAGAGTGGGAGAGAGGTTCAGGAGGGAGGTGATATGCATGTATTTACGACTGATTCATGCTGTTGTATGGCAGAACACAACATTGTAAGGCATTATCCTCCAATTAAAACTAAATTTAAAAATAAAGAAATTATATATATCAGTTCAGTTCAGTCGCTCAGTTGTGTCCGACTCTTTGTGACCCCATGAATCGCAGCACACCAGGCCTCCCTGTCCATCACCAACTTCCCGGAGTTTACCCAAACTCATGTCCATCGAGTCAGTGATGCCATCCAGCCATCTCATCCTCTATCGTCCCCTTCTCCTCCTGTCCCCAATCCCTCCCAGCATCAGAGTCTCTTCCAATGAGTCAGCTCTTCGAATGAGGTGGCCAAAGTACTGGAGTTTCAGCTTCAGCATCAGTCCTTCCAATGAACACCCAGGACTGATCTCCTTTAGGATGGACTTGTTGGATCTCCTTGCAGTCTAAGGGACTCTCAAGAGTCTTCTCCAACACCACAGTTCAAAAGCATCAATTCTTTGGCACTCAGCTTTCTTAACAGTCCAACTCTCACATCCATACATGACTACTGGAAAAACCATAGCCTTGACTAGACAAATCTTTGTTGACAAAGTAATGTCTCTGCTTTTCAATATGCTATCTAGGTTGGTCATAACTTTCCTTCCAAGGAGTAAGCGTCTTTTAATTTCATGGCTGCAGTCACCATCTGCAGTGATTTTGGAGCCCCAAACAATAAAGTCTGATGCTGTTTCCACTGTTTCCCCATCTATTTCCCATGAAGTGATGGGACCATATATATACATATAAAAGTCAGGGTTTCCCCTGGTGGCTCAGTAGTAAAGAATCCACCTGCCAATGCAGGAGACACAGGTTTGATCCCTGGTCCAGGAAGATTCCACATGCTGCAGAGCAATTAAGTTCATGCACCACAACAATTGAGCCTGTGCTCTAGAGCCCAGGAGCTGCAACTAATAAGCCTGAGAACCTAGAGCCTGTGCTCCACAAGAAAAGCCACTGCAAAGAGAAGCCCATGCACTACACCTAGAGAGCAGCCCCACTCGCCACAATTAAAGTAGGCATGCAGCCATGAAGACCCAGGGCAGCCAAAAATAAAATAAGCAACATTTTTAAAAATGTAAGGTAAGATAAAACCTCAAAAAGCAAAAAAAAAGAAAACCAGTCCTTAGTCAATCATCCCAAATTGTACAATGAAATGAGACTAGATATTTCTTTAGAATTTTAAACTTTTTCCTTGTAATAAAGATGCAGAGAAAGGAATGGACTGAACTTTTCTCCTTATGTAGCTTGGAAGGCTAAGGCCTCACCGGTAGGCAACAAAGGGAATATTCCTGAATTTTCTCTGAATGTCATAGAGAGTGTTCCATATTTTGTCCGTGTTATAACCTCCTCTGCTCTTATAGGCCGGAGAAGGCAATGGCACCCCACTCCAATACTCTTGCCTGGCAAATCCCACGGACAGAGGAGCCTGGTAGGCTGCAGTGCATGAGGTCGCTAAGAGTCGGACACAACTGAGGGACTTCCCTTTCACTTTTCACTTTCATGCACTGGAGAAGGAAATGGCACCCCACTCCAGTGTTCTTGCCTGGAGAATCCCATGGACCGAGGAGCCTGGTAGGCTGCAGTCCATGGGGTCGCTAAGAGTTGGACACGACTGAGCGACTTCATTTTCACTTTTCACTTTCATGCATTGGAGAAGGAAATGGCAACCCACTCCAGTGTTCTTGCCTGGAGAATCCCAGGGACGGTGGAGTCTGGTGGGCTGCAGTCTATGGGGTCGCACAGAGTTGGACACGACTGAAGCGATTTAGCAGCAGGAGCAGCAGCAGCTCTTATAGGCAAAAGTAAACCCATGCCTTGGATGTTATAGGCAAGGAACTTTAGGAAAAATTAACATTATTCAAAACACTGGATTATTATCATTTAGGAGTACCAGTCCTCTCTTTGTAGTTAGAATGTTGCCCAGTTACATACTTCTTCACACACTAAGATGAGTTGGGATGTAGGTAATTTTTACTAGCCCTAAGCTTTGATTCCCCTGGCAAGGTCCTGCAGATTTGATACTGTCAGCCATCTCTTTACCGCCCAACCTATAAACCTCACAAAGGAGAGAGAAGTGTCCCCAGATCTTTCATCATGAAGGACCCAGAAGCTTCATAGCCACAGCTCTGGCACCAGCCGGGCCCCTCACCCACCACAGGCCGGCTTGGCACCTCTGAGCCCTTCCATGCCCAGCTGCCTGCACCCACCCAGGCAGGGCCGGGTCCACTGTGCCAGCACTGAATCCTGATTATTTTAAGCTACATGGGGAAATGGTTTTCCTTGCCAATATTTGATTTAGGAGTAGGCATGTGACTGACTTTGGACCAAAGAGACACCTGGGAAAATCCACTGGGGGGCTTCCAGTAAAAACTTTCCTGCTCTTGATACTCGAGGTTTCTCTTCTTCCTCTAGACATGCACTCTCTAATATGACAGCCACTAGGCACAGGTGGCTATTTTAAATTAAATTAATTAAAATTACGTGAAATTAAAAATTCAGTTCCTCAGTCAGACTAGTTACATATCAAGTGCTCTGTTCACCCGGGACTAGTGGCTGCCGTATGGGACAGTGCAGACACAGAGCATTTCCATCGTTGCAGAAAGTTCTATTGGATAATGCTGTGCCTGGATGTTTTCAGTTTGGATTTGATGCTGAAACAGTGGTAGCCATCTGCAAAACACTGAAAGGGGCTAGGGACTGCCAGTGAAAATGGAGATAATCTGAGGTTTTGAAAGGTTGGCTTCCCTGATAGCTCAGTTGGTAATGAATCCACCTCCAATACACGAGACCCCAGTGCAATTCCTGGGTCAGGAAGATCCGCTGGAGAAGGTATAGGCGACCCACTCCAGTATTCTTGGGTTTCTCTTGTGGCTCAGCTGGTAAAGAATCTGCCTGCAATGCGGGAGACCTGGGTTCGATCCCTAGCTTGGGAAGATCCCCTTGAGAAGGGAAAGGCTACGCACTCCAGTATTCTGGCCTGGAGAATTCCATGAACTGTATAGTCCATGGGGTTGCAAAGAGTCAGACACGACTGAGCGACTTTTCACTTCACTTCAAGCTTTGTGATCACTATTTAAAAATCATTCACAAGTAGGGAAAATATAGAAATGTTCAAACCAAATCAAATCAGTGTAGTGTCAAAATAAGATTCCAAGTAACATCAAAGCCCCACATATTCCACTAGATCATTTTTCTTACTCCCAAATACCTTTTCCAAAAGAATCCACATGTACTAGTTACACAAATGCATGTCCAGGAATACCCAATATTAGAAAACAAATTCTAAAGAACTCTAAATGGATATGTACCTATCTTCAGTTCAGCCTGATTTCATCATGAGTATAGATAAACACTTATCCTGACTAGATCCTGTTTCACATGTTTTTGGGAAAACAGAAAGGAAAAAAGATTGCTAAGTTACTGGAGCAGAAGTGCTGAGATCCAGAGCTTGTTAAGAAAAAAAAAAAGTGGGACTTCCCTGGTGGTCCAGTGGTTAAGAATTTGTCTGCCAAGGCAGGCGACATGGGTTCAATCACTGGTTCAGGATTTTCCACATGCCACGGAGCAACTAAGCTTGTGCACCACAACTACTGAGCCTATGGGCTGAAACTACTAAAGCCCACGCCCTGGAGCTCCACAACAAGAGAAGCCACCAAAATCAGAAGCCCGACACCACAACGAGAGAGCAGCCCCTGCTTGCCGCAACTAGAGAAACCCTGCACACAGCAACAAAGACCCAGCACAGCCCAAAATAATAATCTTTTAAAGTTACCTTAGACATGAAATTGTAAAAAGTTCCTTTCAGCACAGAGCTAGAAGATAAACTGAACTAATAAAATATATAAAATCCAAAATTTTATATGACTGTAAACTAATGATGCTGGCTGTTGGCTGTTTAGTAACTAAGTTGGGTCCAACTCTTCACAATCCCTGTTTTTTTGTTTGCTTATTTGATTCCACATATAACTGAGATCATATGGTATTTATCTTGTTCTGTTCTGACTTATTTCACTTGGCATAGTACCTACCTCAATGAGATAGACAAAAAGATTGGTGGTTGCTTGGAAGTGGAATTGGGGTGGGAATTGGGTGATGGGGGTCAAAAAGTACAAATTACCGGTTATAAAATGAGTAAGTCATTTTATAATGGTATGTACAGCATAACGACTATAGTTAATAATACTGTATTGCATATTTGAAAGAAGCTATCAGAATACATGGAGAAGGCACTGGCGACCCACTCCAGTATTCTTGCCTGGAAAATCCCATGGGCGGAGGAGCCTGGTAGGCTGCAGTCCATGGGGTCACTAAGAGTCAGATACGACTGAGCGACTTCACTTTCACACATTGGAGAAGGAAATGGCCCACTCCATAGACTCCGTCTATGGGGTCGCACAGAGTCGGACACAACTGAAGCGACTTGGCAGCAGCAGCAGCAAAATACATCTTGAAAGTTCTAATCACAAGGGGAAAAAATCAATTATGTATGAGAGGGATAAATTAAGAGTTTGGGATTAAGAGATATACCCTCAGTTCAGTTCAGTCGCTCAGTCATGTCCGACTCTTTGAGACCCCATGAATTGCAGCACGCCAGGCCTCCCTGTCCATCACCAATTCCTGGAGTTCACTCAAACTCACATCCATTGAGTCAGTGATGCGATCCGGCCATCTCATCCTCTGCTGTCCCCTTCTCCTCCGGCCCCCAGTCCCTCCCAGCATCAGAGTCTTTTCCAATGAGTCAACTCTTCACATGAGGTGGCCAAACTACTGAAGTTTCAGCTTTAGCATCATTGCTTCCAAAGAACACCCAGGGCTGATCTCCTTTAGAATGGACTGGTTGGATATCCTACTATATACAAAATAAACAAACAACAATGACCTACTATATAGCATAGGGAACTATACTCAGTATCTTGTAATAACCTGTAATGGAAAAGAATCTGAAAAAGAATAGATATAACTAATCACTGTGTTGTACATCTGAAACACAACATTTAAAATCAATTCTACTTCAATTAAAAAATAAAACTAAATTAAAAAAATCAACTATGTATGATGACCAAAGTTAACTGGACTTGTGATCATTTTGCAATGTATACAAATATTGAATCACTTACATCGTTACATAAAACTAATATATAGTTATGTCAATTTACTTCCATTTTAAAAGTGCAAAATACAGAAGTAGTACTTCAAATAATATTTTATCTGAATACACGATAAAAATAATATCCCATTTTCTCATCACTCAGGCAGGTGTGTCTGTCTTTCCTGCCACTACTTTCCCCTAATTCACATCTATACCAATATAAAACTAATTATCCCCAATCATCATTTTTAACAAGAATTTGTTCGTCTCCTAAAACAATAACAAAAAACAACAGAAATCTCACATCCTTGCTATACACAGAATAATAAAGGTCAAACACCTTGCCCTGATTTCAGGTATCCCACAATGTGGTACCAATCTTTGGTTGCCATCTTACCTTCCATCAATTACATGCACAAACCCTCAATGTAGCAAAGTTCATTTACAAAACCAAAACATACCACATACCTTCATTTCCCACCTTCCTCATACTATAAAGTCTTCCATCTTCCTCCTCCAACTAGTCTTTTGATGCAAAGCTCAAGGCCTCTTCTATACGCTTCTCTCTACCCTCAAACTAAACTGATTTCCTTCTTTTGTTACTTCAGTGACCCTTTTCAGCATTCATTCATCGATCCCATTAGCCACACAGTAAACTCCTATGCACTAAAGCACTGTATTATGATGATGGGGCTATAATGATACATAAAATGAAGTCCCTACATCTTGGGCTAACAGTGCTATACAGACAGACTGAAAAAGTCATGACAGCAATGTTTATAAAAGAGATATAAATGGGGGGGGGGGAGTGGGACCCTAAAGAAGGATCACTTAAGCTGTTTGAAAAGTTAACGAAAGGTTTTTTAGAGGTGACAGTTATGTTAAAAGTTTTTAAAGACAGATAGGAGTATGTCAGGCACAGAAAAAAGGAAAGGAGTTCCAGGCAGAGAAAACAGCAAATACAAAGGCAGAAAAATGAGAAAAACTTATAGAAAACTCTAAACATAAAAAGTATGGCTGAAGCACAGAGTATACTAAGTCTACCAACACAAACTAACTGCTCATTCACCAAACCTCAAAACAAATGAAAAAAAGACACAATATCTCCTCAAAGAATGTGCAAGAATATGGCACCCAACTGATAAACACAGTTAATTCAAACAAAAGAAGCAGTACCCAGCACTTAACTTATAAAGCAGATACTGTGGTAGATACCCAAAATAGAGAAATAAAGAGCACACTCTTGCTCTAAAGGAGTTAACATTTTACTAGGAAAACACAAAGTCAGTTTACCGTAGATAGATTTTTAGGCTCAATCTTTATGACAAAGGACTAAGAGAAAATGTGCTAAGATATGATATTAATGTGTGTTGTGCTTAGTCACTCAGTCATGTCCAACTCTTTGCGACCCCATGAACAGTAGCCCACCAGGTACCTCTGTCCATGGGGATTCTCCAGGCAAAAATACTGGAATGGGTTGCCATGCCCTCCTCCAGGGGATCTTCCCAACCCAGGGATCAAATCCAGGTCTCCCGCACTGCAGGTGGATTCTTTTTTTTTTTTTTTTAACTTTACAATATTGTATTGGTTTTGCCATATATCAACATGAATCCGCCACAGGTATACACGTGTCCCCATCTTGAACCCTCCTCCCTTCTCCCTCCCCGTACCATCCCTCTGGGTCGTCCCAGTGCACCAGCCCCAAGCATGTAGTATCATGCATCGAATCTGGACTGGCGACTCGTTTCATATATGATATTATACATGTTTCAATGCCATTCTCCCAAATCATCCCACCCTCTCCCTCTCCCACAGAGTCCAAAAGACTGTTCTATACATCAGTGTCTCTTTTGCTGTCTCGTATACAGGGTTATTGTTACCATCTTTCTAAATTCCATATATATGCGTTAGTATACTGTATTGGTGTTTTGGATTCTTTACTGTGTGAGGCACCAGGGAAGCCCAAGAATACACTGGAGTAAGTAGCCTATTCCTTCTCTAGGGGAACGTCCCGACCCAGGAATCAAACCGAGTTCTTCTGCACTGCAGACAGATTCTTTACCAGCTGAGCTACCAGGAAGCCCATGAAAGTGAAAAGTTAGTCGCACAATCCTGCCCGACTCTTTGTGATCCCGTGGACTATAGCCCACCAGGATCCTCTGTCCATGGAATTCTCCAGGCAAGAATATTGGAGTGGGTTGCCTTTCCCTTCTCCAGATCTTTCTGACCCAGGGATCAAACCCAGGTCTCATGCATTGCAGGCAGATTCTTTATCATCTGAGCCATAAGCCTAGCTCAGATGATATTAATAGTGCTCATTATTTTCCCCTCCTATTTTCTAGATTGTGTACAATGAGCATGTGTTACTAAACTATGATAATTAAGAAAAATAAACTTGAAATCTGATAGGTTGTCTTAAGTATGTGAGTAGGTATCTGCTACTTAAAGCCTTAAAATTTTAGATTTGAAACTTTAGATACCCAAAATATTGCTACTTATCACCACCTCAAGAACTATGAAACTTGTTGGTACAAATCCTCATTTTTCACCAACTATTAGCCTTCTAACATGTCATCCATTCCTATCATTTCATGGCAAATAGATGGGGAAACAATGAAAACAGTGACAGGCTTTATTTTCTTGGGCTCAAAAATCACTGCAGATGATGACTGCAGCCATGAATTTAAAAGACGCTTGCTCTTGGAAGAAAAGCTATGACAAACCTAGAAGGCATATTAAAAATCAGAGACATTACTTTGCTGACAAAGGTCCGTATAGTCAAGGCTATGGTTTTTCCAGTAGTCATGATTAGATGTCAGAGTTGGACCATAAAGAAGGCTGAGTGTTGAAGAATTGATGTTTTTGAACTGTTGAAGAAGTGATGTTGGAGAGGACTCTTGAGAGTCCCTTGGACTGCAAGGAGATCAAATCAGTCAAACCTAAAGGAAATCAACCCTGAATATTGATTGGAAGGACTGATGCTAAAGCTGAAACTCTTAATACTTTGGCCACCTGATGTGAACAGCAGACTCACTGGAAAAGACCCTGATGCTAGGAAAGATTGAAGGCAGGAGGAGAAGGGGATGATAAGAGGATGAGATGGTTGAATGGTATCACTGACTCAATGGACGCAAGTTTGAGCAAGTTCCAGGAGATGGTGAAGGACAGGAAAGCCTAGCATGCTGCAGTCTACGGGGTCGCAAAGAATCAGACATGACCAAGCAACTGAACAACAACATCTCTCTGCGCTTCTGCCCTTGATGCCCACCCTTCATCCATATATAAAGAGCACCCAGAGAGATCCAGATAATAGCATTTTACTGCTCAAATACTCCAATGGTTTCAGTAAAAGGCAAAGACTTTACAAAGGCCCCACAAGATATGCCACCAGCTTTCTCTTCTTATCTCTATGATCTAATCATCTCTAACTCCTCTCCTCTTTACTCACTAACTCTAGCCAGAATGACCTCCTTCCTATTTTTTGAACACACCAAGCATGCCCATTGCTGTTTTGACTTTTATCCCAGATAGCCACCTGGTTTGCTCCTTCATCTTCCTTGGGTCTTTATTCAAATGTCATCCTCTTAGACTTCCCAGTCCACTCTATCTAAACATGTAACACTCCCCATCCATAAACTACATCCTTCATCTGCCTTTTTTTTAATTGAACTTATTATTATCTAACATAGCTGCTTTTACTTACTATCTGTCTCCTTTAGCTCTAAAGGGGAAGGATTTTTCTGTTTTCATTATTGACATATGTCTAGTGCCTAGAATAGCGTCTGAGAGATGATAAATGATCAGTCATTATTCACTGAACCAGTAAAGGGCAATATTCTGTATTGGTTAAAAGTTTGATCTCTGGTGGCAAAAGACCTGATCAAACTCCAGCTCCACCACTTTGTAGTTGTGTGACCTTGCGCAAGTTACTTAACTCCTCTAAATCTTAGTTCCCTCATCTATAATGAGGTTGGTATCAATCTTATAAGAAAGTTTTGAGGATTACAATAATGCAGGTTGAACAAAATGCTTGGAAAAGAGTGAAATTCAATAAGTGTTAGCTATTATTATGAGGATAATGAACATGCCATGCCTGACCCCCAAAGTGCCTCCAACATTTCCAGTATCCTGTTCTTCAGAAATAGTAGTTATTTGCAAAATCCTTGGATCGTCACATGATAGTATGAATAGTATGAACAAAATCAGTAACACTCTGTTATCCACTCTTTCCTTACACAGGATTCTATTCTATTTTAGCTTATAAAATGAGATGGAGACACACTAGTGTCTATTTAATATAAAAAAAAATTTAAGTGCTACACAAAATTGCACAAAATTCCACATTAATCACAATGCTAATTTATATTCTACAACTAGAACTGACTCCTGTGCTTTTTTCATAAAACCACACAAGAAAAGGTTATGCTTAAGGCAACATCAATGGCATACTAAACTACTACTTCCGTTCAGAATTTTTCAATTCATTCAGAATTCCCCAAATTCGATTTCCCATTTGCTAAGAGACCCACCATACCTACCTGAGTTCCTAAGAACCTCCCCAAGGCAGGGGATCTGATTCAGTCCCAACTATAATGTATCAATACTGAATTAGGAGCTTTAAGATTACTTTTAGCATTACTTTAAGATTACTTTTAGCAATGATAAAGGTTTTTCCCCTCATCTATAAGAATAGGGAAATGTCTATTTTGTAAAGTTGTAAAAATCCAGTGAGATGAATATTTGTAAAAATGAACTCTACTATAAACTGTACTATGGCACACATCTTATTGTAAAAAGATACATTAAAAGATTTTAAATAAAAAGCCACAATCCCACAACTACCCTAACCATTTTCATATTCCCTTCAGGAGCTTGTCTTCATACACTTTTTTACAAAGATGAAATCATGTGTACTTCAGAGAAAACAATACAGCACCCCTTTTAGAGCCAGATGGCCCAGGTTCAAATACTAGCTCCTAAAATTACTGTGTGACCTTGGACAAGATTCTTAAACTCGTTTGTCCTATTTTCTCTTCTATAACATCAGTATAATAGTAACAGTACCTATGTGATTGGGAAGTATGAAGAAGAAATGAATTATTGTAAATCATATAGTATAGTGCTGGGCAAAAGTCAAATTCAATAAACAGGTAAGAAAAAACAAAATCCTGCTTTTTAAAAACTTAAGATGATGTCATAAAACCAAAAGTACATTATTATCTAAAGTACCACAGAAAGATTCTTCAAAAGGACCTCTAGGTCCTTTAGGACCTAAGGCCCTTTACCTTGACTAATTTTAAAATAAATCTCCCTATACATTCCTTTGTTTAGATATTTTACAATGTATAATAAAATTCATCTATTGCTTCATACTTCCAGTAGAGGTCTCCATCTAAAAAATAATGTATCCGACTGAAAACTTTAAATTCGTATTTCTGGTTATTAAAAAAAAAAAAAAAAAGTGGCCAGCTTTACCAAATATGTTAATTTAAGTTTTTCCAAGAAAAACATTTAAAATAGGGAACACTTAGAGAAAAAGTGACTTTCCCCAGTGACTGTTATTCTGTTGTGGGCTTTCCAGTAATACTCACCTCTCTTACAAACCTAATCCTCTGAACAGGAAAGAGAAAGAGATAAGACTGCAGGATACAAATGATAAATCACGTGCATATTTATCACCACCCCCAGCCAACAATTTAATACCTATGCCTCACAGGAGGTATAAGTCAGTAAAATCATCTTAAAGTAAAGGTCATGTTTTGTAGTAAAAAAGAAAGCTCAACAACCTTCTACATGTATTCCTTTTAAATCACAATAGAGTAGTAAAGGCAGCTCTGAATTGGCCTCTACATTCCCCCTTCCATCACTCAGTAATAGTGATGTAAAACCAGTCAATTATCTTCATGCAGGCCCACCAGGAAAAATATCCTTGTTTCTAGCCTACCGAAAAGCCTGGTGCTAGACCACCTTCTTAAAATCCCTTAATTCAAAATAGTAATGTTACGGACTTGATAGATTCAGTAGTCATAGCCAATGGTTGTTAAGTACATAGTTCTTACTCCTATTTTTAGGAATCTAAGTTTTTAGGCTCCCTCAAGCAAATCTGCACACAATATTTAATGTCTACCTCAACTTAGCTCCTTTAAGGTATAAAACTTAAATGTACAAGGTAAATATCTATAAATTTGATATGATCAAAAACTGACCAAGAAATTACCAATCAATTTGCTTGAAGCTAATAAATAGTTCTGTATACACATAGACTTATTTAAACTAACCCCCATAGTTTATAAACAGGAGGATAAAGGAGGATGCTCCAAGCAACACTCAGAACTAGCAGGACTTTAATATCCAAATCGTAGCTAATTCTGAGAAGCAAATATACAATGTAAAATATAACACATTTGATTTAGTGATAATGGATTAAGATTTCAGGTTGTAACTAAAGTGTGAATTTGCTTTTCATCTCCTCACAGTAGATAACCTATAAAGATAACTTTTAAATAAAGACAATTACTTCTTATGTTGAGAATATAAACATCAAACCACTATCAAATCATAGTTTATCCTAGTCTTAATAACATAAAAATCAACCAATGAATTAAAAATATAAATAAAATTATTGTCTTGTTTTTGTATAAAAAGTGATGCAATGGCCAGAAAATAAAATGGTGAAGAGTTTTTAACGGACAAATAGACAAAGGTAATGCAGATGACACCACTCTTATGGCAGAAAGTGAAGAGGAACTAAAAAGCCTCTAGATAAAAGTGAAAGAGGAGAGTGAAAAAGTTGGCTTAAAGCTCAACATTCAGACAACGAAGATCATGGCATCTGGTCCCATCACTTCATGGCAAATAGATGGGGAAACAGTGTCAGACTTTATTTTTGGGGGCTCCAACATCACTGCAGATGGTGACTGCAGCCATGAAATTAAAAGACGCTTACTCCTTGGAAGGAAAGTTATGACCAACCTAGATAGCATATTCAAAAGCAGAGACATTACTTTGCCAACAAAGGTACGTCTAGTCAAGGCTATGGTTTTTCCAGTAGTCATGTAGAGACGTAAGAGTTGGACTGTGAAGAAAGCTGAGCACCTAAGAATTGATGCTTTTGAACGGTGGTGTTGGAGAAGATTCTTGAGAGTCCCTTGGACTGCAAGGAGATCCAACCAGTCCATCCTAAAGGAGATCAGTCCTGGGTGTTCATTGGAAGGACTGATGCTGAAGCTGAAACTCCAGTACCTTGGCCACCTCATGTGAAGAGTTGACTCACTGGAAAAGACTCTGATGCTGGGAAGGATTGAGGGCAGGAGGAAAAGGGGACGACAGAGGTTGAGATGGCTGGATGGCATCACTGACTCAATGGATGTGAGTTTGAGTGAACTCCGGGAGTTGGTGATGGACAGGGAGGCCTGGTGTGCTGCAATTCATGGGGTCGCAAAGATTCAGACACGACTGAGTGACTGAACTGAATTGATTTTCCTCCAAAGTTATCATTTATTATTTTAGCCGATATTTACTTATTTGTTAAACTGCTAGAATGTGAGAAATATTCACATTCAAACATAAGCCACAAAATAAGGTTTAAAATTTTTAATAATCAGTACTAGTTCCTCTCAAACAGTTATTATATGTTATGACAGATTTAAAAAAATCACACACTAGTGGATAAACATATGAACTGCTACTGCTACTGCTAAGTCACTTCAGTCATGTACAACTCTGTGCGACCCCATAGATGGCAGCCCACCAGGTTCCCCCGTCCCTGGGATTCTCCAGGCAAGAACACTGGAGTGGGTTGCCATTTCCTTCTCCAATGCATGAAAGTGAAAAGTGAAAGGGAAGTTTCTCAGTCGTGTCTGACCCTCAGCGATCCCATGGATCCCATGGACTACAGCCTTCCGGGCTCTTCCATCCATGGGATTTTCCAGGCAAGAGTACTGGAGTGGGGTGCCACTGCCTTCTCCAAACATATGAAGGAGATCACTAACTCTGACTTTCAAGTCTAACAGTATTGTTCATTCAATAAACAAGCATAGAAATACTATTAATATGTTAATATAACATATAGACTTAAGACTCCATCAAGGGGACTTTCCTGGTGGTCCAGTGGTGGGAGACCTCACATGCCTTGTGGCCAAAAGAAAGAAGACTGCATCAAGAACACACAGCAAGCAGTATCTTATTCAACAAGGAAATAATAGAAACATAAAACTAAGGTTAGTATCAACACAAGGAAAAGATGCTCTCATCTCCCCAACTATTTAAAGGTGGCCAATATAATTAGACAAAAGAAAATTATTAAATGTATAAAATTTAGAAAAAAAGTAAAACTATCCCTACTTGCAGATAACATATTAGTATGTCTAAAAACTTTATTAATCAATGCTAACTAATACAAATGGCAAAAAAATTGAGTAAGGCACCAGATTACAATAAAAAAATGCAGTAACTTTCATATAAATAAACAGTAACTACTGAGAAGATGCAATGGAAAACTATACTTACAATAGCAAGAAAAATGATAATATACTCAAGAATAAATTTAAGAAATGTCAAAAACCTGTAAAAGGATAACTATTTTATAAACTCCTGAATGACACAAGAGGACTCGAATAGAAGACTTCGGTTTTTCCTGGATAGGTAAATGCAATATCATCATTTCCATTCTCCTAAGGTAATTGTTTTTAATTTAATATGATCCCCAATTTTCAAAAAAAGCTTTTTTCTGAAACTAGGACAAATTAACACTAAAAGTGAAAGTGAAAGTCCCTCAGTCGTGTCTTGACTCTTTGCAACCCCGTGGACTATAGAGTCCATGGAATTCTCCAGGCCAGAATACTGGAGTGGGTAGCCTTTCCCTTTTCAAGGGGATCTTTCCAACCCAGGGATCGAACCCAGGTCTCTCGTATTGCAGATAGATTCTTTACCAGGTCTCTCGTATTGCAGATGGATTCTTTACCAGATCAGCCACAAGGGAAGCCCAAGAATACTGGAGTGGGTAGCCTATTCCTTCTCCAGCGGATCTTCCCAACCCAGGAATCCAACTGAGGTCTCCTGTATTGCAGGTGGATTCTTTACCAACTGAGCTAGCTATCAGGGAAGTCAACACTAAAGTTCACATTAAAACAACAATCACCACAAAATTCCTATTTAAAAAAAAAAAAGAACTATGAGATGAGAATGGCACTATCAAATATTAAGACATGCTATATAAAGTCACAATAATTACAATATAGTGAGATACCATTGCTTAAACCCCCCAGATCAGGAAAACTTCAAAAGCTTGACAAACATATGGCAAGGCTATGAGAAACAAGCATTCTCATATACTGCTGACGGGAATGCGAAATAGTTCTCTCCTACCTGGAGAGAATCTGCTGGGAATTTGGCAGTACTTAATTCAATACATATGCATTTACTATTTGATTACGACATCAATCCCCCCTTTTGCAATTTACTCTGTAGATATGTGTCCAAACATTTGAAAATAGCTTTGTATAGGCTACTAGATTTGCAGATTATTCATATGGCATTATTTGCTATTGTAAAATACTGGGAACAACCTAAGTGTCATTATATAGGAGACTGAACATATAAAGTAAGATATATTCACACAGTGGAATACTATGCAGCTGTAAAGGGGGGGAATTTTATGAATTTACTAATAGTCAAGGTACACTAAATAAAAAAAAAGCAAAATAAAAAGTAGTGTGCATTCTTCATTTTAAAATGGGGAACCAAAAATACATGAATGTACCTCCTTACTGTTATAAAACAAACAAAAAACAAAAACAAAAATCAGGAAGGATAACCAGAAAATGTCTGGTTGGTTACCAACAGAGCATGGGCAGGAATGGGGTGGAAGTGGGAGGGAAGTAAATAAGGTAAAGGGTAACCTCCAAGTGTTATCTTTGCTTCAGTTTTGATTTTGCAATCTTATCAAGGGTTTTACATATTCATAAATAAAATTAAAGGAACAAATAATGGGGAAAACAAAAAGCTGAATACAAAAGGAAAAAATATGAACTTTAATGTTCTAAGTGCAAACAATACCCAGAAAAAAAGAATCCAATCACTGTGAATTTTTTTAACACAGTTATTAACTGATATAAGTCAGTCTGAATATAAAAAGAAATGCAAACAAATCTGCAACTCTACTTCACAAGTTTGTTGTTTGTAGTTGTATGGGTATAACGATTCTGAAACTATTCTCTTTGTGTTACAGAACTAACAAGACAAATACACTGGTGTTGGAAACTTGTGTTCTAAAGACAGTTGAAGGAAGATACATGGAGTGGAAGAAGGCAAGAGAAAACTTGTGCAGACTTAATTAGAGACACCAATATAGCCTTATGGTTTGCACAATACGTATATTTACATTTAAAATAAGAAAACTTTCTAACTTTGTCCTCTGAAAGGGCCTAGAAGAAAAGATAACCCAATAACAATGAGCACACCTACCAGCCAGTTCTTGGATTCTATATACCATTCCACACCAAAAGGAACCAGGACTTCTAGAAGAAATAGCTGATGCCAGAGCAAGAAAAGCAAAACACATTTGACTCTAGAAGATCTTATTTCGTCAGAATGCAAGAAAGAGCTAAGAAATAACAATAACTTGTTAAAAAAATACAAAGGAGGCAGCCTGAATGGGCTCCTCTTGGCCAAACTACAGCAGTAAAATATAACAGACTTTAACCCACTGTATAATATAAATACTTAATAAACAATATTTTCCTTATGATAGCCAAATAATGTAGATGAAATGATAAAATTAGACAATAAATATCATATAGTCACCATAACTGATTCAGACAAGATTCATCAATGGATATTTGAACTACTGGGCGAAAGTGTGATGGTGAGCAAGGTATTTACAGTCTCAAAGTACATCTCCGAGGGTTACTGGCTGATTACAAAAGAGAAAATGGAA
The DNA here is from genome assembly GCF_002263795.3 of Bos taurus. Classification (NCBI taxonomy): domain Eukaryota; kingdom Metazoa; phylum Chordata; class Mammalia; order Artiodactyla; family Bovidae; genus Bos; species Bos taurus. The sequence continues at coordinate 34,507,176 of NC_037332.1, forward strand.
ACTTTACAGTGGAGAAACCAGGAGGACACCACCTTAAACAAAGCTATTATTAGCAATAATAGGACAAAGTAACATCACATGCTTCCTGCCAAAAATGCTTAAGCTAAATCTAATCCTGAAAAAAACCTCAGAAAAATCCAAATTTTATAGTACAGTTGGCTTTTACTCTTCAAAAAACGGTAATATCACAGAAGACTGGAGAACTACAGATGTGACAACTAAATGTGATACAAGATTACAGTTTAGGGATGGGTTGGTATGACTGCTGTAAAAGACATCTTTGGGGCAACTGGTAAAATTTGAATAAGATTTGTATGTAATACAAATAATACGACTATACTCATGTTGCTTTCTGAAACTGATCATTACACTATTATTACAGTAATCAAATATAGAAAACTTAACATGAATATAGTCATATTATCTGTATCCCTGATGGCTCAAGGGGTAAAGTATCCGCCTGCAATGCAAGAGACACAGGTTGATGCCTGGGTCAAGAAGATCCACAGGAGAAGGAAATGGCAACCCACTCCAGTATTCTTGCCTGGAGAATCCCACAGAAAGAGCAGCTGGCAGCCTACACAGTCCATAGGATCGCAAAGAGCTGGACACAACTGAGTGACTAAACACGCAGGCGTGCATGCTATTATTATATAAGATAACGTTTTTGTTCTTAAGTAATATACACTTATATTTAGGAGGAAAGGGCAGTGTAACTATAATGACAGCAAATGATTAAATGACAGTAACAAAAACAAGAATACACGTACATACATATACAACATCACATATAAAAAGGAAACTACAAAGCAAATATGGCAAAAAACAATTGGTCAATATAAATAAAGTGTAAAAAAATGTACATATAGATAGCAAAAAAATTTAACAATTTTGAAAAAAGAACACTTGGGGAAAAAAGAAAATGATAGGTTTATTATTTCTCTCTCAATCAGATTCTTATTACTATATTAATACACTGCAGTGTAGAGCTACCAGGAAAAACTACTCAAAAATTCAGAAGTTTGACTTTTTAATGGTGTAAACGAAAAAGATTATACCAATCTTTTTATATTTAATTATACTTAAACACTCTTGACCTATTACTTACGAGTACACTTGGAGGCATAGCTGCTAAGGTACTAAATATTGTTTATGAAATACTTAGTGGTCTGATCTGAGCTCAAGTACTTTGAAAATTCACTTGATCTATGAACCATTATGAAAAGTGTGATCAACTTGGGCATTATTACTAACACAGTTAAATTCAGCCCCATTTCTAAAGTACTACAGGTTAGGGACCAAACTGCAGCCTAGTTTTTGTCCCATTTTAACAGAATAATACTCCCACCGACCTCATATTAACATAAAATACTTATATTAACATTTTATTTAAAATAACCAATTGGCTAGGAGAGGGGCAAAAACAAATTTCATCTGAAAACACCTCACCATGAAAGATGTGTATAACTATATAGTCATCATTTCTGTGCAGAGCAACTGACCACTGAACACTGTAAGACTTTACCAAGTACAATAGTTAAGAACTCAGAAAGAAAGAACAGAATTAAAGATAACTTGCCACATATCACAATAAGGTATATATTCAAACAAAAGATTCTTACACAACTTTTTTCAAATCCTGCTTCATATAAAGCAACGTTTTGGTTTGGTCCCTTTATACGGTAATGAAAGTAATTTATTAAAAGAAACAAAAGGTAAACATTCCTTGGTCATGGAATATACTCGAAGATATTTAACAACTGTGGCTGATGTAGGGTTATGTCCAAGACAATGCTTTGTAAAATGTTAAAGCTAAGTCTATAGCCAGGGAAGGGAATGGAAACGTAAGGGGGAGAAAGTGCAGTTTGAAAATAGATAAAATAAACCTTACTGAGTGGCAGTTATGGCTGACGCTTAGAATTGAAAGCTGGATATAACCTACAGCCATTTTTTTTTTTAAATAGCCCATATGCTCCAGAAGAAAAGAGTTTGAGTGCTGTAAAGAAATTCTTTTCTAAGTGTTATTTTTTTATGAGATTAGATAACAGCAATTACTTCTGAAATTTGAAATGATAAAACTAAAATCTCACATACGAAAATGGTTTGAAAAATGAAGATTAAGTGCATGAAACAAAATAAGCTATTGCTAGTATTGTTAAAGGAATTTATACAATATAAGTTAACTCCCCTAAGCAGTATTGGTATAGACCAACAAAATCCTCACAAAGAGGAAAAAACATTCACTAAATTCAATAAAATAAATGGCATTCCATTTGGGGGAATATTACAAAAGTTCTACTTTTTTAAAACACTAGATATTAATAAAATTTTATTTTTAATTGTTTTTAATCTAAATTACTATACAAATACATTTAGGATAAGTTCAAATTGGTAGTTCATTTACCCTTTTTTCCTCCCTCAACTGAAGTGGACCCCTGGGTTACCTTCTCTAGAGTCCAGAAACAAAACAGGGTGCATGCAGGCTCTGCTTGGAGATGACAGGTGCAGCCCGAGCAGATGCCCCAGACCAGGTGTCACCTACAGGTTTTGTTCTGGATGCAGCCCTGGCCAACACGTGGACGCCAAGTTAAACCAGTTACCTCAGCAACTAAATCGGTTTAATTACAATACTTAGATCAGCTGCTCTCAAACTTCAGCATGCTTAAGAATCACCTGGGGCATACTTTTAAAAAATACAAGGTTTTATTTAGATCATAATACTTAAAAACTCTGATCAATCTTAACACCACTAAAGCAGGACAACTAAACATTATATGCCACATAATGTGATGAAAGCACAGCACTACCTGTTAAAGAATGGAGAAAGAAACGACAACCCAGTCCAGTATTCTTGCCTGGAGAATTCCATGGACAGAGGAGCCTGGAGGGCTACAGTCTATGGGGTCCCAAGAGTCGGACACGACTGAGGGACTAAACACACACATACCTATTAAAGAATGCCTAAAATACTAAACTTGAATTTTTTCAACATTTAGATCTAATGTTAATAGTTTTTAGGAAATGGATTCAGGGGATAGAGGAACAGGTTAATTGACACTAGAAGGAAGCAGTCAACCAAATCCAGAACTTAGGGCATTCTAAAGAAAGTTCCCCTGGAGAAGGAAATGGCAATCCACTCTGGTATTCTTGCCTGGGAAATCCCATGGACAGAGGAGTCTGGTGGGCTACTTCCGTGGGGTTGCACAGAGTCGGACACGACTTAGGAATTAAACAACAACAACAACAAAGGACAAGTGACCCCATTATTTTAATAAACCAATGGCATGACAAGAAAAGGAAAAGGGAACCATCAAGAGACTAATGAGATAAAACAGCCAGAACAAGAGATTTAGCCCCGCCATCAAATGCTCTTGCAGGAAGATGGGGTAGACCTGCAAACACTGACTTAGACATTAATTGAAGTATGAATCTAGCATTTGGGGGCAATAATTTATAATGCAGCATCTACTCCTAGATATCACTAAGAGATTTCAGTTCCAGCAATAGATCTTTGCATTATACCTAGTCACAAGGAGCATATATAATCAATTAATTAACTTTGAATTCATAGCATGATGAATACTCAAAAAGTATCCAAGCACAAGTGGTATTTTTTAATGTCTGAAACCAAAAAAATATATGTTAAGACTCCATTTCAATACAAAGTTCTTCGAAAACATACTAGTAAAATTCACAAAATCTGAAAGTTACTGAGAGTGACAATTTGCTCTGAACCATCTGTTTATTTCAGGTCCCCCAAAAGTTTAATTTACTAAGAGAATCCATTAATAAACTTTATGATAGGCAATCAATATGAGCATCAGTCAACATATATACATTTTTGTGTACTTCTGACTAAAAAGAATCAACCTGCCTACTTACTGGGCTCTACTATGGATAACTGAACTAGGCATGTTATTTACATTTATTTTAAATTCTAAAGCCAATACTTTTGCTTTCCATAAAAATTACAATTACAATTTCAAACCATAAAATATTTGATGACAATCTTTAATTCTAACATCTCTATTTTTATCTCCAGGAAGTTTGGTCCTTAAACCAAAAGCTACTTCTAAACAGCTTTCCCTGAAATCAAAATTCATAATTATGACCTCTGTTTTTAAAATGGTAAAACTGAAGCATATACAGACATTAGCATGACTATTACATTTCAATAAAAATAATTACTATACCACAAAACACAATGATTCGGCTACCTTTCTCTCCTTGGCAATGAACACAAGATAATTTTAATGTCCCCTATTCGAACAACTATTTAAGTGTTAACAATATAATTTTGCACAGCCATTGATAAACAACTTAATAGCTCCATAAAAATCATTTAAATCTGTATTTATATATGTCTATATAAATACACATAATTACCTCTCATTTCTCATTTTCCACACTTAAAATTTTTCTTCCTTAACTCTCATTTATTCTAGCTCAGGTTCCCAAACTGTGCTCCATAGAACTTAGCAGATGTTCCTCAAACATTCCCCTATGATGAATGGTGATGTGTGGGAACCACCACTTACTACAGGTGGCAGGAGGGAGGTAACAGTGTTTCTCCAAATTGTCTTAAGATCCACAAGGCACAGTAACCAAATAAAGTTTACGAAGTCCCTCAGTAAGGTAACACAAATTTAGCATTGTTATAATGCTCATATTCATTTCACTTTTCAAGGACATTTCAGGGAAACAATTGTTTTATATAGCACAAATTAGGAATCTCCACTCTAACTAAATACCCAAGAGTGTGGTGAGGATGGTGGTGGCAGATCAAAGAAAGAGAGGGAGAACCCCCCACCACAACTCTATATGTCCCAATTCAAACAAACTTTATTTTTACTAGTAAACTTTAGTAGGGACTATACCACTCAAGAAAATACCCGATAAGCAGCCTCCCCACAAATAATAATAAAAACTCTAAATACTTTACCTAAAAACACATATTGAGTACTTAACTCACTGACCAATGCATTTAAATTCCAGTGAATTTAAATGTTTTTCCTTCCTTTTTCAACTTCCAATATAATTCCATTTCAGATTATAAAATATTCTCAGAAGTGATGTACTTCTCTATCAAAGTTACAGTGGATTTCACACACATCCAAACTGAAAACACTGAATCTATAACAGAGATGAGGTAGGATTATAAAAAAGTGATTCTCTTTAGAAACAGACATTTTTACTTAACAGCTAAGGCAGAAAATTTAAATGCAAAACAACATATAAACATTTCTGGGAGTTACAGTTCTTAGTTTGCATCCTCAGTGAAACTATCCACCCTGGAAAGAGTTAGATTTATTTCTACTTGAGGGCAAATTTGAGTTGTTCAGAACATGGTTTCTAACACACAACACCAGCCTAGCTGAGGTCTGATAAGTCTTTCAACTTTTTCTACTTTCTACTTCTCCTTTCAACAAGTTTACACACCCTCTAAAATGTAACAGAATATCAGATGATACCAAAATCAGATTTGTTCAAAATGAAGGATACAGTTCATAAAATTAATTTTTAAATGCATATGTAAATAATTTTAGATACAGTTTTTCTTCCAGTCTCCATATTACTTTCATTCCTTACATGAGGAGAACAAATCACCATTTATCAATTCTATTGATACACAAACTCAATTTATTAATTTACTTATTAAAATTTTGAAGCATTCTATCATTTAATATCAAGTGACTCATAAAAGGCTTTCTCTTAAAAAAAAAAAGTGATCTACATGGTAGATACTAACTACTCAACACACAAGTGTATTTATTCTATTTACCTGATAAATGCAGACTTTCATTTCTATAACTTAAGGGAGGGCTTCATCCACCAAGTGGGAAAAAGAAGAATAAATTCACAGTAAAACTGAAAACTCTATAGTTAAGTTTCTGACTATTCCAAAGGAAGGTCCATGTAAAACAGTTGTAAGAAAACCAGCAATATACAGTTTTGTACAACAATTTTTTTTAAGTCCAAGATACTCTACCTCTTTTTCAAAAAGTCAAGTGTTATAATAGGAACATCAAGTTAACCTTGACTATCACCGTACTATTGGCCTAAGTAAGCTAAAACAAAATTGTTCAACTAAAATATCTGAAATATTTATCTAAGTCTTCACATCAAGGCTTTAAATTCTAAACAAAAAGACCTGTAAATTGTCCCCCAATATTAGCACCAAAACAGAACAAAAATATAAAATTAACTGAATAAATAAAGAACACATTGAGTATAAATACACTCAGGCATAAATTTAACCATAAGTAATTTCCAATTATATTTTAATTTCTTAAAATCATTTATGACTAGAGAAGGGAATTCATAAGTGACTGATTAAATATTACTGAACACATGTCAAGAATACAACTATTTTGCTGAAATAACAAATGCCTCTAAAGCCATTTAGACTTTTCTGTACTTTAACTTCTTCATCTATAATAAATGTAGGAAGTTATATCTTATCTTTTTAAACTTATAAAGACAGTCCAATAATAAATATCTGTGGAACATACTGAGATGTACATACCAAGAAAGGACCTAAGTGAAAACAAAATATATAGACACCATAGATGAGCAATAGCCAGACTTTTAAATGCCAATGTTAAAACATTCAATTGCATTTTTAATTTTAGACTGTGAGAAATTTTTGTGAACAATCTACAACTGAATAATGTCGGATACAATCAAGCTAACTTTAGACAGACAACTAAACTCAAGTCTCTATACTTAATGTCTATGCATCAAAATGAACACAAAAATTCTAGTGTGTATATATATATATATATTTATACATATACACACACATATCTATGTGCACACACAGCAGCGCATTAGCTTGCTCTTCTTTATTTAAATGTAGTATCATGAAACTACATCATAAAACACCAGGCTAACAATTACACATCTAATTAATAATGAAACTACAGAAGAATGTCAGCAAATATTAAACTTGCAGAGTAAATGAGAACACATGGAATGACAATCTTACAGACGTCAAATGAAACAGCCATTCATATTTTTTTTAAAAATTGGTCCACCTGTGATTTATAAAACACACTGCATTATCTACTCATCAGAAACCATGATATTCAATTCAATATATCAAAGAGGGAACTTAACAAAGTCACTTGATTACTGTTTCTTACTATGAAAAGGCACTCTTATGGTTAAGTAACTGAATTACTGTGAAAGCTTGGCATCCTGTCTGCCAGTTAAGATTTTTCAGAGGAAGGTGTAAAACCCAGCATAATACATGTCCTCTAACTGAGCAATATTACACCACTATGGAAAAAAATCTTCCAAGGTTGGTAGTACCCAGTTTGTGACCAGCATATTTCTTTTGTATTTCTTTACAAGCCATGAAAATCTTCACATGGTTTTATTTTCCAAAACAAATGCTTCAACTTTTTTCCTAGTAGCCTAGCTACAACCCTACAAAAACAAACCTGGAGAGTGACATATGGAGGAAAAACAAGTTTAGCTAAGGACATAGTTCAAAATGTAGCTTCTAATAAGAGCATAAAACTCAAACTGATCTGAGAATAGCATAAGGAGTTCCAAACAATCTGGAAACTATATAGTTAAAAATGGTACCTATAAGTATAATCAATGGATGATATGATCCAAAGATAGAAATCACAACTGGAAAAACAGTATTTATGTAACTTGTAATAAACTGGGAGTTCTTCAGAAAAACACACATCCCATGAAACATATATATCATACAGCACCTTCTGGATACTGAAATCAATAAATCATCCAATAAGTACTAGATATAACTTTAAAACATGTATTTTAAACGGTCTAAAACTCAAATGATTCAAACTTATTACCAGAAAATCAAGACATGTATTAACAGTACTCCTCAGTATTGTAACTGAAAAAATAAGTATCACCACGAATGAAAAATTCTCTACTTCTCACCACATTACAAAATCAACAGTTTTGGAGGTTAATTTAGTTTTACTTTGCTTTTCATTTCAATCTTTTATTTTAAAAAGCACTCTGACACATGCCATCACACATTCACAAGAGATAATTAATCATATTTAATATTTTCTAGACATCTGTGCAACTCAGTAACTACTCACAAAGTTATGTGAACTCTTCAGCTTCAAGCATGAAGTCAATCTAAGATAGCCAATAGAAAGCACACCTGTGCAATTACTGCATTTCCTATTCCAGAATGCTGAACATAACACAGTATATCTACATTTGGATACTGCATTTGGAGCAACGATAAATGCCAAACTCAAATTATACAGTAGCCACACTACCTAAAAAAGGCCATTTTATAACATCATTATTAAGAAACAAAAAATATGAAGAGCATTATTTTAGTGTTAAATAACAAACACCAACTAAAGAACCTCTGGATAACTAAATACGAAAAATAAATGATGACCTCATAATACATTACAATATGAAAGTATTCCTAGGAGAAAAACTCAGAAAAATAAATGCTGAATCACAAAATATATTATCTAAACTATAGCGCATGCCAACTAAATAAGAAATGTACTTTGTCAAATAGTCAAAAAAGGGGGAGAATGAAAGAAAATCCCAATTATAGTATTCCATTTTGTAGCATCCCTAATTTTCATAAATAGATAATAATCATTTTAAATGCTTTTCAGTCAGTCAAAAATTTCAGAAAACATAAGAATTTCTTTAAAAAAAAAAAAAAAAAACAATCCTGGACACTTAAGGCACCAACGTGCTATGCTATGCAGAAATATTCTACTGAAAAACTACTCAGTAACACGGGTCCACATAGAGGTTTCATTTTTTAACAAAATCTTCAAGTCAGAATTCAAAAAGGCAAAGGAGTTTCCAAAACAAAGAAAAAATTTCCCAAGGGATACAAAGTTTCATTAACTATCTTGACTCTTTACTCAGCATCACCTTTCTGCCCCTCTGTGGATATCAAGCAATCAATAACAATGTCACAAAAGAATGTTTATCAAGATGGGGGGTGGGGTGTCACCTGTAATGATTGTGTATGAAAAATGTAAACAATCCTAAAATAGGTGAGGAAAACTTTCTCCTTCTTAGAACCTCCCTTGTGGATATTTAATGTTTCTCAGACTGAAATTAGCAGAAGTTTAGAAACTGATGTGCAAGGTTTGTTCCTTGCTTGGGGCTTTTCTTTTTTCTTTTTGCTAAAACAAATCTCCCCATAAATCCCTTATTTCCCAACACTGTTGGAAGAGTAACTACTACTCACCGCAAGTAATACTGTTTTAAAGCAAAGGCAGCGTTAGAACAACTTCTGGGAAAGTTGAACTCTTCCACAATTTCTCCCCACTGATTCTTCTCAGAAACCTGTTAAAAACACAGCCACACTTGTCTGAAAGTGCACAATCCAAGAAAACTCTAACTTAACTCTGAAATAAATACCCATTCTACAGAGATCTGCAGATCCCTCAGGAATCGGTGGGTGATTCGGCTCGATCCGTAAGAGTAGCTAAGCAAGGGCTGCTTGAATCACTGTGTTTTCACCCGAGAGCCCTGTATTTAATAGCACTTGTTTTGTTTTGGGGGGCGGAAGAGGGGGTGTTGGTGGGTTTGTTTTGTTTTTGAAGCCCGGACAATAACCAATCGCAAGTCCCTCTGTCGCCCCCTTTTAAATCTCAACGCGGTCCGTTTACACTAAAAAAAAAAAAAAAAAAGTTCAAAAGGATCAATACTGTTCCGGACAGCGACGTCCGCAGGTTCTGGGGGGGCCGGGGCCGGGGCCGATTCCGATCCCTCTCCCACATCTATCCATCTCCATAGGCCCTTCTTTGAGGCCTACAGCTTCTGCCTAGCCTTGAAGCCTAAGATGGCTATTTGGAGACAGGTCCTGGTTTCTTTTGTTAGCTGTATAAACCGAGGGCGACGGGGCCGAGGCTGTGCCCCCGGCTGCCGGGATCATTTCGCAGCCGATTATCGATGTTAAACCTGCCCGCGCTAATTTTGAGTTGCACGAAAACTGCTCTGAGAGTCTGTGTGTCTCTGTGTCTCCGCCTGTGCTAGAGCGGCAGCGGCGGCAGAGCTGACTCGCGAGCGAGCGGGCGGGCGGGCGGGCGCGGGGCGGGCGCGGGGCTCGGGCGGGAGCCCCGCACGCCCGCACTCCCCGCCGCGGCGCTCAGACCCCGCCGGGCCGGCCGGGCACCGGGCAGGGCGCGAGCCGGCGCCGGGCCGCCCGCCCGCCGAGCCCCGCGCCCGCCGCGCGCACTCGAGCCACCAGGCCAAAAACAGCCCCGCCGCCGTCCGCCTCCGTGCCACCGGCTGGGAGCGAAAAGAACGCCTCTGGCCCCCGCAGGCCACCCCCCCGGCCCCGAGCGCCCACTCCGGGGTCAAAGGAGACTTTTTGGAGGAGGCCAGCGAGAGGGAAATACAAATTAAAACTTCCACTCACCTTCGCGAATCCGCCTAAAGTAGTGACTCTGGTGTAGAGACCGTGAAGATCCAGCTCCTTCCCACCCACCGCAGGGATTTTTTTAAAAGGCGACCTGCGGGAGAGAGAAAGCCCCGCACTTGTCAGCCGGGACCCCGCGGCGGCCCGAGCGGGAGAGCCCCGTTCGCCCCGGCTCGCCCCGGCGCTGCCCCCCCGGTTCTGCTCTCACCCTCTGCTGTGGTGGAACTGCCGCAGCTCGTCCAGGAAAGCGAGTCCCTTTCTCCGCTCGTCCGGAGGCGCCTTCCCCGTCGAGTTTGCCATTATTTTTTCAAAGGAGGTTTAAAAAAAAACCCAGATCGGTGTTTTAAAAGCGCCCCCCGCTCCCAGCGCTTCCTACCAGAGCCCGGAGCCCATTCCTCGGCCGGCGGCGGCGGGGCTCAGTCATGGGCCGGCGGTGGCGGCGGCGGCGGCGGCGGCGGCGGCGCAGGGAGGGAGGGAGGGAGGGGGAGGAGGAGGAGGAGGAGGGGAAGGAGGGAGCAGGAGGCCAGGGGGAGAGGAGGGAAGGAGGGAGGGGAATTTCTAAAAAAGTTTAAAGAAATCGGAGCGAAACTAGAGGGGCAGGCGACTGCCGGATCCGCGCGAAGCCGCGGGGCGAGCGCGGCCCCCACCCCTTCCTTCCCTCCCTCCCGCTGCCCGGCTCTCGCCCGCCTCTCAGCGCCGCCGGCTCGGGAGGCTCGGCCCGGGGACGCGATTCAACATGGTGCTGCTGCCGGGGGCGCGCGAGCGGGCGAGGGGAAAGGCGAGCCGACGGTGAGGGGCCGGGGTGGCCGGAGGCCCGGGAGTTTCGGCGGCCGCGGCGGCGGCGGCGGGGCTGGGGCAGGCGGGGCTGGGGGTGGGGAGGGGGAGGTCTGTGTGGTGGTTTGTGGAAAGCGGGGTGACAGCGTGTATTCCGGCCGCAGCTCCGCGGGGCCCTCGCACACATTCACGCGCGGCCTCGCGGCCGGGGCGTCCCCGGGCAGAAGGCACCGGCGGCAGCCGAGCCGCTGCGCGCCGCCCGCCCGCTCGCTTCCCTCCCCGCCAGCCTCCCTCTCTGCCGCCTCCAGCGTCGCCGCCACGGCCGGGCAGCCAGAGCCGCACAGCGACCCCCGAGGGCCGGCCGCGGCACTGCGCCTGACTCCACACCGCCCCGGCAGCTCCTCGCGGGGAACAATAGACTGGGCTCGCCGGGCTTAGGGTTCATCTGCAATGTGCCGCACATTTCACACGCACACAAAGCCGGCGGAAAGGGGGGAGGCGCGGGGAAACGGCCACTACCGGTTGTTCCAGGGTTAGGGGTGGAGGCGATGTTCGCGTCCCCGGCCCGGCAGTTGGCAGGGCCGCCTTGGAGTCCCCGCCCGCCCGACAGAACTGGTGTGGAGCTCGAGAGGGAAAGGAAGCCCAGAGGGGAAGCTCCTCACGCTAGTTTCATTCACTGATCGGAATAAAGTCAACCTGTCACCTTTTTTTTTTTTTTAGGTCTAAAAGAATCAGCTTTTCTGAGCTTTGTGGTGATAGTATTGGGGGGGCCTGGTTAGCACATTTTCCATGACTTACCCACAAACTAACTTTGGCAAACTGTAAATTAAATACAATGTGAACTGTCTGTCCTAGTTCTGTGGAAATGGAATCATGCTCTTAATTCATCTTGACTTTGGTTGGTTTCATTTCTCAAACTAGATTATTCTGTGCAGTTATGCAAACAGTAATTAAACTGATTGGGAAGCAATCTTTTGAACTTGGACGATAATAATTAACGTTTATATTTTTATATTAAGGTATGTTATAGTTTGCTTAAAACAAATATTGAATAAAATCTTATGTTTTTGCTTTTTCTCAAATGTCTTAAATGCGATCCCGGTTTAAAATATTTTTGAAGCTCAAAAAAAGAGGCTGTTCAAATCTCAACAAATACTACCATAAGTTTGTATCTACAAGGGGTGTTGGGGTCAGCCGTTTGCTGCAAATGTTAATTAAGTTTCAAGAATTTTGAAGCATATTATTATTCCCATTTCCGCGATGGCCACTACGGGCAAAGTCACCGACACCCAAGGTCACAGGCTAGTAAAGGGTTGGATGGATTATTTCAGGTGGTGATTCCAATGAGAACATTTATTTGGTAGTGAAAAGAATTATGTAATATAGTCCAGCCACGCTTCCGGTGCTCACTCTAGGAATCATTATTTCTCAAGTAAAGTTTGCCTCTTAAATGGGGCTGGAATAAGGCTATGGCTAGGAAGTTCCTGACACCCAAGGGCCAGTAAGTGTCTCGGAAGCCAGTGAGGGGCGGAGACGAGGCCGGGGGAGTGGAGAAGCGAAGCCCAGGCTGCAGGCGAGGGGGGGCGGGGCAGAAGGGAGACCAGGTCATCCGTCCCTTCCCCCACCAGTCCTCTTAGGGGTGGTGGAGATACGGGCCGCAGAGCTGCGAGTCCCGAGCTGTGCGGATTCCCTAAACGCCGCACTTGCTCACAGCCCCTTACGTAACTGTCAGCGCCGGGGATTCCCTAGAGGGGGTCATTCTATTCAACCATTACACACACCCGGGGCTCCTGCCGCCGCGCCGCCGCCTCACAAAATGGCGGCGCCCATAGAGGAGACAGCGGCCGCCTCCTCGGCCCCATTTTGTGGGAGGCGAGAGATCTGTCAACATGGAATACCTCCGCTAAGGATGCATATGAGTTTGGAAATCCTGCTTAAGGGATGGAGCCGAGAGGATCTGCTTCAACGGAAAATGTCAGCGACTTCTAATACCTCCACGCTTTTTCACTTTTTTCATTTTCTCTAAGGAAGCGCCCGAAGCTGCCGGGGGACTTGTAACTGAAGAGAGAAGGGAAAGCTGCAGCTGACTGCTCCGGGAACTTGCCGCGGCGTGTTTTGGCTTTGGCTGCTCTTCCCCGCTCCCAGGAGCTGACCGCGGTCTCGTGGAGGGTCGCCTGGGCCGCCCGGACGGCTCAGAAAGGACCGGGACCCGGCGACGCCAAGTGGCAGCGGTCTCCGCCGAGTCACTTCAACAGCGAGACTTTTCAGTAGTTTTTAAATGCCAGGGTCCACCGCCCAACCGGGACCCCTTGCCAGAGTCGTGAGCTTCGGGAGCCGCGGACGCTCCTGCTCCGTCAGTCGGCCGGGAGCCGGGTTGCCCGGAGTCGGCGGTCCTCGCGGATGCCGGCAGCCACGGCGCGCCGGGTGGTCGCCGTCGGGACCCGGGCCCTGGATGATGCTACTGGGGCAGGAGTGGGAACGAAGGCACGTACACTGAAAATTAAGTCGTCTGGACCTAGGGTTGTATGTTTTAACCGTGTTTTAGGTTAAACGTTAGAACGTTTTTTCTCGTATCCCACTGGAGTGGGCGAACCTGGCTGTCTTATTTCGAATTTCAAGGGCAGGATGGAGGGGTGACATTTTCTGGTTTTGTTTTTAACGGGGAGGTGGCCACTTCTAATCCACTGACTGCTTGCTGTTTGTGTGTGTTTGTGTGTATACAATAGTGTGTTTTGCTTTGCAGTACAGATAGCAAAGGCTAAACACCTGGAGTGTGATCCTAACGTTTTAATGCCCTTTTTTTTTTAACATTTAAAATGTGATATGTAACGGGACAATCGATTCTGAGGAAAGAAAGGATTATTTTTCTGCCGAAGACGCTGTCATCCTCAAAATGGAGTCCTAAAGAATATCTGATGGATAGAATTTAAATTCATAGCACTTTAGATATGTTCTAGTCAAAGAAGACAAAAACATAAAACAAATATTTGTCAGATTGTTAAACGGTTCTATTTCCCAAGACTAGAAAAATATAAGGCCAAAGTAAGCTATTAATGAGTATTTGCCTGTAAGAGGTATGTAAAATTTAAGGAAAGAGATTCATTTTATGAAACTGAGGAATGCATTCCACGAATAGTATACCTCAAATTTTTTTAATCCAGTTACAGCAGTCTTTTGTATTTGCATGACATTTTTTTGAGGTATTTTGTTTGTGTTGATTTTAACCCTCATCTTCCCTCTGTACTGCAGAACCGCATCTTTCTGCAGGCTGCGCCTCAATCACTAAGTTCCATGCCCCATCCCCTGCTTCACCCGCTCGCTGCTCCAGGCGCATGCATTACCGGGATACAGTTTCTGGTGCTGTCTTTTCCTACTGATGTTCTTTATATATATATATATATATATATATATATATATATATATATATATATATATATATGTAATAAACTTGGTTACCACTGATCAGTTTGTATCTCTTGCAAGAAAAGCCTATCTTAGGACCCAAGTACCCAGAAAAAAAATTTTAATGGGATTCCACTAATTGTAACTCCAGTGCATAGTATTACATTTCTCTGTACCATACTGCATTTCCTATAGTGGGCAGCACAGAGCAGGTGGATCCTGGAAAAGAAACTGCTAGAGAAGTGTGACAGTTTTACATAGATAGTCTCTAATTGGATAAGATATAAATAAAATATAGTTCATAGTTTCAAGAATTAATGGAAAATAGTCCTATAAACATTACTGATAATAGTGGAAATTGTCAAAACTCAGTTCATATAGTTTACTGATCTGATGAGATGTTGACAAAGCCCTTTTGGTGTGAAAAAATGCAAAGTTGTTCTTAATAGTAACTGCAGAGCCTGAACACCATTAGAGGTTTCTGTTATCTTATATGACTCTTTGATCCTTATCAGTTTTAGTATTATTTAATCAAGAAATCGTGATGTTTAAAATTCCCTCTTGTAAAAAACTATACCAAATTTCAAATCAAGCGTGTCAGGTGTGATTTCAACAGCTTAAATAACTGAGAAAGTGATATGTTGATTCATCAGAGAAATTGTGGATTTTAGGTTACTCCCAGGTTTAATTGGTTGAACAGGGCTATTGAACTTAAATTTATGTTTCATTAAAGATGATCTTGGAAAGGAACCTTTGGTAAGATGTGAGAATGCTTTCAGCACTTGCTGCTCTGCTTGTGTCTGCTGCTGTACTTTTTTATGTGGACTAACATCTTATTTGAACATTTGATTACAATATCAAATCATAGATGTAGACTTTCCTTCAAGTGATTCTAAAGGAATACTGGTAACTAAGCTTTTAAAAGGTGAGGTAATAGTTTATTATGCTGCAGATTAGGGTAATTGTAGATATTCTGAATCTGCTGTTGACAGATTACTAAATAATGTATCTGTGTAGGGTCTGGTTCTTTGGGGTATTTCATTGTTGCTTCTGTTCAGTATATATTAAAGGTTATGCTTTGTACATAAATTCAGTGCAATTTGCTTAAAGAAAGTTATAATTTTCAACTAAAAAAGACTTCTTAGTAAGACAATAGCTAGAAGAACATTAAATGTTACCCAATTATAGTATTCTTTGGAGAGGCAATCCCAAATGTGCTTTTTGAGGAAGTTGGTCTCACTTGGTGTTTAGGTCAATTATCTAACCTTGAATTTTTAAAATTGTTATGGGTTTAAGGTCCTACATTTGTTGTGTTATTTATCTCATCTCTTTTGATCACTGAAAAAGAAAAGTAAGCCCCAAACTGCTTATTGTAGTATCATTACAGTTTATAGTAGTTTAGCACTTCACTAATAGTATTTAATAACTTCTGAAAACCAGGAGAGCATTAATACTAAACCAAAGAAATATTTGTTTATTTTTGTCAGTGCAGATTACTAAATCATTAGGTAAATATTTGTTGAATGCTTACCTTGGGCAAAAGGTGAGGGAAGAGAAATTAACTTGGCCCTCAAGGAAACCTCCAGTAGTAAGTTTTTCTTAACTGCGGCCTTTAAACAATGATAATGAAATATTCAGACCATAAGGTTCTTAATTTATAATACAAAAGCAGGATGTTTAATATTAAGTTCAAAATTCTGTTTAGTATAGAAATAGTTGAGTATAATTGCGTACAAAGCAGCATTACATTAATGTTAGTATCAATGTTAGGATTAGTATTACTCAAAATTGTATTAAGTGTTTAAATCACATTCTTTGAAAATTCAGATCCACAAAAAATATTCCAATAGTTTAATTATGAGAAGGGCAAGAGAATTTTCACTGAATGTGAAAAATATATTACTGAGCAAACAAACAGGAATTGTTTTAATGAGTTTTGATTTTCTGTTTCAATTTTTTGGTACATTGACTCTTCTGACATTGAACTTTGCTATTAATTAAAAAAAATTAAACCCCAAAGACATTAACTTTGTATTTAATGCAAATTTAATTCAATTCTTGACTAGCTGTAAAGCTTAAGAAGTTGGCAGTCTTGTTGGCGAAACAATAACATAGGAATTAAGCCAAAATGCAAAACTATGTAATTAGTTTTCATTACAGTAGATACAGTTCTTTCCTTCATAACTATAGGAGTCAGAGTAGTATTAACTTAATAATTTAATTTATTTAGCTTTTGTTTTTCTCTGAAAACATACCACAAGCTATTCATGTATAGCATCAAAATTGAAAGCCACCAGGGTCAATGTAAATTGTTGAGGCATTTTGCTATACATTGAGGGAAATTCTAACTAATCAGTGGCAACAGTTTTTTTAAAGTGTCATGGTTCTTTGACATAATTTGTAGTAGGTAGGACTCAAAAGAATTCTCATTATCTTTGTGTGATAATGTACATGAGAAATACTTATAAACAGTTCTTCAGGGGTACAGAATAACTGACACTATTTTGCAGTTGACTGCAGTACTTCCAGATCTTTAAAACAAAGACGAAAATTTTAAGATTATTGGACTACATTTTTAAAATCAAATTTCCCTGTCATTAACAATACTAACAATGACAGCAATTAGTGATTACTGATAGCCTAAGTAAATAGGAAGTTAGGTCCTGTTCTAATATCTGTTCCTGTTAACTGCATTTAAAGACAGATTTCCTCAGAATTAATCAGCAGTTAAATGATGGTCCTCCTGTTCCTCTGGAAACAGAAAAGAAGCTTCCCTCTTTAGGGTATGCAGGAATTTGCTCTCTTCCCACCAAACTAAATCCATCCTTCACACTGTCGTTTGCTTACCTCATTTATTTTTTCTGCTGCATGAAAAGTTGGGGATCACCAAAACTAGGAGTAGTAACATCAGCAGTACACTGCCCTGGGTGGGTTCTCACTCACAGCTTCTTACCCTAGGAGATACTCTCTTCTTACTCTGTTCTCAGTATCACTTTCTGAAGAGTCTTTTGAAATAGTAATATATTCACAGTTAGATAAGAAGAGCGCCCAGGGAGTCCGCCATCCTTGTGAAACAGATGTTTTTATTGCATTTTTCTAGGGAGAAGTTCTCAGCAGGCATGGGCATCTTGAAGGGCCCTGTCATATCCAAAAAAGTAAAGTTATATTACTAAAGACAAGTAGTAAGTTGAGAGAATCACCGCAGCTGGGGCTGATTTTTATTTTGCAGTTGTTGGCCTCTAGAGAAAGACATTTTGAAATTTAAGGCATATCATTTTAGTTCTTGAGATTGTGAGGATTATAGCAAACAAGCCAAAATCTATTTCTGAAGAACTGCGATAGATTTTAAAGATCGTTTAAATGCTTTTAATCATTTTTCAATTTGTCCTTCATAGAAAATATATGGCTAAGGGATTAAATTAATTCAGAAGAGGTCTCTGCTGTAATTCTTCCACTTGCTAATTGAGAATACCTATAGATATATATGGATTTATTTCCACTGGAGCAGTGGTAGTAGTATGTACTCAGTGTGCAAGGGTGACATTGATCAGAATGTTTCCAGTGGTGTCTCCAGGTCACACTGCCATCTTCCTTTTCACCTTTGTCTTTACCTGCTCTGTTGCTCTTTGCTGCATTTTCTCCTAGAACTGTACCTAGGAGTTGGTCCAGACCTTGCTTTTATAGACATCTTTCACCAGCGTACTTTATCCCACAGCAGGTTCTTGTAGCTTGACTTTGGGCCTTGTGTATGATCATAGGAATTTAACGCTACCAACCTCAGACTGCAGTTGAACATACTCTTTTTTAAAAAGGCTAAATAAACTAGTCCTAAGTTATGCATACTCTGAATTGCTCAATGGATATTATAATATGTTAATTATTTCTTTGCCTTTTTTTTTTTTGGTATGTAGATCATTATATGCATACTTGTTCAAAATCTACAATTCATGCGTTGTCTTTGAGAGGAAGAAGGTTTGCACCCCACCCCATGTTTTACATATGTATATATGTTAAGACTGAGCCAAAGAGAAAGGGCATATTTGAAAGAATATGTGTGCATTACTTAGACTCCAATAATTAGGCTGATGTTACTTAGACTCCAATAATTAGGCTGATGTAGTTGATTTATGTCATACATTGAGCTCAGTCTTCAAAGGTAAACAGTACAGTAAGGCTCCTAGCTCACAAATAAGTGCTTTTTCAACTAACATTCATTCTGTCGTGGTAATAAAATCCAAATTCCAGAATCATAGTTAGTTGCTAAGCAGATATGTATAAAACCGTAAATTTATCTGAATCATTTATTATTTAAAGAGTAGTGTATAAAAGTTTAAACAGAAGTCATTGATTAGTGAAAGTGACAAAAATGGAATTTTGGTAGAATGAGCTAATAAAAGGCCTTTCTTAGGGAATTATTGGGAAAAGTAAGCTCAAACATGAGGTCCTAGACTTTTTAGGCTCAGTCGTGTCTGACTCTTTAGGACCCCATGAACTATACAGTCCATAGTCCATGGAATTCTCCCAGCCAGAATACTGGAATGGGTAGGCTTTCCCTTCTCCAGGGGATCTTCCTGACCCAGGGCTTGAACCCAGGTCAGAATCCGCTTGCAATGTGGGAGACCTGGGTTAGATCCCTGGGTCAGGAAGATGCCCTGGAGAAAGGAAAGGCTACCCACTCCAGCGTTCTGGCTGGGAGAATTTCATGGACTGTATAGTTGGACACAACTGAACAACTTTCGCTTTTGGGCAGTATTTTATCTTAAATTAGGGTCTGCAGGATCTCCCCTTATCACCTGGACTTTTTTGTCAGTGTGTGCTACTTATTTAGTATCCAGGTTAAGACCATTTGAAATGAGCCTTTTAAGTCTACAACTTATATAACATCTATAAATATTACTGCTACATAGAATAACATTTTTAGCCTCAGCACAATACCTTGTGCAATTTTATATCTACTAAATGCCCAATGAAAGGCTGTCAACCCACTGTATACTTAAAAAAGCACAACCTAAAAGTTGAAAATTATGTTTTATTTGGTGGATTTGCTAAGGATTTAAACAATGAGACAGCTTCTTGGATAGCTCTGAGGGACCATCTTAAAGAAGTAAGGGAGAAACCAGAGAATATTAGGCGTTTTTGTACCAGAAACCAGGTAGTCAGAACATTAAAAGATTACTGTTAAAGAAAAAGCAGACATCTCAAGCTAATGAATTTAGCACTTTTCTTTGTAGGGGAATATGCAAGGATCTGGGCTGTTGATATGCTCCCTAGGGTAGTATTTGTTTCTATACACTCCCCTTTGTGTATGTGTGTGTTAGGGGGTGGGGGGTGGTGGAGCTGCAGTGGCTAAAGGCTTGATGGTCACAGCATCCTTTGTTTACTGATAACATTTTTTATCCACACCTTATAGAGAGAACCTAGCTCTCAGTCTGGTGCAGCTTGGCAAATTCTGACATAGCTTAAATTGCCAGGAGCGTAGGGGAATCATTCCTTGCCAGTGAGAGTACACATCCTTTCTTTGCTGGCTAAGGTGAAATCTGAGCCAGGGGATTCTATATGACCTTAGTGCAATGGCCATCTCTCAGGAGCAGGGTTAGAGAATTGGCCTTATTACCTTACTTTCATAATTTTTTTATCTTTCTGAGACTGTGTATAACCTCACTTGGGGATAGTATTTCTCTAAACCACTGTACTTCACAGACATTGTGACTACTTTCCCCTGGGAAGTATTGGAAGCCTCAAAGTCAGGGCAAATGTGTATGACTGAGCATGAGTGAACTTGACAAATGAAATCAGTATCTTTGCAAGTTTTTGTACTCTTTTTCTTAAAGTCACATATTAAAGCTGGAGGTTTACCCAGAACCAGAGATCCAGATAGCATTTTTTATACAGCCTAGGATAAACTGCTCATTTCCCATCAATATAGTACAAAAACTAAGGGACATCAGTTGCTAATTATAAGGCAAGTACCTGCATATTTTCTCACAAATTTTGTGATAAACTAGTGCTATACTCTGAACATTAAAGGAGGCTCTTTTTTTTTTAACCTCTAGCTGTCCAAACATGTTATTCAAGTAAAAGACACTGGTAAAGGAGTTTCTCCCTTTGTATTTTGTGGTAATTTAGGACAAACTCAGCATTTAAGGAATGTATTATTGTATTTTTTGAGTTTCCAAAGCCAAGAATATAAGAACAATACCTAGGTACAGGTCCATTACTTTTAGTAAAGTTAGTTTCACTCATTCTGGTAATAGATGCTCCTCAATTTATAATTGAGGCAATAATCTAACCAGAAAGTCCAGAAAGGGTAGTATAGCAAGTAGCAACCGCATAGTACTTGCTCAGGGTCATGCAGTTGTCATTCTGGTGGAGGTCCTTTGCCAGTCTGATGAAAGAGAAATTAGCAGTCCTTGTTTCTCTTATGTTGATAGATAGGTCTCAAGTAGAGATTTATTTTCCAAGAGGAAAAGTGATTAAGTAGGTACCCTACAGAAAGATTTTTCAGAATAGAAAATCTGCCTTAAAAGTTTCATAGTCTTTGAACCTAGTTCAGAAGTGGCCAAGACCAAACCTCAAAGCATGAAGGCAAAAGTTAGGGTATACTAAAAGAGGACAAAGTATAATCTAGTTAAGAACCATCAAATGAAGTCAGAGGCAAGACCTTCCTATTGACAGGCAAGTTAAGTGCTATCTTGGAGCTTCTAGTTGTTTCCTGATGGATTCTCTTAGAATAGGTCTGGAAGAGTTTTGGGACATATCTGAAACATGAGGTTGAGTTTTCCTGATGAGAAGGCCAGGGTTAGAAGGTCCGCCAGCTGTCAGATGGACCCAGCACTGCCAGAAGCTATTTGTAAACTGCCTCCACTAGTCTGGTGATTCAAGTGGGAAGTATCCAAGGAACATTCTTCTGGAACATTGTGTCTACAAGAAACTAAAAATTAATCGTAAATTATTTGATGGGTGAGGTCGTCATCTTCTGAAACATAAAGCATTGTTCCAAGACAGAATACTTTTGCACCTGACAAGTAGGAAGACTTGAAAAGGCCACCTTAAGTCAGGTTCAGGCTATGTGTTTCACCAATGAACCTTAGATGAGAATGTAGTGGGATGATTACCTGGAAATTTCATAGATTATGAATAATTTGTGAGTTAAATCCAGTGTGTTTGCTGAAAATTAGAAATTGAGGTGTGTGCTGGGCTGCTAGATGTTACACTGTCACTGCTGTTTCTAGATGGAGGGACAGAAAAGTCTTTGAGAAACCTGTAGGACCGTATAGATTCCACTTACAATCTATTTGAAAAAGTGTGTTCCCTGACTATCATCAAAATGCTATTAGGTTTTAATGTTAAAGACATCACCAACAATCATGTCAGCTCCTGCATATAAGTATGTTACTATCCTGCAAAGGTACACAAAATCATTTAAATATATTCTTAAGAACAACACATATATAATATTAACCTGAATATTTGCAGAGGGCGTCCAAGAGGGATGAGTTTGTTTTATTTATTCAATCAGTTGTTCATTCATTCACTCTATTTTTAAAGTTAGTTTGCTACCTGATCTTGAAAAAGGTAACATCCAAATGAGTTAGCAGAGAAAACAAGTTGGTTAAAAAAGATAAGCCCAAAGATGCCTTAAAATGAGAAATCGCCACAGCCTTACTTTCATGAGAATAACAACATTTTGTAATAGGTACAGCTGAAGAGACTAGAAAGACTGCTAGATATGTTAACGCCTCCACAAGTGAATAAACCTTTATTTGCAGTTGTCTACAAGAACTACCCAAAAACTTGAGCAGAATGAGGAAGTTATGGCTTTTAGGAGTGAAGGTACAATCTCAGGATAACACTTTCTGCCACTTAGGAAAAATATGGAGAAAGCAAAGTTTTTCTATCTGGTGTTAAAACAGACTGCATATCCAGAGACCAATCTATTATTTTTCTCTGAGCTACCAGTCCCCTCTTCAATATTATACATAGTGTTTTCTTTTAGTCATAGCACCTGTTACAAATTTAAACAGGATGAGATAGCAGAAACAATTCCTTTAAGAAATTGTGCATAATCAAAGGTGTGTATGTGTATGTGAACATATTTGCAAGAAAAGGAATGTGCCAATGATTTTCTTTCTCAGCTTAAATAAATTTGCCAAGAAACTCAGAAATCAGAATACTATTTTAAATATTATTAACAGGGCCATTAATTCTTCAACAATCATCACAATTACAGATTTTAAAGTTATTTTCAAAGGATACTGAAATCCAGGTGTCTGGGGTTTGTTGTTCAGTTGCCAAGTCGTACGTGACCCCATTGACTGTAACACACCAGCTTCCTCTGTCCTCCACTATCTCCCAAGTTTGCTCAAATTCATGTCCATGTTGCTATCTAACCATCTCATCCTCTGTTTCACCCTTCTCTCACCTTCAATCTTTTTCAGCATCAGGGTCTTTTCCTTTGAGTTAGCTTTTCCCATCATGTGGCCAAAGTATTGGAACTTCAGCTTCAGCATCAGCCCTTCCAATGAATATTCAGGATTGATTTCCTCTAGGATTGACTGATTTGATCTTGCAGTCCAAGGGACTCTGAAGAGTCTTCTCCAACACCATAATTAGAAAGCATCATTTCTTCGGCACTGAGCCTTCTTGATGGTCCAATTCTCACATCCATCCGTGACTACTGGAAAAACCATAGCTTTGACCATACAGACCTTTGTCAGCAAAGTGATGTCTCTGCTTTTTAATACACTGTCTGTTTGTCATGGCTTTCCTTCCAAAGAGCAAATTCTTTTAATGTCATGGCTGCAGTCACTGTCCACAGTGATTTTGGAGCTCAAGAAAAAATCAGTCACTGCTTCCACTTTTTCCCCTTCTGTTAGCCATAAAGTAATGTGACCAGTAGCCATGATCTTAAGTTTTTTGAATGTTGAATTTCAAGCCAACTTTTTCTCTCTCTTCTTTCACCTCATCAAGAAGGTCTTTAGTTCTTCTTGACTTTCCGTCATTAGAGTGGTTTCATCTGCATATCTGAAGTTATTGATCGTTCTCCTGGCAATCTTAATTCCAGCCTGTGATTCGTCTAGCCCAACATTTTGCATCATGGGACTCTGCATATAAGTTAAATAAGCAGGATTACAATATACAGCCTTGTCTTACTCCTTTCCCAATTTTGAACCAGTCCATTGTTCCATGTAAGTTTCTAACTTACTTCTTGACCTGCATATAGGTTTCTCAGGAGACAGGTAAGGTGGTCTGGTACTCCCATCTCTAAGAATTTTCCACTGTTTATTGTGATCCACACAGTCAAAGTCTTTAGCATAGTCAACAAAACATGTTTTTCTGGAATTCCCTTGCTGTCTCCATGATCCACAGATGTTGTCCATTGTATCTCTGGTTCCTTTGCTTTTTCTAAACCCAGCTTATATATCTGGAAGTTCTTGGTTCATGTACTGCTGACGCCTCGCTTGAAGGATTTGAGCATAGCCTTGCTAATATGTGAAATGAGTGCTATTGTACAGTAGTTTGAACATTTCTTTGGCATTACCCTTCTTTGGGATTGGAATGAAGACTGACCTTTTCCAGTCCTGTGATACTGCTGAGTTTTCTAATTTTGCTGACATTGAGTACAGCACTTTAACAGCAACATCTTTTTAGGATTTAAAATAGCTCAGCTGAAATTCTATCACCTCCACTAGCTTTGTTCATATAATGCCTCCTAAGGCCCACATCACTTCACATTTAAGGATGTCTGGCTCTAGGTGAGTGACCATACCATCATGGTTATCCAGGTCATTAAGATATTTTGTGTATCATTTTTCTGTATATTCTTGCCACCTCTTAATCTCTTCTGCTTCTCTTAGATCCTTACCATTTCTGTCCTTTATTGTGCCCATTCTTGCATGAAGCATTCCCTTGATACCTCGTTTTCTTGAAAGATCTCTAGTCTTTCCCATTCTATTGTCTAATGGTGCTTTTTTTCAAAAAGTAGTATTTGCAAAGGTAGTTTTATAATATAGAATAGAATTCTACCTACTTTTCTGCAGCAATAAGGAACAGAATATATTTTCCCATTTTAATCTGGTTAAGATATCTTTTATTAAATCAGCAATTAGCAGTGTCTAAATACCAGAATTCCATTAGGTGGTAACATCCAGAGAGAAGATTGGGTACAAACTTAAAATCCAGAAGAGGGCAGAAAGATAATGAATGTTAATAAATGGAATATGGAAAATGTAATGTCTTGCTTGTACATATAATTAAGAATATAAGTCAAGTTTATTGCAGATTAAGATATGTTTGTTGAAGCAGTCTAAATAGTCACCTGGAGTAGATTTTGGTAAAATGATTATACATTTAAATCACTTGTTTTTTAAATTGTATGGATATTTTGTCTTTATTGACCTTAGTTTGTAGTTTCAGATAGTTTTCCCTGGCCTGGGAAAGCTTTTCTATTGTTTTTCTCCAACCTCTTAACCCCATCCTTCAAATTATTTTTACAGTTCTTAAGAATCTGCAAACTTGCTCTTTCATATATTTTCTGAAAATGTGAAAAGTGTTAAAAGTTTATGTTTTCAGTGCCTTAGGAAATAAATAGGAATACATTTTAAAAACTGTGTGCCCAAGTCAGCATTTTCTAAAGTGCCATGATCAGTTTATAGGTGTTAGGTGAAAAAGGATGCAGTTAACCTAATTTTGTGAAATGCCAAGTTAAGTCAAACTTTTTTCTGTAAGACTTCATAGGGCCTTCAGCATCCTCCTGTTACCCTCTACGTACATTCTGTTTTCCAAATGTACCTGGCCTTCTGATAGGATGGTTGTTCCTTGGGAAACATGCGGAAATGCTGGTTTGCTGCTGCTGCTGCTAAGTTGCTTTAGTCGTGTCCGACTCTGTGCGACCCATGGACTGCAGCCTACCAGGCTTCTCCATCCATGGGATTCTCCAGGCAAGAACACTGGAGTGGGTTGCCATTTCCTATGTTGTTAAAAACTGAATACATATGTCTTAAACAAAAGTGCCCAGTCCTTCACTAGAATGTGCGCTCTTTCAGGGCAAGGACCCCTATTTAGTCATTGTAATCCAGTATTACGTATAACAAATATAATGCTCAGTATATATTATTAATAAAGTAATATACATTTAATAACTTAAAATTTTGTTTTTGCAAGCCTAATTAAGCTTCTAATTTGCTAAAGTTATTTATCATAAAATAACTTGTATTTTGTTGTATGTTATTTTTTCTTCTCCATACTCAGAAGAATTGGAATATTTTTAAATGGTTTATTTTGCAGTTTTATATTTAGAATGGTGTCAGCTATTTTTTATCTCCTTTGAAGAGGTATATACCTAACCACCTAATAAATCTGTTCACAAACCATAAGGCACTTCAAAACTTCTAGGTAGAGATATACGAGAACTCCCCAGTGCCTTCATTTTATTTTACCTTAACATTCCTCTGGGAATCTAAAACTTTTTTGTATCCTCCTTCTTCAGTCTTCACTCCTACCTCCCAAGAAGACAATTTGTCTAGGTTCCCATTTTCTTTTGGAGTCCATATAGTTTTCCAGAATTCATGGAATCCCCTGAACCATTTACCACTGCCTCCTATTATAAATCTACTAGTCTTTTCCCGTAGATCGCCTGCTTCATCTGCCAGAGGTTCCTTGGAGTTCTTAAGGATTTCCTGGATGTACTAAAATGTATTGATTACACATATAGCAAAATGAAGGGACTTCATTACTGTACAAGTAGTAATAGATCTTCAGACCTCTGAAGGAAGGACATTTTGAAGGGTCTCAGTTACAAAGAATGATGCATATTTACAGGAATCTAGTGAACTTTGCCACCTTTCTTATTAGGAGAAAGAGAAACTTAGAAGTTCCTTGGAGATTTGGTGGGCTTTTAAGGTCCTCAAAGAGTTTTTTAGATTTCAGTTGGATGTATAATTGATATTAAAGACCATAGTCATAATCAGGAGCAAATAGGTAAAGAAAAGAAAATATGAACAAATTCTCTGAGTTTAAAAAAAAAAAACAGGAAAGAATACTTAGTAAATCAGTTTTAAAATAGACACATGCAAAAAATACACATTTTCTTTATTTGATTATAACACGTTTTAGAGGATCCCTAAAAAATAGTGTGAAATTCACATTTTGACAGTTTAGGCATCTTTTTCTGAAATTTGTTAAGAATTTCCGGTGTTAGAGACTGATACAGAAAAGTATTCCTACTGAAAATTATAAGATTTTTTTTTTTTGCCTTGAAATCCCTTTAAACTAGGAAGTATTCATAGAGCAGCATAAATGAATGTCTTGTCTTGTAAATAACAGGAGAGTTCTTTAACGTCCTTTAGAAGCAGGTATTGTGTTGCTGTTTTATCTCCATTCAAACTACCATTGGTAGAAGCCTATTATCCAGATAAGGAGATGTACTAAGACAGGAAGCTGTTTGAGTACAGGGCCCTTCTTAAAATTTTAATGAGTGATGGGAGCAAAGAGCAGACAAATAATTCTACTACAATATGATCAAGGAGTTTGATGGAGGTGTTGGCTGTACCTGGAGAAGTCTGGAAACTTTATGGAATAGAAATATCTTGAGTGTGTTTTAAAATAAGAATGTTCATAGTTGGTGATAGTGAAGGCTAAGGCATGCAAGCATGTGGCATGTTTTGGGGATGGTAACTAGCCCACCATGAATGAGCCCATTTTGCAAGGGTGAGGATGAAAAAGAAGGCCAGAAAGCTATATTGAAGCCAGTCTGGGAGAGGCATCTATGATGTTAAAGACTTTGGACTTTTTCCCTAAAAGCTGTTATTCTCAGCCATTTATGTTTCTTCTGTCACATAAGTGATAGATGCACATGCAAGGATATATACAAATCCCAGACTCTGGCTTTTTCTGCTTCATTTCCATCCCATTCAAGCTTATGAGAACACAAGAAAGGAAATTATTATAATTACAGACAGATACAGATTTGACTTTTTAAACATATGTTTGACTTTTAAAATTATTACTGTGCACAATTGGTGAAAACAATTGTCTTGACATAGGTTGGGAACAGGAGGAATGTAGATACAGTACTATCATAACATAATAGGAAACTGGAGGTGAGGCTTCAGTAATAGGATGAGAAGAGAGAGGATGGGTTCAAGAAGTAGTGCAAAACTAAATTGTGAGGACTACACTAATTTCCACGACTGATGCACACTCTGTGGATCAATTCTAGTAATACTGCTTCCATACTCCCGTTGCACTTGGACACCTGCTCTCTGTCACTCACACGCATGTGTACACACACACACACACACACACACACACACCCTTATCTACTGTGCCACACTTGCCTCCACACTGCTATGATCAGTACTTCACCCCATTCTCCCTTAAAACAGTCCGCTTTCCTGTAGCTGTTTTAAATGGGGTCATGTCTCTTTGAAATGGCTGTTTAAAAACATACTTTTTTTTTTTTTTAATGAACAAGTATTCAACAAATACCCTGGCCCTCATATTCCTTATCCTTGATCAACTCACCTTCCTCTCCATCTCTGAATTAAAAAAATGAAGTGAGGATGAGTATTTGTTGCACACATCCTTGGAATACTTGGCTAAAACAAAAAGCACAATATTTTGACCACAATGTCTACTGAATCAAAATGAATACTTTAGAATGTCATGTACTTCATTTACATTCTCTTTTCCAAACACATTGATACTGATTTTTTTCTTTCTTATTCCGAAGCCCATTTTTTCATCTGGATTCTCCTAATATCCCCTTTATAGACTTATTGCAGCTCTCTGTTATCTTTCAAGAATGCAACACATGAAATTGCCTGTTGTATTCTTTGTGCAGATATACTGTGCTTTGGTACAAGAATAGAATAAAGCTTTCTAGTTTTTTATTCTGAATGCTAAACAATTCACCTGGTATTTAGATTTTCATATCACATTGATCTAGTGGTTTCAAGCAACGATTTATAATAGTTCACAGTTCATCATGAAATACAGAGCCCAGAGATCAACTAATCTTTAATCCTACCTGCACATTTTATACCAGTACTCTTGCCTGGAAAATCCCATGGACGGAGGAGCCTGGTAGGCTGCAGTCCACGGGGTCGCTAAGAGTCAGACACAACTGAGCGACTTCACTTTCACTTTTCACGTTCATGCATTGGAGAAGGAAATGGCAATGCACTCCAGTGTTCTTGCCTGGAGAATCCCAAGGATGGCGGAGCCTGGTGGACTGCCATCTATGGAGTCATACAGAGTTGGACACGACTGAAGCGACTTAGCAGCAGCAGCAGCAGCAGCACATTTTATAAATGTAAAAACAGATCAAAAGCAGTTAAATATTTTTCCTGATATCACAATAAGTGAGACTTGGAAAGTCTTTTGATTCTATGCTACTGTCTTATGTTATCTTTTCCTCATTAATTTTGAATTGCACAATATGGATGTATTCCTCTTTTAAAGAGTTAAAACATCATAGTTTAAAGCCCTCTCTGCCCTTGGAATCACAGCCTACCTCTGTCAGTAACCACTGTTGTCACTTCGATATATTAATGTATGTTCTATTAGCACTATTCTCTGCATTGTTTTTGTAACCTGTACACACACACACTCATCCGCATGTGTTACATAAATGGTATGTTTCTTTAGTCACTAGTGAATGTTTCAGTGTATCCAGTCTTTGTGTTAGCATAGTTAGACTACCTTTCACAAATGCGTACCTCACACTGTGCACAAAGAAGCAAGTCACTAACCTGTCTTCTCCGATAGCTTCATTGGGATCCCTGTCCATTTATCCATCTAATGAAGATTAACTGTCCATTACCTACTGCCATCAAGAAGTTTACACTTATGAAAGTAAGAATGTACAAAGATAACTGATATCAAATACCAAGTGCAGTTGATGATGCATAAGGTGTCATTCTGTTTTCTGTCTCACTATCTGGAAGGCCTGAATAGCATAGGAAAATAATTTGAAATGCATTACAGAAGCTCTTTGATGTCATTTGTTAAATTCAGTGTTTGTTTAGCTTAAAAATATTTTGACAAGACTCTATTTCAATTGACCATAACTGAAGTATTAAAGCATTATAACTGAGATCCCAGTCATTTATGAATTTATGTAAGCTTAAGGCTTACCTTGAAGTTAAAATGTCAGTCTCAACAGCTATTTTCTTAAAATGAACTTCAAAGCCAGGTAAAATGTAGGTATTGCAGAAACTAACTGCAACTGACCATCACCAACAATTTAAAAATAAATGAAAGCATGTATTTGTTGGAGAGTTCGGTCAAACACATGCAGTGGTGAGAAGTATTAAACGCTTTTGGACATTTATTGATTTACTACCTCTAACTACTATGTCCTGATTTAGTCGCGGTGTCTCAGTATCTGAGCAGAGGAAATCCTGGATCATGTGATTTCTTCTAAAATAGAATCTAGATCCAACCATGTACACAAAATGCCTATCAAGCCAGGCATGTCCGTGTGAGAGATTTCATTCAGTCATTCACAGATGATTGAATCAGCTCTATAAAGTAAAAATTTTACTTGAGACTAATATTCCTTGAGACCCAGAACTATAAAATAATTATTTTTCCAACATGGTCATTTATTACAGTTTTAAAAAATGTTATAAAAGATTTTGCTCCTTGAACAAGTGAACAAATTTATATTTCTTTCAGTATGATCAAACCCTAGAGCTTAAGTGCTTGGCTTCCCTGGTGGCTCAGAAGGTAAAGCGTCTGCCTGCAATGCAGGAGACCCAGGTTCGATCCCAGGGTCGGGAAGATCCCCTGGAGAAGGCAGTGGCAATCCACTCCAGCACCCTTGCCTGGAAAATCCCATGGACGGAGGAGCCTGATAGGCTACAGTCCATGGGATTGCAAAGAGTCAGACACGACTGACAGACTTCACTTTCATAATAATTCTAGCAATGAAAAGTGAAAGTGTTAGTCGCTCAAGCATGTCCAACTCTTTGCGACCCCATGGACTGTAGCCTGCCAGGCTCTTCTATCCATGGGATTCTCCAGCCAAGAATACTGTAGTGGGTAATCATTCCCTTCTCCAGGGGATCTTCCCAACCCAGGAATAGAACCCAGCTCTCCTGCATCGCAGGGTAACACAGAGCTGGAAAACTGTCTGAGCCACTAATGTTTAAACAAACAAGAATAGTCGAAAACTAAAATAGGAGTACCAGATCCCACTAGCTATGGCACTACTTTACTTTGAAATACTGAGTGAACACTTTGATACTCCTAACCTCATTTCTCTTTTAGAAAAGGAAAAGATCTTTTACTGAATATGATTGTTAGTTTAAAACTTCAGGAGCAGGACTTCCCCAGAAGCCCAATGTTTAAGACTCTGCTTCTACTTAAGGGGACAGGAGTTAATCCTGGTCCAGGGAGTAAGATCCCTGGTGATATCTGAAATTGCCCCTCCCCCCAGCTCCTGTGTACAGAGGATAGGGAGAGGTCAAAGAAAGAGGCAGCCCACTCCAGAATGGTTTAATAAGCAAGAGAACTTACTCATAAGGCTTGTCTTGGGCAGCCACAGGACAAGCAGATCTCTGCACCTGCCCACCAGTATGTTAAAAGTTTATATAGAGGCCTTAGCTGGGTTCAGTCACGTACTCAGTCCTGATAGTCCCATCATCACATTAGTGTCTCATGGTTGGATCCTTGGGGCAGTTTCTGGGAAGGGGAAGGCAAGGAGAATGTACTTTCCAAGGATGAGGAGGAAGTGAGGAGCCGCCAGTTGCCTGGGTCCAGTTCATGGGCCGATCTGTGGTCATGTCTTCTTGATGACCTTCTCCAGCTATGATATTTAGATTGATTGCTTGAGAACATTAGGTATAATAACGTACTGTGTAAGTTTGAAGTGATAACTGCTAAAAATATAACTTGGAGATTTTTTAGGTGGCAAAATATACATAATGTGGTCATAAAGGACATTCAACCTAATAGGACTTTAAAAAACATATTCTTTTCCTACAAGTGATAAGCCTTTATTTCAAAACTGTACTTTTAAAAGCAAATATTGGTCTTTCTAGTTCTTTGAGAGGAATAAAAACACCGGTGTTTGTGTTTGATTCTCCAGTATTGACTCCACAACGGCAGACAGATCATCTCTAGAGCCTTTGTGTTCCTGTGTTAGAAACCAAAGAACACAGTTCAAAAAACAGTGTGAATCTTGAGGTCTTATACTTGAAGAAGAAAATAAACATTGGTAACCCAATTTGAATGTAAACTGTGTAAACTTCAGGTATAATCCTTTTCTTCACATTTTGCTGTTTTATTACTTAATCCTGACTGTAATTGTAAAATTACTTATAAGTGGTGTTTACATTATTATATATGTTAGGGAAAGTTTTATGAAAGGAAAAGAACATATGGATGTTTTAAACCAGGAGATGGAGACTGCTTGGTAAACATGGGAAGAGATTATTTTGGTTTATTAAAGGAAAGGAGAAACAACACTAATGAAGAGCTTGCAAGAGACTTGAGAGAGCTAAAGGTAGAAAAGAACATTAGAAGAGTGATAAAATTGACACAGGCTTCTTAGAACATAGATTTGTTGAACATTTTTAAAAAGAATAAATGACTAATTTTATATCTGAGGAAATTTTAGTCAATAGCTTCTTATTTGTGCAGAGGAGAGGAAAGCCATGAGGAAGTGGTAGCAGCTGGTAACAACTCACATGGGGAATTTAGATAATAGTACGTTGAGAAAGGAACTGATCTTTAAAGTGTTAAGGAATTACTGTCAAGAATTGCCCCCAGGCAATTTGAGTAGTGCTTATGATCCAGGCCAACACTTAAAGATACAAGCACTTAACCTTATTTGAACACTATCTAAAAGATCTTATCATTTGTCTCCCACACTTACTCTTCATTATTATGTAAACTCCGTGAGGTTAAGAATTTGTCTTACAGCTGCATTTTCAGTGCCCAGGATAGTGTTTAATAAATGAATTCTTGGACTTCCCTGGTGGCTCAGTATTAAAGAATCCACCTGCCAATGCCGGAGACCTGAGTTCCACCCCTGGGTCTGGAAGATTCCCCTGGAGAAGGAAATGGCCATTCGATCCAGGATTCTTGCTTGGGAAATCCCATGGACAGAAGAGTCTGGTGGGCTTCAGTCCACGGGGTCGCAAAGAGTTGAACATGACTTAGTGATTGAACAAAACGAATTCTAGATATAAACATCAGAGTCCTAAAATACAGCCTCTCGATTTGATATTTAGGACTAATAAATGAAAATCAAATCATATTAAACTTAGCAGGGACCTCAGAGGTCATGCAGTCCACGGTTTCTTTGCTATCCATAGATGGATCTTTGAGGAAGATTTTTGACTACTGTGAGTCTTACCCCAATGTTGGAAAAGACTGTTGTGATTTAGTACTTCTCCTCTCTTCCCTTCTCCATTTCTCTCATGTTTGGGGGCCAAAGAATATAATTTCACTAGTTTTTCAGTGCAACAACACTGATATGGTCCAACCGCCCTCCTAGAAGTTCCTTAAATGGCATATTGTTCCATTGGACCCTTCTAAGAAGGAGCACACTGTTAGTGTGTGCGTCAGTCTGTGTGTCTGTCTGTCTGTCTGTCTCTGTGTCTGTGTTTCATCCAACAAATAAACAGTCATGTGCTAGACTACAGATACAATGTGATAAAACATATGTTCCCTACCCTCACAGGGCCTCCAGTCTGGTAGAATTTTACCAACAAGTGACATATCTAAACTCTTTCCTTGTTCTCTGTATTCTCAAAGCTCTTTGGAAAGAAGCAGAATAATGGGAAAATTAAAAAAAAAAAAAAACAATGGGGTCTAACTTCCAAAGAATGGTGTTAAGACAAATATCCACTTTTTAGTTCACAAAGCCTTTCAATTCAATTTATTTAACAAACACCTAAGGAGTATCGCAAGAGTCGGACAGGACTCAGCGACTAAACCACCACCAAGGAGTATCTCTAGCCCTTGGCTGGAGTCTGAAGAATGAAAGCAAAGTAAGACATAACCCCCTGTTCACATGGGAAAAAAATGCAAATATATAAATATTCTTCAGTGTGATAAGTGCCACGGGTTAACTGTTTTATGAGTGATGAATTCCATTGGAGAATCCTATCTAAGATAAAGTAATTTTTAGACTAAATTAAAATCTGCCTCTTTTAATATCTATTAGTTGATCCCAGTTTTGTCCTCTGAGCTCTTCATGTATTTATTTGACTCATAAACATTTCTTGGGGAACTTGGCAGTGTTCTATAATGTGCCAAGTTCTCTTCATAGGCAAATAGGATATGATTCTTGCCCTCAAGGTTAGGACATAATTCTGCAACATTGAGGAAGTTGCTTAACCTTTCTAAGTTCAGTTTCCTCCTCTGGGAATTGAGGGTAGTGTTAGAACCTATTTCTTAGGATCATTGAGAGGATTGAATGAATAATGCATGTAATGCACTTAATACAGGGACTGGTACTTAGCTTTCAACAAATGTGAGCTATTATTTTTCCTATGTCTAAGGGGGGATCCCAGTAAGCAAATTAGCAGTTTCAGGGTTGATGTGAATGCCTTAATAGACATAGGGTGCTATGGGAATACCCCAGAAGAACACCTCACGTTAGCTAAAGAGGCTAGGGAAACATCCTGCAGGAGGGGACATCTGAACTCCAAGTTGCAGGACTAAATAGTGGGAATGGGAGGGACACAGGCAAAGAGGTGAGGGAAAGCGGTGAGAGAACATGGTGTATTTGGGTTACTTCAGTTGTTTGGACGGGCTAGAAGACTAATTCAAGAGAGAATTAGGATGTAATCCAGTTAGATGTGGCTGTAGGAGAAGAGGTACAGGAGGTGTCAAAGATTAAATGACTGTCTTGAGTAACTGAGCAGAAAGTGATGACCTTGGATTATAGGCAGAATGGATGAGGGCAGGTAAGTACAACTGTAAACATGTTGAGTTTCAGGAAGGCTGGGCACTTGATTCTTCAGATCAAGGGTCTAGAACTGCTCTAGTGCTGCAGATTTGGAATTTGATGACAGGTGTTTATTGAAGCCACCGTATACATATATTGTATAGAGAATGGCCAACACTAAGGCGTGATCAAACAGCTCCTAATGTTGATTGAGAATGAATTTCTGGGCATGTTAGGGGAAAACTGAGAAACAGCATTATCCCAGAAACTAAGAGAGGAGAGAATTTTTTAAAAAAGTCAACAGTCACAAACGCTGAAAGGATAAGAGAAAATTGTTCTTTGGATTAAGCAACTAAGAAATCACTGGTCAAAGGCTTTCCTGGTGGTCCAGTAGTTAAGAATCTACCTACCAATGCAGGGAACACAGGTTCAATCCCTGCTCTGGGAAGATTCCACATACCAAGAGACAACGAAGTGCATGTGCCACAACTGCTGAAGCCTGCACACCCTTGAGCCCATTCTCCACAAGAGAACCCACCACAACAAAAAGCCTGCACACAGCTACTAGAGAGTAGCCCTCCACTCGCCACAGCTAGAGAAAGCCCGAGCTCAGCAGCAAAGACCCGGGGCAGCCAGTCAATCAATAAAAATCTGAAGGAAAAAAGAGCTGAAGATACAGAATACAGCATAAATAATAGTAAAAGGGTTTTCTGAGACGGCAGAAGAGGTCACATGCTGTGGAGGAAAGTGTCTTAAACAAGGGAAAAAATACCTCTTCCACTCCAAGATGTACTTGTGGAAAGAGAAAGTGGACTTGAGTTGTCTGAGGAGATCTCTGAGGCCGTGTCATCTTTTGAGAGTTGATAAGGGGAGTGGGGACAAGACTGAGGTGCAGGAGCTCAAAAAGTTAAAAACAGGAGAAACCTAGAAAGTGTGCAAATGGCAACATTGCCATTTGGGCCCCTGTGCTTTTTCTGTCTCCCTTTAGTGGTGGAGGCACCCACAACGCGCTACACTAGACGAGGTCTGACAGTGCAGTGTAAGGTGAGACGACTGTTTACCTTCAACTGTCCAGTTTCTTTGTTTAGAATCTTAGACTTTTACTAATGTAGCCCATGATTGGATGAGCTATTTTTAACAGCTATTTCCTACTGAAAAACCAAGAAAAAGCATTTCACCCGAAGCCAGAGTCAGTAATGATTACTGTTCAAAAGAATAAACTACTTATAAAAATCAAGAATTAATTCAGAAATTGTTCAAGTTTAAAGGAAAACCCTTCTAAATATTGATGTTTTCAGCATAGTGACAGACACGAGGAAGAATTAGTTGAAAAAGTAGTTGGTTTGGTGAATGCTTAAAAATATCTATGTAATGTTGAATGCAGATGTCATAGACATCAAATAAGCATACTATACAGATACGCCATTATTCCCAACTGTCAGTCACTTAGTGTGAAACTACAGTAGATTAAACCATAGATAGGTTTTGTTTTCCAAAATATTTTAAAGTGCTTTATTCTCTAACCATTCCCTATTATCCTGCACCTGGCCACTTGACACTCTTATATTAACTCCTTCACTTCTGAACCCATTTGAGTTTGTTGCTCCAGCTCTACCGTGCTCTACAATTTATGAGTTATTAATAACTAGATCAGCTGAAAGTTATTTTAAAAAAATTGGGGTGGGGGCCGTATGCTTGGCGTATAGGGTCTTAGTGGATTGAACCCACAACCCCTGCATTAGAAGTGCAGAGTCTTAACCAGTAGATGACTAGGGAAGTCCAAGATCAGCTGAAAGTTATAGCCATCGTATTATGTTAACCTTAATAGAGCGGCTTTTACTGAATTGCTATCTTGTGTATAATCACCGGCTTGTATTGAGGGATACAATAATAAAATATGTTCATAAAACACGTAGTTGTGGTCACTCTAAGTGGGATGAGTGTACACTTTCGTTTTGAGGGGACAGTTTCAGTTTACACCTGTTGTCCTGCTACGTTGTCTGCTAGTTCCCCTTTCACACTCAAAAAATGCCACAGTTATATGGTCTCAATGTTCTTTTCATTATACAGTGCTCTTTTTATGAGGTTTTGTGAGAGACTTTTGATCCTGTTCATGGTGATCAGTCATATCAGTGCTTCTTCTGAGCAGCTGGGTTGTTTTTATTATTTACACATGGTGACTCATAACTACTCAAATAGCCCTTTTAAGGTTGACCTTAGGAAGTTTGGGGTCAGATTTGCCACCTGCCGCATCACAAACTCAATGGTGTGCATTTTTATTTTAATCTCATTCTTTTGTTTTTCCTTTCTGTTTTTGTCCTGTTCCTTTTTTTCCTCACCTATTTCTAACTTATATCTTGAATTTTATGCATCCTTGGCAGCTATCTTGAACTATTTTTGAGACGTGGCTGTGAAAAGAAGCACAAAACAAACAGATTGCTTCTAGAACTTATCTGATATGCTTCAATGACTGAAAACAGCTCTTTTTTTACCATGAGTGTTAAATGTTTTCCATTTTTTATCTATTTCTTTGATCCAGGATGTTTTGAATAGATGGGCAGATTCTGATGTAGTTTGATACACTGTTAAGAGATGAAGCTACTATACTTCCAAGTTGATCTCTGATCAGTCTGCCACTTAAAAAATATATAACTGATAACATTTTTCAAATGGGTCCATTGCAAAGCTTGAATAGGGAGGCAATCCAGCTTAATGAGAAAAAAACACCCCAAAATTTATCATCAGACAAGTCCTATTATTCTCCTTGTCTAAATCCTAGGTGTTTCACCTGTGGCTTAGAGATACTATAACCCAATTCCTAGAGTAACTGAGGCAACATATTCACAGCGCCTCTGCCAATAATTAAATGCATAGTGAATTTTACCTACTATTGTTGTTATTATCTTTATGATTTACAAATCACTAATGGTTTTGCACTTAGTAAGAATGCTGGATGTTTTTCTTTTTTAGCAAAAAGAGAAAGAAAAAAAAGTGTTTGAAGGACTTCCCTGGTAATAAAGTGGTTAAGGCTCCTTGCTCCCAATGCAGAGGGCAGAAGGCTGATCCCTAGTCAGAGAACTAAGATCCCATATGTCACACAGTGGGGCAAAAAAAAAGAGAGGGGGAGTTGAAAGTTAAACTATTTATGACTTATCTGCTGACACTGTAGCACGCTAGATATTTTTGAAAAGACTCCCATAGCTGAATACCTAGACACTGGATAAAGTACAATACACAAATATACTTTCAAATGCATGGTGGAGGACATCCCTGATGGTCCAGTGGTTAAGATGTGCCTGCCAGTGCAGGGGACATGGATTTGATCCCTGATCCAGGAAGATTCCATATCACAGGGCAACTGAACCCTCGAGCTGCAACTACTGAAGCCCGCACACCCAAGAGCCTGTGGTCTGCAACAAGAGAAGCCCCTGCAAAGAGAAGCCCTTCACACCACAAGTGGAGAGGAGCCCCCACTTGCTGCAACGAGAGAAAAAGCCCTCGTGCAGCACTCAAGACCCAGTGCAGTCGAGAGGGAAAAAAAGCATTGTGGAGCTTTCAAGAAAGTAAGGAAAACCCTCAAGATTTCTACCTATCCCCAACAAAAATAAAGCAGCAACCTGAAAACAAGAAGTATTGAAATGAGAAATTGTGGCTACTTTAGGGGCATATGCCAAGATAGGAACCTAGAGTCTTAGATATTTAACATTAGTGAAAAGTGAAAGTGAAAGTTGCTCAGTTGTGTCCAACTCTTTGTGACCCCCACGGACTTACACAGTCCATGGAATTCTCCAGGCCAGAATACTGGAGTGGGTAGCCATTCCCCTCTCCAGGGGATCATCCCAACACAGGACTCAAACCAGGGTCTCCTGGATTGCAGGCAGATTCTTAACCAACTGAGCTATCAGGGAAGAAAGAAGCATATGAAGGCTCTCAATTTCAAAAATGTATC
The DNA here is from genome assembly GCF_002263795.3 of Bos taurus. Classification (NCBI taxonomy): domain Eukaryota; kingdom Metazoa; phylum Chordata; class Mammalia; order Artiodactyla; family Bovidae; genus Bos; species Bos taurus. The sequence goes on from NC_037332.1 coordinate 34,545,609, forward strand.
TTTTAAAAGACTGGGAAGATACCAACACATTAAAAGTGAGATGAGCTACCAGGGTCTTCCCAACCCAGGGGTTGAACCTGTGTCTCCTGCGGTTCCTCTGTTGCAGGCAGGTTCTTTACCACTGAGCCACTGGGGAAGCCCTTAAAAAGCAATAAGAAGGTTAAATAGTGGATTAGGCACAGTAGAAGAGAGAATTAATGAATTTTAAGATGAACCAAAGATATTACCCTGAATGAATCATAATTTTAAGCAGATGAAAAACATGAAAGAAAAGTAAAGGGACATGAAGGATGGAATGAGAAAGAGAATAGAGAAAACGGGGAAATGAAATACATTAAGTTTTCCAGAAATGAGGAAAACATCTTTTCTCAGGTTCAGGGGGAGCCCAGTGACTTCCAAAGGGGATAAATATAATTAGAAATTCAGAGACTTCTCTGGTGGCCCAGTGATTAAGACTCCACACTTCCATTTCAGGGGTCATGGGTTTGACCCCTAGCTGGGAAACATATCCTGCATGCCACTTTGGCATGGCCCTCCAAAAAGAAGAAATCCACACTTAAATACATTGTAATGAAATTGAGAATCCCTTAGACTGCAAGGAGATCAAACTAGTCAATCCTAAAGGAAATCAGTCATGAATATTCATTGGAAGGACTGACGTTGAAGCTGAAACTTCAATACTTTGGCCACCTGATGTGAAGAACTGACTCACTGGAAAAAACTCAGATGCTGGGAAAGATTGAAGGCAGGAGGAGAAGGGGACAACAGAGGATGAGATGGTTGGATGGCATCACCAACTCAATGGACATGAGTTTGAGCAAGCTCTGGGAGTTGGTAATGGACAGGAAAGCCTGGCTGCTTCCAGTCCATGGGGGTCTCAGAGTCAGACCCCACTGAGCGACTGAACCCACTGACTGACCCGCTCCAACAAATAGATACATTGGTAGCAAGCCAGAGAAAGGAAGATCACCTTCAAAAGGGCAACAAATAGATTAACAGCAGGCTTATTGACAGCAACTATAGAAATCAGAGGACAGTGAAATAATATCTTAAAAGTACTAATAGAAGATAACTTTCAACTTAGAACTGTGTAGCTGGCAAAATTCTCAAAAATGAAAGTTGGTATACATGTGCAATTATTTAAGCACTGATTGTGAAAGTATCCAAATAAGCCAATCAAACCCAGGGGACACAAATTATTTTGCTGTTTCTTCCTATAGGTTTTGTAAGTTTGACACTATAATTTAAAAGCCCTAAACATGAAATATATAAAAATCAGAGGACAGTAAAACAATATTTTCAAAGTACTAATAGAAGATAACTTTCAACTTAGAACTGTGTACCTGGCATGCCCAAAAATTTACATACTGAATCCTTGACACTACAATTGAAATATTCTAAGCATAGAATATACGAAAAATACAAGCACGTATATCTCTATCTACGTCCATTTTTATATGGCCAAGAAAAGAAAATATTAAAAATTAAGCTGTTCTTTTTAAATAGCTGAGAGTCCTTGTTTGGAGGAAGTAATACTGAGGTTGTAACAATACGAGGTAGAAGTTAGGAACTAATTTTAGCTTCTAAAAACCATGGTGAAATGGAAAAGAAAAGAAAACTTTTCTGTGCAGGATAAATATTCCTAGTAATAATTTTTCTATCGCATGTCTCTTTTTGGAACCTATGATGCTCTCTTTTTAAATATTTCTGCTTATATATTAGATCAATAAAAACATACAACATTAATTTTGTAGAACACTATGTAAAATTTATAGGCCAGGTCTATAAGCAATCAGGTGTAATACACACCACAGTAACTCAGGAAAATTGTGTCAGTTTTGTCCTAGTAGATTTACAGGATAGTTAGATGCAAGATTTCGTCTGAAAAACATGATAAACACTTCATTTGAGATAAGCTATGGTTTTGGTATTAGCAAGACTTTTAGCGGTTTATTCATCTATGAATCAGTTCAGTTCAGTTGCTCAGTCATGTCTGACACTTTGCGACCCCAAGGACTGCAGCATGCCAGGCTCCCTGTCCATCACCAATTCTTGGAGTCTACTCAAACTCATGTCGATGGCTGATGATGCCATCCGACCATCTCATCCTCTGTTGTCCCCTTCTCCCGCCTTCAATCTTTCCCAGCATCAGAATCTTTTCCAATGAGTCAGTTCTTCGCATCAGGTGTCCAAAGTATTGGAGTTTCAGCTCCAGCATCAGCCATTCCAATGATTACTCAGGACTGATTTCCTTCAGGATGGACTGGTTGGATCGCCTTGCAGTCCAAGGGACTCTCAAGAGTCTTCTCCAACACCACAGTTCAAAAGCATCAATTCTTCAGTGCTCAGCTTTCTTTATAGGTCAACTCTCACATCCATACATGACTACTGGAAAAACCATAGCTTTGACTAGACAGACCTTTGTTGGCAATGTACTGTCTCTGCTTTTTAATATGCTGCCTAGGTTGATCATAGCTTTTCTTCCAAGGAGCAGGCGTCTTTTAATTTCATGGTTGCAGTCACCATCTGCAGTGATTTTGGAGCCCCCAAAAATAAAGTCTGCCACTGTTTCCCCATCTATTTCCCATGACCTGATGGGATCAGATGCCATGATTTTCGTTTTCTGAATGTTGAGCTGTAAGCCAAGTTTTTCACTCTCCTCTTTCACTTTCATCATGAGGCTCTAGTTTTTCTTTGCTTTCTGCCATGAGGGTGGTGTCATCTGCATATCTGAGGTTATTGATATTTCTCCCAGCAATCTTGATTCCAGCTTGTGCTTCCTCCAGCCCAGTGTTTCTCATGATGTATTCTGCATATAAGTTAAATAAGCGGATGACAGTATACAGCCCACCAGGCTCCTCCGTCCATGGGATTCTCCAGGCAAGAATACTGGAGTGGGTTGCCATTTCCTTCTCCAGGGGAACTTCCCAACCCAGGGATCAAACCCAGGTCTCCTGCATTGCAGGCAGCAGCTTTAACCTCTGAGCCACCAGGGAAACCCATACAGCCTTTACGTACTCCTTTTCCTATTTGGAACCGGTGTGTTGTTCCATGTCCACTTCTAACCATTGCTTCCTGACCTGTATACAGATTTCTCAAGAGGCAGGTCAGATGGTCTGGTATTCCCATCTCTTTCAGAATTTTCCACAGTTTATTGTGATCCACACAGTCAAAGGTTTTGCAATAGTCAATAAAGCAGAAATAGTTGTTTTTCTGGAACTCTCTTGCTTTTTCAATGATCCAGTGGATGTTGACAATTGATCTCTGGTTCCTCTGCCTTTTCTAAAACCAGCTTGAACATCTGGAAGTTCACGGTTCATGTGTTGTTGAAGCCTGGCTTGGAGAATTTTGAGCATTACTTTACTAGCGTAAATCTTTAATCCAGTTTTCTGTTTTTGAGCTTGTGTTCCCTCCCTATTGTTTGACCTGAGGCCAAATTATGGTGGAGGTAATGAAGATAATGGCGACCTCCTTCAAAAGGTCACATGCATGCATTGCTGCAGTCAGTGCCCCTGACCCTGCAGCAAGCCACCATCAACCCATGCCTCTGCTGGAGACTTCTGGAAACTCACAGGCAAGTCTGGGGCAGTCTCTTGTCACTGCTCCTTTCTGCTGGGTCCTGGTACACAGAAGGTTCTGTGTGCCCTCCAAGAGTCTGTTTCCCCAGTCCTGTGTAAATTCTGGCAGCTCTATGGTGGGATTAATGGTGACCTCCTCCAAGAGGGCTTATGCCATACCCAGGTCTGCTGCACCCAGAGCCCCTGCCCGTGCAGCAGGCCACTGCTAACCTGTACCTTCGCAGGAGACACTGAAACACAGCTCTGGCTCAGTCTCTGTGGGGTATCTGGGTCCTGGTGCGCACAAGGTTTGTTTGAGCCACCTGAGCATCTCTGGCGGGTAAGGGGTTTAATTCTAAACGCGATTTCGCCCCTCCTACTATCTTGCTGGGGCTTCTCCTTTGCCCGTGGATGTGGGATATCTTTTTTTGTTGGGATCCAACATTCTCCAGTTGACTGTTGTTCAGCAGTGAGTTGTAGTTTTGGAATTATTGCAGAATATGAGCGCACGTCTCTCTATTCTACTGTCTTATACCACAAATCTTAAAGAGATGGGAATACCAGACCATCTGATCTGTCTCTTGAGAAACCTATATGCAGGTCAGGAAGCAACAGTTAGAACTGGACATGGAACAACAGACTGGTTCCAAATAGGAAAAGGAGTACGTCAAAGCTGTATATCAGATTCCTTCACTTGGGCTGCTATCCCATCCCTGGGGCTTGAGCAGGCTTGGGTCCCACTGCTGGACTGGAGTGTGGTCAAGACAGCATGGCACGGTGCCCTTCACTGAACACTTTTTAAACGTCTACTGTCTGCTGTGTTCTGGCTGGGACCATAGTCCCGAGACATCTATGAATATGGTTAGATAATTCTTTGTAGTAGTAGAAACTATCTTGCTTACTCAGCTGGAACTTAAAGTAGGCACTTTCTAGAGTTTTCTTCTGGATACCTTTTTTCAAGGGATTGTAAAATGTGAGGAAGAATCAAAAAAATGTGCTTCTGGTCTTTACTGTTAATGTTATGTGCACATCTTAGTGGCTGGGAGGAAGTACACAAAGAGAACTTTCTATCTCTTAGGTAACATGACTCTCTAATTTGATGTGATGCTTGGAGATATTTTAATGGTGACAGGGTGCCTGCACAGGGTCCAATATATCGTTGGACCGAGGTTTTTCCTAACGTTATCAATGAAGATTCTAGGTTAAACTTTCAATTCTCTAGTAGCAACAGTAAGAGGCCCAGGAATTTAACAAGCAGAACATTGAAAAACAGGAAACAAAAACAAAACATAGGTGTAGAGCAGCAATGTTCAAGAAATGAAGTGGATACTCTTTCAAATTCCAGAGCCTGGCCCCTTTGTGGCTATTATTTGGGGTCCTTGGCAAGATGCTCGCAAAAGTCAACTCCTTTGAGCCCTCTGAATTCAGGATCTGTGGTATCAAATATTATGTTCACACTGAACAGTATTGAGGGAGGTGGGGCATGGGGAATTGGATGAAGGTGGTCAAAAGGTACAAACTTCCCGTTATAAAAAGTACTGAGTAGTGCATAATATGACTGATGTGTGGTATGTTATGTTATGTATGAGGTATGGTATATTTGAAAGTTGCTAAGAGAGTAAATCCTGAAAGTTCTCATCACAAGGGAAAAAAACCACTTTTTTGTTGTGGGGGGGAACTATATGAGGTGATGGATGTTGACTAAACTCTTGTGTCAGTCATTTCACACTAATATATGTCAAGTCATTGTACTCTGTATCTTAAAGTCACACAGTGCTATATGTCAATTATATTTCAATAAAACTGGAGGGAAAGAGAAGATGTGACATATACGTGTGTATAGACACACACACACACACATACCACACAATGGAATATTATTCAGCTTTAAAAAATAAAAGGGAAATCCTGCCATTTGCTATAACATGGATCAATCTAGAGGACCTTATGCTAACTGAAGTAAGCCAGACACAAAGATACAAATACTGCATGACCTGCCATAGGTGTGAAATCTAAAATAGTCAAACTCATAGAAGCAGAGAGTAGAAGGGTAATTACCTGGGACCATAAACTGGGAGGGGAAAATAGGGAAATGTTAGTCAAGGGTTTTAAAATGTTAGTTATACAAGATGAACAAATTTTGGAGATATAATGAAGAGCAATGTGACTATATACTGTATACTTGAAATTTGCTAAATAGGTAGATCTTAAGTGTTCTTGCTACAAAATTAAAAAAAGAAATAACAATGTGAAATGATGTTACTGTCTTTGATTAATAAGTTTGATTGTGATGATTACTGCACAATGTTTATGTCAAGTTATACATCTAAATATATAGTGTTAGTTGTTCAATCAAGTCTGACTCTTTGTACCCCCACGGACCATAGCCTGCTAGGCTCTTCTGTCTGTTGGATTTCCCAGGCAAGAATACTAGAGTGGGTACTATCTCCTTCTCCAGGGGATCTTCCTGATCCAGGGATCGAACCTGGTCTCCTGCATTGCAGGCAGATTCTTTATCCTCTGAGACACCAAGGAAGTCCCATTTGTCAATTATATCTCAATGTAGTTGGAACATTTTTAAAAAAACATTTTGACAGTAAATAGAAACTAATATGGGCTTTCCCTGGTAGCTCAGTGGTAATGAATCTGCCTGCCAGTGCAGGAGACATATGTTTAATCTCGGGGTCGGGAAGATGCCCTGGAGAAGGAAATGGCAACCCACTCCGATATCCTTGCTTGGGAAATCCGATAGACAGAGGAGCCTGGTGGGCCACAGTCCATGGGGTCACAAAAGAGTGAGACATATCTTGGCGACTAAACAGCTCAGCAACAACATCCCATCTCATTTCATAAAAGATATTCTTAATTTGAAAAATAGACAGGCTAGTCTCTAAATTAAGGCCTGGCTAAGAAGGCAGAAAACACTATAACATCAAACACATTATTAAGGACAGAGGTGCTTGAGGTATATTTGTCATTAACCATTGCTTTGGACAATTCATCATTACTTTTATGACTCTGCTTTCCTCTCAAACCAAAATGACGATGTCCACAATTTCCTAATTAGCTAAGCATCAAAATTTAACATGTTAGTGTTTGAAAGTGCTCTTATTAAGCCCACACAAAACAGAACAAAGTGAAGAATTCTGCCTGTTTTTTAAAGAGAGAAACTAAAGCCAGTGGGGAAAGACTTGTACTCTATCAAATTTGGATTCTATCCTGAACAAAAGAGACTTTCCCTGAGGGATCAAGAGAATTTGAAACAAAAGAAGCCACACAATTGCAGAAAATTTGAAGTCGTATGCCCTGGAAATGGGAAAGTTAGTTTGTGATTTGAGGCTGAGGAAGAAAATCAAAGTAAAATCTCTGTCAAATGATGTCATCCATTCTGAAATAGATGGCATTTTTTCCTGCTATTTTGAAGCAAGTCATGGAGGAATTTTCAACTACTGCAGTTTCCTTTAGTATGCCACTGAACCAAACGAGTACTGACAGGTCCGAGGGCAGCGACTTCTGGTTTCCATCTATTATGTGCATACCATGTCATTCAAAAAACAAAAACACATCTATTTTAAGAACCTCTTTTGGACACTTTAAAAGCAATCAATATCTTTGAAATGGCAAAAACCTTTTTGTCAAGCAAAACTTTAACGGTACTTCTCAACCTTTTCCCATTATGTCGTTGGCACACACAGAAAATAGAATCTTTGTATGGTGAAATGGAACAGATGGCAGCTCAGAGGAGCCTGCCCCCATCCCGTTGTTCCATGGATGGAAGGGAAATGTGCCGGGACACCAGTAACCCGTTCCGGTACGAAGGCTAGAATGCTTCACTCTAGAATATCCGTGAAATTTGGTGAAGAAAGAAGCTCCCTGTATCAACAAGTCTCACTCATGGTACTTGTCATCAAAACCTGCTCTAAGTTCTGCCTATAGCTAGGAAAGCCAGTGAGCCCCTTAAAAGAACTTTGTCAAGAAGTGTGAGTATTTGACACTCTTCTCAACTACACAGAAAATTGGTATACTTTCCCTAAGAACAGACTTGAAGAGCTTCATTGCATTTCAAACAAACATTGTATTTTTGCTACTATTCAGGTGTGGGGATAGGGGGACAAAGCCCATTCACGTATTCTTTAGTAAATTACTGAAGTCAGACACGACTGAGCGACTGAACTGAACTGAACTGATGTGAACATTTTGGTGCATACTTCATGTGCACTTTCCTGGAGAGAACATCTATGATGGGTTTTTTAAAATGATTTTACTTATTTATGTATTTATTTTTGGCTGTGCTGGGTCTTCATTGCTATGCTGGCTTTTCTCTAGTTGCACTGAGCAGGAGCTAGTCTCTAGTTGCAGTGTGTGGGCTTCTCATTGCTGTGGCTCCTCTTGTTGTGGAGTATATGGGTTCTAGGGTATGAGGGCTCAGTAGTTGCGGCTCCCGGGCTCTATCGCACACGTTCAATAGTTGTGGCACACAGGCTTATTTGCTGCTCGGCATATGGGATCTTCTAGATCAGGGATCCTGCATTGGCAGGTGGCTTTACCATTGACCCACCAGGGAAGCCTCTGGATCCTTTTATTTTTTTTAATTAATTAATTAATTTATTTATTTATTTATTTTACTTTACAATATTGTATTGGTTTTGCCATACATCAACATGCATCCGCCACGGGTGTGCATGTGTTCCCCATCCTGTACCCCCCTCCCACGTCCCTCCCCGTACCATCCCTCTGGGTCATCCCCGTGCACCAGCCCCAAGCTTCCTGTATCCTGCATCGAACCTGGACTGGCTTTGATTTGATTCACATTAGAGTCTACCTCTACATACTCCACCTCAAAGTTTATGGATTACTAAGAGTAAGTAGTAGTAGTAGTGTTAGTCACTCAGCTGTCTGACTCTTTAAAACTCCATGGACTGTAGCCTCCCAGGGTCCTCTGTCCATGGAATTCTCCAGGCAAGAATACTGGAGGGAGTTGCCATTTCCTACTCCAGGGATCTTCCCTATCAAGGTATTGCAGACAAGATTCTTTACCATCTGAGCCCCCAGGGAAGCTGTATCAGAATACAATTGATGAGAGAGGAGTTGCCTAAAAACTGTACGAAGTTCTTTGCCTTTCCCTACACAGTGTAGTTGTAAGGAGAAGATGAAGTGTGCACAGTACTGGTTTTACTACTGACTTTGCTTTGCCTTACTTTTCTCTTCCTCTTCAAGTTTTGGTTGAAGGGCTTAGCAAGACATAAAATAATAAAGTTGAAAACTGTGACTGAAAGCTCTGTCACCACTGACTCTGTTTAGGACATGGGTATTTCTCTAACAAACTCTTTTTCTACATCAAAGTGATGTATTTATTGCACCATCAAATCTGCCTTTTCTGTAAAACAAACATTGTAACTAAAGCTCATATTTATTGCACACTTACTATGTGCTGGGCACTGTATTGAGGACTTTAGAGTAATCTCATTTAACCATCACAACAGTCCTATGAAGGAGGTACGGAAATTATCCCTGCTATACAGATGAGAAAGTCGGACTAAGAGATGGTTAAGTATTTTATTCCCATCATGTGAAACTAGATGTCCATCCTGGCAGCCTGGACTCAAACCCAACACTGTTGATCAATTCAGGTTCTTTTATTTAAGGACGTGATAGTGGCAAGGAGCTATCTTCTTCCTCTTCTATGTTAACAAAGGCAGTGTCATATTTTTTCAGTTGGCTAGTAAGAACTTTGGGAAACAAACATCTTACTTTCCTAAAGCCTTTGTGTGTGTGTGTGTGTGTGTGTGTGCTTAACATGTAAGATTAATTCCTAGTTTGTGTAGCTGTTAATAAAATGTGAGTCAGAATTTAAGGCTGGTGTGTCCTACAATACCATTTTAATCCATGTTTTTTTCATCTTAATAGGATGCATTTCAGGTATATTTTGGGTTTTATCATAAATATCCTTCTTGACTTTAAAAGGTCGATGCCAAGTAGAGGTTTTCCAAAATTAGGATTTTTTTTAGATTTGGCATAATATCAGTAGGATTATTTACTATTCCTCTGAGAATAATTGAAAAGATCACAATAGTATAGTTTCCATTTTTCCCTTCCAGGCCTTTATATAATTGTTGAATATGTTTTCTTATATGCATATTAAATTTATACATATATTATTTAGGTCTACTTACAGTATAAATCCACAGTAGTGTCAAATTTTAGTTTAAACAGAATTTTAATGCATAGAGCTTTACATACAAACAAATATTAACTTTTGGAGTTTATATTATGTGCCTTATAACATTATTTATACATTATATATAACATTATTATAACAGAGGATGAGATGGTTGGATGGCATCACCGACTGGATGGACACGAGTTTGAGCAAGCTCCAGAGTTGGTGATGGACAGGGAAGCCTGGCGTGCTGCAATCCATGGGGTCGCAAAGAGTCGGACACAACTGAGCAACTGAACTGAGCTGAATTATGTGCCTTGCCTCATTGAATAGTTTAAAAGTAGCATTTTGTACAAAACTAGCATTTTTTATAAAACACACCAGAATAAAGCCACCCCAAGACACTCAAAAAGAGCTGATACACACTATTTTAATAAAAATTAACTTAAAGTGCAATAAAGATGAACATAGAAGTATGAAGTTAACACATGTACACACACACAAACTTAGAATGTATTATAAGACACTCTATATCTTCATCTTCATCTTCATTATGATCTTTTAATTACATTTCTGGCTCTTTTCTTACCATTGGCTTGGCAATTGATGGATTCCGTCATGACTATTCTGTCATAGCTGTGACTTGCTGTCTTGCCAGAGCACATACACTACTTCAGTTCAGTTCAGTTCAGTTCAGTCACTCAGTCGTGTCTGACTCTTTACGACCCCATGAATCGCAGCATGCCAGGCCTCCCTGTCCATCACCAACTCCTGGAGTCCACCCAAACCCATGTTCATTGAGTTGGTGATGCCATCCAACCATATCATCCTCTGTCATCCCCTTCTCCTCCTGCCCTCAATCTTTCCCAACATCGGGGTCTTTGCCAATGAGTCAGCTCTTCGCAACAGGTGGCCAAAGGATTGAAGTTTCAGCCTCAGCATCAGTCCTTCCAATGAACACCCAGGACTGATCTCCTTTAGGATGGACTGGTTGGATCTCCTTGCAGTCCAAGGGACTCTCAAGAGTCTTCTCCAACACCGCAGTTCAAAAGCATCAATTCTTCGGCGCTCAGCTTTCTTCACCATCCAACTCTCACATCCATACATGACTACTGGAAAAACCATAGCCTTGACTAGACGGACCTTTGTTGGCAAAGTAATGTCTCTGCTTTTGAATATGCTATCTAGGTTGGTCCTAACTTTTCTTCCAAGGAGTAAGCGTCTTTTAATTTCATGGCTGCAATTACCATCTGCATACACTACTACACAGCCCCAAAATCTGCTGCCATGTAGCATGTTGTCTCCTTTTTCACAGACTCAGGAGAAGTGGAGGGAAGTCACTGAAAATGGCCATTTAATAGCCCAATATCACAAACTAATAACATGAACTTGACTTCGACTTTCATCCTCATCACTGACGATGTAAGTATGAAGTAAGTCATCACATTAGATCTATGGGTTAAAAAGGGGAGATGCACACCAATATACATAATGTATCCAATGAAATGTAATTCCTTTTTTTTTTAAGCTATGGAGATCTAAAAATACACATAAATACAATATTTTATTTGATTTGCACATTAAATTTTCTAGGCACATGAGGAGTATCTGTTAGCAACTGATTTCTCTTAAAAGTAAGAATTTGGCATGCTGATCTGGCTTGCATAATTTCTAAGAAAGAGGCTCATGATGGTATTATTCCTAAGAAAAATAGCATGAATTCTGAGTTATTTTTAAGATAGGGAACATATGGTATTGTGTTTTATATTCTCCACATATTGTGAGGCACGCCTCCCAATACTGCATGTGGAGTAGGTACTCACTTATTTGTTAAATACCTAAATCAGTAGGCCTCTGATAGAGGCCTTTTCCTTTTTACTTGCTTTACACGTCTCCAATATGCTTCTTTTAAACTTAATTATTGATTGACTTTATTTACTATATTTGGAGCAATTCTTTCAAAAAATTAAAACATCAGAGTCCTTACTATGACATCTGAGTCTCAGAGATTTCCGTATTTTTGTGGTGACATATATAGGGCAGGCCACTGTGATGCTCCATCACTCACCTTTCCCTCTGATGAACAAAATGGTTTTGGCAAAGTTAAGACTCACACAGGATTTAACTGTTTAAGTGCTTTTTGTTTGTTTCTTTCTGTCCTCATTCCATAGATGAACTCAAGAATTTGGGCAAGTTAAATACCCACATTATAGTGCCAGGTGCATAGATATAAATAGGTGCTCAATAAATACTGCATTTGATATAAAATGTTAAAATGGGTGGGGCAAGATTTACTCTATTAAATGTGACCTATCATATTGTGTTCCTCCTGAGGTTCTCGTGGATCCTTTTTCCTTATTTATTATAATTCCTTATTCTTTTAAAACTTTCAGTTCAAAACAGTGACTTGCATTTATGAAGTGAAAGTCATTCAGGTATGTCTGACTTTGGTGACCCCAAGGACTATACAGTCCATGGAATTTTCCAGGCCAGGATACTGGAGTGGGTAGCCATTCCGTTCATCCAGGGGATCTTCCCAACCCAGGAATTGAACTCAGGCCTTCCATATTACAGGCGGATTCTTTACCAGCTGAGCCACTAAGGAAGCCCTCAGAACTGAAGCATGGCATCTTTTCATCTTCTTTCTTGTTCCCGTTGCTGTGGAAATGAAGATGTTAATATATTTACAGAGCTGCCTTGGATGGTTTCACAGGTTGAGCCATGGACATTTCCAGGGGCTGCTATTCATAGAGACAGCAATACTGAATGAAGCCTCCTATCATAATTTGGGTTCTCCTGAAAGTAGACCCTCAGGCAAGGATTTCAGAGTGAGAGTTTATTTGGAAAGTGGAAAAAACAATACAGCAGGAAGGTGGGGAAGTGACACCAGGAAAAAGGAAGATAGCTAATAAAGGGTACATTATGTAGCCAGTTACTCCAGTGGGTGGCTGAAGCTTGATTCCATGGAATAACTCTGGGAAAGAGTTCAAAACATTCCTCAGAATTGCCCCAACTGCAGGGGGAGGAAGCTGTAGTATTTATATACCAACTGCTAAGATGAGTTATTGGATGAGGACTGTTAGGATGGGTGTGGGAGTGTTGATCCCTTGGCACCTTGGCCTGCTGAAAGCAATGGCTGGCGCTTTCTGTGGTTCTGGGGTGAGGTGGGGAGTGGAGGAATGGAGTCCCCAAAGGCAGTTTCAGACACTGAGAGTAAAAGTTGGCTAGAACACAACAAAAGGCCGGAGCACTACAGAGTCTGCTCCAATTCCCTACAGTTGGGTAGAAACAGTTCTTACAACAGTGTGTGGTACCATGGTGCATTGTGCATATATTTATTTAATCTGATATTTTAATTCCATATCATTAATCTAATTTTTCCTTTTTATTCTTTTGTGTCTTCTAGGCAAGTTATTAAATATTGTTTGTTTATTTGTTTTTATAGTGGCTGGCTATGTTTAGTGTCCAAGTATTATTTAACAGATGTTGCATCACACAATATTATCTGCTTGACTAAATGTACTAAGAGATATCATCCTGACTTTTGACATATAATACACTATAAAAGTTTCTATTTATTACTTCTTTTTTTCTCTGTTGATATCCTAAATGTTTTCTGAATTCAGCTCTATTTAACTCTCTGGGGGATAACCATGGTTTTATTACCTTATATTTCTTTAGCGTTTTTCTTCCCATCACCAACTATTTATTAAAAACGTAATATACAGTCATAATAAAAAGTCAAACTGAATAGAAGAGTATAATCATTACCTTCACTACAGTTCCCCATTACCATCAACCTTCAGAAGAGGCAGACATGCTTAATAATCTGGCTCTGACATTTACTATTTGTGTGACCTTGGACAAGGAATGTTGCCTGTCTGTGCCTCAATTTCCTCAGTTGCAAAACAGGAAAAATAAAGTTCTACACCTCACAGGCATGTTTAGACAATGTATAGATATAATCTAAGCAAAGGTTTTAGGATGAAAGCTAGCATGTAGTGTGTGTGTTTACATATTAGCTATTATTCTGTCTCTTTCCTACATATGTAAGCACACAGGTCAGTTTTTTCCTACACAAATGGAAAGCAATGTAACTTTTTGATTCTAACTTTGGCTTCTACATATACGTGCTTTGTTCTTTTTAACAATTGCATAACATTGGCAGAAAAATTGTTTTAGTTATCCATTATGAACCATTTCATAGTTTGACAATGTTTGTTACTACAAGGTGATTTCCTAAATAAATTGAAAAATGGGATTTTTGCACTATTATATATATTGCCTTTTTATCCTGCCAGATGGTCTGATGTTCAGAATTAGACACACATTTGGAATTTGTTCACTTTATTGTAACAGTCCATATTCCGCTGAATTCTGAAGGTTATTGCCTATGAATACTGGTGTCATAAGATATATAGACATATAATCTATTGTATTAATTAGGATTAGGTTTGTTTACAAGTGATAGTAATCAAATAAGTTAAATAAGAATATTTCTCTCTTATGTAAAAGTATATAAATACTATGTAAATAGTACTGTGGTGCATGTGTGGGTGCTAAGTCGCTTCAGTCATATTGGACTCTTTGCAGCCCTATGGACTATAGCCCGCCAGGCTCCTCTGTCCATGGGATTCTCCAGGCAAGAATACTGGAGTGGGATGCCATGCCCTCCTCCAGGGGATTTTTCCCATCCAGGTATCAAACCCACATTTCCTGTGACTCCTGCAGTGCAGGTGGATTCATTACCTGCTAAACCACTGGGGAAGCCCAAATGGTACTTTTGCTGCTGCTGCTGCTAAGTCGTTTCAGTCATGTCCGACTCTGTGCGACCCCATAGACGGCAGCCCACCAGGCTCCCCTGTCCCTGGGATTCTCCAGGCAAGAACACTGGAGTGGGTTGCCATTTCCTTCTCCAATGCATCAAAGTGAAAAGTGAAAGAGAAGTCACTCAGTCGTGTCTGACTTTCAGCGACCCCATGGACTGCAGCCCACCAGGCTCTTCCGTCCATGGGACTCTCCAGGCAAGAGTACTGGAGTGGGGTGCCATTGCCTTCTCTGAATGGTACCTTTAGAGTGGTGCAAAACACAACATGTGAAGTCCAAGAAGACTGCTCCAGTTCCAGGCATCACATCTGCATTCCAACAGCAGGAAAGAGACAGGAATAAAGAAAGAGGGCGAAGGAGACATCAACTACATTTATTAAGGTGTGTATTAAAATACACATAAGATAAAATTTGCCATCTTAACCTTTTTAAGTGTATGGTTAGTTTAGTAGTGGCATTAAGTACATTCACATTGTTGTGGATGCATCATTACAATCTATATCCAGATTGGAACAAGGTTATGCTCAAAATCCTTAGAGCTAGGCTTTATCTATATCTATATCCAGATAACTTTTCCATCTTCCCAAACAGAAACTTGCTATTGGGCTGCCGTCTATGGGGTCACACAGAGTTGGACACGACTGAAGTGACTTAGTGGCAGCAGCAGCAATCTCTAAGTCATGTCCAACTCTTTGTGACCCCATGGATCATAGCAAGCCAGGCTCCTCTCTCCTTCACTATCTCCCTGAGTTTGCTCAAATTCATGTCCTTTGAGTAGGTGATGCTGTCTAACAGTCTCATCCTCTGCCACCCCCTTCTCCTTTTGCCTTCAATCTTTCCCAGCATCAGGGTCTTTTCCATTGAGTTAGCTCTTTTCATCAGGTGGCCAAAACATTGGAGCTTCAGCTTCATCAGTCCTTCCAAAAAAATATTCAGGGTTGATTTCCTTTGGGATTGACTAGTTTGATCACCTTGCAGTCCAAGGAACTCTCAAGAGTCTTTTCCAGAACGACAGTTTGAAAGCATCAATTTTGTGGTACTCAGCCTTCTTGGACCATAGTCCAACTCTCACATCCGTACATGACTACTGGAAAAACCATAGCTTTGATTATATGGACCTTTATGCAAAGTGATGTCTCTGCTTTTTAATATGCTGTATAGGTTTGTCATAGCTCCCTGGTGGCTCAGATGGTAAAGAATTTGCCAACAATGCAGAAGGTACAAGTTTGATCCCTGGGTCAGGAGGATCTGCTGCAGAAGGGAAGGGCTACTCATTCTGGTATTCTTGCCTGGAGAATTCCATGGACAGAGGAGCCTGGCAAGCTACAGTCCATGGGGTCACAAAGAGTTGGACACCACTGAAAGACTAACACACACAACACTTCCTAAAAGTGTCTTTTAATTTCATGGCTGCAGTCACCATCCATAGTGATTTTGGAGCCCAAGAAAAGAAAATCTGTCACTGCTTCCACTATCCCCCCTTCTATTAGCCATGAAGTGATGAGACTGGATGCCATGATCTTCGTTTTTTGAATGTTG
Organism: Bos taurus; assembly: GCF_002263795.3. Classification (NCBI taxonomy): domain Eukaryota; kingdom Metazoa; phylum Chordata; class Mammalia; order Artiodactyla; family Bovidae; genus Bos; species Bos taurus. The sequence goes on from NC_037332.1 coordinate 34,561,692, forward strand.
AGTTTCAAGTCAGCTTTTTTACTCCCCTCTTTTACCCCCATCAAGAGAGTCTTTAGCTCTTTTTCACATTGCCATTTGGGTGGTATCATCTGCTATTTGAGATTGTTGAGATTTCTTCTGACAATCTTGATTCCAGCTTGGGATTCATCCAGCCCAGCATATCACTTGATGTACTCTGCATATAAATTAAATAAGCAAGGTGACAATATACAGCCTTGACTACTCCTCTCCCAATTTTGAACCAGTCAGCTGTTCTATATCTGGCTCTAACTGTTGCATCTTGATCTGTGTACAGGTTTCTCAGCAGGCAGGTAAGGTGGTCTGGTATTCCCATCTCTTCAAAAATTTTCCACAGTTTGTTGTGATCTACACAGTCAAAGGCTTTTGCATAGTCAATGATAAATAAGTAGATGATTTTCTGGAATTCCTTTGCTCTCTCCATGATCTAACAAATGTTGGCAATTTGATCTCTGGTTCCTCTGCCTTTTCTAAACCCAGTTTCTACACCTGGAAGTTCTTGGCTCACATACTGCTGAAGCCTAGCTCTAAGGATTTTGAGCATAACCTTGTTCCAAGGAGGGGCAGTGGTAAAGAACTCACCTGCCAATGCAGGAGATGCAGGAGACACGGGTTCAATCCCTGGGTCAGGAAGATCCCCTGGAGATGAAAATGGCAACCCACTCCAATATTCTTGCCTGGAAAATTCCACAAAGAGAGGAGCCTGGTGGGCTATAGTCCATAGGGTCGCAAAGAGTCAGATATGATGGAGCACTCTGCTACTACTTGCTCGCGTGTGAAATGAGCACAGTTGTGCAGTGATTTATACATTCTTTAGCATTGCCCTTCTGTGGGACTGGAATGAAAGCTGACCTTTTTCAGTCCTGTGGCCACTGCTGAATTTTCCAAATTCGCTGACATATTGAGTATAGCACTTTAACAGCATCATCTTTTAGGATTTGAAATAGCACCGCTGGAATTCCATCACCTCCACTAGCTTTGTTTGTAGTTGTGCTTCCTAAGGCCCAGTTGACTTCACACTCCAGCATGTCTGGCTCTAGGTAAGTGACCACACCACCATGGTTATCCAGGTCATTAAGACCTTTCTTGTACGATTCTGTGTATTCTTGCCACCTCTCCTGCTGATCTCTTCTGCTTCTCTTAGGTCCTTACTGTTTTTGTCCTTTATCACGCCCATGCCTGCATGAAATGTTCACTTGATATCTCCAATTTTATTCAGCAGATCTCTAGTCTTTCTCTTTCTATTGTTTTCCTCTATTTCTTTGCATTGTTCATTTTAAAAGTCCTTCTTATCTCTCCTTGCTATTCTCTGGAACTCTGCATTCATTGGGTATATTTTTCCCTTTTTCCCTTGCCTTTTGCTTCTCTTCTTTCCTCAGCTATTTGTAAAGCCTCCTCAGACAATTGCTTTGCCTTCTTGCATTTCTTTTTCTTTGAGACGGTTTTTCTCACTGCCTCCTGTACATCATTGTGAAGTATCATTCATAGTTCTTCAGAAACTCTGTGTACCAGATCTATTTCCTTAAATCTATCCATCACCTCCATTCTATACTCGTTATAAGGGATTTGATTTAACTCATACCAGAACTGCCTAGTGGTTTCGCCTACTTTCTTATCCCCTATTGAATTTTTCAATAAAGCTCATGATCTGAGCCACACACAGCTCCAGGTCTTGTTTTCACTGAGTATATATAGAAGTTCTCCATCTCAGCTGCAAAGAAGATAATCAGTCTGATTTTGATATTAACCATCTGCTGATGTACATGTGTAGAGTCGTCTCTTCTGTTGTTGGAAAAGGGTGTTTGCTATTAACAGCATGTTCCCTTGGCTCTATACCCATTGAAGAATAACTCCTCAGTCTCTCCTCTCCCCAGTGCCTGGAAACCACCATTCTATTTTCTGGCTCTATGAATTTGACTATGCTGTGTACCGTGTATGAGTGGAATCACACTGTAGTTGTCTTTTTGTGATTGGAATTTTTCATTTAACATAATGTGTTCTAGGTTCATCCGTGTTGTAGCATGTGTGCGAATTTCCTTCCTTGTTAAGGCTGAATAAAGTACTACGTTTTGTATATCCATTTATCCAACTTGTGTTGCTTCCACTTTTTGGCTATTGTCAAGAACGCTGCTAAGAAACATAGATGTCCAAATATCTCTTGGAGTCCTTTCTTTTAATTCTTTTAAGTATGTATCCATACGTGGAATTGGTATATCATGTGGTAACTCTATTTGTAACTTTTTGAGAAATTGTCATCCTGCTTTCTATAGCATCCTGCTTTCATTTTGCTTTCATTCCTACCAGTAGTGCACAAGGGTTCTAATTTCTCTGCATCCTCACCAACATTTGTTATTTTCAGGTGTTCTGATAATATCCACTGTAATGCACATGAAGTGATATCTCATGTGGTTTTTCTCTATCATCTCTCTAAAGATTCCTGATGTTGAGTATCTTTTCACGTACTTATTGGCCATTTGTATATCTTCTTTGGAGAGATGTCTACTTAACTCCTTTGTCCATTTTTCAATTGGATTGTTTTCTTCTTGCTGTTTGCCAGTTGTAAGAGTTCTTGATATATTTGGGGCATGAACCCCTTATCAGATACATAATTTGCAAATATTTTTTCCCACTCCACAGGCTGCTGTTTCACTCTGTTGATAGTATCATTTGATGCATAAAAGTATTACATTTTGATATAAACTAATTTATTTGTTTCTTATTTTGTTGCTTGTGCTTTTATGTGGGGAATCATTACCAAATCCAATGTCATGAAGCTTTCCTTCTGTGTTTTCTTTGAAGAGTTTTATAATTTTGCTGTTATATTTAGGTCTTTGATCCATATTAGATTAGCTTTTGTAAATGTGTTAGGTAGGGTCCAGTTTCATTCTTTTGCATATAGATATCTAGTTTCCCCAACACCATTTGCTTAAAAGACTCCAGCTACCCTCTGCAGAAGGTAAACCTCAGTGGCTCAGAGGTTAAAGCGTCTGCCCGCAATGCGGGAGACCTGGATTCCACCTCTGGGTCGGGAAGATCCCCTGGAGAAGGAAATGGCAACCCACTCCAGTATTCTTGCCTGGAGAATCCCATGGATGGAGAAGCCTGGTGGGCTACAGTCCACGGGGTTGCAAAAAGTCAGACACGACTGAGCAACTTCATTTTCACTTTCACTTTCACCCTCTGCATAAAGTCTTGTAAACTGCCAGGTAGCACTTTCATGTACATCCCTCTGGCCAAAACTTAGCCAGAGCGTTATATTTAGCTTCAAGGACTGGCAAATGTAGTTGGTAAAAGCTATTTTGAAAAACAAAATTAAAAAACAGTCTTAAATCTTTTCCTTTTCTTCTTCTATCTTGAAAGAAAGAAAGAAAGTGAAGTCGCTCAGTCGTGTCCGACTGTTTGCGACCCCATGGACTGTAGCCTACCAGGCTCCTCTGTCCATGGGATTTTCCAGGCATTTGTGACCCCATGGACTGTAGCCTACCAGGCTCCTCTGTCTGTGGGATTTTCCAGGCAAGAGTACTGGAGTGGATTGCCATTTCCTTCTCTAGGGGATCTTCCCAAACCAGGGATTGAACCCGGGTCTCCTGCATTGTAGACAGACGCTTTACCATCTGAGCCACCAGGGAAGATCTGTAAAAATAGTGTTGTCTAGTGTACATCCAGGTATCTACATTAATTTTGATAGAACAGTTGCATTTTATGCAAGTATTATATTCTTGAAGGTCTGGTATAATATCCCAATAGGAATAAATATAAAATGAATGGTGGTGGTGGAGGTACTGTGGGCTAGAATACTATTTCAGAGCCTATAAATCTATTACAGTGATATTGATCTTGCAGCTGAGTCACCAGCATTTTTTCTCCATTATCCTTGCCCAGATACTAGACGGTTTTAAAGGTTAAAAATGTGTTGCTGCATTGAAGTGCCGCTGCATGTAAGTGTCTCAGCATCACTTCTGATATTTTGCAGTGAGCCCTATTCCAAACAAACAATACTGCCTGTTGTGGAACTTGACTTCTTCAGAGCAATTTATCACATTTAACTTCTTCCAAAGCTATTAATATGGGAGAGAGTTTTCAAGCACCATTGTGGGCACATGTTTTCAGGCTATTAAAAACAATTTTACATTAGAATAATGGCAAGTGTTAATCTGAAAAATAATCACCAATGATTCCATTCCAAACTATACAAACGGGATGTTCATAAAGGATAGATAGGCATTTCTGTTTGAGCTGCTGTGGTGACAAGAACATGAAAAATATTTACTTGCTTACCAATTCTGAAATTACGTGATTTTTAATAATTGCACAATTCTTGGTATTTTAAAAACAATTCTCAAATTAACATCTAAAATGAGACTTTGTTAATACTTTTATTTTGCTACTAAATCTTTGTATAAAGTGGTTCCCTACTGTATCTAGTGTCTTGGTGAGGTGATGAAAGAAAAACAGATATGTAAAGTGTGTAATCACTAAGTTTAAACGTTTTATTTTATTTTTTTGTAACATAGCAATTTTATTTTTTAAATTTATTTACTTTAATTGGAGGCTAATTACTTTATAATATTGTAGTGGTTTTATTTTTTAAGGAAGACTATTTGCTCTAAAATACTGGGAGTGGAGGTGTGATGAGAAGGGGTTACAGATGAAACAAAACTGGCTATAGGTTGTAATTATTGAAATGATGGGTATCGGGAGTTTATTTTATTATTTTCTTTAGTGTACATTTGAAAATTTCTGTGATGGAAAGTTAAAAGTAAATAAAGAAGGCTTGTTTTGTTAACATGAACTTATACCTAATTGGATTGATTTTCTCTGCCTTTATTTTTTAATCAGAAAAATAGAAAAATGTGGGGAGAGGCAGTGTAACATACATACCTTGGTCAGACGCATCTTTTGAAAGGGACAGGTATTGTTTATAAAATTAGCAACCCTGAAAAAAAAATGAGATTTTCATTGGCTAATTCTAAACTTGAAGACTCAATAGAAACTTCCTGAGAAGGAGGTAACCCTCACTGATATTGAATGCTGAATAAGAATGCTGGCGTCATAGCCTCAGGTGGAGGGTTGTGAATAATTCTTACTGATAGACAGCAACAAGGAAAAGAACTATATTTAATTCCTGGGATTCACCCTCCTAGCTTTCCCTTTAGACTCAGAGAATTAATTGTTTCTTCTGTTCAAAGTGAACTCCTATATCTGAACTGTTGATCACATCTATTACACCTCCTCTGGGATTTTATTACATCAACTTTTCCTGTATTCCTGTTCTCATATACTCAGCCTTTCTATCTACATTTGCTTCCCCATAGCATGACATTGTATTCAGATTTCCTGTAACTTCCCACCTGCCTCTAGCTAAGGCTTCTCTTGCCCACTTTCTCTTTCTATTCCTAAACAACTTTTCAAAAACATTGTATTTACTTGAGTTCTCCAATTTCTTACCTTTGTTCATTGTTCAGTCACAGAATGAGTGATATTGAAATTTTTTGTTGTTGTTTGGTTGCTAAGTAGTGTCTAACTCTTTTCGACCCCAAGGACTATAGCATGCCAGGCTCCTCTGCCCTCCAATATCTTCCAGAATTTGCTCCAATTGATGTCCATTGCATTGGTGATGCTATCTAACCATCTCATCCTCTCCCACCCCATTCTCCTTTCACCTTCAATCTTTGCCAGCATCTGGGTCTTTTCCAGTGAGTCACCTTTATCTTTTATCTTACCTTTAATTTACCATAATTAGACTACAACCATCATATCCCTGCACTGTAATGATGAAGACCACTAACTGCCTAATTAACAAATCCAAAAGCCAGTTTTAAGTCCTTGACTTATTTAATATCTCTAATTTCTTTTTTAAAAAATTTTAAGCAGGCACAGTTTTATGTACTTTATAAATACTAACCCATTTAAGCCCATATCCATCCTATGATATAGGTTTGTTATCTCCATTTTGTAGATAGACACAGGGAGGAAAAAAGATCGACTAATTTGTCCAGGATCACCACTACTCCTATATTCCTTTAATGGTTTTGTTTGATTGACTTGTTCCTGAAATGACCAGCTGGGATAGTCAGGAATGAACCTCCTCTGTGCACCCCTCCTCTACCTCCAATGTATTAATCCCTGGAAACTGTGACTATCTTAGGTTACATGGCCAAGGGGAATTGAGGTTGCAGATACAATTAAGATAACTAATCAGCTGATAGGGAGAATAGCATGGATTATCCAGGTAAACCCACTATAATCACAAGGGTCCTTAAAAAATGAAAGAGTTGGGAATTCCTTGGCAGTCCAGTGGTTAGGGCTCTGTTCTTCCATTTCAGGGAGCATGGGATCAGTCCCTGGTTGGGGAACTATGATTCTATAAGCTGCATGGTGTGTCCAAAAAAAGAACAACAAAAACAAACGTGGAAGGAGGCAGAATAAGAGAGTCAAAAGAAAGTGGTGTGACAACAGAAGCAAGAGCAGAGTGATACGATCTGAGACTTACTGGACCCACTGTTGGTGGCTTTGAAGACAAGAAAAATGCCCAGGAATCCAGGTGGCCTCCAGAAGATGGAAAGGGCAAGGAAGTTAATTCTACCCTAGAGTCTTCAAATAGGAAAGCTACTCTGTACACACCTTGACTTTAGACCAGTGAGGTGTGTCTTGGACTTCTAAACCTATAGAACTGTAAGGTAATAAATGTGCATTGCTTTAAGCTACTAAAGTTGTAATTATTTGTTACAGCAGCAATAGGAAACTCATACAATAGCTTATTTGGTTTGTCCTCCTATTTCTTCGACCATTTCTTCCCGGGATCCTTTCCTGGCTCCCTGTACTCTGGTCCCTTGATGGTTTGTTTTTCTGGAGCTCTGTCTTTAGCACCTCTTGTCATCACATGCATTTCTCTGGATAATATTACCCATTGTCATGATTATGGAGGGCTTCCCAGGTAGCTCACTGGTGAGAATCTGCTTGATAATCTAGGAGATACAGAAGATGAAGGTTTGATATCTGGGTCAGTAAGATCCCCTGAAGGAAGAAATGGCAACCCACTCCAGTATTCTTGCCTGGAAAATTCTGTGGACAGGGGAGCCCCAGTCCTTGGGGCCACAAAGAGTCAGACACAGCTAAGCGACTGAGCATGTACACACGTGTGCATCATTATGACCACTATTGATACTCTCACTTCTAAATCTGTACTTCTGACCCAAACAAAATCTTGCATTTAAGACATATATCCAACAGCTCCCAAGACCTTCTACCTCAAGGCCTACCAAGCTACTCATACATACCCTCCTTCTATAAAGCATCAATTCCTACCATATTTTCTGCCTGAGATCTATATAACTTAAACGAGAAACTCAGAAGTCATTGTTTAATCTTCTCTCTTATTTATTCTTTAAAAACCAAAAGTTGGTAAGTCCCGTTGATGTCACCTCTTTGATATTTCTCCAAACCATTTCCTTTTCACCATCTTCATCCCCACTCTTCTACTCCATTTCTTGCTTGGTTTTCATTAATTTCCTGGACTATAACAACCTCCTGTGACTTTTTGTTTAGCCTGTCACTCACCCCTCCTCAGCTATTTTCCATATAGCCACGAGAGGTACTTTTCAAAACATGAACCTAATCATGTTACTTCGTTGCTTAAAATTATTTACTGTTTACTCACTCTCTCAAATGCAAAACAAGTCAAAATAAGATCTGGCCCCAACCCAACTCCCTAGTCTCATGTGCTCCAGTCATACGGAAATGCTTATGGTTTCCCGACAAGCTGTGCTATTTAATACTTTGTGTTAAATACTTTGCAATACTATTCTTAATGTTTGGAATACTCTCCTTTTCTATCTGCTATCAGCTCAAGTATTATTTCATATGAGAAGCTTTCCTTGCTCCTCCCAGGTAGAATTAAACACTCTCTTTTGTTCTTCTGTACATTTCCGTTAGAGTACCTTTTACTCATTGCTATATTCACTTTCCTGTCCACCTTCCCCATTAAACTGAAGCTCTTGGTAAGTACAAAACAGGTCTTATTCACCTTTATATTCCTAGAATATAGCATAAAGCCTAGAATATATGAGGTATGTATTAATTGTTGAGTGCAATAAAGATATCTTGAGATTTGAGTCAGAGGGAAGCAGTGGTGTAGGGCACCTGGAGAACTCTGTTGCTATTGGAGAATATGGTAAAATATTGAAGCACAAAATGTTATGAACTTGAGATTCATAACCTTTGAGGTCTAGTCACTAATGTAGAAAACTAGTCAGCACTCCCTGTCTAATTCAATGTCTGGTATATAGTGCATGCTTAAGAAATGTGTACAATGAAGGATTGGAAATATACAGGGATGAGGAGGGAGCAGAGACCATGATGGAGGTGGGATTAATTAGGAAGAAGGCATGAAACTTAGGCACTATTTATTGCAAGGAGAAATGTCAAGAGCATAGACATGGAAGGAGGAATGTGGGAGGTAGGAAGGTTAGGGAAACAAGGACTAGAGTACTTGGATACTGTAAAGGGTGCACATAGCAATGAATGACATGAGGGCAAGACAGGGAGACGTGAACATAGAGGGACAATACTGGCAGGCAAGGAGACCCCATGAGATGTCTCAGTGGTCCAGATGTGAGGTAAGTAAGCCCTAGACCAGTAGAGGGTATGGGATCAGAATGGAAAAGAGATGTGTGAAATGAAGGAAGGATTATTGAGAGAATTTCATGAAAAACTCCAGATGGAAAAGAGGGAAAGGAATAAAGATTGATTCCAAGGTTTTGAACCCCAGAGAAAAGACCAAATCACACAAGCATAGAAAAAAGGGCTGTCCCTGCAATAAAATGGAAGCATTTAGCCTTCCCAATTGTTTTATAAGATTGTGATAGAGTTAGGAGGCATCATGACCCTTCTAGAAACCAGATTATGATAAACAGATTCCCCTATGAACTCTGCAATAGTTTAGTGTGATCTACAAAGTAAACATTGCCATAGTTTTCTTTAGTCTTTTCCTTAGTTGCAAAATGAACACGTGATTAATAGAACTTGGAAAACGTGACCAAAGAACAAAGGGAAAAATTATTCATAAAACAATAACAATGAAAATCAAAATTTAGGGGTATATCATTTAGATTACTTTTTGATGTATTAATATGTCTTATACCCTTATGGCAGAAAGTGAAGAGGAACTAAAAAGCTTCTCGATGAACGTGGAAGAGGAGAGTGAAAAAGTTGGCTTATAGCTCAACATTCAGAAAACTAAGATCATGGCATCTGGTCCCATCACTTCATGGGAAATAGATGGGGAAACAGTGGAAACAGTGTCAGACTTTATTTTTTGGGCTCCAAAATCACTGCAGATGGTGATTGCAGCCATGAAATTAAAAGATGCTTACTCCTTGGAAGGAAAATTATGACCAACCTAGATAGCATATTGAAAAGCAGAGACATTACTCTGCCAACAAAGATCAGTCTAGTCAAGGCTATGGTTTTTCCAGTAGTCATGTATGGATGTGAGAGTTGGACTGTGAAGAAAGCTGAGCGCCGAAGAATTGATGCTTTTGAACTGTGGTGTTGGAGAAGACTCTTGAGAGTCCCTTGGACTGCAAAGAGATCCAACCAGTCCATTCTAAAGATCAGTCCTGGGTATTCTTTGGAAGGAATGATGCTAAAGCTGAAACTCCAATACTTTGGCCACCTCATGTAGAGTTGACTCATTGGAAAAGACCCTGATGCTGGGAGGGATTGGGAGCAGGAAGAGAAGGGGGCGACAGAGGATGAGATGGCTGGATGGCATCACTGACTCAATGGACATAAGTTTGAGTGAACTCTGGGAGTTGGTGATGGACAGGGAGGCCTGGTGTGCTGCAATTCATGGGGTCGCAAAGGGTCGGACATGACTGACTGACTGAACTGAACTGAACTGATACCTACTCTTGTTTATAAATGCAAATTTCATAATGTACAGAATTGCTCTTTAAACAGGACTCTCTGTACGTAGGATCTTTCCATTCTAATTCTTCAATTCTACCAATTCCACTCTTCTAAAAGACTCACTGTTAACAGTTTGTGTGAATTTAATTGTGTAGCAAAAGCATTATATAAATAAATATATTTTGTATTTACAAACATACAGTTCCTACATATGTATAGATTTATGCATGTAGTTGACCCTTGAACAACACAGAGGTGAACTGTGTGGGTCCACTTACATGTGGGTTTTTTGCGTTAAATACCACAGTACTATGTGATCTGCAGTTGGTTGAATCTGCAGATGTGGAACCTTGGATAGGAAGGCTGATGGTAAAGTTATATGCAGATTTTCAACTCTGTAAGGTTAGACCCCTAGTCCTCTTATTGTTCAAGGGTCAACTGTATTATGTGCCTATGAATCTCATGCATACATGTACACATAATGTACAGCATGACTATACCACCTGCATGATTCTATATTATATGCATATCAGAAATTATTTTTTACACAATTGCTGAACATTTAGATTTTCATTTTTGCACTTTAAAAAGTAATGAAGAGCATCTTTGCCTTAACTCTGACTTTGGGAATTCTCTTAGTGTTTCATTGTTAAACGTGATACCAGTTTAGATAAAATTCTTTGTCATGGTAAAATAAGCTTCCTCTACCTAAGTTTAATGAGATAGTTTTTCTTTAATTATGAATAGCTGTCACATTCTAGCAAATACCTTTTTGGCTTTATTGAGATTGTATTTCTCCCTTGATTTATAAAAGTGATGAATCATTAACATATTAATAATTCTTCTTATGTTATTGAATTAACCCTTCTCAGTAAATGTTACTTTTTCAATAAGAAACATTAATTAATGTTAAGAAACATTAGTTAAATTTCATTTGCTCACATGTAGGATTTGGAAATCAATCCTGAATATTCTTTGGAAGGACTGATGCTGAAGCTGAAGCTCCAATACTGTGGTGACCTGATGGGAAGAGTCTACTCACTGAAAAAGACCCTGATGCTGGGAAAGATTGAAGGCAAAGGAGAAGGGCACAGCAGAGGATGAGATGGTTGGATGGCATCACCAACTCAATGGACATGGGTTTGAGGAAACTCCAGGAGACAGTGAAGGACAGGGAAGCCTGGCGTGCTGCAGTCCAGGGGGTCGCCAAGAGTCAGACATGACTCAACTGCTGAACAACAACCACCCCAGTTTAATGAGATATTTTTTCTTTAGTTATGAATAGCTGTCACGTTTTAGCCAAAAGATCCTTTTGGCTTTTATTGAGATTTATTACTTCTTTGACTTATGAATGTGGTGAATCGTTAGCATATTAATAATCCTTCCTATATTACTGAACTAACACTCCTTGGTAAATGTTTTTCTTTTAATAAGACACAAATTTCATTTGCTCACATTTAGGATTTGGAACGGAGAAGGCAATGGCACCCCACTCCAGCACTCTTGCCTGGAAAATCCCATGGATGGAGGAGCCTGGTAGGCTGCAGTCCATGGGGTCGCTAAGAGTCAGACACGACTGAGTGACTTCACTTTCACTTTTCACTTTCATGCATTGGAGAAGGAAATGGCAACCCACTCCAGTGTTCTTGCCTGGAGAATCCCAGGGATGGGGGAGCCTGGTGGGCTGCCATCTATGGGGTCGCACAGAGTCGGACATGACTGAAGCGACTTGCAGCAGCAGCAGCAGCAGCAGCAGCAGGATTTGGAATCTATATTCACTTGCCGATATTTTTAACTTGACCAGAAACTGGCTTCTAGATGTTTAAAGGATGTGTCATTGCAAATATCAGAGACTTGAAAATAGACATACACCCAGTGGCCTAAGAATCTGGGATGCCTTCCACTCAGCTCTCATAATAAGCAAATGCTATAGTCCTTTTAAAATAGGAGAGAGGACTGCCAGCACTTCCTGTCCTGTGACCTGCCTCTTCCGCAGGACTCTGATTTTGAGGGCAAAGTTACAGAGAAAGAGGCTTCCTGGGTGGCTCAGATGGTAAAGAATCTGCAATGCAGGAGACCTGAGTTCAAATCCCTGGGTTGGGAAGATTCCCTGGAGAGGGGAATGAAGATTTCCTGGAGAAGGGAGTGGCGACCCACTCCAGTATTCTTGCCTGCAGAATCCCATGGACAGAGGAGCCTGACAGGTATTGTCCATGGGGTCGCAAAGAGTTGGACATGACTGAGCGACCAACACTTGCAGAGGGAGAGGCTGAGTGCTTCGGGGCTCCCTCCACACTATTCCACATTGCCTGGACTCTTTCAGAGGAAATACTTGTTCTGTCTTATCTTTCTTTAAGGTTGGCCAGCTGGGAGCCAGCCACCTCAACTTTTTGAAGAGAAACAGGATCTGGAAAAATTTAGAACTAAAACTGTAATTTATTTTGCTGTCTTAAGTCCTTGGTGGATTTTCAAATAGAAGACTTATGATGATTATTAGTTCACTTTTGAAAACTGAACATGTATAATATCATATAAGAAATGAATCGCCAGTCCAGGTTCGATGCACGATACAGGAAGCTTGGGGCTGGTGCACTGGGATGACCCAGAGGGATGGTATGGGGAGGGAGGTGGGAGGGGGGTTCAGGATGGGGAACATGTGTACACCCGTGGCGGATTCATGTTGATGTATGGCAAAACCAATACAAGATTTTAAAGTAAAAAAAAAAAAAAATAATAAAATTAAAAAAAAAAAACACCAGTGTGACTGAGAAATAGTAGTTTTTATTTATTTTTTAAGGATAACCTTCTTCCCCACCCCCAGGGCTAGTAGAGCTAGAGAAGTGCTTTGAGAAAGTACTGGTTGCCGTTAGCTATAGATGGCCCATTATGTGGTTGTGGTAAAGTCAACTTGTCATTATAGTTTTGAAGCATTCTAAATTGTTTTCTTTTGGAATACAAGAAAGTAGTATTCTTCATTTTTTTCTTCACTGTTTTCCCCTCTTAAGTGTGATCATGACACTCCCTGTTACTAACCCATCTGTTGAATGCTTTGAGGATTAATGAATTAATATATGTAAAATCTCTGGATTATTACCTGGCCAATACTCAGCCTTCAGTAAACTTTAGCTACTATGAATTATTATGGGGGTAGGCAGCTTCTGACATGACTTCCATTTATCCTCACCTCCTGGTTTTCATGCTCTATGTAACCCTCTCCACTTGACTATGAGTGGACTTAGTGACTTGCTTCTTTTTCTTTGTTTATTTTTAGCTTTTTATTTTGCACTGGACTATGGGGTCCAGTGGTCATGTATGGATATGAGAGTTGGACTATAAAGAAAGCTGAGCACCAAAGAATTGATGCTTTTGAACTGTGGTGTTGGAGAAGACTCTTGAGAGTCCCTTGGACTGCAAGGAGATCCAACCAGTTCATCCTAAAGGAAATCAGTCCTAAAAATTCATTGGAAGGACTGATGTTGAAGCTGAAACTCCAACACTTTGGCCACTTTGACAACAGAGGATTAGATGGTTGGATGACATCACCAACTTGATGGACGTGAGTTTGAGCAAGCTCTGGGAGTTGGTGATGGACAGGGAAGCCTGGCATGCTGCAGTACATGGGGTCACAAAAAGCTGGACACAACCGAGCAACTGAACTGAACTGAACTGATGGGGTCCACAAAGGGTCAGATACAACTGAGTTATTAACACACACACTCAGGGCCAATTAACAATGTTGAGATAGTTTCAGGTGAACAGTGAACGGACTCAGCCAAACACATACATGAATCCATTCTCCTCCCGTAGAATCTGGCAAAAGTGATAGGATGTCACTTCTGTGATGACATTCTGCTATATGGTGACTTCCTCTTTGCTGGATCACTGTTGCCTTCCAAGCTTGTATACTTTGCAAACTGCCATGTTGACATAGAATTAGGATAACTTCCATCCAACACCTTGCAAGAATCTGAATCCTGTCAATAACACTATGTGAGTGAGCTTGGAAGTGGGTCCTTCCCTGCTTGAGCCTTGAAATGACTACAGCCCCAGATGACACTTTGACTTCAACTTGGAAAAGATACCGAAACAAGAGCTAGTGAAATTGTACCCAGATTCCTAATACACATACACTGTGATGTTTTAAGCCCATAAATTCTGGGGTAATTTGTTATATGCATGCATGCTCAGTTGCTCAGTAATCTTGTGTAAAGAATCCCATGGACAGAGGAGCCTGGCAGGCTACAGTCCACAGGGTCACAAACTCACATGTGGAAATGTGGTCAAGAAGAGTTTGTTTTGCTTATCTTACATGAACCCAAATGTCAAAGCAATGAAGATAATCAAGCTGGTGCAAATGATTTTCAATGCTTGATTTGGATATTTTGAGTATGTCAGCCATTTCCCTGGGTATAGCATTAATTGTTCTCAATTAATGTCTTGATTTGATCAATATCAACTTCAACTGGTCTACCCAACCCGGGAGCGATTGGTTAATTAGATTTGTCGTCCAGCGATAAATCTCCAGCATGAAACTTTGCAAACCAGTTTTGATTTTTCAGTCATAGAACCTTCTCCATACACTGAACACAGCATTTTTTTTTTTTTTGCATTTCAGTTACATTTTTACCTTTTTTGAAATAATAAAGCACAATATGTCAAAAATGTTGTCTTTTCTTTCCATCTATTAAAATGCTTACACTAAATAGACATTTCTCCAAAGAAGACATACGGATGGCTAACAAACACATGAAAAGATGCTCAACATCACTCATTATCAGAGAAACGCAAATCAAAACCACTATGAGGTACCATTTCATGCCAGTCAGAATGGCTGCTATCCAAAAGTCTACAAGCAATAAATGCTGGAGAGGGTGTGGAGAAAAGGGAACTCTCTTACACTGTTGGTGGGAATGCAAACTAGTACAGCCACTATGGAGAACAGTGTGGAGATTCCTTAAAAAACTGGAAATAGAACTGCCTTATGACCCAGCAATCCCACTGCTGGGCATACACACTGAGGAAACCAGAAGTGAAAGAGACACGTGTACCCCAATGTTCATTGCAGCACTGTTTATAATAGCCAGGACATGGAAGCAACCTAGATGTCCATCAGCAGATGAATGGATAAGCAAGCTGTGGTACATATACACAATGGAGTATTACTCAGCCATTAAAAAGAATACATTCAAATCAGTTCTAATGAGGTGGACGAAACTGGAGCCTATTATACAGAGTGAAGTAAGCCAGAAAGAAAAACACCAATACAGTATACTAACGCATATACATGGAATTTAGAAAGATGGTAACGATGACCCTGTATGCGAGACAGCAATAGAGACACAGATGTATAGAACAGTCTTTTGGACTCTGTGGGAGAGGGAGAGGGAGAGGGTGGGATGATTTGGGAGAATGGCATTGAAACATGTATAATATCATATATGAAACGAGTCGCCAGTCCAGGTTCAATGCACGATACTGGATGCTTGGGGCTGGTTCACTGGGATGACCCAGAGAGATGGTACAGGGAGGGAGGAGGGTTCAGGATGGGGAACACATGTATACCTGTGGCGGATTCATGTTGATATATGGTAAAACCATTACAATATTGTAAAGTTAAGAAAAAATGCTTACACAAGAATTCACCACTTTTGATAAGTTTTGTTTTCAGTGCATGCTGATATGACAGCTGTCACAATACAACCTAACAATTTGTTTCGAATGAAATTAAAGACAACTAAGTGCTACCAGGGGGCTTCCCAGGTGGCACTAGTGGTAAAGAACCAGACTGCCAATGCAAGAGATGAGTGTTTGATCCCTGGGTTGGGTAGATGCCCCGTAGAAGGGCACGGCAACCCACTCCAGTATTCTAGCCTGGAGAATCCCATGGACAGAGGGGCC
Organism: Bos taurus; assembly: GCF_002263795.3. NCBI lineage: Eukaryota > Metazoa > Chordata > Mammalia > Artiodactyla > Bovidae > Bos > Bos taurus. The sequence goes on from NC_037332.1 coordinate 34,577,520, forward strand.
TGGTGGGCTACAGTCCATAGGGTCGCAAAAAGTCGGACACGATTGAAGCAATTTAGCAGGCGAGCAAGTGCTACTAGAGCCAGCTTATGGAGAAAACTAACTTTTTGGCCAACCCAATACATGTAAAGACCCTGGCACGCAATAAGTGCTATATCTGTTGGGTATTATTATTTTTATGAAGAAGAAATGAGGACATAGACTTTCACTGTTGGCATTAGCCGTCAATTCTGGTTTCCTATTAAAGTCTTTTGCAGACTGAAATGCCTCCTGGGTTTAGTTTATAAGTACATTCAGCTCAATACTGCAGGGAGAGACAAACAGAAGGAATAATGGTTTCTACATTATTTCGTGAGGAGGAATTGGAAGTCTTTTCAAATGAGTCTCCTTAAGGGTAAGGAGTTGGTTTAAGTCTCTGAAAGAGAAGTGAAATTCCTTGCTACCTTGTCTCTATCCTCAGATACTACAGATTACTTAGTAGGATTACAGTAGACAGGAGAGTGTATCCGTAGTTTACACACAGTTCTTTTTATGGCAGGTTCAGCATAGGCCTAAAATTAAATGCTGAGTCAAAAGGAAGCCTGAAAAGTCATTAAGTCCTAGTAGTCCAGGAAAGAACTGGGCAGAGGCAAAGTCTAAAGAAATAACTTCAATGTGTAAGAAATTAAATCTTGGGGTAATATAAGATAAAAAAGAATGAACTTGAGAACAAAGAGGTCATTTATTGAAACAAGGATTGAGTGCCAAAGACCTGTAACATTCACAAGTGTTACATTTGCACAGCAATTCAGAGTTTACCAAATATTTTTGCACACATGCCTTCATTAGATCCTCAAACAACAAGGGAAGTCAGCACTAATGTGTTATCGCTTTGAGATGAGGCCATAAAAGCCCAGAGAGGTTAAGTTTCTTAGTTGAGGTCACACAGCCACTAAGTGGGATGAGATTCAGAACTTTCTGATCTTTGTGATAGGACATTCGGTCTGCCATAGCTGTTAGGTTATTTGATCAGTTTCCATGTCATTCTGGATAGACTTATTTAGAACTTGACGTTCCTGGCTAGGAATGTATCCTACATGAACAGGGAATGGCAAATACCATGCAAGTGAGCTGGGATTTTGAGCTCCAAATTCCAAGTCAGTTTATTTTAATTTAGTTAAGAAACCCTGATTTTTATTCCATACTATTCCTGCTCAGCAACTATTTTGTGACACTTTCCTAAATTCCCTGAAATCTTTTGATTATAATTATTAAGAAAATGTTAAGTTACGTGCACATTTAAAATGATTCCCTATTTAAAAATGACCCTGCACTACCCACATGTGATGTTTTCACAATATTTTACAGTATGATCATGGAGGTAATTTCAGTACAGAAACACTATATGGTATAATGAAAACAATGGCCCTGGATTATGCTTTTAAAAAACTGTGCCCATCATAGTGTTGTAATACAAAGATCTTACTCTAACCTTAAATTTGTTTTGAAACCATTTGTAGAAATGTCAGCTTTATCTGCCTTTGCCAAATGTGAATCAGTAATCTTCATAAATGATTCATTTGAATCAAATATAAACAATGTGCTTGGGACCCAGAGCCTTCCCTAGTAACCACTGTTGAGAAGAAGATATAAAGTTGTTGTGTCCACATTGAGAAATTTTCCTTTCCCCTTAACCTTCAGTGCCTTCATGATGCAATTGACTGTTTCTCACTGGGACCTTCCGTTCAGATGTGCCATCCTCAGGAATGGCCTCAGAATTCTAGATCTTTCCATTACTCACCTGATGCCCTGAGTGCCTGTTGCTATTAGGTCCTCTGTGGATATGGTGAAACCAGATACAAACTCTTTTTTTTTTTCCATTTACTGAACAGCTGTTTACTGTCCTCTTGGAACTTATATTCTAATGAGAGAGACAGTCAACAAAAAAGATAGCAAGATAATGAGGTAAAATGTATATAGTGGGAAGTGCTAAAGATTTTTAAAAATCAGGAAAAGGATTTTTAAAGGGAGGTATTTTACCTGTGGGTCAAGGAAAGACCATGCCCTCTCAAGGTCGAGGAAGAGGCAAAGGCCATGGAGGAAGGGGAAGGGGTTCACTGAGTCACATGGTACTGGACCACTGCCCCACTCAGTCGATGGCTTCATTGAGGAGGAGAAAGTTGACTTACTTCAGCATTTTCCACCTGCCAGCCAAGGGTCAAAGTTCAAAGATCTTTGGCTAGAAGTATCATGGCACAAAGCCAAGGTGCCTTCTGTATCTACTGAGTCTGGGGAAGAAGTCAAGGAGGAGGAAAGAGAAATCTCAATTTGTTTTTACATGGTGATGAAGATGAAGATGAAGATGAGTCCTGTTCATGGCGAAGATGAAATCTGATATGATCTGTATAGTTTTCAGGAATATTGTTTATTTATTTATTTTTTTAAATTTTATTTTATTTTTAAACTTTACATAATTGTATTAGTTTTGCCAAATACCAAAATGAATCTGCCACAGGTATACATGTGTTCCCCATCCTGAACCCTCCTCCCTCCTCCCTCCCCATACCATCCCTCTGGGTCGTCCCAGTGCACTAGCCCCAAGCATCCAGTATCGTGCATCGAACCTGGACTGGCAACTTGTTTCATACATGATATTTTACATGTTTCAATGCCATTCTCCCAAATCTTCCCACCCTCTCCCTCTCCCACAGAGTCCATAAGACTGTTCTATTTAGAAGAGCAACTTATAAAAATTATTTAAAGAAGTCCATGAGCCAAAATTTAAAAAATATTTTTTTCTTTTCAACACAGTAGGTTTAAGGACAGCAAGTTTACTATTTAAATACATCTCATAACTGTTCATGATATTAAAGCACAAAGGCCTAGAGACTTTTACACAGTTGTGAAGATCCACAGGAATGACATGGATAATCTCTAGAGCCTTATTTTCCACACCACCTATTTTTGTTGCTATTTGTGTTGGATTATGATGTAAATGACAGGGTGTTCAGAAATTTTATTTTGGATTGTAAAATTTCATTAAATGTGAAAACTGACTGGAATCTCTTAACTCACAGCTAATATGGATGGGTCATCAGACAGTTGCTGCTGCTGCTAAGTTGCTTCAGTCGTGTCCGACTCTGTGAGACCCCATAGATGGCAGCCCATCAGGCTCCCCCGTCCCTGGGATTCTCCAGGCAAGAACACTGGAGTGGGTTGCCATTTCCTTCTCCAACGCATGAAAGTGAAAAGTGAAAATGAAGTCGCTCAGTCGTGTCCAACTCTTAGCGACCCCATGGACTGTAGCCTACCAGGCTCCTGAGTCCATGGGATTTTCCAGGCAAGAGTACTGGAGTGGGTCGCCAGCGCCTTCTCTGGCAATAAGTACTATTTTAGTGTAAATCATAACTGTTCTACAATGCTATAAGTTAGGCTCTGTGATATTTCAATTCTGTCATCATATTAATTCTCCTGGATTTCTGCTACTGGGTTTTAGTTTGCTTTGAAATTATTGAGCTTTGGTTCAGTCGGTTCTTTTTTTCTTTTTTTTTTTTAACTTCCTCAGGCTGTAAAAGGCTTTCACCTGTTGCCCCTTTTCATCCGCATTTTCTTTCTCCTGCCTTTTTTATTAATAGCCTGACTTAGCCATTACTGAGTTAAGTGATTCTTTGGGGCCACCTAAAGTCAGTCCCCAATAAAATGTTTAAACCAGCACCTTGATAAATAAGTGATATTTTAATGAAAATGATGCAAAGATTAGTGGGGAGAGAGAGTCACCAGCTTTTTTTTTTTTTAAGTTTCACTTCAATTAATAGTTATGCAGAAATGTTTAAAAGTGTCTGAAATTCTTTTCCTAAATTTGAACCATGATGGTGAGGTGACAGGGTTAGGTTGGGGGTGGGATAGGGCAATAATGGCTTGACTTTGATCAGATGACCTTACATTTCATCATTTTGTAGCTTGTTGTTATTCATGAACATATGCATCCTTCAATAGACAGTTTCCTTCACTGTGTGCATTTTTACTGCACACTGTATAGAGTATATCTTTACACTATGTATTTTATCTGTTAGGTAAAATATATCTGTAAATTTATGTCCTTGTGTTCTGAATATTAGATGGAAAAGCAGAAGAGCAGTACTACACTGCATTGACATCTGGGGAAGTAAAATGATTAATGTACATAGGATGTCACTTTTTCAAGGATACAATCATTTATGTTTTTATAAATACATGTGGTGTGAAAATTTGAAACCTCCTGTTCACTTCAGAAGTTTCTTGGTGATCACCATGTCAAGGATTTTGTTTTCCGAGGTAAAGACTGTTTCTCACTATATTAACTATTCACTTAAAACTTAAAACTATTAAGTTTTAAGAAACTTAAAACCATCAAGACTCTAGATTTACTTGGCAGCAAGAAGTTCAGTTCAGTTCAGTTCAGTCACTCAGTTGTGTCTGACTCTTGGCGACTCCATGGACTGCAGTCCACCAGGCTTCCCTGTCCATCACCAAGTCCCGGAGCTTACTCAAACTTACGTCCATTGAGTTGGTGATGCCGTCCAACCATCTCATCCTCTGTTGTCCCCTTCTCCTCCCACCTCAATCTTTCCCAGCATCAGGGTCTTTTCCAATGAGTCAGTTCTTCACATCAGGTAAGCAGCCGGAATCTTCAGGGAGTGACTTGAGGTACCCAAGCCTGGTGATGCGTACAGGGAAAGAGCAGTTTCCTCTTTGAATCACTGCACCCCACCAGGGCAGGACAAGCAGCTCAGTGGTCATCAACTGTCCTGAAACATCTTGGCACTATTTGCTTTCTTTAGTGTTGATGGTCCAGTTAGCTTTCGTTGCTATTTTTTTTTTTTTTTTTTTGGTAGTGGGGTTGCAAGTGCTGGTTTGCTTCTCCTTTGAAAAGGACCTGGCAATATTTATAATTCAGTTCAGTTGTTCAGTCGTGTCTGACTTTTTGCGACTCCATGTACTGCAGCATGCCAGGCCTCCCTGTCCATCACCAACTTCCGGAGTTGACTCAAACTCATGTCCACTGAGTCAGTGATGTCGTCCAACCATCTCATCCTCTGTTGTCCCCTTCTCCTCCTGCCTTCAATCTTTCCCAGTATCAGGGTCTTTTTCAATGAGTCAGTTCTTTGCATCAGGTGCCCAAAATATTGGAGTTTTAGCTTCAACATCAGTCCTTCCAATGAACATTCAGGACTGATCTCCTTTAGGATGGACTGGTTGTTGGATCTCCTTACTGTCAAAGGGACTCTCAAGAGTCTTCTCCAACACCACAGTTCAAAAGCATCAATTCTTCTTTGGCGCTCAGCTTTCTTTATAGTCCAACTCTCATATCCATACATGACTACCGAAAAAACCATAGATTTGACCAGACTGACCTTTGTTGGCAAAGAAATGTCTCTGCTTTTTAATATGCTGTCTAGGTTGATCATAGTTTTTCTTCCAGGGAATAAGGGTCTTTTAATTTCATGGCTGCAGTCACCATCTGCAGTGATTTTGGAGCCCAGAAAAATAGTCAGCCACTGTTTCTACTGTTTCTTTTTCTATTTCCCATGAAGTGATGGGACCAGATGCCATGATCTTCGTTTTCTGAATGTTGAGCTTTAAGCAAACTTTTTCACTCTCCTCTTTCACTTTCATCAAGAGGCTTTTGAGTTCCTCTTCACTTTCTGCCATAAGGGTGGTGTCATCTGCATATCTGAGGTTATTGATATTTCTCCCGGCAATCTTGATTCCAGCTTGTGTTTCTTCCAGTCCAGCGTGTCTCATGATGTACTCTGCATATAAGTTAAATAAGCAGGGTGACAATATACAGCCTTGACGTACTCCTTTTCCTATTTAGAACTAGTCTGTTGTTCCATGTCCAGTTCTAACTGTTGCTTCCTGACCTGCACACAGGTTTCTCAGGAGGCAGGTCAGGTGGTCTGGTATTCCCATCTCTTTAAAAAGTTAAATCCCACATTGTGGATACCTTTCCTCTTCTGCATATTATCCTGGAATGATCTGTCAAACCAGGATCATTTTTAAGTTTTCATGTAATTTTTCCTTCATAATAATAAGAATTTCCTCTTTCTAGGTTATTACTATATTTCATATAACACAAAGCTTATAAGGGAAGGAAAGCATCACAGTGGGATACTTAGAATAAGCAATCTTGCTCCGTCTTCCTCCATCACCTTTAATGAAATTTTCTTGGTGTCTGTGGCTCAGTCAGTATATATTTTAAAAGATTCTTTATGATGACTATTTTGAGCCCTGACAGTTTAAACATGATAGAGGGAATAAGGGATTTACATATTTTTGTACAAATTTGTTTTCTTAAAGTGTGTAATTTTGTAAACAGTTTGTTTTTTTTATATACTAAAATTACTGAATGGGTTTCAGTAAGAATTATTGTATTTTTGTATAGATTTAAATAAGAATTCTTATATTTTTGTATTTGGAAACTGAAAATTACAGTAAATTATTGGAGCTGTAAGAAAATTTTCAGGAGACTCACAGTTCAGCAGAATGAGATTCCTTTTCATATGATTTTTAAAATTGACATCTTATTACACTCTCATTACAGAGCAAGTCAAGAATATGTTTGACTTTTTAGTTCTTAGGGGAGTGGGGGTAAAAGAGAAGGATGTTAAAGTGAAGAATAAATAGACACTTTTTCCAGGAAGTTTTTAGGCCCTTTAATACTTAGTTTTTGCTACTTCTTAAATGACTAAAATACTTTTAAAATATCCTTTCTAAGAATTCTAAACCATGTTTGACTGTCAAAAATGAATTCAAAGTATGTGTTAAATATTTGAAAATTCAAGTTAAGGTTAGCATCAACTAATTGAATATACTTTTTTTTTCCTTTAGGACTGAGATCCCCAAACATTAGAATTTCTCTTAAACGCAAGTAAATATGGCTTGTTTTCTTGGCATCTTCACTTACAGCAATAACAAATACTATCTGAGGCAAATTCTGTTCTTTTTAACATGTATGACATCTGTCTAAGTGCCTGTCAAGCAATAACAGCCATCAACCTGGCTCGGTCAGCTTGGTTTGCTAGTGGATTGCTGCTGCTGCTGCTAAGTCGCTTCAGTTGTGTCCGACTCTGTGTGACCCCATAGATGGCAGCCCACCAGGCTCCCCCGTCCCTGGGATTCTCCAGGCAAGAACACTGGAGTGGGTTGCCATTTCCTTCTCCAATACATGAAAGTGAAAAGTGAAAGTGAAGTCGCTCAGTCGTGTCCGACTCTTAGCAACCCCATGGACTGCAGCCTACCAGGCTCCTGAGTCCATGGGATTTTCCAGGCAAGAGTACTGGAGTGGGGTGCCATCGCCTTCTCCAAGTGGATTGCTGCCTAGGCTTAAAAAGATAACCCCAGGGAATGCAGAATTTCCCTCAATTTCTTCATGTTGTAACATTGAGAAAACATTGTCACTAGCTAAGGTGATAAATTGGGAAATGTCTGGTTACAGTGAAAAGAAAAGGTCCATGGTATGGATCATTATTTTTAAAAATAGAGAGAGAAAAAAATCATGTGAAAAGGAATAGTGGTTCCTCTTGATGAATAGTATGCCTACAGTTTTTACAAAATTGTGAACTTGTATAATAGGATATATTGTTGAATTTCTAGCTGTTTATACATTTGAATTTATATATGTAATGTTTGCTTTATCAATTACAATCTGAATTTCTAAGAAGCATGTTGACTTTTGCAATAAAGATGCAACATGGAATGGTTCACAACTGGGAAAGATAAAAGGTACAAATTTAAAAGTATTTGGAAAATTTATGAATCATTCCAAAAATTATAACAATCACACACAAAAAAAACAGGGAGTTGGTTTCGAAATTTTCGATTGGTAGGCTGAGAGAACATCACCCAAAAGGCGATTCTTGAGTAAGAAGTAAGGAGAAAGTTGAAGCCATAGGACAAAAGTCATGTTATAGTGGAGGTCTGTAGAAGGTACTTCAGAAACACACTGATGATGCTGGAGATGCAACCAATACCCACTGAATACACACTATATCCCAGGCAGTATTCCAAGCACTTCATTAATAGATTAATTCATTTAATAGTAACAATAATCCCATTTTAGTAAAGCAATCACCTCCGAGAAAGCAATTGACCTGAGGCGGGTTGGCAAAGGAAAGCAGAGAGGGCTGCACAGAGGTGACAACGTTGAAGTTGTCCCTAAGTGATGGGGATGAGTGTAGGGAACAGGGAGTTACTGAATGCTGGAAGGTGGTAACAGAGAGACACATAGGGGAACACATGCAAAGTGTAGAAACTGAAATATACTTGGGATATTTGGGAAATATGTCTGGGAGTCAAAGCCATTTTTAAAAATGATTATACCTTGATATTTTTCTAAGGGGAAAAATCCTGTTTTACTAAAAATTATAGCATAAAAGAACAGAGGAGCAAGAGTTTATGAAGGCACAAAGGATCTCTTTAGGGTTTCAGCTTAATCAGAGTGGGGGAGAGGAAAAAGACTTCCACCCACCCCTGGTGACTTATCTCAGGGTAATCCAGGACTCAAGAAAGGAAACAGGAGAAAAAGCGCTGTCTCATTCTCATCAGCCCTTTTCCCTATCGGGTAGATATAATTATGACTCTCAAATCTTTAGGTGGCTACCTCTTTGCCTAAATTTTGGGCAACTGAAGGTGCGACATGTTATATACAAAATATCCATGCCGTTTGATTTTTGTGTACATCATACTGGTTTTTAGTGTCCAAGAGAATTTTTAAATGCTTCATGAATTTTCTCACAATTTTTCTCCAAACTAACATCGAGGTACTTTGTGTTTCTTGATGAAAATCCTGCTAAAGAAATTCTTGCTGTCCCTATGCTTCTTTGAAAAATCTCAGTATAAAAAACAACGATAATTTGAAAATAAAAAGTTAAAAAAATAAACAGTTGGAAAAAAGACTGATAATTTAAATATTTTAACGTTATGTCACATTTTTTGTTACCTTTATATATAAGTGAATGGAAGGAAGTGTTCATCATGAGATTATGAGGCTCTTAAAAGACAACAGACTGTTCTAAAATCTACAGAGCTGCCTAAATCATTGCAGTATTTTAACGAGTACTTTTAACTACTAAAAAAAACACTTTCTTCTGTATGTTCATATTTTAAAAACATAAATGCCTCTGGGAATTTACTCAAGTTGCATAAGCATTAATCCACTGACTGTAGAACAAAAAGCATCATCAATGACATAAGTAGGTGTCTTTGGAAAGAAAATACTGAGTTTGACCTTATATCTCAGTTTATGAATGCACTAGTAACTATTCCCTTGCTCTGTTTTGTGGATTTTTGTTTCAGCAACTCTTTATCCCTCTCCCTCCTCACCAACTCTTTAAGAACCTTGAAACGGCAATTTGCCAGGTAACTTTTTCCCTCTCAAAAGCAGGGCACAGTTGTGATAATATTTGAATAATACAAATAACAATAGACAAGCAGAGGAAAGAAGAGGCAAGGAAGAGGCCATTTCAAAGTTCATCTGTATCTGCATGTTTATTTTATAGTTAAACCAAAGACATAAAAGACCATGATTTGTGCAGTGAAAGCTTTAGTTATAAAACAAATAATTAAAACATTTTAAAAGCAGATTAAAATATTAGCCTTGAGTTGTCAGCAGCAACAGTGGTAACACTACATATGTATTAATAAGATTAAGTTGTGGGAATCTCTAACTGGAGTGAATAAGTTATTAAAACTTTGGGAAGAAAATTATACCAAATAAACCATAAGCTGATATCAAATGAATTGCACATATTTCACAGGATTCCACATGCAGTTCCCTTCTCCCTTCGTTGTTCCCCTGGGCAATTCTCCACCTATTTCTGTAACTCTCATCCAGGAACTGCTCTCTGCCAAATCTCATCCTCACCTCTGACTGATGTCATGTGTTACAAACTTAACTTTTCAATTACTATCTCATTCTAGACTGTGCTCTGTCTTGTCCAACTCTTTGCAACCCCGTGGACTGTAGCCCACCAGGCTCCTCCATCCATTTAATTTTCCAGGCAAGAATACTGGAGTGGATTGCCCTTTCCTCCTCCAGGAGATCTTTCTGACCCAGGGATTGGACCCACGTCTCATATCTCCTGCAGCTGGGTTCTTTACCTCTAGAGCCATCTGAGAAGCTCCTGTTTTAGATAGGGGACCCTCAAAAGCAATGTATTTGCAAATGTTCTGTTTTTCTTTCCCTTCCCAACTTTTGGCTAATGGCACCACAGTTCACCCTGGAGCTCGAGCTAGAAACCTAGCTGCTGCTGCTGCTAAGTCGCTTCAGTCATGTCCGACTCTGTGTGACCCCATAGATGGCAGCCCACCAGGCTCCCCCATCCCTGGGATTCTCCAGGCAAGAACACTGTAGTGGGTTGCCATTTCCTTCTCCAATGCATGAAAGTGAAAAGTGAAAAGTGAAAGTGAAGCCGCTCAGTCGTGTCCGATCTTTAGCATGGACTGCAGCCTACCAGGCTCCTCCATCCATGGGATTTTCCAGGCAAGAGTACTGGAGAGAAACCTAGCAACCATCTAAAAGATCCCCTTCTCTATCAGTATATTCCTCTGCTAACTATCTCATTCTGCCTTTTCTACCTTTTAAATATCCCCTGAATTTATCTCTTCTCTCTTTTCAGTGTCACTGCCACATTCAAGCCTGCATCATTTCTTATATGAATTCTCACTTGTGCCCACATCTCCCTGCCCTTCTAATATGTTAGCTACACTGTGGCCTGGCCAGAGTGACCATTCTTAGATGCAAGTGTGATCATGTCATTCTCACACTTGTCATCCCGTGTCTTGTCATCATTTACAAGACAGAGATGAAACTTTTCAGCACCATCTGGCCTTTGTCCTTGTTTCAGGCTCATCTGTAGAGACTCTGTTGCCCCTTTTGTGCTGCAGCCATGTTGAATTCCTCCGATGATCCTCTCTATCTTTACATTCCATCTTCTGCAGTGCTTTTCTTCTGTTCTTTATTCAGCACATTTCTTGGCATACTTTAAAGCTAGCTCAAGTGCAGCCTCCCTCAGGAGGTTTCTTTGAACTCTGCAGGCAGTTAAGTACATTCCTCTTTGTGCTGCCACTCTGCCCTGTTTGTATTTCCAACCTACCATATATCTCACATTGCTGCAATTATTCATTTATATGTTTTGCTCTCTAAAATTTGACTCCTGAAAGGCAGGAACACTGTTCACTGATTTCAACCCAGTGACTAGGGCATGTAGCTACCTATAGGTTTTGTGAACATCCATCATCTCATATAGATACAACTAAAGAAATAGGAAAAAAAAAAAATCTGTTCTCCTTGTGATAAGAACTCTCAGGATTTACTCTCTTAACACCATTCATATGTAACACAGAGTAGTATGTTATCATATTATTTAATTTTATTATGTAAATTATATTTATCATGCTGTACATTACATTCCTAGTACTTGTTTATATTATAACTGGAAAGTTGTATCTTTTGACTACCTTCATCCAATTCACCAACTCATAATCACCTGCCTCTGGTAACTACAAGTCAAATCACTTTTTCTATGAGTTTGCTTGTTGCATTTGAAATATAATTGACCTACACCACTATGCTAATTCCTTCCACACAACATAGTGAGTCCATATTTCAATATGTTTCAAACTGATCACCATGATAAGTCTAGTTGTCACCTGTAGTTATATGCATATACTATACACCAAGCAATATTGGAGATATAGGGCTACAAAGATAATGTAAATAGCATAGTTCAGTTCAGTTCAGTCACTCAGTCATGTCTGAATCTTGGTCATCCCATGGACTGCAACACACCAGACCTCCCTGTCCATCACCAGCTCCTGGAGTCTACCAAAACCCATGTCCATTGAGTCGGTGATGCCATCCAACCATCTCATCCTCTGCTGTCCCCTTCTCCTCCTGCCCTCAATCTTTCCCAGCACCAGGGTCTTTTCTAATGCGTCAGCTCTTTGAATCAGGTGGCCAAAGTATTGGAGTTTCAGCTTCAACATCAGTCTTTCCAATGAACACTCAAGACTGATCTTCTTTAGAATGGACTGGTTGGATCTCCTTGCAGTCCCAGGGACTCTCAGGAGTCTTCTTCAACACCACAGTTCAAAAGCATCAATTCTTCGGCACTCAGCTTTCTTTATAGTCCAACTCTCACATCCATACATGACTACTGGAAAAACCATAGCCTTGACTAGACAGACCTTTGTTGGCAAAATAATGTCTCTGTTTTTGAATATGTTTTTGAATATAACTTCCCTTCCAAGGAGTAAGTGTCTTTTAATTTCATGGCTGCAGTCACCATCTGCAGTGATTTTGGAGTCCTGAAAAATAAACTCAGCCACTGTTTCCCCATCTATTTCCCATGAAGTGATGGGACCAGATGCCATGATCTTAGTTTTCTGAATGTTGATCTTTCAGCCAACTTTTCACTCTGTTCTTTCATTTTCATCAAGAGGCGCTTTGGTTCTTCTTCACTTTCTGCCATAAGCGTGGTGTCATCTGCATATCTGAGGTTATTGATATATCTCCCAGCAACCTTGATTCCAGCTTATGCTTCCTCCAGACCAGCGTTTCTCATGATGTACTCTGCATATAAATTAAATAAGCAGGGTGACAATATACAGCCTTGACATACTCCTTTTCCTATTTGGAACCAGTCTGATGTTCCATGTCTAGTTCTAACTGTTGCTTCCTGACCTGAATATAGGTTTCTCAAGAGGCAGTTGAGATGGCCTGGTATGCCCATCTCTTTCAGAATTTTCCAGTTTCTTGTGATCCACACAGTCAAAGGCTTTGGCATAGTCAATAAAGCAGAAATACTTGTTTTTCTGGAACTCTCTTGCTTTTTCCATGATCCAGCGGATGTTGGCAATTTGATCTCTGGTTCCTCTGCCTTTTCTAAAACCAGCTTGAACACCTGGAAGTTCACAGTTCACATATTGCTGAAGCCTGGCTTGGAGAATTTTAAGCATTACTATACTAGCGTGTGAGATGAGTGCAATTGTGCGGTAGTTTGAGCATTCTTTGGCATTGCCTTTCTTTGGGATTGGAATGAAAACAGGCCTTTTCCAGTCCTGTGGCCACTGCTGAGTTTTCCAAATTTGCTGGCATATTGAGTGCAGCACTTTCATAGCATCATCTTTTAGGATTTGGAATAGCTCAACTGGAATTCCATCACCTCCACTAGCTTTGTTCGTAGTGATGCTTTCTAAGGCCCACTTGACTTCACATTCCAGGATGTCTGGCTCTAGGTGAGTGATCACACCATCGTGATTATCTGGTCCCACTAGTTCATGGCAAATAGATGAGAAAACAGTGGAAACAGTGACAGACTTTTTGGGTTGAGGTGGGGCTCCAAAACCACTGCAGATGGTGATTGCAGCCATGAAATTAGAAGACGCTTACTCCTTGGAAGGAAAGTTATGACCAACCTAGACAGCATATTAAAAAGCAGAGACATTACTTTGCCAACAAAGGTCCGTCTAGTCAAGGCTCTGGTTTTTCCAGTAGTCATGTATGCATATGAGATTTGGACTATAAAGAAAGCTGAGCGCTGAAGAATTGATGCTTTTGAACTGTGGTGTTGGAGAAGCCTCCTGAGAGTCCCTTGGACTTCAAGGAGATCCAACCAGTCCATCCTAAAGGAGATCAGTTCTGGGTGTTCATTGGAAAAAGTGATGTTGAAGCTGAAACTCCAATACTTTGGCCACTTGATGCGAAGAACTGACTCATTGCAACAGATCCTGATTTTGGGTAAGATTGAAGGCAGGAGGAGAAGGGGATGACAGAGGATTATATGGTTGGATGGCGTGACCAACTCAGTGGACATGAGTTTGGGTGGACTCTAGGAGTTGGTGATGGACAGGGAGGCCTGGCATGCTGCAGTCCATGGGGTCACAAAGAGTCAGACACGACTGAGCAACTGGACTTAAATGAACTGATGGAATTACAGTGGTGCTATGCTTTGTCCAAAACACAATTCTTTGTGACTAAATCTCATAAAATGGTGTGATCAGCATTTTTGTAGCCCATAAGCTTTAAGTAAAGCAAGCTTAAAAATCAATTGTGCACAATTTTCTGTAAGACTGATTTTATGTAGAAAAATTGCATTCTTTTTTTTAACATATTTGATATATAATTTTTTACTTGGAGGAGTTTATAGAATAGGGATTATAAATAGAGCTGATTTTATTTTTGGACTGGTATCCTGTTAAAACACATTTAAGGGCTAATAATTCTCCTTTAACTAAAGTTGGCATACAGTAAAAAAGGAGTGTGGCACATCTTAACCCTGATTTAGTATTCATGTAATTATACTGCCAGCATGTTTTTTAATTCAAAATTTTGGGTGTGAGGGTACATGCTAAGCTCATTTATTTAATTGTTTACTGAATAATTAATTACGGATGGGTACAATGTCACTCAGTGCTAGCTTCTAGGAATTCAAGGATGAATTTAGATACATTTCCTGGATTGCAGGAACAAACTACAGTCAAAAATGCAAACAACTAATTACAATGTAATATGGTAATTTCAGCATGGATACAAAGATAATCTTTAGTAGGAACGAAATAAGAGCTCTCCAGCACATCTGGGTGTATCATTTTAGCTTAAGTATGAGAAGAGTTTTCCAAATGCAAAAGCAGCAGAGAAAATAACATTGTAAAGAAAGGAAGTAGGAGAGTTAGATGTATTCTGGGAAAAAAAAGAAAGCAACTTTATTACAGATAAAAACTGGATTGGATGATATAGCTTAGAGATACAGTCATACAGGCTTCTTAGTACTTCTTCCTGAACTACTTTTACCCCTTAAACTGAAGCACCCCTTTCTCAAAGGGACAGAGCCTGCCATTAAAAAATGACCCTACAGATGAACAGCAGGTGGGATTTATCTATGGACTGGCTGACTCTGAAAAGCTAAGCAGTATATTCCCTGAAATTCACAAAGAAAATCACTAATGCTTCCATAAGAAGGTATGATTTGAGTGTGATAGGCAATTTAAAATAGAACATATGTGTCACTGTTGCAGAAGTGTCTTAAACATGAGACCAAGAAAAAAGATGTAGATGATGTGCACTCAAAATTTTGAGTTGGGATATAGTTTCCCTTTTCATCATAATGAGATGTCCAATGTGATGTATAAAGAAGGGATTAAAGGAGACAAGACTGGAGGCAGAGATTTCTTAGGTGTCTGTGGTAGGACTCAGAGAGATGATCTGGAATGGATCAGGGGTTGTAGAGATGCTTAAGGGGCAAAATTGGTAAGAACTGTAATTTAATTGTACAAGAAAGCAAAAAAGAAGAAAAGTCTAGAATGACTCAGATTTATGTCTTTGGAAATTGATTGTCATTAATTAATCTAGGTAATATACAACAAAAGCCAAAGGATAGATTGAGTTTGGGACATAGTGAGTTGCATATTCTTGGAGGAAATCCCAGTTATGGATATTTATTGGAGGTTGGATAAATGGATCTGGAGGAAAGGAAAGGGATTTGAATTAGCAATAGAGATTTGGTATGATTAGCAACTTAATCATAGTTAAGGCTAAAGGCATGATTAAGTAAACTGGGGAGAATTTGTGGAATAGAGGAAGAAAGTGGTTATATACTTCTGCCCTCAGGGTCCAGAATGAGTTGGGTATGGAGTGTATCCTTTTCAGTCTATAAAGCTATTATGTTCTCTCTGTTAGAACATAGGTAATTTAAATTTCAACTCCATCTGAGGTTAACAAAGAAACTCCTGTTGTTTGAAACAAATCAATATATTATCAGAGTATAAATTATAGGCAAAGTTTGAACAGTAGATATCAAGCCATGATCCTGACAACATTTTCAGATGTAATAAACTCAGCTGGCTGAGGCTCCAAATAAATATTTATTCAGGCATTGAATAGGAAGTACAGATACCACTTACCATGTAATTGTTCCTTGCTTAGTTTATTGTTCAGGATCATAATTCTAAAGTATGTATTCTCAAGGGAGTCTAAAATTGGTTTCTGTGGGCAGAAAAACCTTGGCTGTAACCATGGGGGGCCTCCATCAGTTCAGTTCAGTTCAGTCACTCAGTCGTGTCCGACTCTTTGTGACCCCATGAATCGCAGCACGCCAGGCCTCCCTGTCCATCACCAACTCCCGGAGTTCACTCAGACTCACGTCCATCGAGTCAGTGATGCCATCCAGACATCTCATCCTCTGTCGTCCCCTTCTCTTCTTGCCCCCAATCCCTCCCAGCATCAGAGCTTTTCCAATGAGTCAACTCTTCACATGAGGTGGCCAAAGTACTGGAGTTTCAGCTTTAGCATCACTCCTTCCAAAGAAATCCCAGGGCTGATCTCCTTCAGAATGGATTGGTTGGATCTCCTTGCAGTCCAAGGGACTCTCAAGAGTCTTCTCCAACACCACAGTTCAAAAGCATCAATTCTTCGGTGCTCAGCTTTCTTCATAGTCCAACTCTCACATCCATACATGACTACTGGAAAATGGCTCAACCCTATTTGGCAAAATCTTATTCCTTAATATTTAATTTTTCTTGTTAAATAAAAATTCTCCCTCCTTAGATGTTAGTAAGGAGGGAGGAAAAAAAACACACCGAGAAACAGTATTCTTAAGATATTAAGGAAATTTGTAGAAAACATTAATTTCAGGTATCTTTCCTTTGGTATCTGAGAAGGACTGACTTATTTTTGTTTTTCCTTTTTGCTAAAATCCATTTGATGAAGAGTATGGAACAAAATCACTTGTCCTAATTATAAAGATTTTAGTGCTATTTGATGTAGAATTTACAGAAAATCTGGATTTCTAACTATATAAGCTTTCAACTGAAGATTTACTTTAGGCATTGGTTAATTTTTTTTCTCATCTGATACCTGATCTGCCTCTTGAGAAATTTGTATGCAGGTCAGGAAGCAACAGTTAGAACTGGACATGGAACAACAGACTGGTTCCAAATAGGAAAAGGAGTTCGTCAAGGCTGTATATTGTCACCCTGCTTATTTAACTTATGTGCAGAGTACATCATGAGAAACGCTGGACTGGAAGAAACACAAGCTGGAATCAAGATTGACGGGAGAAATACCAATAACCTCAGATATGCAGATGACACCACCCTATGGCAGAAAGTGAAGAGGAACTAAAAAGCCTCTTGATGAAAGTGAAAGTGGAGAGTGAAAAAGTTGGCTTAAAGCTCAACATTCAGAAAACGAAAATCATGGCATCCGGTCCCATCATTTATGGGAAATAGATGGGGAAGCAGTGGAAACAGTGTCAGACTTTATTTTTCTGGGTTCCAAAATCACTGCAGATGGTGACTGCAGCCATGAAATTAAAGACGCTTACTCCTTGGAAGGAAAGTTATGACCAACCTAGATAGCATATTCAAAAGCAGAGACATTACTTTGCCAACAAAGGTTCGTCTAGTCAAGGCTATGGTTTTTCCTGTGGTCTTGTATGGATGTGAGAGTTGGACTGTGAAGAAGGCTGAGTGCCAAAGAATTGATGCTTTTGAACTGTGGTGTTGGAGAAGACTCTTGAGAGTCCCTTGGACTGCAAGGAGATCCAACCAGTCCATTCTGAAGGAGATCAGCCCTGGGATTTCTTTGGAAGGAATGATGCTAAAGCTGAAACTCCAGTACTTTGGCCACCTCATGTGAAGAGTTGACTCATTGGAAAAGACTCTGATACTGGGAGGGATTGGGGGCAGGAGGGGAAGGGGACGACACAGGATGAGATGTCTGGATGGCATCACTGACTGGATGGACGTGAGTCTGAGTGAACTCCGGGAGTTGGTGATGGACAGGGAGGCCTGGCCTGCTGCGATTCATGGGGTCGCAAAGAGTTGGACACGACTGAGTGACTGATCTGATCTGATATTAAAAAGAAAAAATCTGATTATTTTGAGTTTTAGCCAATATATTAAATAACCAAATGGGCATAAATCATTCTATCATCAGCATTTTGATTAAGTCCAGACCCCATACCAACTCCTTGGGCTTGGTGACGGTATGTATACTAATCAGGATTTTTTAATTATGAAAAGAGAAATGGCCTCTGCATATCTCATGTGCAAAAATAATCCAGGGGAAGGTTGAAAAGCCAGACGCAGGCAGGCTCCAAGCGTGATGAGACACAGCCAAGATTCTGCCCTAGGCTCCCTCTGTTGAGGATATTGCCCCTGGCACAGTTACCACTGGACACTGTTGCTGCTGGCAGCGCCACTCTGCGTGCATGCCATGTAGAGACTGTACTCCAAGGCACCGCAGCTGTTGCACTGAATCTCTGACCTGTGCGTTTGATGGCTCCATTAAGTTTCAATGTCCAGGCAGGAGCCATTGCTTGCATCTGCTTTACCTGTCAGGAGTCAGGAATATTTATCCTTCTTTGGCTTCCATCATGAAGCCCCCCCACCTGCTCTGCTTCCCACCTACCTTAGGATTTCCCCCAAATAGAATGTGGATTTATACACTGAAAAACCCCACATGCCAAATGTCCCTTACAACATCGATTACTAAGAGTCAAATAATGCTTTGCAGTTAACAGAGTCCCTTGGAATATTTTTCATTTGATTTTTTTTAGCAACTTGAAGTATTTCTGTATTTCTGTCTTTTTAAATTGAAATATAGTTCATTTACAATGTTGTGCCAATCTCTGCTGTACAGCAGAGTGACCCTGTTTTACATATATATTCACTCTTTTTTTTAGATTCTTTTCCTATTCCAGTTTTTGAGGTGGGGAAACTAAAACTTGAAGAGGTTAATTAACTAAAAGTTGCAACACTAGGGAAGAAATGAAAAATTTTGAGTGGCTGTCATGTGCTAAACCTAGTCCCAGATGCTTTTACACACAGTATTTTTTTTAATGTATATGCTAAATATTTTATTTAATCATATAGACACAAATATTAGCATTTGAGCATGTGATCAATATTAAAAATTATCAGTGAGATAGTTTATACTCCTTTCCTTATACTAAGCTTTCAAAATCCAGTGTATATTTTCTGTTTACAACACTTTTCAATTGTTACAATCAATTTTCAATGGGTATCCAGTCCAGTTCAGTCGCTCAGTCGTGTCCGACTCTTTGCAACCCCATGAATTGCAGCACGCCAGGCCTCCCTGTCATGGTAGACCCATATTTATAGTTTATAAAATGTACAGTTAAAAAAAGATTTATACATCTAAGCTGTTCAAAACTAACTTTAATTTTTTGCAGTGTTCCTACCATATTTATTTATTAGAAATTTTTGCATACAAAATGCTATGTAACTAATATGTGCAAATTTGAGTTTGAAAGTAAATATACATTTGTTAAAAAAAATACAACAGTCTATGCTATAAACCTGTCACCTCCACAGGTTTCCTCCTTCCCTCTTATTTTTTATTATTGTTGCTATTATTTTCTGATAAGATACAAAATCTACCTTCTTAGCAAAATTTTAAGTATATAATACAGTATTGTTAACTGCATGCTTTATGCTGTATAGATCTCTAGGACTTATTTATCTTGCATAACTGAAACTTTATACCCTTTGACTCCTACCTCCCTGTTTGCCTGTCTTCCCAGGCCTTGGCAATCACATTTTTCTCTGCTTCTACGAGTTTGGTTATTTTAGATTCATCATATAAGTGGCATAATGTAGAATTTATTCTTCTGTTTCTGGCTTATTTCACTCACCATGCAGGAATTGGACCATAAAGAAAGCTGAATGCTGAAGAATTGATGCTTTTTAACTGTGGTGTTGGAGAAGACTCTTGAGAGTCACTTGGACTTCAAGGGGATCAAACCAGCCAATCCTAAAAGGGAAGTCCTAAAGGAAATCAGTCCTGAATATTCATTGGAAGGACTGATGCTGAAGCTAAGATCCAATATTTTGGCCACCTGATGTGAAGAACTAACTCATTAAAAATGACCCTGATGCTGGGGAAGATTGAAGTCAGGAGAAGGGGATGACAGAGGATGAGAGAGTTGGATGTTGTCATTGACTCTATGGACATGAGCTTGAGCAAGCTCCAGGAGTTGGTAAAGGACAGGGAAGGCTGGCGTGCTGTAGTCCCTGGGGTTGCAAAGAGTCAGACACAACTGAGCGACTGACCTGACCTGAACTGAATGATGTCCTCTAGTCTCATTCGTGTCACAGATGGCAAGATTTTCTTCTTTTTAAAGGCTGAATAAAATTCCACTGTATTTATATATAACATTTTCTTTGAACATTCATTCATCAGTGGACACTGAGGTTGTTTCCATATCTTGGCTGTCGTGAATAATGCTGCAATGAACATGCAGACATCCCTTGAAGATCCTGATTTCAGCTCTTTGGATATTAACCCAGAATGGATTTTCTGGATGAGATGGTGGTTCTATTTTTAGTTTTTATGAGGAACTTCTTCTCTATAGTAGCTTCACCAATATATGCACCCACCAACAGTGCACAAGGGTTCCTTTTCTCCACATCCTCACCAACATTTATTTTTCTAATATATAAAAGCCATTGTAACAGGTGTGAGGTGGTATCTCCTTGTGGTTCTGATCTGCATTTCCCTGGTAGTGAGTGATATTGAGCATCTTTTTATGTACCCATTGATCATTTATATGCCTCCTTTAGAGAAATGTCTACTTAGTTCCTTTGCTCATTTTAAAATTGGGTTATTTGGTTTATTTTGTTATTGAGTTGTAAGAATTCCTTATGCGTTTTAGATATTAACCCTTTATCAGGCAAATGACTGGCAAACATTCATTTCATTCTGTAGGTTGCATTTTCATTTCGTTAATTATTTCTTTTGCCATAGAGAGGATTTTATTTTTATATAATGCGACTTTATTTTTTCTTTTGTTGTCTGTGCTGTTGATGCTATATTTAAGAAGTCATTGCTAATGCTAGTGTCAATATGCTTTTTCCCTTTGTTTTCATCTAGGGATTTAATGTTCTTATGTTTAAATGTTTAAACTATTTTGAGTTCATCTTTGTGTATGGTGTGAGATAAGGGTCCAATTCAATTATTTTATATGAATATATCCAGTTTTCTCAACACTATTAATTGAAGATTACATTTTCCCATTGTGTATTCTTGGCATTCTTGTCAAAATCAGTTGATACATATGTGTGAGTTTATTTCTCTACTCTCTATTCTGTTGGTTTATGTATGTGTTTATGTGTTGGTTCTAGTACCTTACTGTTTTAATTATAGTAGCTTGCAATGTACATTGAAATTGGAAAGTGTGATACCTCTATTTTTGTTATTTTTCAAGATTGCTTTGATTATTTGAATTCTTTTATGGTTTCATAAAAATCTTAGGATTTTTTTGGGTTCTATTTCTGTGAAAAATGACATTGGGATTTTGATAGGAATTGCATTGAATCTGTAGACCCTTCAGGCAGTACAGACATTTAAAAAATATTCTTCCCATCTAAGAACTCACAGTATCTCCACTTTTTGTGTGTCTTCTTCAGTTTCTTACACTGTGACTTGTAGTTTGCAGTGTGCAGATTTTTAACCTTATTGGTTAAGTTTATTGCTAAGTATTTTATTTTATTTTTGATGCTTTTCTAAATGAGATTATTGATTTCCTTTTTGGATAATTTGCTGTTAGTGTGTAGAAGTGCAACTTATTTATATTGACTTTTGTATCCTGCAATTGTGCTGAATTAGTTATAATGATTTTTTTTTTGCAGTCTTTAGGGTATTTTTTAAATGTCATCTGCAAGTAGGAATAATTTTACTTCTTCTGTTTTGATTTGGACACTTATTTCTGTTTCTTGCCAATATTTTGTTGAGGATTTTTTCATCCTTGTTCATCAGGGATACTGGCCTATAGTTTTATTTTCTTATAGCGTATTTGTCTGGCTTTACTTTAAGGGTAATGCTGGATCAGTAAAAAGAGTTTGGAAATATTCCCTCTTATTTTTTGTAAAAGGTTGAGAAGGATTGGTATTAATTTTTCTTTAAATGTTTGGTAGAATTTGCCTGTCTTGGGCTTTTCTTTGTTGGGAAATTATTTTTATAACTGATTCAATCTGTTTCTGTGGTATTGGTCTGTTCAGTCTTTTTCTTTCTCCTTGATTCAGTCTTGGTTGGATGTATGTTTGTAAAAATGTATCCATTCTTCTAGAATGTTCAATTTGTCAGCATATTAGCATAATAGCCTCTTATGATGTTTTAAAAAATTTCCAAAGCATTGATTGTCTCCTTTCCT
The DNA here is from genome assembly GCF_002263795.3 of Bos taurus. Lineage (NCBI taxonomy): Eukaryota > Metazoa > Chordata > Mammalia > Artiodactyla > Bovidae > Bos > Bos taurus. The sequence continues at coordinate 34,599,710 of NC_037332.1, forward strand.
ATTTCTTATTTTACTTATTTAATTTTTCTTTTCTTTTCTTTTTAGTTTAGCTAAGGATTTATTGATTTTGTCTACTTTTTTCAAGGAACCAGGTCTTAGTTTCATCCACTTACTTTATTGTTTTTTCAAAAGTCTATTTCATTTATTTCTGCTCTAATCTTATTTCCTTCTGCTAACTTTGGACTCAGTGTGCTCTTTTTCTAGTTCTCTGAGGTATAACGCTACGTTGTTAATAAGAGATCTTTCTTCTTTTCTAATGTAGGCATGTATCACTATAAATTTACTTCTGGTGTGTTGTGTTTTTGTTTTCACTTGTCTCATAATATTTTCTAACTTCCTTTTTAAAAAATACTTATTTATTTGGCTGCATTGGGTCTTAGTTGTGGTCTTTGTTGCATTATGTGGAATCTCTCAGTGCAGTGCATGTACTCTATATTTGTGGTCCATGGGCTCTAGGGCATGCACACTTCAGTAACTGTGGTCATGGGCTTAGTTACTCCGCAGCATGTGGCAACTTAGTTCCTTGACCAGGGATCGAAGCCACATCCCCTGCATTGCAAGGTAGATTCTTATTCATTGGACCATCAGTGAGATCCCTAACTTCCTTTCCTGATTTCTTCTTTGGCCCAATGTTTCAAGAGTGTGTTGTTTAATTTTCATGGATTTGTGATTTTTTTTTCCATTTTCTTTTGTTTTTGAGCTCTTGTTTTGTTCCATTGTAGTTAGAAAAGATTCTTGGAATGATTTCAGTCTTCTTAAATGAATTAAGACTTGTTTTGTGACCTAGCATGTGATCTGTCATGGAGAATGTTGTGTGCACTTGAGAAGAATGTGTGTTCTGCTCCTCTTGGGAAGAATAGTTTGCGTGTCTCTTAGTTTGGTCTGTATCATAGTTTAAATCTGCTGTTTCCTTATTGATTTTCTGTTTGGATAATTTGGCCATTATTATGGGTGGATTATTGAACTTTCCTATTATTGTAATGTCTATTTGCTCCTTCAGATCTGTAAATGATTGCTTTATAAATTTTGATAGTCTGATATTAGATACATATAACAACAGTTTTGGTATAATCATAGGCAATCCTGCTTTCATTTGGTTATTTTTTTTAAAGATTTTTTTGATGTGGGCCATTTTTAATGTTTTTATTGAACTTGTTACAATATTGCTTCTGTTTTATGTTTTTTGGTTCTGAGGCATGTGGAATCTTAGCTCCCTGACCAGGGACTGAACTGCACTCCCGGCATTAGAGGATGAACTGTTAACCACTGGACTACCAAGGAAGTCCTTCATTTGATTATCATTTGCTTGGAATATCATTTTCCATTCCTTCATTTTGGCCTATATATGTCCTTAAATCTAAAATGGATCTTCCATTAACAGTAGGTAGTAGGATCTTATCTTTTTTAATCTATTTCACCACTCTGTCTTTTAATTGGTGAGTTTAATCCATTTTTAAAAATAATTTTGTGTATTCATTTTGACTGTGCTAGATCTTCATTGCTGTGTGGGCTTATTCTAGTTGTATTAAGAGTGGGAGCTATTCTCCAGTTGTGATGCTTAGGCTTCTCATTATGGTGTCTTTTCTTGAAATGGAGCATGGGCTCTAGGACACACAGGCTTCAGTAGTTGTGGCACGTGGACTCAGTAATTGTGGCTCCCAGGCTGTAAAACACAAGCTCAGCAGTTGCAGCTCATGGACTAGTTGCTCTGCAGCATGTGGGATCTTGTGGGATCTTCTGGGATCAGGGGTCAAATCCATGTCTCCTGTATTGGCAGCAGATTCTTTACCACTGAACGACCAGGGCAGCCCTCCATTTATTTCATTCAATGACTAAGTTGTATCCAACTCTTTGTGACCCCATGGACTGCCACATGCCAGGCTTCCCAGTCCTTCACTATTTCCTGGAATTTACTCAAACTCATGTCCTGCCATCCAACCATACCATCCTCTGTTGCCTCCTTCTCCTCATGCCCTTAATTTTTCCCAGCCTCGGGGTCTTTTCCATTGAGTTGGTTCTTCACATTTGGTTGCCAAAATATTGGAGCTTCAGCTTCAGCATCAGTTCTTCCAATGAATATTCAGGGTTGATTTCCTTTAGAATTGACTGATTTGATCACCTTGCTGCCCAAGTGACTCTCAAGAGTCTTCTCGAACACCACAGTTTGAAAGCATCAATTCTTGGCTGGTAGTGATCTTTTTTTCTTTTAGCACTTTGAATATATAATTTAACTCTTTTCTAGCCTGCAAGATTTCTACTGAGAAATCTGCTTCTAGTGTTATGGGGATTCCCTTGTATGTGACAAGATCCCTTTTTGTTCTATTTATTTCAGAATTTTTGTTGACTTTTGACTGTTTAGCTATATTAAGTCAGTATAAGTCCCTTTAAGTTAAATCTATTTGGGGTCTTTCAGGCTTCACAAATTTAGATGACCATTTTTGTTCTCAATTTTGAGTTGGTTTTTGCCATTATTTCTTTAAATAAGCTTTCTGCTCCTTTCTTGTTCTCTTCTTCTTTGGGGACTCCCATATGTATATATTGGTTCAGTTGATAATGTCTTATAAGACATGATTCCATTGAGCCTGGACTGGTGACTCATTTCATATATGATATTATATGTAAAGACCCAGAGGGATGGTATGGGGAGGGAGGAGGGAGAAGTTCAGGATGGGGAACACATGTATACCTGTGGCGGATTCATTTCGATATTTGACAAAACCAATACAATATTGTAAAGTTTAAAAATAAAATAAAATTTTAAAAAAGAAAAAAAAAAAAAGACATGATTCCAAAGTCCCATAGGCTTTCTTTACTCCTTTTCTTTTTTTCCCCTCTGATTGGGTAATTCCGAATGATTTGTTCTCAAGTTCATTGATTTTTTATTCTGTTATTGAAGCTCTCCCTTGAATTTTTAAGATCAATTATTGGTTTTTCACTTCCAGAATTTCTGCTTGCTTCTTTTTTTTTTATGATTTCTATCTCTTTGTTAAACTTCTTATTTTTTGTGTGTATTGTTTTCCTGATTTCAATTACTTGTCTATCTGTGTTCCCTTGTAGATCGTGGAGCTTCTTTAAGATGAATATCCTGAATTACTTAACAGGTCATTCATAGATCTCCATTTCTTTAGGGCCAGTTACTGGTGCTTTATTTTGTGCCTTTGGTGGTGTCGGGTTTCCATGATTCTTCACCATCCTTATCCCCTTTTGTTGATTGTGTAGGTTCATCTGAAGAAGTTGCTGGTAAAGTGAAACTGTCCTTCCTACGCTCTTCAGTGCATCTCTTTTTTCATTTCTGTACACATGGTGCTATAATCTCTCATCTGGATTCTGGAGCTCTTGGCAGGTACTCTTATCTCTTGATGGTTTTCAAACTGGTGTTTCTGTGAGAGAATGAGGTCTGGAACCTCCTATTCTGCCATCTTGCTGACATTGCTCCTACACACAGAGTATCTTATTTAATTCTCATAAAATTTTGTGATGTAGTATAATTATTTTTCTCAGATGGGTAAGTAAATGTAGTAGTGGCAGAAATAGCATTTGTTCCTGAGTCTTTAGACTCCAAATTCTTTTCTCATTTGATGGCACAGTTAAACTTACTGAATTCTTTTACTTTTCTGGCACTTTCTACATTTTTTTTTGTATCAGGAACTTTTGTATCTAAGGAATATGTTTCTTCAATAAATTAATTTGTAAAACTTTCCACAAGGTATTGGCTTGAAAAAATATTTTATAAAGTTATTTTCTGACAGTTTTCCTCTAGAACATCAGTCAATATAAAAATATAAATGGAAACAGATTTGTTTCAAGAGCCTATATCTTTGCTCTGGAGATATTTCCATATCAAATATGTCACAAAAACATAAACATTAACAAATACCAAAAATGATAAAAATGAAGTGTATTTATATGGTGTAGATTATATTAATCTTTTATTCACTGTAATGGCTTAAACTATCCATTCTCTACCCATGACCCTCCAGAGGTCCTGATGTCTCACATAAATTGCTTATGTTTTGGGGACAACATTTGGTGATACCAGCACTGAAATAGGATAATGGTTCATCTTCAGTAACCTCTTATTCTCCTTTTTCTATGATACACTAAAGATGTCAAATCGCAGTTGAATGAAGCTCATGCCTTAGGCATAGAATTTAGCTTTATTCTCTGTTGTTCTTGCTGACTCTCTGCATTTCCAGACTTCAGTGCAGAGGTATGAGGACTTTACTTACCTGTCCTTTCATGCCTTAGTTTAGTTTTCTGGATTCAATTCTTATCCATCTGTCTTTATATTTTTTTTTAACAGTAAGTGAAGTGAAACTCGGATTCTTCAGGCCAAAATACTGGAGTAGGTAGCCGTTCCCTTCTCCAGGGGATCTTCCCAGCTCAGGAATCAAACCAGGGTCTCCTACATTGCATGTGGATTCTTTACCAGCCGAGCTATCATGGAATCCCTCTATATGTTTAGGATTGCTCAGACTCTTGGGGCACTTGGGGCAATATTTCTTCACCTACATTGTCTTTTCAACTCTCTGTAAAAATACTCTGTTTCTAAGATTTTAAGTTTCATGGTTGTGAAAAAAATTAGCTTTACACAAAACCTGGACACATGTATTTGGTCTCTTTTCCTTCTATATCTCCAGTACTTAGGTCTTTATTTGGTATACTTAACTCCATTGTTCCTTCTTCAAGCAATTCATAAAAAACAGTGAAAGATTTTTAAGAAAGTTGTTAGTTTCCAGATTATAAAAAGGTGACTTGAAACAAAACCATTAGGCTTGACCGAGGCAAAGGAGTATAAGGTTGGCTTAATAAGTAAGAGTAGAACTGTTGTAAAAGCACTTGATGCAATTATTCTGTACGAGTTTCTATTTTATTTTGCTTTTCTTATTATCACAAATACACTAACTGACTTTCAGGTCTGTGGTTTGGCTGGTTTCCTGAGAACAGTCTGGAATGTAGAGAGGCTTTTTTCCACTGCTATCCTTTCCACTGCTTAGTCCAGTGGATTCTATGCCTTCAGGATAAAGAAACAGCTCACCGATGAAGTAAGTAAGATGAACTAAGCTCTATATGATTGAGTTTGATTGTAAAGTCAAATTTTAGGAGTACAAAAAATGAAGACTATCTAAATGCTGGTTGTTAAATTATAGCTTAAAAGAAGATGGGAAATGCACGTCTAGTCATTCATTTATTTCTTAAGCATTTATTGATTTATTGATGTGTCAGACTTGAGATCAAAAACTTCTTTTTGCAGTCTAGTTGAGATAGACTTGTAAATTGATAAGTCATAATGCAATGTGGCAAGGAGTGTAATAGGATATGGTAACTAATAGATGATATTTGAACAAGATCTTGGAAATATCAGACTTCACTTAGGTCTCTGTGATCACATTTCCCTTTTAGAGTGGTTTGGGCAATTATGCTGTGGCAACGCAACAAAGCTTCAACCACTGTTGGCACAATCAAAATCTAGGGTGTGAATGTGGATGAAGCTTGGAGAAGATTCCAGGAAGAAGTTTGGATTAAAGTAATATTTTTACTGGAAAAATATGTATTTTTATATACAAGAAAATCTTATAAATAATTTTATTTTGTAAATATCAACACATATCAAGATTCAGAATTTGCAAATATAGGACAATCATACACACATACACATGCGTTCACACCCCAAATATAAAAATATATATACTTAACAGTTTTTCACAGAATGATTATTTGAACCCCAGAACTTCCTTTTCACAGTATTATTAAATTTGCAAATACGAATTGGCTTAAATTATTAAAAGAAAGTGTTAATTAAATAATACCCTATGTTTGAATCTTGATTTGTGCATGTTAGGTTATAATTTAAAAGATTGTGAAGCGTTGTCCCAAAATAAAGTATGACTAATATGGAAGTCTCCTAAAAATAATTTTCATATATTCCAAAAATGTTTTCTAGAACCCCAAAGACTGTATTCTACCATATACTCATAACGTTAAATTTGTAGTTTTTAATTAGTAGGAAAATTAAATACTCTTGATATATAAGTACTGAAACTAGAATTGAGCATCAGAAATACTTGGGCATTTAAAAAATACATTTTCCTGGATCCTTCCCAGACCCATTGGACTAGATTGCCAGGTGCAGGTTTGGGTATGTAGATTTTCAGATATATATCCCTGGGTAAAGCACCATTGCTGATAGATGTTAGACATTATTGACTTTAAGCTCCATGAGGTCAAAAGCTCTGTCTTATTTATTGTGTCCCTAGCACTTGGCACATAATAAGTACTCAGTCTGCAGAGTGGATGAATGGATGGGTGAATGGATTGACTCTGTCTGCTTCTGATTTATTTAATATTTTTTCATGTGTGAAATCCAGACCCAATAGCAATAATAAATACTTACACGGGCACTGGGAAAAGTAAGACTGGTCTTAGTCCTTTGAGCCTGGCTGCTGCTGCAGCTGCTGCTAAGTCACTTCAGTAGTGTCCGACTCTGTACAACTCCAGAGATGGCAGCCCACCAGGCTCCCCTGTCCCTGGGATTCTGCAGGCAAGAACACTGGAGTGGGTTGCCATTTTCTTCTTCAGTGCATGAAAGTGAAAATTGAAAGTGAAGTCGCTCAATCATGTCAGACTCTTAGCGATCCCATGGACTGCAGCCTACCAGGCTCCTCCATCCATGGGATTTTCCAGGCAAGAGTACTGGAGTAGGGTGCCATTGCCTTCTCTGGCTAGTCTCTTCTAAAGCGTCTCATTCTGTGAGGGCTTTGAACATTGGCCTTTGTGCCTGCAAGGCTCTTGGAATGTACTAGTGAGCTGGACTGGATCCTGCCTTCCCTCCTCTACTGGAATTCTCCTTTGAGCTATCTGTTCTTTTCTATCTGCAGTGCCCTGTGGGAGGTTTTCTGACAAGGGCTGCAGAAACTAATGTTTCAACTCTGTCTCCTCAAACTCCTCCTCATAGCTGCAGAGAGTACTTTTTTTCCTCTTCCTGTGTGGCAGGAAGCCGCCCTTTTGTCATATCCTGCATCTTGATACTCTGTGTCTTATGAGAAAACCTCTACACAAGCTCTCCAGGCTTGGTCCACAGAGAGCTAAAAGATCAGCTTTGGGAGATTTTTCTAAAACAAACAAACCCTCAGTTCTCTTTTAAGAGTCTGGCTCTTAAAACTGAAAGCCAGAATTTTCATGATTTTGCCTCTACTTTGAATTATTTTAAAGTTTATTTTGAAAAGCAAAGTAGAAAATGCTATCTTTGCTTCAGATCATCACTACTCAAAGTGTGGTCCACTTTGGGCAGCAGCAGCCCAGCCTATCCTGGGTGTGCTTGTTAAAAACACAGAACATCAGCTCCCAGCTCATACCTGCTGAATCATAATCTGTACTTAAATAGGCTCTCCTGGTGATTTGCATATATGTTAACATTTGAAAAACAACTCTTGGTGATTTCTGTAATACTGAAGCATCATTTAGCTACAATAAGTAGAGTGATAGGTTTATTAGGAGCTAAAAGTGCATCAGAAAAATATTTGTATCTCATCCCCAAAGCCAGCATCTTACTTAATAAGGAAACAAACATCTGCCAGGAATAAGACAAGGATGACCAATATCATTTGTTGTTGTTTTCAGTTGCTTAGTTGTGTCTGACTCTTTGCGACCCCATGGACTCTAGCACGCCAGACTTTCCTGTCCTTCATCATCTCCCCGAGTTTGCTCAAACTCATGTCCTTTGAGTCGGTGATGCCATCCAACCATCTCATCCTCTGATGTTCCCTTCTCCTGCCCTCAATCTTTTCCGACATCAAGGCCTTTTCCAATGAGTTGGCTCTTTGCATCAGGTGGCCAAAGTATTAGAGCTTCAACTTCAGCATCAGTCTTTCCAGTGAATATTCAGGGTTGATTTCCTTTAGCATTGACAGGTTTGGTGCCCTTGCTGTCCCAGGGACTCTCAGGAGTCTTCTCTAGCACCACAATTTGAAAGCATCAATTCTTTGGCTCTCAGCCTTCATTATGGTCCAACTCTCACATCCATTACATGACTACTGGAAAAACCATAGCTTTGAGTATATGGACAATATCATTATTACTATCAAAAATCATTTTCAAATTGCCATCCAGTGCCACTAGAGAGAGATACATGAATTAGAAAGGAAAGAATAAAATAATGTTTATTTATAGATTATATATCTGCAAAGCTAACAAAATTGAAAAAGCTACGAATGCAGTTAAGAGAAACTTAGTAAAACAATTTGTAGACAACAATAGCCTTCATATATAAAAATAATAACTGATTAAAGCCCCCTTTAATAATTGCAACAATTTTTACAAAGTACTTAGAATAAATTTAACAGGAAATGACCAAGACATACATGAAAGAAACTATAAAATATACCTGAATGACACAAAGGAAACGTGAACAGATAGGAAGCCAGCCATACCATCAATTGGAATAGGAAGGCTCAATATTGTGAAGAATCTTTTCTGATAATACACAGATTATCAGGATTTCTTCTTGAAGCTAAACAGATTATATATTTCATTTGGAAAAGCAATTAAACAAAAATAGCCTGGAAAACCTTAAAAAAGAAAACAATGGGAGAGGGTGAAATCTTAAACCAGATGTTAAAATGTATCACGAAATCTCTATAATTAGAAGGATATTATATTGGCAAGTGAATAAACAGACAAATTAATATAACCAAATAGAAAACCCAGAAATAAACCTAATTTCACATGGAATTTTAGGTTATGATAAAGGCCACATCTGAAATCAGTGGAGAAATATAGACTTCTAAAAAAGTGATGCTGAGATAAATGGACAGGCATGTGAAAAAGGTAAAAAGCTGCATTCTGTATACCAGTGTAAATTCTAAATAGGTACAAGATCCGAATGTAAAAAATAAAACTACACAAATACTAGAAAAAAGCATGGCGAATTCTTTACAACATGTGATTAAGTGAAAATTTCTCAAGTTAAGTGAAAATTTTAATAACTCTGGTTATATTTAAAAATTCTGGGTGGCAAAAAGCCACTAAAAGCAAAGTGAAAATACAAGTGACATCTGGGGAAATATTTACAACTTCTCTTGCAGAAAAAGCCTTCATATCTCTAATATCTAAAGAACTCTACAAAGTGAGAAGAAAGCAAATCACATTATAAAACTGGACAAGAACTATACACACACAGTTCAAAGGAAAAGAAATATAAACAGCACTTTACAGACACAAAGAAGATGCTCAAACTTGGTCCTAATGAGAGAGATGAAAATTAAAACTATATTAAAACACCATCACTCATCTACCAAACTGGCAAAAATCCAGGAGTGTAACAATTGCATTCTGTTGGCAAGGCTATGGGAAAACAGGGCTTCCCATATGTTGCTGATGGGAATACAGCCCTGGTGAAAGAAACTTTTCCATATCTAGCAATAAATACTACGGTATTTACGCTTTGATCCAGCAACCTTATTTCACGGAGTCTTTCCTTAAGATTCACCAGGCAGTGTGGAATGACATATATACAAGGCAACTGACAGTAGCACAAATTTATAATAGCAAAATAGGAAACAACTCAAATATTCAACAAGAAGCAGCTAGTTGAAATAAGCCATGAAACATCCTCACAATGGAGGACCATGAAGTAGTTACAAAAAATGAAGATGATCTTTATTTCTTTCTGTGAATAATAATTAGGCGAAAAAACAATGAAGGGCAAAACAATCTATAATAGGCTACCTTTTATCTTTAGAAGGGAGAAGGGATTTAAATATATATTTGTTTTTGAATGTATTAATGAAACAAAGGAAAGATAAAGAACTACTGTAAATGGTTATTGGTGAGGATCTGGGTGGTGTGAAAAATCTGGGTACTAGAGTTCTTGAAACACAGTTTGATAATTTGACGTTCAGTTCAGTTCAGTCGCTCAGTTGTGTCCGACTCTTTGCACCCACGAATCACAGCACGCCAGGCCTCCCTGTCTATCACCAACTCCCGGAGTTCACTCAGATTCGTGTCCATCAAGTCGGTGATGCCATCCACCCATCTCATCCTCTGCTGTCCCCTTCTCCTCCTGCCCCCAAATCCCTCCCAGCATCAGGGTCTTTTCCAATGAATCAACTCTTCACATGAGGTGGCCAAAGTACTGGAGTTTCAGCTTCAGCATCAGTCCTTCCAATGAACACCCAGGACTGATCTCCTTTAGAATGGACTGGTTGGATCTCCTTGCAGTCCAAGGGACTCTCAAGAGTCTTCTCCAATGCCACAGTTCAAAAGCATCAATTCTTCAGTGCTCAGCTTTCTTTACAGTCCAACTCTCACATCCATACATGACCACTGGAAAAACCATAGCCTTGACTAGATGAACCTTTGTTGGCAAAGTAATGTCTCTGCTTTTGAATATGCTATCTAGGTTGGTCCTAACTTTCCTTCCAAGGAGTAAGCATCTTTTAATTTCATGGCTGCAATCACCATCTGCAGTGATTTTGGAGCCCATAAAAACAAAGTCTGACACTGTTTCCACTGTTTTCCCATCTATTTGCCATGAAGTGATGGGACCAGATGCCATGATCTTAGTTTTCTGAATGTTGAGCTTTAAGCCAACTTTTTCACTCTCCTCTTTCACTTTCAACAAAAGGCTTTTTAGTTCCTCTTTGCTTTCTGCTATAAGGGTGGTGTCATCTGCATATCTGAGGTTATTGATATTTCTCCCAGCAATCTTGATTCCAGCTTGTGCTTCTTCCAGCCCAGCGTTTCTCATGATGTACTCTGCATAGAATTTAAATAAGCAGGGTGACAATATACAGCCTTGACGGACTCCTTTTCCTATTTGGAACCAGTCTGTTGTCCCATGTTCAGTTCTAACTGTTGCTTCCTGACCTGCATATAGGTTTCTCAAGAGGCAGGTCAGGTGATCTGGTATTCCCATCTCTTTCAGAATTTTCCACAGTTTATTGTGATCCACATAGCCAAAAAGGCAAAATTTGATGTTGGAGTCATGTAAATGTTTTTGTGTGCTAATTTCTCAGTCATGTCCGATTCTTCATGACTCCGTGGACTGTAGCCTGCCAGGCTCCTCTGTCCATGAAATTTTACAGTCTTGAAACAAAACTAGATAAAAAAGGAAAAAATAAATAAGGTAATCCATAAAAACTGGAAACAAAATGAAGTAAAATAAATGTTTCAAATGAGTGGATCTGTGTCTTAATGACACAGAGGATTATTTCATGGGACTTTAAAATAGGGGTAGGTGAAATGGAATTGTAATCAGTTAACAGAAACTTAGGAGATCAGTTAGTCAAATGTAATGCATAGACTTTGGAATCCTATTCAAACAGACCAAAAAAAAAAATCTGTAAAGAGAAATTTATGAAACAATTGTAAATTTTAAAAATTCATGATAACACACATATGAAATTGACCATTTTAACAGAAACAATCTAAATGTCTATTAATGAATGAATGGAATAAGAAAATGTGATACATATATGTAATGGAATATTATTCAGCCATAAAAATGAATGAAATCCTGCCATTTTTGACCCCATGGATGGACCTCAAAGGCATTATACTAAGTGAAATGAGTCAGATGGAGAAAAGCAATATTACATGACCTCATTTTATGTGAGATCTAAAAAACAAAAAAAAATAACCAAAATAACAAAAACCAAGTTCAGAGATACAGAGAACTGATTGGTGGCTGCTAGAAGCAAGGCAGGGAGTTGGGAGGATGAAGAGGGTGGAAAAAATGGGTGAAGAGATTCAAAAGGTATGAACTCAGTTATAAAATAAATAAGTCGTGGGGATGTAAAATGTACAGCATGGTGACTATAGCTAATAATACTATATTGCATATTTGAAAGTTGCTAAAAGAGTAGATTTTAAACATTCCAACCATAAGAAAAAAATTTTTGGAACTGTGTAAAGTGACAGATGTTAGCTATTATTATGATGATAATTTTGCAATTTATACAAACACCAAATCATGAATTATATACCTATTTATACCTCAGCTTTTAAAAAAATCACCATTTAAACCATTTTTAAGTGCACAGTTCAGTGGCATTAAGTACATTCACATTGTTGTGCAACCATCACCACTATCTCCAGAATTATTTTTTTGATCTTCTCAAACCAAAACTTTATACTTGTTAAAAAATGACTCTCAATTTCCGCCTTCCTGACAACTACTATTCTACTTTCTGTCTCTAAGAATTTGACTACTCAGTGGCACTAGTGGTAAAGAACCCGAGGGCTCAATTCCTAGGTTGGCAAGATACCCTGGAGTAGGAAATGGCACCCCAATCCAGTATTCTTGTCTGGAAAATTCCATGGGCAGAGGAGCCTGACGGGATACAGCCCATGGGGCCACAAAGAGTCAGACATTATTGAGTGACTGAACCCAATACAATACAATCGGTGGAATCATACAATATTTGTTTTTTGGGGACAGGTTATTTTACTTAGCATGTCTTCAAAGTTTATGTGTTTTGTGTGTGCATGAATGCACAGTCATGTCCAACTCTATGGACTGTAGCTTGCCAGGTTCCTCTGTCTATGGAATTTTCCAGGCAAGAATACTGGAGCCAGGTGCTGTTTCCTCCTCCAGGGGATCTTCCCTACCCAGGGATCAAATCCATGTCTCCTGCATTGGCAGGCAGATTCTTTACCACTGAACCACCTGGGAAACCCTTATCTGTATTGTTCAATTCAGTTCAGTAACTCAGTCATGTCCGACTCTTTGCGACCCCACGAACCACAGAACGCCAGGCCTCCCAGAGTCTACTCACTCATGTCCATTGAGTTGGTGATGCCATCCAACCATTTCATCCTCTGTCATCCCCTTCTGCTCCTGCCTTCAAACTTTCCCGGAATCAGGGTCTTTTCAAATGAGTCAGCTCTTCGCATCAGGTGGCCAAAATGTTCAGCTTCAACATCAGTCTTTCCAATGAACACCCAGGACTGATTTCTCTAAGGATGGAGGGTTGGATCTCCTTGCAGTCCAGGGGACTCTCAAGAGTCTTCTCCAATACCACAGTTCAAAAGCATAAATTCTTCAGTGCTCAGCTTTCTTTATAGTCCAACTCTCACATCCATACATGATTACTGGAAAAACCATGGCCTTGACTAGATGGACCTTTGTTGACAAAGTAATGTCTCTGCTTTTTAATATGCTGTCTAGGTTGGTTATAACTTTCCTTCCAAGGAGTAAGCGTCTTTTAATTTCATGGCTGCAATCACCATCTGCAGTGATTTTGGAGCCCAAAAAAATAAAGTCAGCCACTGTTTCCACTGTTTCCCCATCTATTTGCCATGATAGGACCAGATATCATGTGTCAAAACTTACTTCCTCTTGGAGGCTAATTAAACTACATTTATTTATCCATTTATCTATCATTAACATTTAAGTTTCTTCCACCACTTGGTCATTGTAAATAATGCTGCTGTGAACATAGGTGTACAACTATCTGAACTCTTTAACATTCAGAGATTATTTGCCATGAAGTAATGGGACCAGATGCCATGATCTTAGTTTTCTGAATGTTGAGCTTTAAGCCAACTTTTTCATTCTCCTCTTTCACTTTCATCAAGAGGCTCTTTAGTTCTTCTTCACTTTTTGCCATAAGGGTGGTGTCATCTGCATATCTGAGGTTATTGATATTTCTCCCGGCAATCTTGATTCCAGTGTGTGCTTCTTCCAGCCCAGTGTTTCTCATGATGTATTCTGCATATAAGTTAAATAAGCAGGGTGACAATATACAACCTTGATGTACTCCTTTTCCTATTTGGAACCAGTCTGTTGTTCCATGTCCAGTTCTAACTGTTGCTTCCTGACCTGCATATAGGTTTCTCAAGAAGCAGATCAGGCGGTCTGGTATTCCCATCTCGTTCAGAATTTTCCACAGTTGATTGTGATCCACACAGTCAAAGGCTTTGGCATAGTCAATAAAGCAGAAATAGATGTTTTTCTGGAACTCTCTTGCTTTTTCCATGATCCAGCGGATGTTGGCAATTTGATCTCTGGTTCCTCTGCCTTTTCTAAAACCAGCTTGAACATCTGGAAGTTCCTGGAACAGGTATTGCTGAAGCCTGGCTTGGAGAATTTTGAGCATTACTTTACTAGCATGTGAAATGTGTGCAATTGTGCGGTAGTTTGAGCATTCTTTGGCATTGCCTTTCTTTGGGATTGGAATGAAAACTGACCTTTTCCAGTCCTGTGGCCACTGCTGAGTTTTCCAGATTGGCTGGCATATTGAGTGCAGCACTTTCACGGCATCATCTTTCAGGATTTGGAATGGCTCAACTGGAATTCCATCACCTCCACTAGCTTTGTTCGTAGTGATGCTTTCTAAGGCCCACTTGACTTCACATTCCAGGATGTCTGGCTCTAGGTCAGTGATCACACCATTGTGATTATCTGGGTCGTGAAGATCTTTTTTGTACAGTTCTTCTGTGTATTCTTGCCACCTCTTCTTAATATCTTCTGCTTCTGTTAGGTCCATACCATTTCTGTCCTTTATCGAGCCCATCTTCGCATGAAATGTTCCTTTGGTATCTCTGATTTTCTTGAAGAGATCTCTAGTCTTTCCCATTCTGTTGTTTTCCTCTATTTCTTTGCATTGATCGCTGAGGAAGGCTTTCTTATCTCTCCTTGCTATTCTTTGGAACTCTGCATTCACATGTTTATATCTTTCCTTTTCTCCTTTGCTTTTGGCTTCTCTTCTTTTCACAGCTATTTGTAAGGCCTCCCCAGACAGCCATTTTCCTTTTATGCATTTCTTTTCCATGGGGATGGTCTTGATCCCTGTCTCCTGTACAATGTCATGAACCTCATTCCATAGTTCATCAGGCACTCTATCTATCAGATCTAGGCCCTTAAATCTATTTCTCACTTCCACTGTATAATCATAAGGGATTTGATTTAGGTCATACCTGAATAGTCTAGTGGTTTTCCCTACTTTCTTCAATTTCAGTCTGAATTTGGCCATAAGGAGTTCATGATCTGAGCCACAGTCAGCTCCTGGTCTTGTTTTTGCTGACTGTATAGAGTTTCTCCATCTTTGGCTGCAAAGAATATAATCAATCTGATTTCGGTGTAGACCATCTGGTGATGTCCATGTATAGAGTCTTCTCTTGTGTTGTTGGAAGAGGGTGTTTGTTATGACCAGTGCATTTTGGCAAAACTCTATTAGTCTGCCCTGCTTCATTCCATATTCCAAGGCCAAATTTGCCTGTTACTCCAGGTGTTTCTTGACTTCCTACTTTTGCATTCCAGTCCCCTATAATGAAAAGAACATCTTTTTTGGGGCGTGTTATTTCTAAAAGGTCTTGTAGGTCTTCATAGAACCATTCAACTTCAGCTTCTTCAGTGTTACTGGTTGGGGCATAGACTTGGATTACTGTGATACTGAATGGTTTGCCTTGGAAACAAACAGAGATCATTCTGTTATTTTTGAGATTGCATCCAAGTACTGCATTTCGGACTCTTTTGTTGACCATGATGGCTACTCCATTTCTTCTGAGGGATTCCTGCCCACAGTAGTAGATATAATCGTCATCTGAGTTAAATTCACCCATTTCAGTCCATTTCAGTTTGCTGATTCCTAGAATGTCGACATTCACTCTTGCCATCTCTTGTTTGACCACTTCCAATTTGCCTTGATTCATGGACCTGACATTCCAGGTTCCTATGACATTCCAGGTTCCTATTCCAAGTCCCATCACTTCATTGCAAATCGATGGGGAAACTGTGGAAACAGTGCCTGACTTCATTTTCTGGGGCTCCAAATCACTGCAGATGGTGATTGCTATGAAAGTAAGAGACACTTACTCCTTGGAAGGAAAGTTATGACCAACCTAGACAGCATATTAAAAAGCAGAGACATTACTTTGTCAACAAAGGTCTGTCTAGTCAAGGCTATGGTTTTTCCAGTAGTCATGTATGGATGTGAGAGTTGGACTATAAAGAAAGTTGAGCACTGAATAAGAATTGATGCTTTTGAACTGTGGTGTTGGAGAAGACTCTTGAGAGTCCCTTGGACTGCAAGGAGATCCAACCTGTCCGTTCTAAAGGAGATCAGTCCTGGGTGTTCATTGGAAGGACAGATGCTGAAGCTGAAACTCCAATACTTTGGTCACCTGATGCGAAGAGCTGACTCATTTGAAAAGACCCTGATGCTGGGAAAGATTGAAGGTAGGAGGAGAAGGGGATGACAGAGGATGAAATGGTTGGATGGCATCACTGACTCAATGGACATAAATTTGAGTAAACTCCGGGAGTTGGTAATGGACAAGGAGACCTAGTGTACTGCAGTCCATGTGGTCGCAAAGAATGGGACACGACTGAGTGACTGAATTGAACTGATCCATGGATTCCTTCACGTTTAAGAATAAAATCCAGCACCTTCCCTGGTGGTTCAGTGATAAAGAATTCACATGCCAGTGAAGACACCTGGGTTTGATCCCTGGTTCAGAAAGATCTCACATGCTGCAGGACAACTAACCCTGTGAGCCACATCTATTGAGCCTGTGCTCTAGAGCCCAGGAATTGCATTGACAGAGTGCTGGAGCTGAGCCCATGCTCAGCAACAAGAACAGGCACCGCAGTGAGAAGCCTGTGCATTGCAACTGGGTAGTAACCCCCCTCACCATAGCTAGACAAAAGCCTGTACAGCAACGAAGACTCAGCACACCCAAAAAACAGATAAATAAAGTTATAATAAAAAAAGTAAAATTCAGATTCTCAAAAGGCCATTGGCTACCCCTCTCCCACTTTCTAACTCTTCTTACTGAAATATTTTGCTCTGAGAGACAAATCTCAGCTTGGTTAGGTCTTAGCTTCTTCAGAGGAGTTCGTCTTGACCACTCTACATGGAAATGTCGATTCCAGCCACAATGCAAAAATATACAAGTCTGTTCTTTTGTAGCACTTGTTTTCTGAAGTGTTATTTGCTTATTCGGTCACTCCTTCATTACCTGTTGCCTCCCACAAGAATGCAAAATCTAGAAGAGTAGAAACACTGTATTAATTACTTCTGATTCACCTTGGCGTAGAATACTGCCTGGTTCTTGGCAAGGGCTTGATGAATTTGTGTTGAATAAATTCATTTCCTTCCAGAAGATTTCTGGCATTGTGAGAAATGAATTCTGTCTGTTCCTGGAGAGGGAACCAAAGCGAAGTTAGAAAGAAAGAAAGAAAGTGAAGTCACTCAGTCGTGTCCGACTCTTTGCAACCCCATGGACTGTAGACTACCAGACTCCTTCGTCCATGGGGTTTTCCAGGCAAGAGTACTGGAATGGGTTGCCATTTCCTTCTCCAGAGAATCTTCCCAACCCAGGGATTGAAACCTGGGTCTCCCGCATTGTAGGCAGAGGCTTTACCATCTGAGCCACTTCAGAAGTTAGAAGATTACTACTATTGTAATAGTCTAGGTGACAGGTTATAGGGACCATTTTAGGCCCAACTCAAATGGAGAGGAGGAGAGAGATGTGCAAATGAGAATCAATAGATCTGAGCAACTGATTGGATGAGAGGGAAAGAAATGAAGAGGAGAAAAGAGATTTTGATCCAAAATGATGTGGACCGGGGTGCAGGGAGGGGAGATGGAGTGGATAGTAGTATCATTGAAAGTGTTAGTTGCTCAGTTGTGTCGGACTCTTTTGTGATTCCATGGACTGTAGTCTTCCAGGTACTTCTGTCCATGGGATTTCCCAGGCAAGAATACTGGAGTGGGTTGCCATTCCTTCTCCAGGGAATCTTCCTGACCCAGGATTCGAACCCAGTCTGCATTGGAGTGGACTCTTTACTATCTGGGCAACCAGGGAAGTTCTAGTAATATCGTTAAAAAGGTGAAAACTAGGGGAATGAAGTGGATTCTATATACTGTTACTATTATATTTACTAGGATGGGATGCTAGCAGGGAATAAGATATGAAAAATGTTACCAGGAGAGAGGACACCCCTGGAGATACTGCTCAGGGAACTGTCTGCACGAAAGTGCTAATTAAACTCCTGGGACTAATTGGAAGCTGCCACAGGAGAAAGCTCAGAGGGAAAAAAGTTGAGATGGACCCCAAGAATCCAGGAGGGATGCAGGTCTGGAAGACAGATGCTGCCACAAGGCTGTTGAGGATGAAGCTGAAAAAGGGCCATTGAATATTGTTTTTGAGTCATATTAGTTCCTGCTTTTTAAACCTCATTGTTTTCTCTACTATGAATGTTATTTGTTTTCTTTCTAGTCTATTAGCTTATAGAAACTTCTCCTAAAACACAACAAAAAAATTCAGCTTTTCTCTACCTTTAGAGTCCATGTCACATTCTAACCATTGCTCTTCTGAGTTTTCTTGTTTTCTCAAATTGAGTCTTCTGCATATAATATCATTTTCTTTTTATCTTTTACAGGTCAGTCCATTAGCAGCAAAATGGTAATAAAATAAGTATATGCCATTCTTACTTGCAGGAAAATCTTTTTCTTTTGCTAACTTTCAATTTATACAGGAAGCAAGTAAGTTCTTATTAAAATGTTGAGCAATTCAGAACGATAAAGAGCAAAGAGTTATATTGTCCTCAAAATGAACCAACACCTCTCTTTCCAGAGTTTATTATTAAACGATTATTGAATTAAGCAATTAAACAATACCGCTTGGTGTATGTGTGTGTGTTTAGAGAAATAAGATTATAAATTTCAGCACACAGGCTCAGATGTGTAGGAAATATGATTTTATTTCTCTATAATTGAATTTAATTTATATTTTAAGTCACTTTGGGACTTCCCTGGTGGCTCAGACGGTGAAAGCATCTGCCTACCATGTGGGAGACTTGGGTTCAATCCCTGGGTTGGGAAGATCCCCTGGAGAAGGAAATGGCAACCCACTCTAGTACTCTTGCCTGGAAAATCCCATGGATGGAGGAGCCTGGTAGTCCATGGGGTCTCAAAGACTCAGACACGACTGAGCAACTTCACTTCACTGAGTCACTTTATGACAGATGATGGGAAAAGAAATCTCAGTTAGTTGAGCCACACGGACCTCTACTTCCCTGACTTCATTTAGGATTGCATCTAAATTCCATGGATTTGGGGGATGTCAAGGTTTCTGGAGGTTGGGGAAAGGGGTTGAGGGGTCCTGGGGCATCCATCATCTACCCAGCTGGTCCTTAATTCAGGTTGTTAAGATCCTTGCCCATCTGTCCATGCAGGGCATTGTGCTCTTATGCCCAGTTTCAAGGCTTATTGGATCTCATTCTTCTAGCTCCTCTTGGGCACGCAGAGCATATAAGATATTTCTCCTGCGTCATGCAGGACATAGGAAACTCTTTCAGGTGATCTCAGGTTTTCTTAGCCTGGACTTACCACAAGCCCATTTCTGTTACTGCTCTGTACCACGTTGCCTTGCATTACCCAGGCACCTTGTCACTTCCTTAGACTGTACCTTGGAGTGGGGGCAGAAGTTCCTCACTCTACCTTGGAGAGAGGGCTCTTGGGTTTTCCAAATCTATTTTAGGTTTCCATTATTCTTCCTCTACAGTGACTAGCTATTCCAGATCTATATCAATATAATATTCTTCTGCTTCCCTTCTGATGTTCCTCCTTTTCCAACTCTGTGAACCATTTATGTCATCTGGGAGTAGGGTGACCAACAGTCATGCTTTTCCTGAGATTGAGGAGGTTCCTGGAATGTGGGACTTCATAGCTAAAACTGGGCAAGTGTAGGGCAAACAGGGGTGCCTTGGTTACCTTATCTGGAAGTGAGATGAGTGGTGAAGGGGAAAACTGACTCTGATTGAATAAGAAGTTTGTGTTTCTGGCATGACCTTTACACTCTAAATATTTCAAGGATTAGATATTTTTTGAAATACACAATGAAGAATTGACTCCTACTTTCACAGTTTCTGACTTCCCTGGCAGCTTTGCTGTTAAAGAACCCTCCTGCAATGCAGGAGACCCCGGTTCGTTTCCTGGGTAGGGAAGATCTGCTGGAGAAGGGCTAGGCTACTCACTACAGTATTCTTGGGCTTCCCTAGTGGTTCAGCTGGTAAAGAATCCGCCTGCAATGCGGGAGACCTGGGCTCGATCCCTGAGTTGGGAAAATCCCCTGGAAAAGGGAACAGCTACCCACTCCAGTATTCTGTCCCGGAGAATTCCATGGACTATACTGGGTCGCGAAGAGTAGGACATGATGAACGACTTTCACTTTTTTTCAGTTTTTGTTTCACTCCCTCTTTCTGAATTTTTCCACGTTCGTCCTGCTCCTTTGCACTCACTATTTCTTTGGAGTACATTGCTCCATTTCGTGTTTTAATTTCTTTTTTGGATTTATGTCACTTTTCTGGCCCCCATCCTCTGCAATTCATAGGCCAGTCCTTCCTTCAATGGAGCCCAGAAGAGATTTCCCAGAACTCATACCCCAGGCTGCCTGGGGACCATCAGCCCCTGCTTCTCTAGGTCAGATGTAAATCGCTAGGGCAGCTTTCTCAATGGTGCATAAGATTTGGGTGAATAGCAGATACGGGCACGCTGAAAGAATATATGTGAACTTGCATTAATATTCATATTTTATTCCAATTAAAAATAAGTAATTAAATGTTATTAATATCAACTTATGAATTGACCCTAACACCCACACTCAATGTGATGTCAGATGGTCATAGAACATATATAATATATGATGTATCTGAAAGAAGAGTGATGGTTCCACACATGGAAGGAGGTGACAGTAACATCCTCATTCTTTGTTTATTTTCAGTTTATTGCAAAAGGATTGCAATTGATAACGCCTGGGATAGTCATATGTAGGTTATATTATCTATATTCAGTCAAAGCAAATTTGGTAAAATATTCAAATGACTTAAAATACTGAAGATTATACCAATTGTATAAGGACAAAAGTAGTAGGACTTACCCTTCTACACATTCAAGACTACACTGGTCTCCTTGCCTCTTGTTTTTTAAGATTTTTTTTGATGTGGACTATTTTCTAGTTTTTATTACATTTGTTACAATATTGCTTCTGTTTTGTGTTTTGTTTTGTTTTGTTTTGGCTGCAAGGCATGTAGGATTTTATCTCCCTGACCAGGGATCAAACCGGCACCCGCTGCCTTGGAAGGTGAAGTCTTAACCACTTGACCAACAGGGAAGTCCATCCTTGCTTTTCTTCAAACACACCGGCCACAGTCGATCTCAGGACCTTTGTCCCAGCTGATTCCTCTGCCTGATATGCTCTTCCCTCAGTTATTGGCAGGACTCCCTTACCTCCTACAAGACTTAGCTCACATGTTACCTGACTATCATTCAAAATTGCAATACCCACCTCTGCATTTCTTATTCTCTCCACTCTGCTTTATTATTATAATTAATTTTTATTTTATTATTATTGTTTTTACACTAGCAGTTATCCTTGTCTATATCTTATAATTTACTTATTTATCGTATCTTTTATCTGCTCTGGTGAAAAGATTAAAGAGGATAGATTATTTTCTTCGATGTGACTGGTTAGAATGGTGCCTAGCACATGGCTGACCCTTCAGATATGTTGCACAAACCTAAGAAAATTGCAGAACCAACAGTCTTTCCACTCTTAGTATGAGCTCTTTGCCAGTCATGACATCTGAAAACGTGCCAAAGCGCATCCCTGTTTGTTTCTAGGCGTTTCCAGTGCAATGACTCACAAGTGCTCACCCTACACAGGCCAGTTTGCCAGCTGTGGCCACAGCTCTGCATCTGGCCTGCTTTTCTCCCTGTCCCGGCTCAGGAGAAACCACCCGGAGAAGCCCCACTGCTAAGGTGGCCCTTGGGAAAGAGCAGTGTTTTGCCTGTGCTCAGTGCTTCCCAGGTGGTTTTATTCCCCAGACTTTTCTTTGCAGCAGGGGCTTCATGGTGGCAATCTGAGGTGGAAGAGGGCTGGGAGACAGTCTTGAGCAAAATCTGAATGGCAAGCATCTCTCTTTTTACTGAGATGTACTGTTCATTTGGAGTGGCTGGAAGGCTTTCCACCCTGGGCACCAGTTGGTACTCAGGTGGCGAAGAAGAAGTGGCCATACTCCTCTGCCATACTGTGTTGCCTGAGTCTAGGGAATATCTTTGTCTCCAGAATCGCATAGGTCACTCTTGAATAAATGCATCAGATTATTGTCTTTACTCCCCTGTCTATGGAAGGCACAAAACCAGTTTTAAAAGAATTAGATCATGTTTTAAAGAATTTTTTTGATTTATAACTTTGTGTTGATCTCTGCTGTCCAGCAAATTGACTCAGTTATACACATATCTATTATTTTTCATATTCTTCTCCATTATGTTATCATAGTTCCTTGTGCTGTACAGTAAGACTTTGTTGTTTATTCATTTATATATATATAATAATTTGCATCTGCTAAAAAGGATTAGATTCTTTTACATGTTTTTTTTTTTCCCCCATTTCCTGCCCCTTCCTCATTAACCATTGCCTTTTTCTTTCAAATGTAAAGCATATCTCCCATGTTTATGAATATATGTGGATGTCCATTTGTACATGTCTGCATTGGGGTGGGGGCAAATGGTGTCAAGAGAGAAGAACAGTTATTGACGTTACAACAGCCAGCAAAAGATGACCCCTGATATTAATATTGTTCACTTCTAAGTGAAATATGGTCCTAAACCTTATAAATGTTAACACCCCAAACTTATCACCACTTCCTGAACTTGAATACTTTGTCCTTCTCCACAAGATTTACTCCTATAGCCTATCTCTCTCAGGTTTGAACTCAAATATCATCTCCTCTGTGAAGCCTTTCCAACTCTCCCAGGAAGAGAAAAAACTAAATAATCATTGACGTGAAGGAGTAAAGTTGACTAAGTGAAAGCTTAATGGAACAATTGCCGTATTATGCTGGGTTCTCAACATATGTATGAATAATGTACAGAAATAGAGTGCTGTAAGACGATCAAGTAGCTTAGAAACCACTAGAGAAACAATTGCTAATTGCAGAGTGCTGGTTTAAATCCATTTCAAAAGCTACAGCATGAATGAAGGAAGGAAAGTTTGCTTTGCTAAATATCATGAAGATGAATGATTTTGCTCATTGGCCCAGAGAAGTGGCATGTTATAGCTGTGGAAAGAACTCCCAAAGTCCAAGTCAACTCGCCTTTAAATCTCTAGTAGGGAGACAAGATGTGCCTTTCCTACATCTGGCATGATTTTTTCCCCACTTTTTTTCTTTATTTTTATTTTTTAATGTTATGGCCGTTCATAGTATATAGATACATATTATGACTCGAGAGAAAGTCTTCCACAACGTAATTTTTCATGACTTCTTTTTTTGAGACCTGAACTTATTTCAAACCATGGCCTGCTTAACTCAGTTTTGTTAATGTTTTGATAACAATGGCAGGTGGGGTTTACTGAGTGCTTATTATGCCCATTGACTCAGCTGTAGAGAATCTATCTGCCACGAAGGAGCTGCAGAAGATGCCAGTTCCATTCCTGGGTCAGAAAAATCCCCTGCAGGAGGGCATGACAACCCACTTCAGTATTCTTGCCTGAAGAATCCCATGGACAGAGGAGCCTGGCAGGCTACAGTCCATATAGTTGCAAAGAGTCAGATATGACTGAAGTTACTTAGCACGCATACACACACGTTATGTGCTTAGTACTATTCTAAGTTATTGACATGTATTAAATCATTTAATACTAGAGCAACTCCATGGTGTGGGTACTATTATTATTATTTTACAGAGGAGGATCTGAGATGTAGAGAGGCTAATTAACTTGCCCAGGGCCGCTCAGCCAGAAGATATAAGCCCAGGTGGTTTGCTTCTCTAGAATTTTTGCTTTTCACCACATGTCAGTTTATTGCCGGTCTTTAAGAAAACCATTAATATTTCTACTCAAGTTTTACATGATTAATACAGAAAAATGTATTTACTATGAAAACTATAGAAAGTATAAATCTATCATTCACACAATATTTTTAAAGTTTATAATGATTATGCTGGTTTTAGAGGGCAAGCTAGCAGCAGGAAATACGAACATACCCACTTCTTACTGTAATTAATACTGTAATACCTCTTAAGCATTACATTATTGAGTTTATATTACACGTATTCTTTGCTCTCATCCCCCTGTAATGCCTTATGAGGGCAGGTATCTCATCGGCCTCGTTTACTCTGTCTCCCTGATGACTAGGATATAGACTTCTAGTCTTGTAGGTGCCAAATAAGACCCAGCTTTTGGTTCTTTTGTATTACTTGTTACATGTTTATTACGTTGCTATATACATTATATATTTATCTTTATGGTATATTATAAATACATCGTTATATAGTGAATATTCATTATCTACATGTTTATACGGGGCTTCCCTGATGGCTCAGTGGGTAAAGAATCCACCTGCAATGCAGGAGATACAGGAGATGTGGGTTTGATCCATTGGTTGGGAAGATCCCCCAAAAGAGGAAATGGCAACCCACTCTAGTATTCTTGCCTGAAAAATCCCATGGAAAGGGGAGTGTGACGGGCTACAGTCCAAAGGGTCACAAAGAGTTTATGACATGACTGAGCAAGCAAAGCAAGCAAACATGTTTATATATTTAAATATTGTTGCTGTTGTTCATTTGCTCAGTTGTGTACAATTCTTTGTGACCCCATGGACTACAGCACACCAGTTTTCCTTGTCCTTCAC
Organism: Bos taurus; assembly: GCF_002263795.3. Lineage (NCBI taxonomy): Eukaryota > Metazoa > Chordata > Mammalia > Artiodactyla > Bovidae > Bos > Bos taurus. Next base: position 34,624,350 of record NC_037332.1, read on the forward strand.
TATCTCCCTGAGTTTACTCAAAGAGTCCGTTGAGTCGGTGATGCCATCCAACCATCTCATCCTCTGTCATCCCCTTCTTCTGCCCTCAATCTTTCCCAGAATGAGGGTCTTTCCCAATGATTCAGCCCTTCCCATCAGGAGCTTCAGTATCAGTCCTTCCAATGAATATTCAGGGTTGATTTCCTTTAGATTGACTGGTTTGATCTCTTTATTGTCCAAGGGACTCTCAAGAGTCTTCTCCAACACCATAGTTCAAAAGCATCAATTCTTCAGTGCTCAACCTTCTTTATGGCCCAACTCTCACATCCATACATGACTACTGGAAAAATGATAGTTTTGACTAGATGGATCTTTGTTGGCAGAAATGATGTCTCTGCTTTTTAATATGCTGTCTAGGTTTGTCATAACTTTTCTTCCAAGGAGCAAGCATCTTTTAATTTCATGGCTGCAGTCACTGTCCATAGTGATTTTGGAGCCCAAGAATATAAAGTCTGTCACTGTTCCCGTCTTTTCTCCATCTGTTTGCCATGAAGTGATAGGATTGGATGCCATGATCTTTGTTTTTTGAATGTTGAGTTTTAAGCCAGCTTTTTCACTCTCCTCTTTCACCTTCATCAAGAAGCTCTTTAATTCCTCTTCACTTTCTTCCATTAGGGTGGCGTCATCTGCATACCTGAGGCTATTGATATTTCTCCCAGCAATCTTTATTCCAGGTTGAGCTTCTTTCAGCCTGCCATTTCACATGATATCTCTGCTTATAAGTTAAATAGCAGGGTGACAATATACAGTCTTGACGTACTTCTTTCCTAATTTGGAACCAGTCCGTTGTTCCATGTTCGGTTCTAACTGTTGCTTCTTGACCTACATACAGGTTTCTCAGGAAGCAGGTAAGGTAGTCTGGTATTCTCATCTCTTTATAAATACATATAAAATTATTTATATAAACAATCAAAACAATTGAAATACTAACAGCCTACAAATATTTGTTGAACATTTACCTTTTTATATTATTCTTTACTGCCTTTTTAAAATCAATTTTTATTGGATTATAGTTGCTTTACAATGTTGTGTTATTCTTTATTGCCTTTCATCTGTTAATAATGTTACAGTCTTTTTGTGTGCTGCTGCTGCTGCTGCTGCTAAGTCGCTTCAGTCATGTCCGACTCTGTGTGACCCCATAGACGGCAGCCCACTAGGCTCCTCTGTCCCTGGGATTCTCTAGGCAAGAACACTGGAGTGGCTTGCCATTTCCTCCTCCAATGCATGAAAGTGAAAAGTGAAAGTGAAGTCGCTCAGTCGTATCTGACTCTTAGTGACCCCATGGACTGCAGCCTACCAGGCTCCTCTGTCCATGGGATTTTCCAGGCAAGAGTACTGGAGTGGGGTGCCATTGCCTTCTCCAGTCTTTTTGTGTAGTGTTACTTTATTGGAGTCTCTTTGGAAATTGAAGGCATAGTCAACAGCCTGTCACCTAGACTAGTACAGTTGTGTCTTAATAAATACAGCCCACATCGCACTAATAAATATTAATCTTCACCTTGTGTTTCAACCTCAGCAAAGACAGCGATCCCAGCACATGTCCGACCACACCTCTCTTTCCATCTCTTACTTGTTGAATGTTTGCTTCATCTTCAGGACTTAGCTTGAATGTTGGTCCCCATGAAGGCTTCCCAAACACATATCTCTAGAAGAATACTTTACTTTTCCCTCTGGGATCGTGGAGCACTCTGTAACTACTTGTTTACATCTTTGTCTCCCTGATTAGAATTTGCTCTCAAGGGGGAACCATTATGCCTTAAACATTATTGTGTCCCTGGTACCTGGCACGTAGTAGCTACTCAGTAAATGCCGTAGCACTGTGAGGAGGGGTCAGACTAGCTACACAGTGGGTAGAATGGATGAAGGTAACATTTTGATTATGAAATCCTGTATTTGAAATTCTGTACAGAGCATGGCATTGAAAGTAGTGGGGTGTTGGATTCAGAACATCCTTAAAATATTTTTGAGAGTTTACAGTCAGATGAATTAGCCATTATTTCCAAAGGATTACACAGTTAAGTCTGTTGGTTGAAGCAAAAAATGGAAATGCTGTGTATGCTGGGTTGACAGAAGGCCTTTTCAATATTGATAGTATGCAAATGCATTTATTCTATCCGATTAGTAGGATACATCAGCAATGAATTATAGATTTTCCCTTGCAAAGGCAGCTGTTTCTCGCTAATTTATATATAGGCAAAGCCACATCCAGTGTAGAAAACAAGATAAAAATAACTGCATGTATTTATAAGCAACTACAGTTACAAATCAGTACATTCCTTTTTTGAGAAAATAGTGTAAAATTCAAGTGTGGGTGGTAGTTTCATTATGGAGATCTGTCATCTGCTTTCAGATACATTTCCCAAAAAAGCACTGGCTAATTAAATTTATTATTCATCTTCTTCTATTGAAGGGAAGCCTATGCAAGTTATCCAAGGCACATCATATTTGTTAAAAAAAAGCACCACACTCAGTTGCCCCAACTCATGGTTCTTTCTAGTAATAGGAGGTACAATGGATTAGGGAGGAAAATGCTTTGATTCCATCCAAGCATGCAAGGTCGCTATAGTCATGTTTGACTCTTTGTGACCCTATGGACTGTAGCCCACCAGGCTCCTCTACCTGTGGGATTCTCCAGGCAAGAATACTGGAGTGGGTTGCCATGCCCTCCTCCAGGGGATCTTCCCAACCCAGGGGTTGAACCTGTGTCTCTTCTGTCTCCTGCATTGGCAGGTGGGTTCTTTACCACTAGCACCACCTGGGAAGCCCTTTGGTTCCATAGGAGGACATATTCTTCCATCTTCTTTCCCTTAGCCCAGTTAGGAATCTTCATTGCCTTTCAATGGAATAAAGGCACATCATTTAGCTACAAAAAGAAATCCCAGTCTTCATATCTAGAACATTGCCTACTAATGAGAAACTCACCAGCTATTTCTCTGTGTCTCTTCCTGGAGTTAAACAGTCATGTACATCTGGTTTGGAAATTGAGAATTCTCCCTCTTTTAGGCTAACTGCAAGAGGGAAATAAGAAAGGTAAATCAGCCATCTGCTGAAGAGCTCACTAACCAGGCCACAGGGGGTGCGCAGCTTTTACCTCTCAAGGAATCTAGATTTCAAACTTTTCACAGTAACCTGTTTGTCTTCCTGATGCCACCTCGTTCTCTAGAGCCTAGCTAATGATCTGTTGAACATATGGCTGGGTCTGCTTTCATTTTCCATTTTCATTATAATTTAATCTTCTGGAGGGCAGAACTATGCACCTCTATTTTTTGTCTGTTTGTTATGGGTTTTATTTTTTTGTGCCTGCATAACACCTGGGATACTTTTATGCTCAATCTTGGGCAATATTTCAGATAACAACTCTGGATTGGTCTTCATTGATCAGTGTTAATTCTCTCCTATTCCAAAACTATTTTGTTTGATCAGGTCTTTTGGGGAGGTGGTGGGGGGGGGAGGCTACTGACACTATAAACAATAGCTCCTTAAGGCTTACCAATACAAGAAATTTAGTATTATAAGTCTCATAGGTGGTCCACTAAGTTTTACACATCAGAAAAAATCAAGCATATCATTGGTTACTAGGGGAAGAGAGTGTTAGTCACTCAGTCACGTCCAGCTCTTTGCAACCCCCTGGACTGTAGCCTGTCAGGCTCTTCTGTCCATGGGATTTTCCAGACAAGAATACTGGAGTGGGTAGCCATTCCCTTCTCCAGAGGATCTTCCTGACATAGGGATCAAACCTCTGGTCTCTTGCATTGCATGTGGATTCTTTACCATCTGAGCCAGCAGGGAAACTTAGTTACTAGGGAAGGTACATGTGTTTTTATAATAAAATATTTTACCATTTGTTTGTATTCTGGGCACATGTAATTAAAATCCAGTTACCTTGAATACCTTCAAGTTCAATTATAAGTGTGTGGACTAAACCCACACATACTCAGCCACTTAAAATGACTGGGTAAAAGATGATATATATATATGTGTGTGTGTGTATATATATATATATATATATATATATATATATATATATATATATATATTTGCCTTGTATTTACTAGTTACAATCAAGATTTGAATTTTGCCTAATTTCTATGAATAAATACACATTTCTATAAAAAAGAACAGTGGTTTATAAGAACTGTGGTCAAAGATGTTGCTACTAAGAACTTTAATTTTTGCATTTGCTGTTTAGAAGAAGTTTACTGAGGAATTGTTGTTGTTTAGTCTTTAAGTCATGTCCAATTCTTTTGTGATCCTGTGGACTGTAGCCTGCCAGGTTCCTCTGTCCATGGGACTTCCAGGCAAGAATACTGGAGTGGGTTGCCATTTCCCTCTCCAGGGGATCTTCCCAACCCAGGGATTAAACCTGTGTCTCCTGCATTGACAGACAAGTTCTTTACCTCTGAGCCACAAGGGAAGCCCCTTATTGAGGAGTCTGTCTCCTAAAAAAGGACCTAATCCAGCAGAAAGTCATTGAATCATGATAATATTCCTTTCTAATCCCAGCTTTATGACTTTCTCCTGTGTGAGATGAGACATACTTAATCCTTCAAAATGCAGCACATCTTTATCTACGAAATGCAGTTATTAATTCCCACTTACAGGGTAAATGTGAGGATTGAAATAAGTAATATATGCAGAGGGCCTGGCACTGAGTAAACACACCAAATCAGTTCAGTTCAGTTCAGTTCAGTCGCTCAGTCGTGTCTGACGCTTTGCAACCCCATGAATTGCAGCACGCCAGGCCTCCCTGTCCATCACCAACTCCCGGAGTCTACCCAAACTCATGTCCATCGAGTCAGTGATGCCATCCAGCCATCTCATCCTCTGTTGTCCCCTTCTCCTCCTGCTCCCAATCCCTCCCAGCATTAGGGTCTTTTCCAATGAGTTATCTCTTCGCATGAGGTGGCCAAAATATTGGAGTTTCAGCTTTAGCATCATTCCTTCCAATCAACACCCAGGACTGATCTCCTTTAGAATGGACTGGTTGGATCTCCTTGCAGTGCAAGGGACTCTCAAGAGTCTTCTCTAAAACCACAGTTCAAAAGCATCAATTCTTCGGTGCTCAGCTTTCTTCACAGTCCAACTCTCACATCCATACATGACTACTGGAAAAACCATAGCCTTGACTAGACAAACCTTTGTTGGCAAAGTAATATCTCTGCTTTTCAATATGCTATCTAGGTTGGTCATAACTTTCCTTCCAAGGAGTAAGCATCTTTTAATTTCATGGCTGCAATCACCATCTGCAGTGATTTTGGAGCCCCAAAAAACAAAGTCTGACATTGTTTCCACTGTTTCCCCATCTATTTCCCATGAAGTGATGGGACTGGATGCCATGATCTTCGTTTTCTGAATGTTGAGCTTTAAGCCAACTTTTTCACTCTCCTCTTTCACTTTCATCAAGAGGCTTTTGAGTTCCTCTTCACTTTCTGCCATAAGGGTGGTGTCATCTGCATGTCTGAGGTTATTGATATTTCTCCCTGCAATCTTGATTCCAGCTTGTGCTTCTTCCAGCCCAGCGTTTCTCATGATGTACTCTGCATATAAGTGAAATAAGCAGGGTGACAATATACAGCCTTGACAGACTCCTTTTCCTATTTGGAACCAGTCTGTTGTTCCATGTCCAGTTCTAACTGTTGCTTCCTGACCTACGTACAAATTTCTCAAGAGGCAGGTCAGGTGGTCTGGGATTCCCATATCTTTCAGAATTTTCCACAGTTGATTGTGATCCACACAGTCAAAGGCTTTGACATAGTCAATAAACCAGAAATAGATATTTTTCTGGAACTCTCTTGCTTTTTCGATGATCCAGCAGACGTTGGCAACAAATGATCACTATTATTAAAAAATAATAGGGACATTAAAGATTTTTGTAGATGACAGCAACAATCAAGATTTACAGTGTAAAATTTGAAACAGATAAATTTTAAATTAGTGAACAAACTTCCTCAACTTTGCCTTCATTCAATTTTCCATGTATCGACTTGGGCAAAAGATTCATCTGGTTTTTCCCATAAGATGTCTTTAGTAGTGTTTAGTTGTCTTTAACTTTGAAAAAATTTGGTTGTTTTTATTTTATTTATTTATTTATTATTTTATTTTATTGTAATGGTTGTCATATCAGTTTGCATTTAAAAAGACTTATCAGGAGGAGGAGCTAAGATGGCGGAGGAGTAGGATGGGGAGAACATTTTCTCCCCTACAAATTCATCAAAAGAACATTTAAAAGCCGAGTAAATTCCACAAAACAACTTCTGAATGCTGGCAGAGGACATCAGGCACCCAGAAAAGCAACCCAAGTCTTTGAAAGGAGGTAGGAAAAAATATAAAAGACAAAAAGAAGAGACAAAAGAGGGAGGGACAGAGTTCCATCCCGGGAAGGGAGTCTTAAAAAGAGAGAAGTTTCCAAACACCAGGAAACCTTCTCACTGCTGAATCTGTGCTGAGCCTTGGAAGCACAGAGGGCAACATGACAGGGAGGAAAAATAAACAAACAATTAAAACCCGCAGATTGCGAGTCCTACAGTAACTCCCCCAGTGGAGAAGCACTGCAGATGCCTGTACGCGCCACTAGCAAGCGGGGGCTGGGCAGGGAGGCGCGGCACAGGCTGCATCACTTAGAGTAAGGATCTGGCCTGAATACCCTGAGCGCTATCTGAGCGAAATAATTTGGGCTAGCAAACCAACTGTGGGATATCTACCACGCGAAAAGCCAGGCCTAACCTAAGACACCAGCAGGCCCACGCACGAAACAAAGGACTGAACAGAGATAGCCAGCTGCAGACCATCCCCCTCTGGTGACAGGCAGCCAGACCCGGAAGGGGGCAAACGCAGCCCCAGAGAGACATTATCTATAAAACTGTAAGCAGGCTTCTTTGCTAACTAAAACTTCTTGGGGGTCTGGACGGTCAACATCTGCCTGAGAAGGTGTGCCGGTTGTACACCTAGGTAACCGAGCGGCAGGGAGGCGATAAGTCGCAGCAATGGCGCTTGCCAAACACCCCATCAGCTGAGCTGCTCGGACCTGGGAAGAGCACAAAACGCAGGCCCAACCGAGTCTGGGCCTCTGAGCAGCTTGGACCTGGGAGGTGCAGGCAGCCCAGGGCTGGCCACGGATGGTTCCTGGAGGAGCAACCTACAGCCTGAGCAGTGTGGGCAGGGAGGCTACACGTGCCATGAGCGGGGGCAGACCCAGTGTGGCTGAGGCCCTGCGAGCACACACCAGTGTTATTTGTTTGCAGCATCCCTCCGTCCCTCCCCACAGCGCGACTGAACAAGTGAGCCTAAAAAAAAAAAAAAGTGTCCTCCACCGTCCCCTTTGTGTCAGGACGGAAACCAGACACTGAAGAGACCAACAAACAGAAGAAGCTATAACAGAGGGAACCGCCTTGGAAGCTACACGCAATAGATTAAAACCCTGTGGTTAGTACCGACTACATAGGAAGGGGCCTATAGATCTTGAGAAATATAAGTCGGACCAAGGAACTAGCCAAAAATGAACTGAACCCACAATACTCACAACAAAACCAGAGAAAGTCCTAGATATATTTTTACTATTTTTACAATCATTCTTTCTTTCTTTTTTTATTTTAATTTTTTAAAAAAATTTTAAGTCCTCTATTATTCCTTTAATTTTCACTTTTATAACCTATTACTTTGCAAAAAAAAAGACCCTATTTTTTTTAAAGCAAACTTCATATATATTTTTTTTTATAATTTTTTTGACCTTGTTTTTGTTTTTTTTTCCTTCTTTTCTTCAACACTGTATTTTTGAAATTCCAAACTCTACTCTAGATTTTTAATTTTAGCTTTTTGGTATTTGTTATCAATTTGTACCTATAGTTTTTCTTATAATTTCTGTGACTTTTTTTTTTCTCTGTTTCTTTCTCTTCTTCTTTTATATAACGTTGTATATCTGAAATTCCAAACTCTACTCTAGATTTTTAATTTATGCTTTTTGGTATTTGTTATCAATTTTGTACCTGTATTTTCTTTATAATTTTTGTGACTTTGTTTGTTTTTTCTCTCTTTTTCTGCTTCTTTTTTTAACATTGTATTTTTGAAATTCCAAACTCTACTCTAGATTTTTAACTTTTGCTTTTTGATATTAGTTATCAATTTTGTACCTATATTTTCTTTATAATTTTCATGACCTTGTTTGTTTTTGTTTGTTCATTTTTTCTCTCTTTCTTTTCCTTCTTCTTTTCTTTAACATCGTATTCTTGAAATTCCAAACTCTACTCTAGATTTTTAATTTTTGCTTTTATGTATTTGTTACCAATTTTGTACCTTTAAGAACCCAATCTTCAGTACCCATTTTTCACTAGGGAGCGAGATTACTGGCTTGACTGCTCTCTCTCCCTTTGGACTCTACTTTTTCTCCGCCAGGTCGCCTGTGTCTCCTCCCTAACCCCTCTCTACTCTACCCAACTCTGTGAATTTCTGTGTGTTCCAGAGGGTGGAGAACACTTAGGGAACTGATTACTGGCTGTATCTGTCTCCCTCCTTTTCATTCCCCCCTTTTATCCTCCTGGCCACCTCTGTCTCCTTCCTCCTTCTTCTCTTCTCTGTATAACTCCATGAACATCTCTGAGAGGTCCAGTTGTGGAGTGCACATAAGGAAGTGATTACTAGCTAGCCCACTCTCTCCTCTATTGATTCCACCTCATCTCATTTGGGTCACCTCTAACTCCCTCCTCCCTCTTCTCTTCTCCATGTAACCCTGTGAACCTCTCTGGGTGACCCTCACGGTAGAGAAACTTTTCATCTTTAACGTAGATGTTTTATCAATGGTGCTGTATAGAAGGAGAAGTTTTGAAACTACTGTAAAAATAAGACCGATAACTGGAAGCAGGAGGCTTAAGTCCAAACCCTGACTCCAGGGAACTCCTGACTCCAAGGAACATTAATTGACAGGAGCTCATCAAACGCCTCTATACGGACACTGAAACCAAGCACCACACAAGGGCCAACAAGTTCCAGGGCAAGACATACCAAGCAAATTCTCCAGCAACAAAGGAACACAGCCCTGAGCTTCAAAATACAGGCTGCCCAAAGTCACCCCAAAACTATAGACATCTCATAACTCATTACTGGACACTTCATTGCACTCCAGAGAGAAGAAATACAGCTCCACCCACCAGAACACCGACACAAGCTTCCCTAACCAGGAAACCTTGACAAGCCACCTGTACAAACCCACACAGCGAGGAAATGCCACAATAAAGAGAACTCCACAAACTGTCAGAACACAGAAAGGACACCCCAAACTCAGCAATTTAAACAAGATGAAGAGACAGAGGAATACTCAGCAGATAAAGGAACAGGATAAATGCCCACCAAACCAAACAAAAGAGGAAGAGATACGGAATCTACTTGATAAAGAATTCTGAATAATGATAGTGAAATTGATCCAAAATCTTGAAATCAAAATGGAATCACAGATAAATAGCCTGGAGACAAGGATTGAGAAGATGCAAGAAAGGTTTAACAAGGACCTAGAAGAAATAAAAAAGAGTCAATATATAATGAATAATGCAATAAATGAAGTTAAAAACACTCTGGAGGCAACAAATAGTAGAATAACAGAGGCAGAAGATAGGATTAGTGAATTAGAAGATAGAATGGTAGAAATAAATGAATCAGAAAGGATAAAAGAAAAACGAATTAAAAGAAATGAGGACAATCTCAGAGACCTCCAGGACAATATTAAACGCTACAACATTCGAATCATAGGGGTCCCAGAAGAAGAAGACAAAAAGAAAGACCGTGAGAAAATACTTGAGGAGATAATAGTTGAAAACTTCCCTAAAATGGGGAAGGAAATAATCACCCAAGAAACCCAGAGAGTCCCAAACAGGATAAACCCAAGGCAAAACACCCCAAGACACATATTAATCAAATTAACAAAGATCAAACACAAAGAACAAATATTAAAAGTAGCAAGGAAAAAACAACAAATAACACATAAGGGAATTCCCATAAGGATAACAGCTGATCTTTCAATAAAAACTCTTCAAGCCAGGAGGGAATGGCAAGACATACTTAAAATGATGAAAGAAAATAACCTACAGCCCAGATTATTGTACCCAGCAAGGATCTCATTCAAATATGAAGGAGAAATCAAAAGCTTTTCAGACAAGCAAAAGCTGAGAGAATTCTGCACCACCAAACCAGCTCTCCAACAAATACTAAAGGATATTCTCTAGACAGGAAACACAAAAACGGTGTATAAATTTGAACCCAAAACAATAAAGTAAATGGCAACGGGATCATACTTATCAATAATTACCTTAAATGTAAATGGGTTGAATGCCCCAACCAAAAGACAAAGACTGGCTGAATGGATACAAAAACAAGACCCCTACATATGTTGTCTACAAGAGACCCACCTCAAAACAGGGGACACATACAGACTGAAAGTAAAGGGCTGGAAAAAGATTTTCCATGCAAATAGGGATCAAAAGAAAGCAGGAGTAGCAATACTCATATCAGATAAAATAGACTTTAAAACAAAGGCTGTGAAAAGAGACAAAGATGGTCACTACATAATGATCAAAGGATCAATCCCAGAAGAAGATATAACAATTATAAATATATATGCACCCAACATGGGAGCACCACAGTACGTAAGACAAATGCTAACAAGTATGAAAGGAGAAATTAACAATAATACAATAATAGTGGGAGACTTTAATACCCCACTCACACCTATGGATAGATCAACTAAACAGAAAATTAACAAGGAAACACGAACTTTAAATGATACAATAGACCAGTTAGACCTGATTGATATCTATAGGACATTTCATCCCAAAACAATGAATTTCACCTTTTTCTCAAGCGCACATGGAACCTTCTCCAGGATAGATCACATCCTGGGCCATAAAGCTAGCCTTGGTAAATTCAAAAAAATAGAAATCATTCCAAGCATCTTTTCTGACCACAATGCAGTAAGATTAGATCTCAATTACAGGAGAAAAACTATTAAAAATTCCAACATATGGAGGATGAACAACACGCTGCTGAATAACCAACAAATCACAGAAGAAATAAAAAAAGAAATCAAAATTTGCATAGAAACGAATGAAAATGAAAACACAACAACCCAAAACCTGTGGGACACTGTAAAAGCAGTCCTAAGGGGAAAGTTCATAGCAATACAGGCATACCTCAAGAAACAAGAAAAAAGTCAAATAAATAACCTAACTCTACACCTAAAGCAACTAGAAAAGGAAGAAATGAAGAACCCCAGGGTTAGTAGAAGGAAAGAAATCTTAAAAATTAGGGCAGAAATAAATGCAAAAGAAACAAAAGAGACCATAGCAAAAATCAACAAAGCCAAAAGCTGGTTCTTTGAAAGGATAAATAAAATTGACAAGCCATTAGCCAGACTCATCAAGAAACAAAGGGAGAAAAATCAAATCAATAAAATTAGAAATGAAAATGGAGAGATCACAACAGACAACACAGAAATACAAAGGATCATAAGAGACTACTATCAACAATTATATGCCAATAAAATGGACAACGTGGAAGAAATGGACAAATTCTTAGAAAAGTACAACTTTCCAAAACTGGACCAGGAAGAAATAGAAAATCTTAACAGACTCATCACAAGCACGGAAATTGAAACTATAATCAAAAATCTTCCAGCAAACAAAAGCCCAGGTCCAGACGGCTTCACAGCTGAATTCTATCAAAAATTTAGAGAAAGAGCTAACACCTATCCTGCTCAAACTCTTCCAGAAAATTGCAGAGGAAGGTAAACTTCCAAACTCATTCTATGAGGCCACCATCACCCTAATACCAAAACCTGACAATGATGCCACAAAAATAGAAAACTACAGGCCAATATCACTGATGAACATAGATGCAAAAATCCTTAACAAAATTCTAGCAATCAGAATCCAACAACACATTAAAAAGATCATACACCATGACCAAGTGGGCTTTATCCCAGGGATGCAAGGATTCTTCAGTATCCACAAATCAATCAATGTAATACAGCACATTAACAAATTGAAAAATAAAAACCATATGATTATCTCAATATATGCAGAGAAAGCCTTTGACAAAATTCAACATCCATTTATGATAAAAACTCTCCAGAAAGCAGGAATAGAAGGAACATACCTCAACATAATAAAAGCTATATATGACAAACCCACAGCAAACATTATCCTCAATGGTGAAAAATTGAAAGCATTTCCTCTAAAGTCAGGAACAAGACAAGGGTGCCCACTTTCACCATTACTATTCAACATAGTTTTGGAAGTTTTGGCCACAGCAATCCGAGCAGAAAAAGAAATAAAAGGAATCCAAATTGGAAAAGAAGAAGTAAAACTCTCACTATTTGCAGATGACATGATCCTCTACATAGAAAACCCTAAAGACTCCACCAGAAAATTACTAGAACTAATCAATGATTATAGTAAAGCTGCAGGATATAAAATCAACACACAGAAATCCCTTGCATTCCTATACACTAATAATGAGAAAACAGAAAGAGAAATTAAGGAAACAATTCCGTTCACCATTGCAACGGAAATAAAATACTTAGGAATATATCTACCTAAAGAAACTAAAGACCTATATATAGAAAACTATAAAACACTGGTGAAAGAAATCAAAGAGGACACTAATAGATGGAGAAATATACCATGTTCATGGATTGGAAGAATCAATATAGTGAAAATGAGTATACTACCCAAAGCAATTTATAGATTCAATGCAATCCCTATCAAGCTACCAACGGTATTCTTCACAGAGCTAGAACAAATAATTTCACAATTTGTATGGAAATACAAAAAACCTTGAATAGCCAAAGCTATCTTGAGAAAGAAAAATGGAACTGGAGGAATCAACCTACCTGATTTCAGGCTCTACTACAAAGCCACAGTTATCAAGACAGTGTGGTACTGGCACAAAGACAGAAATATAGATCAATGGAACAAAATAGAAAGCCCAGAGATAATCCATGCACATATGGACACCTTATCTTTGACAAAGGAGGCAAGAATATACAATGGATTAAAGACAATCTCTTTAACAAGTGGTGCTGGGAAATCTGGTCAACCACTTGTAAAAGAATGAAACTAGAACACTTTCTAACACCATACACAAAAATAAACTCAAAATGGATTAAAGATCTCAACTTAAGACCAGAAACTATAAAACTCCTAGAGGAAAACATAGGCAAAACACTCTCCGACGTCCATCACAGCAAGATCCTCTATGACCCACCTCCCAGAATATTGGAAATAAAAGCAAAAATAAACAAATGGGACCTAATTAAACTTAAAAGCTTCTGCACAACAAAGGAAACTATTAGCAAGGTGAAAAGGCAGCCTTCAGAATGGGAGAAAATAATAGCAAATGAAGCAACCGACAAACAACTAATCTCAAAAATATACAAGCAACTCCTACAGCTCAACTCCAGAAAAATAAATGACCCAATCAAAAAATGGGCCAAAGAACTAAATAGACATTTCTCCAAAGAAGACATACAGATGGCTAACAAACACATGAAAAGATGCTCAACATCACTCATTATCAGAGAAATGCAAATCAAAACCACTATGAGGTACCATTTCACGCCAGTCAGAATGGCTGCGATCCAAAAGTCTACAAGCAATAAACGCTGGAGAGGGTGTGGAGAAAAGGGAACCCTCTTACACTGTTGATGGGAATGCAAACTAGTACAGCCACTATGGAGAACAGTGTGGAGATTCCTTAAAAAACTGGAAATAGAACTGCCTTATGATCCGGCAATCCCACTGCTGGGCATACACTGAGGAAACCAGAAGGGAAAGAGACACATGTACCCCAATGTTCATCGCAGCACTGTTTATAATAGCCAGGACATGGAAGCAACCTAGATGTCCATCAGCAGATGAATGGATAAGAAAGCTGTAGTACATATACACAATGGAGTATTACTCAGCCACTAAAAAGAACACATTTGAATCAGTTCTAATGAGGTGGATGAAACTGGAGCCTATTATACAGAGTGAAGTAAGCCAGAAAGAAAAACACCAATACAGTATACTAATGCATATATATGGAATTTAGAAAGATGGTAACAATAACCCTGTGTACGAGACAGCAAAAGAGACACTGATGTATAGATCAGTCTTATGGACTCTGTGGCAGAGGGAGAGGGTGGGAAGATTTGGGAGAATGGCATTGAAACATGTATAATATCATGTATGAAACGAGTCGCCAGTCCAGGTTCAATGCACGATACTGGATGCTTGGGGCTGGTGCACTAGGATGACCCAGAGGGATGGTATGGGGAGGGAGGAGGGTGGAAGGTTCAGGATGGGGAACACATGTATACCTGTGGTGGATTCATTTCGGTATTTGGCAAAACTAATACAATATTGTAAAGTTTAAAAATAAAATAAAATTTAAAGAAAAAAAAGACATCAAAATTAGTGAATTTTTGTGTAGCCTTTTTAATATTGAATATGAAAGAAAAAAGTAACATTTTTAGCATATCATACTTTATTATTTCAAGAAAGGTCAAAACGCAGCTGAAATGCAAAAAAAAAGATTTATGCAGTGTATGGAGAAGGTGCTATGACTGATCAAACATGTCGAAAGTAGTTTTCGAAGTTTTGTGCTGGAGGTTTCTCACTGGATGATATTCCATGGTGGGGTAGACCAGTTGAAGTTGAGAGAGATCAAATTGAGATATTAACTGAGAACAATCAATGTTGAAAATAATTTGCACCAGCTTGGTTATGTTAATTGCATTGATGTTTGGGTTCCACATAAGAGAAAAAAATCTTGGGAGAATGGTATTGAAACATGTATAATATCATATATGAAACAAGTCACCAGTCCAGGTTTGATGCATGATACTGGATGCTTGGGGCTGGTGCACAGGGACGACCCAGAGGGATGGTACGGGGAGGGAGGATGGAGGAGGGTTCAGGATGGGGAACACGTGTATACCTGTGGCAGAGTCATGATGATATATGGCAAAACCAATACAATATTGTAAAGTTAAAAAATAAAAAAAAAATTAAAAAAAACTTCTTGGTCATTATTTCCTCATGCAATTCTCTACTTAAACATAATGAAAACATTTCATTTTTAAAACAAATTGTACAACAGTGTGGGATGGATGAGATCATGGGGCACACTAAATAACCTCCACCAACCACACCAAAGACTGGTCCTCACCCAAAGAATATGATGTGCATGTGGTGGCATTGGAAGAAGAACTCTATTATGAGCGTCTTCCGGAAAACCGAACAATTCCAGGGAGTACTGCTTCCAGTTAAACCAACTGAAAGCAGCACTGGATGAAGAGCGTCCAGATTTAGTCAACAGAAAACACATAATCTTCCATCAGGATAATGCAAAACTGCATGTTTGTTTAATGACCAGGCAAAACTGTTACAACTTGGCTGGGAAGTTCTGATTCATCCAATGTATTCACTACATTGCACCTTCAGATGTCCATTTATTTCAGTTTTTACAAACTTCTCTTATTGGAAAAAATATCAATTCCTTGGAAGACGTAATATCAATTGGTAATATCAATTACCTTTCAGGTAAAAGTCACCTGAAACAGTTTTTTGTTCACAAAGGTAAGTTTGGGGAAGGTGGAATTATGTATGAGGTTGCCTGAAAAATGACAGAAGGTAGTGGAACAAAGTCATGAATATGTTGTTCAATAAAGTTCTTGATGAAAATGCAAAATGTGTCTTTTATTTTACTTAAAAATCAGAAGGAACTCTTTGGCCAATGCAATACTTGAAGACGGTTTACATTAATTAACTCTCCTTCTTCCTTAAAAGTTTCTAAATTGTAATTCTGGTTTCACTGTAACTTGTCCAGATCATGTATTTGTTTCTTTCTTCCATTCATTCTTCTAGTCTAGCCATTTGACAATCAGTTTTGACCTTATTCTTTGTACTGGGCACATTGAAATATAAATGCAGGACAACAGAAGTCAAAACTAAGTGTAGCTCTGGGACAATCAAACTGGGAGTGGGGGTCAACTCCTTTACTCTCTTTAGTGCCCATCAGTTCAGTTCAGTTCAGTCGCTCAGTTGTGTCTGACTCTTTGTGACCCCATGAATCACAGCACGCCAGGCCTCCCTGTCCATCACCAACTCCCGGAGTTCACTCAGACTCACGTCCATCGAGTCAGTGATACCATCCAGCCATCTCATCCTCTGTCATCCCCTTCTCCTCCTGCCCCCAATCTCTCCTAGCATCAGAGTCTTTTCCAATGAGTTAACTCTTTGCATCAGGTGGCCAAAGTACTGGAATTTCAGCTTTAGCATCATTCCTTCCAAAGAAATCCCAGGGCTGATCTCCTTCAGAATGGACTGGTTGGATCTCCTTGCAGTCTAAGGGACTCTCAAGAGTCTTCTCCAACACCACAGTTCAAAAGCATCAATTTTTGGCGCTCAGCCTTCTTCATAGTCCAACTCTCACATCCATATATGACCACAGGAAAAACCATAGCCTGACTAGACGAACCTTTGTTGGCAAACTAATGTCTCTGCTTTTGAATATGCTATCTAGGTTCATCATAACTTTCCTTCCAAGGAGTAAGCGTCTTTTAATTTCATGGCTGCAGTCACCATCTGCAGTGATTTTTGAGACCAAAAAAATAAAGTCTGACACTGTTTCCAGTGTTTTCCCATCTATTTCCCATGAAGTGATGGGACTGGATGCCATGATTTTCGTTTTCTAAATGTTGAGCTTTAAGCCAACTTTTTCACTCTCCACCTTCACTTTCATCAAGAGGCTTTTTAGTTCCTCTTCACTTTCTGCCATAAGGGTGGTGTCATCTGCATATCTGAGGTTATCAATTTTTCTCTCGGCAATCTTGATTCCAGCTTGTATTTCTTCCAGCCCAGCATTTCTCATGATGTACTCTGCATATAAGTTAAATAAGCAGGGTGACAATATACAGCCTTGACAGACTCCTTTTCCTATTTGGAACCAGTCTGTTGTTCCATGTCCAGTTCTAACTGTTGCTTCCTGGCCTTCATGCAGATTTCTCAAGAGGCAGGTCAGGTGGTCTGGTATTCCCATCTCTTTCAGAATTTTCCACAGTTTATTGTGATCCACACAGTCAAAGGCTTTAAGTAATCTTAAATTTTGCCTTATCAATTTCCTCATTCAGAAAATGAAAATGACTCTTCTCCTTTTAATAGGAATATAATGATGTCCAAACGGATAAGGCAATGGCACCCCACTCTAGTACTCTTGCCTGGAAAATCCCATGGACAGAGGAGCCTGGTAGGCTGAAGTCCATGGGGTCGCTAAGAGTTGACACGACTGAGCGACTTCACTTTCACTTTTCACTTTCATGCATTGAAGAAGGAAATGGCAACCCACTCCAGTGTTCTTGCCTGGAGAATCCCAGGGACAGGGGAGCCTGGTGGGCTGCCATCTATGGGGTCGCACAGAGTTAGACATGACTGAAGCAACTTAGCAGCAGCAGCAGCAGCAGCAATGATGTCCAAATGAGATAATGCCTGTAAAAGAATCTTATAAATAATGAAACATGATAGAATAATTAGTATTGTTAATCATAATATCAGTTGCATTTAAGTCTCAGTATTATTTTGAAAACTTCTTTCCTAAGAGACCAGTGTTGCTTATAAACTTAATTGGTTAATTATGGTTCTTTTCCAATCAGTTGCCTTCCTCCTTCCTGCTACATTGGCAAGTCTCTTTGCTTTGCATTTACAAGATTGCAAGAGAAGATTGTGATTCTGATTAAGCATGCAAGGAGTTTAGAATTAATATTCATATTCATTCTTCATGCCACTTGAAATCACATTTTTGGTAGGTGGGGAAATCATAGCATGTATGTACATGACAGTGGATTAGCTCTAAAAAGACCCTCTAGAAATACTTCTTTGTGTAGGAATTAAGAAACATTAAAGTATCAATTGGTTTGTGACTTGCCTAAAGTATTTTTTAAAAATGTCTAGTGACATATAAGTAATCTGCAATAAGGTTTCTAAAATATTTCTGAGGGGTATCTGAAAAAATCCAAAGAATTTTCTATACATAGATGATAATTCAACCTATCCTTCATTCAGCTTTTTGGGAATGAAATCTAGAACTTCCTAGCAGTATATTTGGCATTTTTTTTATAGCACATTGCATGGGTAGGGACAGAAGGGCAAGAACTTTCCTTCATATGGCACAGATGCCCATAAGGAGTTCTTGAGATTGTGTGTAGGGTTGGCTGTAAGTGTGGCAGAATGATGGACTCCTTATAGAATGCGATATTGGGAGTGTCAGGTACTTGCTCTCAAATATCACATCATCCAGGTGAAATAATTCTTAAGCCATCACTTAGAGAGGTAACATATGGTTCCCTGGAGGAGATTTAGAGGCAGCTTTAGGACTTCCCTGGTGGCTCAGAGGTTAAAGCGTCTGCCTGGAATGCGGGAGACCCGGCTTCCATCCCTGGGTTGGGAAGATCCCCTGGAGAAGGAAATGGCAACCCACTCCAGTACTCTTGCCTGGAGAATCCCATAGACAGAGGAGAGTTATAGTCCATAGGGTCGCAAAGAGTCAGACACGACTGAGTGACTTCACTTTAGCTATAAAAATAGTCTCTTATCAAAAAGTATACTATACCTACCCCTAGCACACAGAGCGGAGAAGGCAATGGCAACCCACTCCAGTACTCTTGCCTGGAGAATCCCTGGGACGGCGGAGCCTGGTGGGCTGCCATCTACGGGGTCACACAGAGTCGGACACGACTGAAGCGACTTAGCAGTAGCAGCACACAGAGAAGCACTCAGTACCTGTTTTGAACTTAAGGAACATATGGCTACACAGTTTATGCATGCATGCATGCTGATTCATGTCCAACTCTTTGAGACCCATGGACTATAGCTTTCCAGGCTGCCCTGTTCATGGGATTATCCAGGAAAGAATACTGGAGTGGATTGCCATTTCCTACTCCAGGGGGTCTTCCCTACCCAGGGATTGAATCTGTGTTTACTGCATCTCCTGCATTGGCAGAAGGATTCTTTAGGGAAGCCTCTATCACAGTAAATCAGACTGAATCCCTTCCTCCTGCCTATGTAGCTCACAGATTCAAGGGATGAGGACCCCTCCTCCAGTTCTAAGGTCCAGACCATAATCCATCATGGGAATTCCAGTCTCCATGGTAGTAACTGGTCTAGGAGCTCAGCAGAAGCCAATCATCAGACATTTCACTGCCAGCTTGACCTAAGGGCACTTGATTTAAGTTGGCTCTGATAGACTCATATCTACGGATATCAGGTGGATTTTTATTCTCATTTGGAAGATAGTTTTCCCTCTCTCTCTTTCTTGCTAGGTGTAACCAAGAAAGAATATATCCCCATTGTAGCTAGTTGCCCTAGCAGCTGCCCAAGGATAGTGACAACACATGATGAGAGCAGAGCCAAAGGACCCCAAAGAGCCAGAGCCAGAGCCCTGAGCCTGAAGTTTGGACATCCTATCACAGGAGGTAATAATTTTCCTCATTGTTTAAGAAGTTTTGAGTCAGTTTTATGTATCGTTTAGCCCAAAGCATTCTAACTAATCTAGCTTTGGTAAAAATTTGTTCAATGATTTGTTAAATGAATGCTGCTGCTGCTGCTGCTAAGTCGCTTCAGTTGTATCCAAATCTGTGAGACCCCATAGACGGCAGCCCACCAGGCTCCCCTGTCCCTGGGATTCTCCAGGCAAGAACACTGGAGTGGGTTGCCATTTCCTTCTCCAATGCATGAAAGTGAAAAGTGAAAGTGAAGTCGCTCAGTCATGTCTGACTCTTAGCAACCCCATGGACTTCAGCCTACCCGGCTCCTCTGTCCATGGGATTTTCCAGGCAAGAATACTGGAGTGTGGTGCCATTTTTTTGAATAAGGGTAAAAGTGAATTGGAAGAAAGCCAGGGAGTCTGGGAGGAGAGAGGAGGGGTGGTCAGTGAAGAACTCCAATGCCTTGAGCCAAGACTGAGTTCCTGAGAAGGAGGTCCTGAGCCAGTGCTGTGCAGACCAGTGCTGTGCAGACCCCTTTGAGCACCCAGGAGCCATGTTGGGGTGTAGGGTAGGGGGATGTGATGGGTGGGGGATGGGGGTGAACTTGCCAGGGGTCCACAGACGTGGAAATTGAACACCGCCTGTGCCCTGAGCTTGCTCAAGGGTTCAGTCTACAAATGTGTGAATTTCATTTTCATTTATTTATTTATTTACTAGAATTCAAATTCTGTGAAATCAAGTGCTTCGTCTACTTTGTTCACTGCAGAATCCCCTCAATGCTTAGAAGGGTGTCTGCTACATGGTAGGAATTCGTGTGTGCTTAGCTGCTCAGTTGTGTCTGACTCTCTGCAATCCCATGGACTGTAGCCTACCAGGTTCCTCTGTCCATGGGATTTCCCAGGCAAGAATTTTGGAGTGGATTGCCATTTCCTTTTCCAGGGGATCCTCCATGCAACTACTGTTGCTGCTGCTGCTGCTAAGTCACTTCAGTTGTGTTCGACTCTTCGACCCCATAGACAGTAGCCCACGAGGCTCCCCTGTCCCTGGGATTCTCCAGGCAAGAACACTGGAGTGGGTTGCCATTGACTTCTCTGATGCAACTGCTACCACCATCTAATTCCAGAAGAGTTTCATTATACCAAAAGGAAACCCATTAGCAGTTATTTCCCTTTTCTCCCTGACCATCAGCCTCTAGAAATTAAGGAGGAAGGAATATCCTTATCTCTGAAGATAAATAGATGCTAAAAAGAACCTTAACAAACAGGACTTGTTCCCCCAGTTTACTATACTTAACCTCACACTCTGTAACCTATCATACTCTTTCGAGACTGTCCAGTCTTCATCAAACTCAGCATAAAGGAGTAGAATTCTAACTCTTTGGGTCCTCATTTCCTTTATGAATGCTTTCCTATCACATAAAACTTATATTAAATCTATGTTTTTGTTCTGTTAATGTGTCTTTGTCAGTTCAGTTTTCAGACTCAGCTAGAGACCCTAAGAAGGTGAGGAAAACTTTTTCCTCCACTACAGTATCAAGATTGAATTTAATTCACATCCCATGAAATTCACACTTGCAGTGGTTTTAGTATATTCACAAAGTTGTGTGACCATCACAACTGTCTAATTCCAGAATATTTTTCATCACCCCTAAATGAAATACCAGACACCTTATGGTCACTCCTCTTCCCCTATCCCCCAGCAACCATACATGTACTTCCTGTTTCTGTGGACTTGCCTATTCCTGACATACTATATAAATGGAATAATATGATAGCTAGCCTATTGTGACTGGCTTCTTCTACCTAGCATGATGTTTTCATTGTTCATGTGTGTGGTAGCATTAACAGTACTTCATTTTTTTCTGTGGCTGAATAATATTTCATTGTGCATATAGATACCACAATTTTTTATTCATTCATCAGTTGATGGGCATAGGTTATTTCCAGTTTGAGGATATTACAAATAATGCTGCTATGAACATTTATCTACAGGTTATTATGGTAACATGCTTTTAATTCTCTTGGGTATATATCTAGGAGTAGAATTGCTAGATTACATGGTATGTCTACATTTAACTTTTTGAAAAATTGCCAAACTGTTCTCCAAAGCTATATCATTTTACATTTCCATCAGCAGTATATGAGGGTTCTAATTTCTCTACATCCTTGTAGAAACATTATCTGTCTTTAAAACTTTAGCTATCTTAGTGAATGTGAAGTTATATTTCATTATGGCTTTTTGACACATATTTTTAAAAGAGCCAGTAAATCTGGATCAAGAACCTCATTAGACATGTGGCATGAGGTTTTTCTCTGCTACCTTCTGGTTACCTTCTGAGGATGTCTTCTGGAGCAGTCCCAGAACAACTGGAAGATCAAAGATAATTCCTGGCAATCTGGTGGGCAGGAATTCTGTCAATGTGTGTAGTAATTCATTTTATGTTAATCAGAAACTCTCATTGATCTTTCAGTATATCTTTGATTAATAAAATGAAAATGAATGAAATATTACTTAGTAACTACACTTTATTTCGTAGAAAACACCTTTGGTAACATGGACTTTGAAGAGTAGCTGGGGATAGCATCAGTGATAAAAATGGTCTTCATCAAGGCAATATTGCATGGTTTTAAGAGCATAGCATCTGGATACCACCTAAGTTTGAACCCCAGTTCTACAACTGCCTAACTGTCTTACTTACTCTCTGTTACTCATCCGTATCCATTCAGTTCAGTTCAGTTCAGTTGCTCAGTCGTGTCTGACTCTTTGCGACCCCATGGACTGCAGGACACCAAGCTTCTCTGTCCATCACCAACTCCCGGAGCTTGTTCAAACTCCTGTCCAGTCGGTTGGTGATGCCGTCCAACCATCTCATCCTCTGTTGTCCCCTTCTCCTCCCACCTTCAATCTTTCCCAGCATCAGGGTCTTTTCCAATGAGTTAGTTCTTTGCATCAGGTGGCCAAAGTATTGGAGTTTCAGTTTCAGCATCAGTCCTTCCAGTGAATATTCAGGGCTGATCTCCTTCAAAATGGACTGGTCAGATCTTCTTGCAGTCCAAGGGACTCTTATGAGTCTTCTCCAACACCACAGTTCAAAAGCATCAATTCTTTGGTGCTCAGCTTTCTTTATCATCCAACTCTCAAATCCATATATGACTCCTGGAAAAACCATAGCTTTGACTAGATGGACCTTTGTAAAGTAATGTCTCTGCTTTTTAATATGCTGTCTAGGTTGGTCATAGCTCATATCCATATCTATCTGCAAAACAAGAAAAAATTTTCTGGCTATTAATGGTGTTGTAATGATTAAATCAGTCAATTATATAAAATGTTTGAACCAGAGACGGTGACTTAGTAAGTGCCATGTGAAGTATTATTCAGCCTCTAAGTCGTGCCTGGCTCTTTGTGACCCCAGGAACTGCAGCATGCCAGGCTTCTCATCCCTCACTATCTCCCAGACTTTGCTCAAACTCATGTTTTTGAGCCAGTGATGCCATCCAACCATCTCATCCTTTGTCACCCCCTTCTCCTCCTGCCCTCAATCTTTCCTAGCATCAGGGTCTTTTCCAATAAGTCAGATCTTCGCATCAGGTGGCCAAAGTACCGGAGCTTCAGCTTCAGCGTTAGTCTTTCCAATGAGTATTCAGAGTTGATTTCCTTTAGGATTGACTGGTTTGATCTCCTTGCTGTTCAAGTGACTCTCAAGAGTCTTCTCTAGCACCACAATCCAAAAGCATCATTTCTTGGGCACTCTATGATTAGTATTCTGGCTAAACTGCTATGGCACCATCCCTCATTTTAGAAAAGATATGAAGGCCCCAAGCAATTCAAAAACTGGTTCAGATTGCAACCAAAGTCAGTTAACCCAGAACATGCATTTCCTGACCCTCACCTCCACTCCATTGCCTCCTTATTTGAATAAGAAGCTAGTAAAAACATAAGTTTCTGGACATATATTCTTTTTCCCCATTTCTATTTCTGCACTGTATCAGAAAGAAGAATGACTGTGGCAAAGAAGGATGTATTCTTCATTAAGACTGGAAGTGCAACCATACTATTTCACTGGCTTAACCAAATCGAGACTGTCAGGGCTTTGGACATGTCTCAGGGTTTGTGGCTGGGTCAGCAGCCTCTGCCTCATTGACTCTGAGCAAGAAAGGCGCTTGGTCAAAAAATGTGAGTCTTTTCCAGAGGTAGCTAAAGTTTTCCTGTTATTGCTGTGCTCCTGTTAATTGAAGTACATATGATGACTAATGGTTAAGATGGATTTATATGGGGTCTTAAAAAATTACTTGAGTAGGCCAACTTTTGTTGTAAAGAGAGTAAGTTTGGAATTAAGCCTTTCCTGTGGTAATCTTGACAAAAAGAGAACTTGAGATTGCACTTCAAATAATGAGCCAAAGTGAAGACCGTTCTCGGGAGAGGCTTGTTTTAAGACAGTAAGAAACGCACTGATGCCAGTTTTCGAGAACATTTAGAGTTACACCTCACTAGGAGCCAGAGGCTAGATCAGATTGGGGGCTTTCAACCTTTTGTGCCCGTGATCCACAGCAAGAAATCACAACTCAGTTCACACACACACACAGTGAATTTTTATAAAATAAATTTTACTCCCAGCATATTAAAAAGCAGAGACATCACTTTGCCAACAAAGGTCCATCTAGTCAAGGTTATGGTTTTTCCAGTAGTCATGTATGGATTTGAGAGTTGGACTATAAAGAAAGCTGAGCGTCGAAGAATTGATGGTTTTGAATTGTGGTGTTGGAGAAGACTCTTGAGAGTCCTTTGGACTGCAAGGAGATCCAACCAGCCCATCCTAAAGGAGATCAGTCCTGAGTGTTCATTGGAAGGACTGATGTTGAAGTTGAAACTCCAATACTTTGGCCACCTGATGCAAAGAACTGACTCATTGGAAAAGACCCTGATGTTGGGAAAGATTGAAGGTGGGAGGAGAAGGAGACGACAGAGGATGAGATGGTTGGATGGCATCATTGACTCAATGGTCATGAGTTTGGGTAAACTCTGGGAGTTGGTGATGGACAGGGAGGCCTGGTGTGCTGCAGTCCATGGGGTTGCATAGAGTCAGACACAACTGAGCGACTGAACTGAACTGAACTGAACTGAAATAGAGTATATTCTGATATTTTCTCTTTATTTCATAAAAAAAAAAATACTGGTTGTAATCCACTAAATGATTTATCCACTTACCAGTTGTGACCTGCCATTTGCAAATACCGTATTAAATGGATCTTGGGTTATTTTCCTTAGGTCTGACACTATAATAATCTTTAATAACCATAATATTAAGAATATAACTTTGATGATCTTTGCTCCCCTAACCTTCATCTTAAAGTGTTGAAGGACGATGAGTTTAGGGATACAGTATTTCTATAACAAAGGGCTTCCCCAGTGGCTCAGTGGTAAAGAAACTTCAGTGCAGGGACACAAAAGATGTGGGTTCAGTCCCTGGGTAAGAAAGATTCCCTAGAGAAGGAAGTGGCAACCCACTCCAGCATTCTTGCCTGGGAAATCCCACTGACAAAGGAGCCTGGCAGGCAACAGCCCATGGAGTCATAAAAGAATCGACCAGCAACATTCCTACAGAGAAAACGTTAGCTTTTACATAGTCTTCCCTTTTTTCTGCAGATTATTCCATCCCTCAAACTGAAAGAAAGCACTTGTATAGCCTGAAGTGACTCTTTAGGTATATGTTGTGTTTACTAATGACTTATTTAGTATTAATAATAAACTTTAGGTAATACTGCTAAGTCACTTCAGTCGTGTCTGACTCTGTACAACCCCATAGACGGCAGCCCACCAGGATCCCCCGTCCCTGGGATTCTCCAGGCAAGAACACTGGAGTGTGTTGCCATTTCCTTCTCAATTCATGAAAGTGAAAAGTTAAAATGAAGTCACTTGGTCATGTCCAACTCTTAGCGACCCCATGGACTGCAGCCTTCCAGGCTCCTCCGTCCATGGGATTTTCCAGGCAAGAGTACTGGAGTGGGGTGCCATTTCCTTCTCCAAAGGTAATACTATAAAAGCTTAATTCTAATGTCTACTATATATTATAGTTATTACTGCATGTAGATTCATTATTTTAAGAATATAAAAAGTATTTCAAGTGAAGAAAAAGGAAGTTGCAAAGTGGTCTTTATCTTATGCTCTCATTTGTATTTTGTAAAACTCTAATATATACTTTTATTTACAGTGTTTTTACAAAAGAAACTGGTGACAGTAGCTGTTTTAGGAGGCAAATTGGAGCACTGATGATTCTGTTTGGGAAGGAGACATCCTTTGCTGCATACATTTTTGTAGAACTTTGAAGGAAAGTGGCAAATTAACTTTAAGAAAATATTAGTGTGTATAGTTAGTATTTCTGTAAAAAAAAAAAAAAGTATTGGAAGAATGCTCTCCAGGGTTCCTTTCATTCTAAAAGTCTGGGATTCTAAACTCTTGTGTGCATTCTATATTCAAAGTTGAACAAAACCAGTCCCTGCTATTGAAGGATTTATATTCTTAAAAGTTGGGCATCGGTTTGTATATGCCAAGGAGGACATGAGAATTATATTGCCATTTATAGAAAATCTTGGCTTTCTTTGCAGTTCAGTTAGTTCTAGACAGTCTTTTAAAGATAACTTAGCAAATAGCTAGCTAGCAGGTAGCTGCTTTATAGCACAGGGAGCTTAACTGGGTGCTCTGTGACAATCTAGAGGGGTGGGAGGAAGGCTCTGTATGTGTGTTTGTACTAAGTCGCTTCAGTGGTGTCCGACTCTTTGCAACTCTATGGACTGTGGCCCACAAGGCTCCTCTGTCCGTGGGATTCTCCAGGCAAGAGTACTGTAGTGGGTTGACATGCCCTTCTTCAGGGGATCTTTCCAACCCAGGGATCGAACCCGCATCTCTCACATCTCCTGCACTGGCAAACAGGGTTTACTATAAGCACCACCTGGGAATCCCGGACATACATATGCTGCTGTACTTTGCTCAGTCACTACATCGTGTCTGACTCTTTGAGACCCAATGGACTGTAGCCCATGAATCTGCTCTCTGTATGGGTTTCTCTAGGCAAGATTACTGGAGTGGATTGCTGTGCATTCCTTGAGGGGATCTTCCCAACCCAGGGATTGAACCCACGTCTCCTGCATTGCAGGTGGATTCTTTGCCACTGGGGAAGCCATTCACTACATTGTATGGCAGAAACTAACACAACATTGTAAAGCAAATATCCTCCAATAAAATAAAATGATTCTAAAAATAACTTAGCTATGTTAATCAACAAACACTAAAGAATTATTTTAGGTGGGCGCTCATCTAAAATGTATTGCATTCTTCTCTACTGTATCAGGAAACAATATGACTACAATATCATCAGTATGAACTGCACTTACTCACTAGATAGTGGCATGTCACAGTGGTATCATCAGAGTCATTTGAGGCACTGTTGGTCCTCAAATTTAGTGACTTCACTCCTAAATTTAGTGATTTGGACTTTAATAGTTTTGTTTTTCTGGATTCCTCTGTAGATTTCATTGTGAGTACCTCTCAGAATGCTGACCTGGGCAAAGAAAATCTTTGCTCCATTTTAGATTCACTAGCCCGATATAGGAGAAGGAAATGGCAACTCACTCCAGTGTTCTGGCCTGGAGAATCCTGGGGACGGGGGAGCCTGGTGGGCTGCCGTCTATGGGGTCGCACAGAGTCGGACACGACTGAAGCGACTTAGCAGCAGCAGCAGCAGTAGCAGCCCGATCTAATACACTCAGAAAACAGCTAGCAACGTTTTTTTAGAACAGTATGCAAAGTGTAAACGGGCCCTGAGTTTAGGCTTCATCTTTGAATGGCATACATGCATCTTAATGGATGGACTTGTAATATTCACTTCAGTTGCTTAGAGCTCTTATTTTTATTAGTTCTTGATTCTTATCTGTGTTTCTGGAAGGTGTGGTTGTCTATAGCTTGGAACATGGCATAGAAATATCTAAAAGGATATACAAGAAAGGCAAGAAATGAAGGGAAGAATTCCATGGCAAATATTAAACGTTTGAAAAGGTCAAATACAAAGAAGTGTAAATAAATAGTCACAGTATATTTAATATCGCGGATTTTGTCAAAAAATTTCCAAATCAATCATTAGAATATATATTGAAGAATAATTATAATTTCTTTCTTCTTGTTCAAGGAAAGATTAAAGAGTAGTAAAAGCTGGAAAAAACTCAGTTTTTCTTGTCCACATAAATTGCTAAAAAAACAAAGAAACTTGAGACACATAGCTATATGTTTTCTTTTTACTTAATAATTATAAAATTATACAATTTTATCCTTATCATATGTGTTCCTAATAATCTGATCAGGGCTATAAACTTCACATCTAAAAGACTCAGAGTATTTTCCACATTGTCTAACCCCAGGGGCACCAGTCACAGAAGATACAATGTGAATAATGTCCCCTAGTGGTGGAGCATGAGTTTTTTGACAGTCCACCCCACAAGTTTCTTTCTTCATGAAGTTGGCCAGTTTTGTGAGAGCATGGGGATAAAATCAGAGAGTTTGAAGTTTTGAAGCAAACCAGGGGAGCAGAGTTGGTAGGAGAGAAGTGTTAAGAACAGCCACGGAGGACTTCCCTAGTGGTCCAGTGGTTAAGACTGTGCTTCCACTGCAGAGGGTGTGGGTTTGATCCCTAGTCAGAGACCTAAAATCCTGCATGCCAGGTAGGTTTGGCAAAAACAAACAAACAAACAAACCAAAACAAAAAACAGCCTCGGGGCTAAACCTCACCCCGCAGCAGCTATGCAGGGGGCTTTTCAATCTGTCACCTGGAGGACAGGCTGGACACCTGGTGTCAAGACCATGGACACCACCAGAGCATCCAGAATATGCATCTGCTGCTACAAGTTTTAGAGCTATTTCTGGTACCCTAGCAAGGCCCCCAGGTTGTGCATTTGGCACACTGAAAATGCGTCACATCAAGCAGTAACATCCACAGAGGAGGGATGCTTAAAAACCTGACACAAACTCCAAACTACACGAAACTATAAAATAAAACTAACCTTCATGCCCCAAACCCCCACGAAGCAAGATCAGAATTTACAGATATTTATCTATGGAGGAGAAAATGATGATGCACTCCAATATCCTTGCCTGGAAAATTCTATGGATCTGGCGGGCTACAGTCCATCGGCTGGCAGGCTGCAGTCCATTGGGTCGCAAAGAGTCAGACAGAACTGAGCACAGGCACATCGATGGAGGAGAGATGGACCAGCGATGGGAACATGATAGGATGTGCGAATCATATTCAGACTTGAGCAGAGCCTTAATTCAGCTTGCTGCAGTTTTCCTTCATGTGTTAGTTCCATATAGCCTTGATAATACCCCAGTCGCATAGTCTGAAGGGGGCTGCAAGGCCACCTGTGAAAGGTAACAACAGTGGCATTGTGTGAATTCCAGGGCTTATCTCTTCCAGGGTCACCAGAGTTTTATGTATTTGTTAATAATCCAAGGAGGGAATTAACAGAATGCTAATGACAGTTGCTGAGAAGACTAAATTAGGAGGTGTTATAAGCTTTGATAAATGGCCAGGATATGGTGAAGTTGCTCAGTTGTGTCTGACTCTTGGCGACCCCGTGGACTGTAGCCTACCAGGCTTCTCTGTCCATGGGATTTTCCAGGCAAGAATACTGGAGTGGGGTGCCATTTCTTTCTTCAGGGGATCTTCCCAATCCAGGGATCAAATCCAGGTGTCCTACAATGCAAGCAGACGCTTTACCCTCTGAGCCACCAGGGAAGCCCCCATATGAGCAGCAGTATGATTCAAAAAGACCAAAACAAGTCAGAAATATGGAATGAAAAAAAACCAGAATTGCTCTCAGAAAGAGGCAAACACATATCTGGCACAAGTCACATCAGAAGCAATCACTAGAGAAGAGAGGAGAATCTCTAGAAGAGGGTTTACTAGTAACAGCCTTGGGAAGAGGAAGGGCTGGGAGAAATGTAGTCATGTAGTCTGCAGTGACTATGAAAATAGAGACAGCACGACTGTTTGAGGTGGTATTGTGGCACCAAGGGAAGGAAGACTATGGGCCCCCATACGAGTTTGGCTGAAAGCACTCTGAGACAACCGTATTCAGTTTTAAGCACCTAAATAGACATGATGTTGACAGTCTTGGAGGGAACCCAGAGATGAACAACAAACATGATTAATGGAAAGGAGGAGTTGATTTATGAAGAAAGATTTATGGGATACACTGTGTGGTTTAAGCAGTGGCCAAAAAGACAACATGTTAGAGTCTGGAAATGGTGACAATACTTCTCTTCATATTTCAGTGCTGAAATGTAAAGGAAAACAAATACTGGGATAAAATATGGAAAATTCATTAACAAGAGGGGAAATATAAGATAGAATTTTAAACACTGATGATTGAACTAATGTGAAAACCATTATCTATTTTGATAGAGAACTGCTCAATTATGAACCATCTTTTTAAGGTGAATGCTGAATCCACTATCAGTTTTGACATTTATAACCAGAAAGGCCATTGAAAGGAATATTACATCTTGGCAGTAATATGGATAGAACAAATGGGCTTCTTTCCTGTCTAGTTTCACTGTTTCTCTTCTTTGACCTATAAGCAAACAAGCTTGCTTTTAACAGAATTCTAAAAGAGATGCTTTTGTCAGTTTAATAAGGGAAATGATAAGAAAAAAAACCCTTTATTCCTACTTAAGCAAAACTGTAGTATCATTTTCTATATTTACATTTTTCTGAAGGACCTACCCCCAATCCCAAAATTATGCATAAAAAAAAAAAGAACTGAAAGGCTTTATGCAGTTTTAAAAGACACCTACCTTCATTTTAGTGGACAGAATTCTTTAAAAACACTTATTGGGATGTTCTCTGGTACTGATTGAAAACATAAATGTTTTTATAAACTCTGTGAGTGGTCATTTTAACACGATTTTTAAGACTGAGAATGCAAGATAACCCAATTTTGTTCCCACTTTCTCTTTACCACATTTGACGTAGGTATTGCTTGTTGGGGCTTCCCTGGTGGCTCAGTCAGTAAAGAATCCACCTGTAATGCGGGAGACTTGGGTTCTATCCCTGGGTTGGGAAGATGCCCTGGAGGAGGGTATGGCAACCCACTCCAGTATTTTTGCCTAGAGAATCCTCATAGACAGAGGAGCCTGGTGGGCTACAGTCCATGGAGTTGCAAAGAGTTGGATATGACTGAGTGACTTGTTGATGAAAATAAGACATTCAGTAAAGAATTAAGTACAGAAATAAATAAGTACCCTGCCAAAAGCTCTCCAGTCTGATATGAAATGCTTAAAGAAATGAGGCCCACCTTGGAATGATAATGTGGCACTTGGCAAATGACTGCAAAGTTGGAGAATTAAGCCAGGATCTTAAAATCTAGTTATGTTGTCAAAAGTATATTAGAATAAACCCTTGAGTCTTAAGGAGAATGACTTGGTTATAATGGCAAGATATATTTAAATGGTAAAACAGAAATATCCCATGGCTTAGCTTGAGCTTAAACTTAAAATCCAGCTCTGACTTGCTGTTGGCATATCAGTCATGAAAGCTCATGACAAAGGACAGTGATCCTGTGTTTCATGATATCAGGCCACTGCAGTAGTCTGATTGCCTAGCACATAGCTGGCACTCAGTAGAGATTTATCAAATGAATGAATGAATGAGTGGGGGAAATGACTGGCCCAAGTGAGAGATGGAGCTGGTTCAGTAGTTGACCCTAAAAAGCTCCATAGGGTCAAATCTATTGGATTGGCCAGAAAGCTCTTTTGAGTCTTTCTGTGACATCTTACAGAGAAACCCAAACGAACTTTTTGACCAACCCAATACATATAACCAGCTTTTATTTCCACAATATCAATCAAATGTGACTCTATTGTCCCCTCCCCCTTCTGTGATTCTCTCTCACTCTTTCATGTTATTTTTTCCAATACTATCAATTTCATCAGGCATTTTCAGAGCACCCTCTCAGTGCTAAGTAAGTACTGGACTATATGCTGGGAACACAGGGTAGATAAGACAATTTCTCTTCTCAGGAAGTTTACAGTCTGGTTGGGAAGACAACACATAAACAAATTAAATGTATTTTATATTAATACTAATTGTGTATATTTATATACATAAAATTTATAATAAATTACTATCATTCATCAAAATAAGTGTCACTGTAGTTGTGTCAGGAGCCAGGGAAGCATGGAGAAGAATGTTCTGGGTGTAACAGAAATGTGATCAAAGTGCTGAGATTTCTTGTCCTTTCCAGGGATTCTCTTGACCTTCATGTTAACTGGAGTCTGTGTAGGTATACACGTTTAGAAGACAAGATCATTTCCTCCAGACCTCATATTTTCCTGCCCTCTACATCCTACAACACAGAGGGATGTCCCTTTTTATAGGAAAGTTTGGCCTTTAATGTTCTTACCATTGGTTGCCTATAAAGACAAAAAAGGCTTGCTTACAATTCATTTGTGATTTCTCTATGCAACGTTAACTTTGTGTTGGTCTATTTCTGTTGATTCTTCAAGAAATTATTTAAAATGAAATCAATTTGCAGGAACGCTCGATTTCATGTGTCAAATATAAGGACCTACTAAAAATTGTTTATTCTCAGCAGGTTTGTAGCATGTGAAATTGCTCGTTTGCAAACTTCATTCTAGTCTATTATTTTTATAAGCATATTTTCTTCTTGGTAATAAAAGGTACACTGGATAAAAGTACAGGCTGTGTCCAATACAGGCTGTGATCTGTAAAAACAGTCTACTTAATAGCATATTAGGTGTGCTTTATTCAGTCCACATAACACTAAAGTTTTTAATTTAATTTATGTTTCTGTTGACTGAGTGTAAATAAATAAAAAGTCGGAAGTTCTTTGCATACCCCTCTCTCAGGGGAAGGCACTATAGAGATAACCTGCACTTTGATCACTTTATTTTACAGTCATGATCTTAGATGGCAGATTTAGGACAGGTTCTGTAGATTGCTGTTCGGCTTTTATTACGAAGGTCTGATTTGAACAGGATATACACCATAATATAATATTACTATCCATCTTGTACTTCAACCGCATCTCAGTACACAGCAGTAAATCACCTAGAGCTAGATACTAGATAATGTGTTGTGTAAATCCCCCTTCCTTGGTCTACGTGTGAGTTTAAATATAAAGGTATTACCTTGTTGAAGTACAGTGAGACTATCATAAGCCCCATTATCCACTTCAGTTTTCAAAATGGGACTAGTAATATAGGAAATGAAAGTATGTATTCTTCCTTTTGAAATCTGTGAATCACATTACACTACAGCAGATAGATTTGAAGCCTACTGCCTGCCAAACTGCCCCAACATAGAAAGAGATCAGTAAAAGGACACTTGATTCAGTGTCTATTCAAAGAAAAACCCCACTATGACTGGTGGAGAGGAAAGAGTGCTGGATTTTAATGCAGGTGTGATGACCTGCCTGGAGATTTGGAACTGCTTGACTAAAGAAGTCTCATCTGGGATCCATCTCCCCCATTCCCCCTCTCCCCCTCCCACCATCCCTGTGAGCTGGGGGCATTTTAGTTTTGGTTCTCAAAACATTTTACTTGTTAGGCACAACTGCTGGCAATTCACTTAAAATTCAAGCTGTTATTTGTAGTCACATATCTTTAGATAGGTTAATTTATGTAAAGTTCAGAAAACAGTGCTTGGCATTTAGGAATTAGCAATTGTTGATGGTGGTGATGAGGCTGTCAGAGGAACAGAGGCATCTTTATCAACTAGGGGGAGGCAAGAAGTTCTACAGAACCTGACCGTGAGGACCCTCAGATTTTTGCACCCTAAGCACCTCATTTGCTTCACCCTCCTCCTAACCTTGTTTTTTAAATCACACACTACTAATTCTATATCAAAAAAATCTCATAACTGGATAATTATAAATTATGCAATGGCAACCCACTCCAGTTCTTCAGGCACTCTATCAGATCTAATCCCTTGAATCTATTTGTCACTTCCACTGTATAATTTTAAGGGATTTGATTTAGGTCATACCTCAATGGTCTAGTGGTTTTCCCTACTTTCTTCAATATAAGTCTGAATTTGGCAATGAGGAGTTCATGATCTGAGCCACAGTCAGCTCCCAGTCTTGTTTTTGCTGACTGTATAGAGCTTCCGCAACTTTGGCTGCAAAGAATATAACCAAAGCTATGGTTTTTCCAGTAGTCATGTATGGATGTGAGAGTTGGACTGTAAAGAAAGCTGAGCACTGAAGAATTGATGCTTTTGAACTGCGGTTTTGGAGAAGACTCTTGAGAGTCCCTTGGACTGCAAGGAGATCGAACTAGTCCATCCTAAAGGAAATCAGTCCTGGATATTCATTGGAAGGACTGATATTGAAGCTGAAACGCCAATACTTTGGCCACCTGATGCAAAGAGCTGACTAATTGGAAAAGACCCTGATGCTGGGAAAGATTGAAGGCAGGAGGAGAAGGGGACAACAGAGGATGAGATGGTTGGATGCCATCACCAACTCAATGGACATGAGTTTGAGTAAGCTCTGGGAGTTGGTGATGGGCAGGGAAGCCTGGTGTACTGCAGTCTATGGGGTTGCAAACAGTTGGACACGACTGAGCGACTGAAGTGAACTGAACTGAACCCACTCCAGTATTCTTGCTTGGAAAATCCCAGGGACAGAGGAGCCTGATGAGCTACAGTCCCTGGGGTTGCAAAGAGTCTGACACAACTGAGCGACTGAGCACACATCATGCAGTGCTCTGCATGCCTATAGGCTATAGGCTCTATATACCTATAGGCTTATAGGTATAGGCTCTTATACCTATAAGCTCTACTGATAGCCATTATGTATTAATTATGGACCCTCTGTGCTGTGCTTAGTGTGGAACCTCAGTAATGTTCAAATTTATATTTGGAACATTAACAAGAGAGAAAACTTTGTGAATATATTAGTATATGCATTTAATAGACACTTAAAAGGTGCACATTGCATAAAACAACATTCATTTACTCAAAATTATGCATATAATGAAACATATAATATATCCACATATTATTTATGCTCTCTGACATGTAATATAGGATATGCAATTTATATAAATGTAATCACTTGTTACCAAACTACGTATCTCTTGTGTATGTATAAAAATTCACAAAGGTACATGTTCTGTACCCACATAGAAGCCCCTTCTGTTTCCTAAGGACTCAGCAAATCCCAAGGTTCCAATTGAAAGTGATTGACAGTATTTTGCATCATCCCCCACTCTCCACGGGCCCGACACCAATACCTCGAAGTTAATCTGATTTGCCAGGACCACAAAGCAAGCCCAGGGAAGGTTGGAAGTTAGATCTTCAGTACCCTACTTATTTCGCCCCCCTGGGCGAAACCTGTCGCCCAGGACGTCTTTTTAGTGCTTTCTGCTGACTGGTATTGTTGAGACACAAGCTGATGAAAGAATGGAAAGTGCTGTCGCGGGGCGGGGCTGGGCAGGGCAGCGGGAGGAAGGCAGCGCCCCTGCGCACGCCCCACCGCAGCGCCGGCTCCAGACGGCGATTCTGG
The DNA here is from genome assembly GCF_002263795.3 of Bos taurus. Taxonomy (NCBI): domain Eukaryota; kingdom Metazoa; phylum Chordata; class Mammalia; order Artiodactyla; family Bovidae; genus Bos; species Bos taurus. The sequence continues at coordinate 34,659,468 of NC_037332.1, forward strand.
GGGAAATCTGTGTGTGCGATTTTATAAGTAAGTAAATTTAGAACTACACGTAGATGTGTTCATAAAAACATGCCTTTGCCTTATTTTTCAAGCCATTGAAAGACAGTGACACGACTGGGATCCTGGGGTCTTCAGTGTAGTTAGACTTATATTTTCTTTTGCTTTACACTGATAACTCAATCCCTTTTTGAGGTCAGGAATCCCAGGGGTTCAGGGCAACAGGACAGACAGGAATCCTGGCGGGAGCCATAGAATCCTCTACTTGTTTTAGTTTTAATTTTTAAAAATATTCTAGATATTACATGAATTCTTTCTCCATGTAACAATTTGAATGTAACAAATAAGGCTAGTATTTCCTCAAACCACTCCCCACTTTCCCATCCTAGTTCTCTTCCCAGTTTTGTGTCTACCAGTCTAGAACTTCCTCACACATTTACATTATATATAGTGTATGTAATATAAGTGTATACTATATATGTATAGATACAGATCCATACAAAATATGCAGTTTTGTGTGTGTGTGTGTGTGGGTATTTGTGCAATTTTATAGGAATAGTGTCACTGTATGAACTGTTCCTCAATTTCTCTTTCCCTCTGAATTACACAGCTTTAGTGATCTTTCCACAATAATACACCTGCTGCTGCTGCTAAGTCACTTCAATCATGTCCGACTCTGTGTGACCCCATAGACGGCAGCCCAGACGGCAGCCTGCCAGGCTCCCCCATCCCTGGGATTCTCCAGGCAAGAACACTGGAGTGGGTTGCCATTTCCTTCTCCAATGCATGAAAGTGAAAAGTGAAAGTCGCTCAGTCGTGTCCGACTCTTAGCAACCCCATGGACTGCAGCCCACCAGGCTCCTCCGTACATGGGATTTGCCAGGCAAGAGTACTGGAGTGGGGTGCCATCAACTTCTCCAGATAATACACCTAGATGTATCTAATTCTCTTTAGCTGCAGCATCCTATTCTACAGGTACAGGAGTTTATTTAACCTACTGAGCACAAGGAATGAAACTTAGCATATGCTTAATAGATATTTGCTAGCTACCTGAATAAATAAATTTTCTTAGCTGGGCAACAGAGGGGGAAAATCTCTTTAGAAACAGATACATGCATATGCTGTGTGTAATCAAGAGATGACCAATATCCTGTACTTAGTCATAGAATAATTTCCTCACATGATATTAGTAACAACAAACATGTTAGTCACTTACTGTGTGCCAGATACTGTAAGCACTTCACATGCATTTTGCATCCACGTTGTAGATATTCTTATATCTTCATTTTACTAATGGGGAAGTTAAGGCTTGAAGAGGTTCTATAACTTGCCCATGGTTCTCTGCTAGCAAGGGGTGGAACCTGTTTTTAAACCCAGAAACCAAGTCCTGAGTGGTGACCCACTGTGGTTTTACCCCACTTTTACAACTTGGGAAATAGAAAGAGGAAAGAGAGAAAGAGAGAGTACACTTTGCATTCGCTACCTCTGATTTTCTCTCTTAACCCCTTCATTTCTATGTTTTAAAAAATAGCTTGAAGAGGAAGAGTAGGGTTCTAGGATGGGACAAGAAGCAGTAGAGACAGAAAGAACAAGAAATGAAGGTTAAGTGTGAGTGAGGGGAAGTAGTAAATGTAGTGGGTAGAGAAAAGGATGTAGAAAGTCCTCAAATTTCAGACTGGAGAACCCAAATAATATAAAATAAGTCTGATAATGTTTTTAAACAAATGTGACCTGTAATATTTCAAGACAAATTAGTGGTGGAAGATGGTAACTTTCAGGGAGAATGAAGTTTCAGAGAGATGTTTCAGAAGGTCACATGGGCTGGGACAGAAAGGAACCATAAAACACAACGTTTAGGATCCAATAGTCCAGAGAGAGGCTTCCAAAAAGGCAAGTGAAGTTTCCTTTCTAAGAAAGTGCCCTGAATGACTAGTTGATAAGCATCCTCGCTTTGGGGTAGTGAGGTGCAGTTAAAAGAACGCGGCCAGTGAAAAGTCAGAAAGAGAAATTCAGAAAGCAATCTCATTTACCATCACATCAAAAACTATAAAACATCTAGGAGCAAACCTAGTTTTTCATGTAAAACTTTTTAGGTAAAAGACCTGTACTCTGAAAACTACAAGACACTGATGAAAGAACTTGAATGCAATATAAACAGGTGGAAAGATATACCATGTTCTTGGATTGGAAGAATTAATATTGTTAAAATGAGCATATTACCCAAGGCAATCTACAGATTCGGTGTAATCCCTATTGAAATACCAATGGCTTTTTTCATAGAAAAACTAGAACAAATGATTCTAAGATTGTATGGAAACATAAAGACCTCAAATAGCAAAAACAGTCTTGAGAAAGAAGAACAGAGTTAGTTGGAGGATTTAGGTTCCCTGACTTCAGACTATACTATGAAGCTACTGTCATCAAAATAGTATGGTACTGGCACAAAAGCAGACACATGGATCAATGGAACGGGATAGAAAGCCAGAAATAAACCCATGCACTTATGGACAATCTATGACAAAGGAGGCAAGAATATACAGGAGAAAAGGTAGTCTCTTTGATAAATTGTGCTGGGAAAAGTGGACAGCTACATGTAAACGAATGAAATTAGGACATTTGCTAACATTGTATACAAAAATAAGCTCAAAATGAATTAAAGACATAACTATTAAGACTGAATACTGTAAAACTCCTAGAGAAAATCATAGAGCACTCTGATAGAAATTGCAGCAGTATTTTTTTGGATCCATCTCTTAAAGGAAATAAAAGTAAAAATAAACAAATTAAAAGTTTTTGTATTGCAATGGAAATTATCAACAAAATTAAACAACAATCTAATGAATGGGAGAACATATTTATAAATGATATGACCCCTAAGTGATTAATATTTAACATATATAAATATCTCATACAACTTAACATCAAAAACCAAACAAGCCAACTTAAATATGGGCTGAAGAAGTGAATAGATGTTTTCCCAAAGAGGAATGCAGATGGCCAACAAGTGCATGAAAATATGGTCAACGTTGCTAATCATCAGGGAAATGCAAATCAAAATTACAAGGAGATATAATTTCATATCTGTCAGATAGGCTATCATCAAAAAGAACACAAATAACAAATGTGGAGAAAAAATGTTGGTGGGAGTGTAAACTGGTGCAGCCACTGTGGAAAACAGTATGGAAGTTTCCTAAAAACTAAAAATGGAACTACCATATGACCCAGCAGTTCCATTCCTGGCTATATATCTGAAAAAACAAAAATACTAATTCAAAAAACTACATGAACCCCAAAGTTCAGTTCAGTTCACTTGTTCGGTCATGTCCAACTCTTTGCAACCCCAAGGACTGCAGCACACTAGGTTTCCCTGTTCATCACCAACTCCCAGAGCTTACTCAAACTCATGTTCATTGTGTCAGTGATGCCATGAAACCATCTCATCCTCTGTCATCCCCTTCTCCTCCCGCCTTCAATCTTTCCTAACTTCAGGGTCTTTTCCAATGAGTCAGTTCTTCACATCAGGTGGCCAAAATATTGAAGTTTCAACTTCAGCATCAGTCCTTCCAGTGAATGTTCAGGACTTATTTCCTTTAGGATGGATTGGTTGGATCTCCATGCAGTCCAAGGGACTCTCAAGAGTCTTCTCCAACACCACAGTTCAAAAGCATCAATTCTTTGGCACTCAGCTTTCTTTATTGTCCAACTCTCACATCCATACATGACTACTGGAAAAATGATAGCTTTGACTAGACGGACATTTTTTGGTAAAGCAATGTCTGCTTCTTGCTTGGAAAATCCCATGGATGGAGAAGCCTGGTAGGCTGTAGTCCATGGGGTCGCTAAGAGTTGGACACGACTGAGCGACTTCCCTTTCACTTTTCACTTTCATGCGTTGGAGAAGGAAATGGCAACCCACTCCAGTGTTCTTGCCTGGAGAATCCCAGGGACGAGGGACCCTGGTGGGCTTCTGTCTATGGGGTTGTACAGAGTTGGACACGACTGAAACGACCTAGCAGCAGCAGCAGCAATGTCTGCTTTTTAATATGCTCTCTAGGTTGGTCATAGCTCTTCTTCCAAGGAGCAAGCATCTTTTAATTTTATGGCTGTGGTCACCATCTGCAGTGATTTTGGAGCCCGAAAATATAAAGTCTCTCACTGTTTCCACTGTTTCCCCATCTATTTGGCATGAAGTGATGTAACCAGGTGAAGTGAGTTGGTGATGGATATGGAGGCCTGGCATGTGGCAATCCACGGGGTTGCAAATAGTCAGACACAACTGAGCAACTGAACTGAACTGATGGGACCAGATGCCATGACCTTAGTTTTCTGAATGTTGAGTTTCAAGCCAACTTTTTCACTCTCTCTTTCACTTGTATCAATAGGCTCTTTAGTTCTTCACTTTCTGCCATAAGGGTGGTGTCATCAGCAAATCTAAGATTATTGATATTTCTCCTGGCAATCTTGATTCCAGCTTGTGCATCATCCAGTCCAGCATTTAGCATGATGTACTCTGCATATAAGTTAAATAAGCAGGGTGACAATATACAGCCTTAACATACTCCTTTCCCAGTTTGGAACCAGTCTGTCGTTCCATGTCCAGTTCTAACTGTAGCTTCCTGACCTGCAATAAAATTTCTCAGGAGGCAGGTCAGGTGGTCTGGTAGTCCCATCTCTTTCAGAATTTTCCACAGTTTGTTGTGATCCACACAGTCAAAGGCTTTGGTGTAATGAATAAGGCAAAAGTAGATGTTTTTCTGGAACTTTCTTGCTTTTTTGATTGTCCAGCAGATGTTGGCAATTTGAGCTCTGGTTCCTCTGTCTTTTCTAAATCCAGCTTGAACATCTAGAAGTTCATGTTTCATGTATTATTGGAGCCTGGCTTGGAGAATTTTGAGCATTACTTTGGTAGTGCGTGAGGTGAGTGCAGTTGTGTGGTAGTTTGAACATTCTTTGGCATTGCCTTTCTTTGGGATTGGAATGAAAACTGACCTTTTCCAGTCCTGTGGCCACTGCTGAGTTTTCCACATGTGCTGGCATATTCACTTGAGTGAATATGAAGAGTTCAGCACTTTCACAGCATCATCTTTTAGGATTTGAAATAGCTCAACTGGAGTTCCATCACCTCCACTAGTGTTCTCCTTGATGCTTCCTAAGGCCCACTTGCCTTCGCATTCCAGGATGTCTGGCTCTAGGTGAGTGATCACACTATCGTGGTCATCTGGGTCATGAAGATCTTTTTTGTATATGCTTCTGTGTATTCTTGCCACCTCTTCTTAATATCATCTGCTTCTGTTAGGTCTGTACCATTTCTGTCCTTGGTTGTGCCCATCTTTGCATGAAATGTTGCCTTGGTATCTCTAATTTTCTTGAGAAGATCTCTAGTCTTTCCCATTCTGTTGTTTTCCTCTATTTCTTTGCCTTGATCACTGAGGAAGGCTTTCTTATCTCTCCTTGCTTTTCTTTGGAACTCTGCATGCAAATGGGTATATCTTTTCTTTTCTCCTTTGCCTTTCATAGCTATTTGTAAGGCCTCCTCAGACAACCATTTTACCTTTCTATATTTCTTTTTCTTGGGGATGGTCTTGATCCCTGTCTCCTGTACAATGCCATGCACCTCCATCCATAATTCTTCAGGCACTGTATCAGATCTAATCCCTTGAGTCTATTTGTCACTTCCACTGTATAATCATAAGGGATTTGATTTAGGTCCTACCTCAATTGTCTAGTGGTTTCCCCTACTCTCTTCGATTTAAGTCCGAATTTGGCAATAAGGAGTTCATGATGTGAGCCACATTTAGCTCCCAGTCTTGTTTTTGCTGACTGTATAGATCATCTCCATCTTTGGCTGCAAAGAATATAATCAATCTGATTTCGGTGTAGACCATCTGGTGATGTCCATGTGTAGAGTCTCTTCTCTTGTGTTGTTGGAAGAGGGTGTTTGTTATGATCAGTGCATTCTCTTGGCAAAACTCTGTTAGCCTTTGAACTGCTTTGTTTTGTACTCCAAGGCCAAATTTGCCTGTTACTCCAGGTGTTTCTTGACTTCCTACTTTTGCATTCCAGTCCCCTATAATGAAGAGGATGTCTTTTGGGGGTGTTAGTTCTAGAAGGTCCTGTAGGTCTTCATAGAACCATTCAATTTCACAGAGGAATAGGACAGGGAGAGCACTTTCTTCACCACAAATTCATCAAAAGGTCATTTGAATGCTGAGCAACTTTGACAAAACAACTTCTAAACACTGGCGGAGGACACCAGGCTCCCAGAAAGCCAGCCCATTCTCTTCGAAAAGAGGTAGGACAAAATACAAAAGAAAAAAAGAGAGACAAAAGAGTTAGGGATGGAGACCTGTCCTGGGCAGGGAGTCATGGAGTAGGAGAAGTTTCTGCACAGTAGGAAACCCTCTCAGAGATGGGTTGGTGGGAAGTTTTGGAATCTCAGAAGGCAACATAACCGGGAGGGAAAAAAACAAAAGCCCACAAAATACACCCCTAACCACAACTAGGGAAAAGAGAACTTTCCTGTGAAAGGCTCTAAGCTAACAACCTAAGGCAGGGCCTGGCCCACTCACAGAACAAAGGATTGCCTGAATACCAGAGGAGAGCTAGCCCGCTGCGTCCTGGCCCCTCCCTGCCAAGAGGCAGAGAAGCAGGCTTGCCAGAGCCAGAAGGCAAGGGGCTGCTGTAATCTCAGCCCCAGAAAAAGCATCTTTCACCAAACTGTGAGCAGGCTACCAGCTGCTAACCACGTCTTCCTGAGATCCTGGATGGTTGACATCCGCCAGGAGGGTCACAGGCCATCAGCTCTCCAGAGGAGACATACGGCACACCTGAGATGGTGCTCTCATGGCGCATCTGGGAAACCAAGTGGCTGGTACCTGGGAGGTGATTAAGATGCACGGTCCACCTGGGACAGTGCACTCTCCAAGCACCTGGTCACCTGAGCTGCTCAGCCCTGGGAAGGACACAAAATGCATGCCCAACCCACAGAGACTGAGCCAGAACTGATTCTGAGTGTCTCCTTTGGAGGTACGGGTAAGAAGTAGCCTGCCACAGGGACTCTGGGTGCAGCAGACCTGGGTATGGCATAAGCCCTCTTGGAGGAGGTCGCCATTAACCCCACCATAGAACCATCAGAACTTAAACAGGACTGGGGACACAGACTCTTGGAGGGCACAAACAAAACCTTGTGTACACCAGGACCCAGGAGAAAGGGTCCCCACAGTGACCCTACAAGAAACTGACCCAGACAGGCCCATGAGTGTCCAGGAGTCTCTGGTGGAGGTGTGGGTTGGTGGTGGCCTGCTTCAGGGTCGGAGGCACTGAGTGCAGCAATGCATGCATGGGACCTATTGAAGGAGGTTGCCATTATCTTCATTACCTCCACCATAGTTTGGCTTCAGGACAAGCAGGAAATTGGATTAAAGATTTACTGAACATGGCCAGTGGACTGCAATGAGATCCATCCTTGGATCCAACCAATCCATCCTAAAGGGGAACAGTTCTGAGTATGCATTGGAAGGACTGATGCTGAATCTGAAACTCCAATACTTTGGCCACCTCATGCGAAGAACTGACTCATTTGAAAAGACCCTGATCCCGGGAAAGATTGAAAGTGGGAGGAGAAGTGGATGACAGAGGATGAGATGGTTGGATGGCATCACTGACTCAATGGACATGAGTTTGAGTCAACTCTGGGAGTTGGTGATGGACAGGGAGGCCTGGCATGCTGCATTCCATGGGGTCACAAAGAGTTGGACACGACTGAGTGACTGAACTGAACTAAACTGACCATGGCCCCGCCCATCAGAACAAGACCCAGTTTCCCCTCAGTCAGTCTCTCTCATCAGGAAGCTTCCATAAGCCTCTTAACCTTATCCATGAGAGGGCAGACAGAATGAAAACCACAGTCATAGAAAACTAACCAAACTGACCAATGGACTACAGCCTTGTCTAACTCAATGAAACTATGAGCCATGGCGTGTGGGGCTACCCAAGATGGATGGGTAATGGAGGAGAGTTCTGACAAAACGTGATCCACTGGAGAAGGGAATGACAAACCACTTCAGAACTGCCTTGAGAACCCCATGAGCAGCATGAAAAGGCAAAAAGGTATGACACTGAAAGATGAACTCCCAAGGCTTGTAGGCGCCCAATATACTATTGGAGAAGAGTGGAGAAATAACTCCAGAAAGAATGAAGAGACGGAGCTGAAGCAAAAACAACACCCAGTTGTGGGTGTGACTGGCAGTGGAAGTAAATTCCAATGCTGTAAAGAGCAATACTGCATAGGAACCTGGAATGTTAGGTCCATGAATCAAGGCAAACTGGAAGTGGTCAAACAGGAGATGGCAAGAGTGAACATCGACATTTCAGGAATCAGTGAACTAAAATGGACTGGAATGGGTGAATTTAACTCAGATGACCATTCTATCTACTACTATGGGCAAGAATCCCTTAGAGGAAATGGAGTAGCCATCATAGTCAACAAAAGAGTCCAAAATGCAGTACTTGGATGCAATCTCAAAAACGACAGAATGATCTCTGTTCATTTCCAAGACAAACCAAGGGAAAGGGCAGGAAGAATTGAGAAAGTAGCACTGAAGCACTGAAACATATACATTAGCACATGTATAATAGACAGCTAGTGGGAAATTGCTGTATAACACAGGACATTCAACCCTGTGCTCTGTGACAACCTAGAGGGGTGGGATGGAGCGGGGGTGGGAGGGAGGTTCAAGAGGAAGGAAACATATGTATACTTCTGGCTGATTCATGTTGTTGCATGGCAGAAACACAATATTGTAAAGCAATGATCCTCCAATTAAAAATGAATTTAAAAAATAAAAACATTGAAAATCTGAAAAATAGATATATGCACTCCAATGTTCATAGCTGCCTTATTTATAATAACCAAGATACGGGAACAACCTTGATGTCCATTAATAGATGAATGGATAAAGAAGAAGTGGTACATTTATATACAATGGAATATTACTTAGCCATATAAAGGAATGAAATTTTGCCCTTTGTGGGAACATGAATGGACTTGGAGGGCATTATGGTAAGTGAACTAAGTCAGACAAAGAAAGACAATGCTGTATGATATCACTTACATGTGGACTCTAAAAAATATAAGAAACTAATGAATATAACAAAAAACAAATAAACTCACAGATACAGAGACACAAACGAGTGGTTACCAATGGGGAGAGGGAAGAGGGAAGGGGCAACATAGGGGTAGGAGACTAAGAGGTACAAACTGTTATGTATAAAATAAGCTGCAAGAATATATTGTACAATACAGAGACCATAGCCAATATGTTTTAATAACTATAAATGGAGTATACTATTTAAAAATTATGAATATCTTGTACACATGTAATGTACATAATATTGTACGTAAATTATACTTCATTAAAAAAAGGGAAAGTTGCCAACTAGTTATGGCAGATCATTATGAAGCACATTTGAGAGAGAGCTGGATGAAGAAACTAAGGCTGGAGAAACCAAAGTTCAGTGGATCAGGCCCAATTTTAGCTCAAATACGGCTAGTTCATTTTGCAGCACTCCTGCTGGTCACTCAGCCTCTGAATGAATTCCACTGGAGACAGAAAACTTATTCTTTCAGAGCTGTTGATAGCAGCCTAGGTATTTTTAGGAAGCTCTTCATTTTACTTAGCTAGGATCAACTTTCCCACTTAAATCAACCTTGGCCCATTTTCTTCCCTCTAGAGCAAATGTGGAACAGCTCTGGAAGATCTAATGCACTTGCTCTACCTCCCAGCCACCTCTACCATCCTCATCCCTGGATTAAATATATCTTCAGTTATTCATCACCTTTTCTCACCATCCTGAATTACATTCTCTGGTTATACTCTGATTTGTCATCCCCCTTAAAATAGAACTCCTAGAAGTGATTGTAATAGACCAGACACTGTGGATGCACAGATGGGACAGTGGAACTTTTACTGCCCTTGTTTGGACCGTCTTATTAATGTGACTTGGAATTGCTTGCTTTTGTAGCTCCAGAAATTAGCTGCAGCTCCAGCCAGGGGTTTTCCAGCTGTTGCAGTCCCCTGTGCCAACAATATCTCTTCACAAGATCTCCCTGAGTGCCTTCTTCCAAGATTGATGGACCAGTGTTTTGAGTGGTGGATTTGGGGTGCTTTTGTCACAATATTAAAATTAACTAATTCACTAAATACGTTAATGAATTATTTCAGGGTATGCATGCATTGTGAACATGAATTGTATTCAATCCCACTCTATACACCTGAGAGAAAAAATAAAATTTAAAGAAGATCTGTTGAATGGGGAGAAATGGGGTCAATTATAAACTAGCATTCCCTCCACCTTCCAGAATTCTGTTCTTCTCCTCAAATAGTGCTGGACTGGAAATAAACCTGAAAATTTCCTCATATCTAGCCAGTGACCAGGTCATTTCTTGAATGTTTATTATATTTATAGAGTGCTTGCTCAGAGGCTTCTTTTCATTACTCTATCTCTGTTTGCTCTTTAGGAAGATCTCTCTAAAAGTAAAAGTTTGGGATTTTCTTGAATATCCCAAGTGACATTCTTTTCTCAAGCTCACTTCTGTCTATGCAGTCAAGGTCAACAAGACTTTTATGACATCATAAAAGTCACACATTTTATTATGTATGTACATTTCATCGTGGCCTCCTTTGGCTTCTGGGTTACTGACCTCTCCTGGTTTTCCTCTTTTCTAACTGCATCCCCTTTTTGGTCTCCTTCACATCTCTCCCCACTTGCAGTGTGCTCTCCCTAGGTTATCACTTCCATTCCCATGCTGATGACTTCCACGTGTGTATCTACCATTTGCATCTCTTCTGTGAGGTCTAGACTTAAATATCAACAGCCTATTTGACATCACAATTTAAGTAGTATTAAGTGTTGCAAACTGGACTTATTCACAACAAAGCTCTTGCTTTCCCAGTATCCTTCAAACTGCTCATCTTGTAGGTTTTATCATATCAATAAATGGTATTATCATCTAACCTGTTTTTCAGTCCTGAAACCTGGAAGTATATAATGAGACAGTAATGGAATCCTGATCAAGGGCTAGAAAGCCTGATTCAGGTATGAGCTCTATTGCTTACTAGTTGTTGACTTGAGTATATTTCTTGTCTCACTGAGCCTCAGTTTGTCATCTATGAAAATGGGGAAGATGAAAACACCTCATAAGATTATTGTGAGAATTAAGGAATGGAGGTTGGTTACATTGTACAGGAGGCAGTGATCAAAACCATCCCCAAGGAAAAGAAATGCAGAAAGGCAAAATAGTTGTCTGAGAAAAGAAGAGAAGTGAAAGGCAAAGGAGAAAAGGAAAGATATACCCATCTGAATGCAGAGTTCCAAGGAATAGCAAAGTGAGAAAAGAAAGCTTTCTTAAACGAACAATCCAAAGAAATAGAGGAAAGAAATAGAATGGGAAAGACTAGAGACCCCTTCAGAAAAATTAAAGATACCAAGAGAACATTTCAGGCAAAGATGGGCACAATAAAGGACAGAAATGGTATGGACCTAACAGAAGCAGAAGTTATTGAAGTGGCAAGAATACACAGAAGAACTATACAAAAAGATCTGCATGACCTAGATAATCACGATACTGTGATTACTCACCTAGAGCCAGACATCCTGGAGGGTGAAGTCAAGTGGCCCTTGGAAAGCATCACTACGAACAAAGCTAGTGGAGGTGATGCAATTCCAACTGACCTATTTTAAGTCCTAAAAGGTGATGCTGTGAAAGTGCCACACTCAGTATGCCAGCAAATCTGGAAAACCCAGCAGTGGCCACAGGACTGGAAAAGTTGTTTTCATTCCAATCCAGAAGAAAGTAAATGCCAAAGAATATTCAAACTGCCACACAATTGCATTCATTTCACATATTAGCTAAGTAATGTTCAAAATCCTTCAAGTTAGGCTTCAGCAGTACATGAACAGAGAACTTCCAGATGTACAAGCTGGATATAGAAAAGGCAGAGGAACCAGAGATCAAATTGCCAACATTCGTTGGATCACCAAAAAAGCAAGAGAATTCCAGAAAAACATCTACTTCTGCTTCAAGGCTACACTAAAGCCTTTGATTGTGTGGATCACAATAAACTGTGGAAAATTCTGAAAGAGACGGGAATATCAGACCACCTTATCTGCCTGCTGAGAAACCTGTATGCAGGACAAGAAGCAGCAGTTAGAACTGGACACAGAACAACAGATTGGCTCAAAATTGGGATTGGAGTATGTCAAGGCTGTATATTGTTACCATGCTTATTTAACTTATATGCAGAGTACAACATGCAAAATGCTGGGCTGGATGAATCACAAGCTGGAATCAAGATTTCCAGGAGAAATATCAATAACCTCAGACAGGCAGATGACAGCATCCTCATGGCAGAAATTGAAGAGGAACTAAAGAGCCTTCTAATGAAGGTGAAAGAGGAGAGTAAAAAAGCTGGCCTAAAACTCAACATTAAAAAAACTAAGATCATGGCATCCAGTCCCATCACTTCATGGCAAATGGATGGAGAAACAATGAAAACAGTGAAAGACTATTTTCTTGGGCTCCAAAATCACTGCAGATGGTGGCTGCAGCCCTGAAATTAAAAGACGCTCCTTGGAAGAAAACTTATGACTAACTTAGATACTGTATTAAAAAGCAGAGACATCACTTTGCCAACAAAGGTCCATATAGTCAAAGCCAAGATTTTTCCAGTAGTCACGTATGGATGTGAGAGTTAGACCATAAAGAAGGCTTTCATTGAAGAATTGATGCTTTTGAACTGTGGTACTGGAGAAGACTTTTGAGAATCCCTTGAACTGCAAGGAGATCAAATCAATTTATCCTGAAGGAAATCAGTCCTGAATATTCATTGGAAGGAGTGATGCTCCAATACTTTGGCCACCTGACGCGAAGAACTGGGAAAGGCAAGAGGAGAAGGGGACAGCAGAGGATGAGATGGTTGGATGGCATCATTGACTCAATGTACATGAGTTTGAGCAGCCTCCAGGAGCTAGTGAAGGATAAGGAAACCTGGCATGCTGCAGTTCATTGGTTTGCAAAGAGTCAGACACTACTGAGCAACTGAATAACAACAAAAAGTAAACAAACCAGTATCTGACAATAGTAAATAATCCACAAATGTCAGCTTTGGGTGGGATTTCTAGCCCTCTTCCTATAGCCAGAGGCAGATTTACTGTGACACAAGTGAAATTCAAGCTTGTCCAGGACCCATTCAAGATTCTGTCCCTTTAATTGTATTTTTGGTATTTGTGATTTTATAATTTTTTAAAACCGTTTTTACAATTGTATAAATTTCAGGGCTACAGAATTTGGATGAGCTCTTGCCTACAACTCTACATAAATATATCCCAAATACCATAGAAAAATATATCCCCATATTCTCCATTTCAACTAACACAAACCTATCTAAATATTGTCAGCCCTTGCCTCGACCATTATAATAACTTCCTAACTCATCTCTTTACCTCTGATGTTTTTCTAATTTATTCTTGAGCCAGAGAAATCTCTCCAAAAAGCAAATCCTTCTTAAAACCTTTCAGTGGAATACTATACAAATATCTGAAAAAAAAAAAAAATACACCCCAGTAGACTTAACTCTATGTATGTTAAACTTCAGTAAAATTTTTTCTTTAAAGACACACTTCACTAATTTCTGTTGTCCTTGGATATGAAATTCATACCCCTTGATATGGGTACTTTTAGTTGCCCAACATAATCTCTCCTTGTACCGTACTCAAGCCTTTGATCTTTCTGGAAGTTTCCAGGTGGACCCTATTGACAGGCTAGTATAACTTTTAGGACCCCTTTTCAGAATAATCTTTTTTAATATATAAAATATGTCAGGTTATAAAGAAAATAAATTATTTTGAAATATAGTTATCAAAAACAAATTTGTAGAATAGTAATATGTGTATCCCTTTACTAGTGCATCAAACAAAAGGATAAAACATAGGCATTAAAATTAAGTTTACATTTTTAACACATCTATCAGTGTGAAAGCATTTGCTGTTTAGCGTACATAGTAACATTAAATTTTAGGGTCATCTTTGGCTTACCTCCTTCCATGTATTGATCCCAAAGCAGGTGAAATAGGGAATGCAGGAAAGTGATATAACCATGACTGTATTGTGATATGAAAATATCTGTGCCTTCCTACTGTGATAAAGTCACAGACACTACCATTACTACTGTGCTTTTGTTTTTGTCTTTTTGCTTACCTTCATAATTAAAAGAAGATTTCAGCTAGAGATTATTAAAAAAATAAAGATGTAATGTTTCCCAATCCCAGTTTACACATCTCTTGAATGCTATCTTACCCAAGGTGTTCATGAGCTTCTGGTTAAGAAACTTTCATTTAGGTATCAGTGTTCCTGAAGCATGTGGTCAAGCCCCAGTAGGTGAGTTATGGTAGAACAGTCATGGTAATTCCACTCCTTTAACCAGTTAGTTTATGGTGTTTGCACAACACAAATTTGACTAAGGAGACATAGTTACAAACCTTCTGGGGGAGGAAGGGGTGGGAAGGGATAAGATGCTTCTCGGAAGAGTTAGTTTGCTCTTAGAAATGAACTTCAGCAGCCATCTAAGCATCATAAGAGGATCCAGCCCTAAAATGTAGGAGTCAACATGGAAAGAATCTTCATCCTTGGTGCTATGGTAGAGCAGCTGACATACCCAGGCCTGTAACCATGTTCCTTTGCTCCTCTGTTGGGTTGGATAATAAATTCCTCGTATTTGAAGTTTTTGAAATTAATCTTTCTATTACTAACAGCAGATAGCGTCCAAACCTCTACAAACTGAACCTTGACTGTCTTTCTCACTTCGTCTCCTGCCATTCTTCTCCTAGCTCCCTGGTCTTTGGTTTCCAGCTTTTTGCAATTTGCTATTCATACCTTTTTGTCTGAGCTTGAATATTATTTCTTTAGACAGACTTGCCTGACCCTCTTTCTAAATTTTATACTGTCTCCTACTTCCTCACCTCCCGCCACTTTGTCTGTTATTCCTCTATAAACCTTGCACTGAAAAATGCTTTCTTGAGTTTATTTAATTTTTATTTTTCTCATGAGACTGAAAACTTCACGAGAGCAAGAGCCATATCACTGCCATTCCCGGCACCAGCACAATGTCTGGCATAGATACTCAGGAAGTATTTGTTGAATTAACGAGAGCCTCACTTCCTCCTGGTTCTCTTCTGGTTAGACATTGTCTAGCATTGTAATCTGCAATGTGATAAATGTATTCACTCTTCCAATTGTTATATCTCATTTCTGTTTCATATCTTATTATGTTGTCCAGAACTTTCAGAGCAATTTTAAATAATGATAATGTTATTAGGTGCATTTGATTTTTGCCTGTTTTAATAGGAATGTCTCTATTGTTGATGTGGCTCTGTGTATGATATTTTTTAAAAAATCATATTAAGAAGGTATTTTTCTCTTCCTGAGAGATGCTTAAATATGAAGCAATTTGGAAACATGAGGAGGCATAATTTTTTTTATATTCTATAAGACTGTGGTCTATTTTCATATAGAAAATTACACTGATAGAATTTAACTTATTTCTTCGATCTGATCTCATTTTTCTATGTAAGTCAATTTGCGAAACAACTGAGTGGTAAATCCTAGGTTGCAGAAATAATATGATGGATTTATTAAGTGACCTATACAAATATTCTTATGGCTGAAAAGTATTGACTATGTATCTATTATCTACCTTTACTTTCATTGCTCCTTCCTAACATAAGCTATGTATTAAATACGTATTTTAGTATATACTCCTTATAGCTACTACTTAAAGAGTGCTTACTACTTGCCAGTCCAATGCAAAACACTTGATATGGCTGATCTCATTTAATCCTCACAAAATGCTGAGGTGGGTACCATCACTCTTATTCCTATTTTACAGATGACAAAATTGAGTCTTAAGTTCAGTTTATTTCCCTTAACACAGCTGATAAGTAGTAGGGCAGGGATCTGAACCTTGGCAGCCAGCTCCTTGTCCTGCGTTGTTTCTACCTCCAGTGGTACCAATTGTTGTGGTTGTTCATTCACTAAGCCATGTCTGACTCTGCAACCCCATGGACTGCAGCACGTCAGGCTTCCCTCTCCACTATCTCCCACAGTTTGTTCAAGTTTATGTCCATTGAGTCAGTGATGCTATCTAAGTATCTCATTCTCTGCTGCCCTCTTCTCCAATTGCCTTCAATCTTTTCCAGCCTCAGAGTCTCACCAGGTATCATAAAACCATTGTTAATTTTGAAATCTATTGGAAATTAGTTACCATAATTTCAAGAATACACAGCGCAAAATCAGTACATTGGAGCCAATTTTGAAACGCTGCTGCTGCTGCTGCTAAGTCGCTTCAGTCGTGTCCGACTCTGTGCAACCCCATAGACGGCAGCCCACCGGACTCCCCTGTCCCTGGGATTCTCCAGGCAAGAACACTGGAGTGGGTTGCCATTTCCTTCTCCAATGCATGAAAGGAAAAGTGAAAGTGAAGTTGCTCAGTCATGTCTGACTCTTAGCGACCCCATGGACTGCAGCCTACCAGGCTCCTCCATCCATGGGATTTTCCAGGCGAGAGTACTGGAGTGGGTCGCCATTGCCTTCTCCAATTTTGAAATGAAATGACAGTAAATATGCAAAACTGTGTATCATAGAATATTGGTCTTTTAAGGTATTTTATAAAGTGAATCACACATTCAAATGGAAGGCTTTCATGAAAATTTCTACTTTGTTTTAACATTTTTAACAGATACTTGACCTGAAAAATCCTGTGTTGCTAAGAATCTAATTATTACCAATATTTTCTTAGTAATGAGTTTGAATACTGTTTCAAGCCTACATTCACCCCCAAAAAGATTATTTGAAATTTCTAATGTAATGTTATTTCCTGAATTATGGTATTGAATCCACATTTGTTTATTATCATTTATATTCACTGCTAGCACATTATCAAAATGAAGTGAGGGTGTTTATATTTCCATTAAAATGCTAAGGTGTTTTGTTTTTTAAAAAAAATTTTAAGAAAATGACAACCTACAGACAACTGCAAACTAAAAGCAGGATAGCCATTACCCGGATTTAGATTCTAAAGGAACAAAATGATCTCATTAAGAGTGCAACTTAAAACAATGATGAAGTTTCAATCAACATAATAAATGATGAAATCTTCTGAAATGCAATAATGTCATAAAACATTTCACCCTTCAGAACCACAGAATCATGTCTGAATGAATATCTGGGATTGGGGCTTTAGGAAATTGATTGTAAGGTGTTTTTTCCAGGTGCTTACTAAACCTCATGGCCTCATAGGATATTTTATGGTGTATACTCTACATTCAGGTCAACACTTCACTCTTGTAGACACACAGAACCACAGCACTGCTTATGGTCCCAGCAAGGGATGCCATCAATGCTGTGAGGCTTCCAGACTGTCCAAAGAAAGGAAGTGCTTGTGTCTTTACTGCAGGTTAAACATACTCTAATACACTGATTTTATGAAAATCAGTATGATTACAAGAGATTAAATGAAGTGGATTTAATACTCTGCAGTATCAGAGTATAGGAGTCTTCCCACATCTTCAATAAATTTCCTTTTAAAACTTAGTTTCCTTAGTGCGTTGAAAGCATAATTTACAAATTTTTCAAAAACAAAATTGTTATATATAAAATACCATGTCAAAAATGAAAAATATTCAATAAATATTAAATGCCTCCTAGTTATGAATTCAATGCTTATAACTTGTTTCCTTAGTTAATCCTCACAACAACCACGTGAAAGGTATTATTCCTAATATAAACAAACATGTGAAAGTGTATAGAAACTGAGTAGAAGCCAAAGACTGACTTTGATTCATCTTTTTAGTCTGCTTATTCATAGAGGGTTTAAATTTTTTGTTTGGTAAATTTTATTTATTTATTCATTTGGCTGTGCTGAGTCTTTGTCACTGCGCCAACTTCCCTAGCAGGCAAGCAAGCAGAGGCTACTCTCTAGTTGCGGTGTACAGGCTTCTCATTGTGATGGCTTCTTTTGTTGCAGAGCTTCCCAGGTGGCTCAGATGGTAAAGAAACTGCCTGCAATGCAGAAGACCTGGATTCAGTCCCTGGGTCAGGAAGATCCCCTGGAGAAGGAAATGGCAACCCACTCCAGTATCATTGCCTGGAGAATCCCATGGACAGAGAAGCCTGGTGAGCTACAGTCCATGGTGTCACAAAGACGGACATGACTGAGCAGCTAACACTTTCTCTTGTTGCAGAGCACTGGGCTCTGGGGAGTGTGGGCTTCGTAGTTGGGGTCCGTGGACTCTGGAGCACAGGCTCAGTAGTTCTGGTGCATGAGCCCAGCTGCTCTGAGGCATATGGGATTATTCCAGACTGAGGATCGAAGCTGAGTCTCTTGCACTGGCAGGCGGGGTTCTTTACCACTGAGTCATCAGGGAAGCTCCATAGAGAGTTCAGTGTGAGTGAGACTGTGGAACAAAGGCAGTATACTCATGGTAGAAACAGATTCAAATCCAGGTTTTCTAACTGCAATTTCAGTGTTCTTTCCACTGCACCATCCTGACTAATAACATTTTCTGTAGCAGTAACAACTGGGAAGGTGTTACCAAGTAAAGCCAACTGAAATGAAACTTAGAGACTCTTATCTAAAGTAAGGTGGGCTGAATATAGGCATACAGCAACAATGTTGAAATTAGTACACTTTTGTAATACTGTTGACTCATTATAGTTGTGCTGGCAAGGGAAAGGTCCTTGATTCAAAGATGAGCCTAAAAAAAAAAATGAGCCTGACTGCTGACATTTGGCTATAGAAATCACTAGCATGAACCGTGTATAAATAAAAGTTCTGGAGGCTTCTGTTTCTAGTAATGGCAGACTGGATAATTTCAATGAACCTTCTGTAAAGGACATAAAGTTCTGGATAAACACATTTTAAAACTCTGTTTGAAAACATCAGACAACTAACAAGATAATAAAGAATTATTGTCTAGGATATGAAGAAAACAGATACACAGCAAGCTGAGCCTAGCACCTAGGGACACTTTTCCTTTGGGGCATTTTCCAAATTTGGAAGAAATATTGAGGACCTAAGAAGAGGGTTTTTTTTATGCTTATTTATTTTTCCAGTCTTATTGTGATATAATTGACTTATAACACTATGCAAGCTTACGTTGTACAGTATAATGATTTGACTTACATATATTGTGAAGTGATTACCACAGTAAGTTCAGGTTAATATCTGTCATCTCATGTAGATCGAAAGAAAGAAATTTTTTTCTTTGTGATGACAGTTTGAGCAGAGAACTTGGGATAGCTTCATGGGGTTGTGGTAGGGATTAGAGTCCAGGACAGGCCAACTTATTGGGAATCCTAGTGAAGTTGCATCAGTTAGATTGTACCTGGAAAGTTCATACTCAAAATATAAGAGTAAACCCAAAGTAAATGGGAATTCTTAGAGTTCAACTTAGTTTTAAATCATCTCAATCCCTGAAATTGGATAGAAGTTATTTCAAACTGTTCATACCTTTAGCTACTTGACAGAAACACACATAAAACCTCTTTGGAGAAAGAAAGCATCTTTGGATGGTAATTAGTTCTATAAACAGTTCTGTAAAAACATTATGCAGCATCAAAATAAAAAAAATGCCAGACATAAAATGTGCTGAAGATCAGTGGAGAAATAACTCCAGAAAGAATGAAGAGATGGAGCCAAAGCAAAAACAACACCCAAGTGTGGATATGACTGGTGATGGAAGTAAAGTCTGATGCTGTAAAGAACAATATTTCATAGGAACCTAGAATGTTAGGTCCATGAATCAAGGCAAATTGGAAGCGGTCAAACAGGAGATGGCAAGAGTGAACATTGACATTTTAGGAATCATTGAACTAAAATGGACTGGAATGGGTGAATTTAACTCAGATGACCATTCAATCTACTACTGAGGGCAAGAATCCCCTAGAAGAAATGGAGTAGCCATCATAATCAATGGAAAAGTCCAAAATGAGATTGGATGCAATCTCAAAAATGACAGAATGAGGTCCCATTTCCAAGGCAAATAATTCAATATCACAGTAATCCAAGTCTATGCTCTGACCAGCAATGCTGAAGAAGCTGAAGTTGAACAGTTCTATGAAGACCTAAAAAACCTTCTAGAACTAACACCCAAAAAAGATGTCCTTTTCAATATAGGGGACTGAAATGCAAAAGTAGGAAGTCAAGAAATACTTGAAGTAACAGGCAAATTTGGCCTTGGAGTATAGAATGAAGCAGGGCAAAGGCTAATAGAGTTTTGCCAAGAGAACACACAGGTCATAGCAAACGCCTTCTTCCAACAACACAAGAGAAGACTCTACACATGGACATCACCAGATGGTGAATACCAAAATCAGATTGATTATATTCTTTGCAGCCGAAGATGGAGAAGCTCTATACAGTCAGCAAAAACAAGACTGGGAGCTGACTGTGGCTCAGATCATGAATTCCTTATTTCCAAATTTGGACTTAAATTGAGGAGCGTCAGAAAAACCTCTAGACCATGGAGTTATGACCTAAAGCAAATCCCTTACAATTATACAGTAGAAGTGACAAATAGATTCAAAGGATTATATCTTATAGACAGAGTGCCTGAAGAACTATGGATGGAGGTTTGTGACATTGTACAGGAGGCGGTGATCAAGATCATCCCCAAGAAAAAGAAATGCAAAGAGGCAAAATCATTGTCTGAGGAGGGCTTACAAATAGCTGTGAAAAGAGAAGTGAAAGGCAAGGGAGAAAAGAAAGATATACTCATTTGAATGGAGAGTTCCAAAGAATATCACGGAGCAATAAGAAAGCCTTCCTCAGTGATCAGTGCAAAGAAATAGAGGAAAACAATAGAATGGGAAAGTCTAGATATCTCTTCAAGAAAATTAGAGATGCCAGGGGAACATTTCATGCAAAGATGGGCTCAGTAATGGACAGAACTGGTGTGGTCTTAACAGAATCAGAAGATATTAAGAAGAAGTGGCAAGAATACACAGAAGAACTATACAAAAAAGATCTTCATGACCCAGATAATCACGATGGTGTGATCACTCACCTAGAGCCAGACATCCTGGAGTGTGAAGTCAAGTGGGCCTTAGGAAGCATCACAACGAACAAAGCTAGTGGAGGTAATGCAATTCCAGTTGATCTATTTCAAATCCTAAAAGATGATTTTGTGAAAGTGCTGCACTCATTTATGCCAGAAAATCTGGTAAACTCAGCAGTGGCCACAGGACTGGAAAAGGTCCATTTTCATTCCAATCCCAAAGAAAGGCAATGCCCAAGAATATTCAAACTACCACACAATTGCACTCATCTCACACGCTAGTAAAGTAATGCTCAAAATTCTCCAAGCCAGGCTTCAACAGTATGTGAACTGTGAGTTTCCAGATGTTCAAGCTGGATTTAGAAAAGGCAGAGGAACCAGGGGTCAAATTGCCAACATCCGTTGGATAATGGAAAAAGCAAGAGAGTTCCAGAAAACATTGATTTCTGCTTTATTGACTATGCCAAAGTCTTTGACTGTGCAGATCAGAACAAACTTGGAAAGTTCTCCAAGATATGGGAATACCAGACCACCTTGCCTGCTTCTTGGGATATCTGTATGCAGGTCAGGAAGCAACAGTTAGAACTGGACACAGGACAGCAAACTGGTTCCAAATAGGAAAAGGAGTATGTTAAGCCTGTATATTGTCACCCTGCTTATTTCACTTATATGCAGAGTATGTCATGAGAAACGCTGGACTGGATGAAGCACAAGCTGGAATCAAGATTTCCAGGAGAAATATCAATAAACTTGGATATGCAGATGACACCATCCTAATGGCAGAAAGTGAGGAAGAACTAAAGAGCCTCTTGATGAAAGTGAAAGAGGAGAGTGAAAAAGTTGGCTTAAAGCTCAACATTCAGAAAACAAAAATCATGGCATCTGGTCCCATCACTTCATGGGAAATAGATGGAGAAACAGTGGAAACAGTGAGAAACTATTTTTGGGGCTCCCAAATCACTGCAGATGGTGACTGCAGCCATGAAATTAAAAGATGCTTACTGCTTGGAAGGAAAGTTATGACCAACCTAGATAGCATATTAAAAAGCAGAGACATTACTTTGCTAACAAAGGTCCTTCTAGTCAAAGCTATGATTTTTCCAGTAGTCATCTATGGATGTGTGAGTTGGACTATAAAGAAAGCTGAGTGCGGAAGAATTGATCCTTTCAAACTGTGGTGTTGGAGAAGACTCTTGAGGATCCCTTGGACTGCAAGGAGATCCAACCACTCCATCCTAAAGGAGATCAGTCCTGAATGTTCATTGGAAGGACTGATGTTGAAGCTGAAACCCCAATACTTTGGCCACCTGATATAAAGAACTGACTTATTTGAAAAGATGCTGTTGCTGGGAAAGATTGAAGGCGGGAGAAGAAGGAGAGGACAGAGGATGTGATGGTTGGATGGCATCACCGACTCAATGGACATGAGTTTGAGTGAACTCCAGATGTTAGTGATGGACAGGAAGGCCTGGTGTTTGCAGTCCATGGAGTCGCAAAGAGTTGGACATGACTTAGCCACTGAACTGAACTGAACTGAACTGAACAAATTGATAAAACTTTATGAACAAAATACAGCAGAAACAACAGACAATAGGAAAAGGTCTACAGGTGTTTTAGATTTTGTAGTTATTAGATATAGTCTTTAAATAAATATGCATACTATGTTCAAGAAAATACAGTCAAATAGAGAATTAAGAATACAATTGGAAGCTCTATGACACAATAGAAGAATAACAGAACTAAAATTTAAGACTTCAATAAATGTATTTGTATGTTAGACACAGAGAATTAGAAAACTAGAAGAAAGGTCAGAAGAAAATATAGAGAATGAACATGGAGAAAAATTGTTGTTTTTCAGTTACTAAGTCGTGTCCAACTCTGCGACCTCAAGGACTGCAGCATGGCAGGCTCCCTTGTCCTTCACTATCTCCCAGCGTTTGCTCAAACTCATGTCCATTGAGTCAATAATGCCATCCAACCATCTTAGCCTCTTGCCCCCTTCTCCTCATGCTCTCAGTCTTTCCCAGCATCAGGGACTTTTAACCATCTTAGCCTCTGTTGCCCCCTTCTCCTCATGCCCTCAATCTTTCCCAGCATCAGGGACTTTTTCAGTGAATTGGCTTTTCCTATCAGGTGGCCAAGGTATTGGAGCTTCAGCTCCAGCATCAGTGTTCCAATGAATATTCAGGATTAATTTCCTTTAGAATTGATTGGTTTGATCTCCTGTTGTCCAAGGGACTCTCAAGAGTCTTCTATGACTACAAGGTTCAGAGGGTAAAGGGAGAAGAGGTAATATATGTATTACAGGGAACTCTAAAGGAATGAGGAGAAGAAAGAGATAATGGGCCAGAAATGATGTATGGTAAAACCAATACAATATTGTAAAGTAATTAACCTCCAATTAAAATAAATATATTTATATTAAAACAAACAAACAAACAAGCAAAAGAAATAGCATTTGAAAAGATAATGGCTGAGAACTCTGAAAAACTAATGAAAGAAATCAAGAAACAGATTTGTGTAGCTGTCACTTGGTGGGTGACTTTATTTTTTATTTTATTTTATTTAAATAAATAAATAAAACAGCAAAAAAAAAAAAAAAAAAGAAACAGATTTAAGGAGGTCCAGGAAACACAAGCAGTATAAATACAAAGGAATTCTAATCTACATACAACAAAGACCAATGAAAACCAAAGATTATGTATTATTAAAGGCATAAATCCTTTACATGCATTTACACACATGCAAATATTTGTTAGATTTTTAGCCATTGTCACTATTTATAAAGCTTGTGTTCTTTTGTGGTTTTATGTTGATCTATTTTTTCATTGTCCTTTATTTTTGGCAGGTAAATTTCTTTCCTTTTATTAAGGCATGATAGCATTTTTTAATTCTGACAGGAATGGCAGAACTGATTCCTGGGGTAACCAAAGCAGCTGCTTGAGGATTAAGAGAGCAGTAACGGCAACCGACTCCAGTGTTCTTGCCTGGAGAATCCCAGGGACAGAGGAGCCTGGCGGGCAACAGTCTATGGGGTTGCAAAGAGTTGGACATGACTCAGCGACTAACACTTTCACTTTTTCACTTTTAAATATGTACTAAACCTCAGGCAAAGAGTTGACTCATTGGAAAAGACTCTGATGCTGGGAGGGATTGGGGGCAGGAGGAGAAGGGGACTATAGAGGATGAGATGGCTGGATGGCATCACTGACTCGATGGACATGAGTCTGAGTGAACTCCGGGAGTTGGTGATGGACAGGGAGGCCTGGCGTGCTGCGATTCATGGGGTCGCAAAGAGTCGGACACGACTGAGCAACTGAACTGAACTGACTGAGACTATGAATAAAATTTCTCTCTGGGAGCATAGAAATGAAGGAACTGATAATGGAGATGCTGTTTTAGTAGGTGTAATGAGGTTTTCTGAGAAAAAAGCCAATCTAAAGGAACTATTTAATTTGTTTAGGGACTATTTTTTTTTTTTTTTTTAAGATTTAAACACATGTTAAGTAAGACATTTAAAAGTAAAACAGAAAAGAAACAAATAAGTGATAATTTTCTGGGTCACACCTTAGGGACCAGACATTAAATTTGGATCCAAATATTCTAGCTTAAAAACTAAGAGTTAAACTTCAGGTTACATAGCTTTGATTTTTAATTTTTCCTGAAACACAAAACATACAGATTCACTTACAAAGGCAACATTTTGCTTGGAAGTTAAGAAAAGGAGAAAACAAATATAAGTTTAAAAGCCCTGGACTTGGAGACGAGTACTATTGGGTTCATTCCTAACTTTGCTCCTCAGTAACTGCTCAATCTCTTTGAGTCTCAGTGACTTCTAAAGCAGGAAGATAAAAATAATCAACTCACCTACCTCTTGCATTGTTGTGAAAGTACTCACACTCAAATAAGAAATAATAGATAAAATAATATCAAAAAGGTTTCGAGTTCCTTGAGAGTATGAAAGAAGTAACTGGCTGCTTTAAATGAATTTAGGGAAACAGATAATGCTGGATTCCATACCCGTGGACAGATAAGAATCCAACTCCAACATCAGTAATCTTAGGGTGAAAGAGAGGTATTAAGAATGAAGATGAGCAAATATTGTCCCAGTATTTACAAAGCATGTATGGATAAGAGTGGGGAAGAATATGAATTCCAGGAACAGAATCCTAAATTAAAAAGATATTTGGCAAAATTCTGTGGTGAATTTTGAAATAGATTATTTGTTAGATCAGGAAAGAAAATTGTAATCAGTATGGATTCACTAAGAACAACTTAAAATAGCTATTCTTTTTGTTCGTATGTTACCAAACTGCCAGCAGGCTACAGTCCATGGGGTCACCAAGAGTTGTTCATGACTGAATGACTGAGTGCCGCACAGCACAGACATATTGAAGGAATGCATCATAATTCTAGCAAAGTGACACTGGGTATCACTGAGGACAAGACGAAGAAAAGGATTCAGAAGATAAATAAAATAGGTAGATTAATGATTGGTTAATCTAGGATGTCCCACTAACAGACTGATTATCAACCAGGTGGAAGAATTTTAGCTGGCATGCCGCTTGGGGCCATTCAACATGTGCAATTATCAGCTTAGATGAAGACATAGAAGACATGCTTACTTCATTTTCAGATGCTATAAAAGAAGTTAATGTCTTGAGTAGTAAACTAGGGTTTAAGAGATCATGATAGCCTGGAAAGAACAGTGAATTGAAGAGAATCAATTTAATAAGGATAAATGCAGACAGAATAAACATTTCCCTTACATTAAAAATCAACTGCACAGGGTGGTAGAGACTGGACTTATATGCAGTTTCTCCAAAGATTTCAGGGTTTTAGCTAACAACAAGGTCAACATGAGCAAGTCATGTGATTTGCCATAAAACACCCCCCAAAACAAATAAATTAAAACCCCTTTTCTTCTTAGGCCAGACTAAGAGAAATAGCCTTTCCAGACCACGGAAGTGAGAGTCCTCTGTATTTGGAACTGGTTAACTCACATCTGCAAGATTGTGACTAGATAGGGTGCCACAGTTTAAGAGGGACATTGACAAAAGGAGAGCTGACCAGAGGAAGGTAATCAAAATGTTAGAAGGTCTGGAAACAATCATATGAAAAACAGCTGTAAGATCTTGGTTTATTTTGTGTGGAAAAGGGGATGGTGGGGGTCTGTGTTTACACAGGGAGATAACATAATGTCTATAAAGAATTTAGCACAAGGCACTATACATAGTAAACACCCAATAAATGCCAACTGTAATTGTGATTCCCGTAGAAGACGACTGTTCTATGTAGTCTCAAATAGCAACCCTAGGAACAATGCAATAACAATTAAGGGAAAAGCGAGTTACTTTGATATAGTGAAGGAAGAACTTTTTCTCAGAACTATACAAAGATTTAACCCATTGTTTCATGAAATAGCATAGAAATTTCTATTTTTATAATAGCTATAATAAGCTAAAGAGGCAAAACTAGTTGATATTATAAATCACCTCGTGGCTTCAAATCTAGACCATATTCTATCAATTGGCCATTTCTGAATGACAAGCTTGTATACTAATAAGACCCTTCACTAGTAAGGAATATGTTTGTTGGCTGAGTGGGAGACATTTTTGCAGAAGGCATGACATTCTTTTCTATTTTTTTGGCCTCACCACATGGCTGGCATGATCTTAGTTCCCTGACCTGGGATTGAATGTGGGCCCACAGCAGTGAAAGTGCTGACCACAGGGAACTGGACCATAAGCGAACTCCCATGACATTCTTTCCTTTCCTTTTTTTTTTTTTTAAGGAGGAAAATATTTCACAGAAGAATGTTAGGATCATTAACACCTGCATGTGTGTGTTCAGTCACTTAAGTTTTGTCCGACTGCAACCCTATGGATTGTAGCCGACCAGGCTTCTCTGTTCATGGGATTCTTCAGGCAAGAATACTGGAGTGGGAAGCCATTCTCTTCTCCAGGGGGTCTTCCCTACCCAGAGATCAAACCTGGGTCTCCTGCATTGCAGGCAGATTCTTTACTGATCAAACCAGTCAATCCTAAAGGAAATCAATCCTGAATATTCATTGGAAGGACTAAAGCTGAAGCTGAAGCTCCAATACCTTGGCCACCTGATATGAAAAGCCAATTTATTGAAAAAGCCACTGATGCTGGGAAAGATTGAGGGCATGAGGAGAAGGGGGTGGCAGAAGATGAGATGGTTAGATCGCATCACGGACTTAATGGATGTGAATTTTAGCAAACTCGGGGAAATAGTGAAGGACAGGGAAACCTGGCGTGTTGCAGTCCATGGGGTCTCAAAGATTCTGCATGACATAGTGACTGAACAACAACAGCAACAAAGCCCATAAGGACCTAGACAACAGAGTGAGTGAAGTTGCTCAGTCGTGTCCAACTCTTTGCAACCCCATGGACTGAAGCCTAACCAGGTTCCTCCGTCCATGGGATTTTCCAGGCAAGAACACTGGAGTGGGTTGCCATTTCCTTCTCCAGGTGATCTTCCCGACCCAGGGATTGAACCCAGGTCTCCTGCATTGTAGGCAGATACTTTACCCTCTAAGCCACCAGGGAAGATCCAAGACAACAGAAGAGAAGAAGAGATAAGAGATTCAGTAAAAGCCTAGAAAATAAAAATTAAGTGGAAAAATTTTAATTAATTTAACAGAAGAGGGACAACTGAAAATGAAATTTTTATGGAGGGAGATAACCAAAAGGAACCATGGAACCAGAGCAGGGCTTAGACTGAGAGGCACCCTGGTACCAATAGAGTAGTGGTGACAGGCAGAGCTGACAAGGAAGATTAGTGAACATTTATATGAGAAGTATTTAGACCCGGGTTCCCTTCCACCTGGTATAGCTGGCTGGCTACCTCTTCCACACTCTGACAGATGACTGAAGGTTTATTCTCTCAAGAAATTGACCTAGCACAAATAGTAGGGAGATGCTAGAAGGAATATAGAGAGATTAAGTCATAGTAGAAAGGCAGCAGGCAGGAGAAAGCTGTCTGGATCTGTTGAAATGTTTACCAGATAAAGACAACTGAACTAACATGAGGAAGCACCTTTCAGAAACCCCAGAGCATTTCAGAAGCATTAAAGAAGCCTGTTCCTAGAAAAACCAGCAGCAATGGTCCTTGGAGAATCTGATAAGGGTTAAGAACCTTCAAGCTGAGTAGAAATGGAGAAAAAAAAAATTTAAGTTGCTGTTTAAATAAATGAGTATTATTGCTTTTAACCTCTACAAGCATAACTAGGTTTGGAATGAATGTCCTTCATCTACAGATAGTTCACAAAATTGGAAATGTGAGTGCTAGGTAAATATAAGAAAAAATTTTCAGACCCACACATAGGCAAAGGAGATGCACATATAAACAAAGAGATGTCAGTTTGAACTGAAAATTAGCAAAAGAATAAGAAGAATGAGACTATCCAGCGCTGGCCAGAGCATGTTGAAATAGGCTCTGACATACTCCTGGAGGGAGTATAATAGACTTTTATTTGAAGATGACAGTATGAATCAACATATTCGTATTGAATATGTTTTGAATATATTCATTCCCTTGGTCCATAAATTCTGGGAATCATCTAAGGAAGTAATTACAAATGCAAATAAACATGAATGATAGAAGATGTTTAATATCCATTAATTTTAACAATTAGAAATTTTAAATAAATGAAATGGTCAACAATAATATTCAAATAAATTGTGTTACCTTGCTGCAATGAAATCCAATGCAACCATTAAAGTTTATGTTTACAGACTTTGTAAATTTGAAATATTGATGGAATCATTTTAAACAGCATAAGCATTGTATATATTGTATGTTCTCATCTATGTGAAAAAACGTTTGAAGGAAACATTCCAAAATGTAACAATTTACATGAGCATTTGGATAATAGATTTTGTTTTTGTTTTTTGAAAAATTGTTAGTTGAATTTTTAGATATTCTAAGTAAATTGGACTGCAAGGAGATCCAACCAGTCCATTCTGAAGGAGATCAGCCCTGGGATTTCTTTGGAAGGAATGATGCTAAAGCTGAAACTCCAGTACTTTGGCCACCTCATGCGAAGAGTTGACTCACTGGAAAAGACTCTGATGTTGGGAGGGGTTGAGGGAAGGAGGAGAAGGGGAAGACAGAGGATGAGATGGCTGGATGGCATCACCGATTCGATGGACGTGAGTCTGAGTGAACTCCAGGAGTTGGTGATGGACAGGGAGGCCTGGCATGCTGCAATTCATGGGGTCACAAAGAGTCGGACACGACTGAGCGATTGAACTGAACTGAACTGAACTGAAATAAATTTTTTAAAGGAAGATCTTTTGGAGGCTGCGCGGGCAGCTGCGACTGGCACCTTTAGCGCGGGCGGCTGCGGCGGCCACCCCACGTACGAGGTCAGGGGCAGCCGCCGAAAGTGTCAGGCTGTGACGGCGCAGAAACAGCCGAGAGGAGCTACCCCAGGCCCGAGGCCAGGGGCCGCGGCAGGGAGGAACGACCCCACCTCCAAGGAGCGGTGGCTGCGCAAGCGCAGGAGGGCCTAGAGGAGCTATTCCACGTTCAAGGTCAGAAGGGGCAGTGGTGAGGAGATACCCCTCGTCCAAGGTAAGGAGCAGCGGCTGCACTTTGCTGGGGCAGCCGTGAAGAGATACCCCACGTCCAGGGTAAGAGAAACCCAAGTAAGATGGTAGGTGTTGCAAGAAGGCATCAGAGGGCAGACACACTGAAACCATACTCACAGAAAACTAGTCAATCTAATCACACTAGGACCACAGCCTTGTCTAACTCAATGAAACTAAGCCATGCCCATGGGGCAACCCAAGACAGATGGGTCATGGTGGAGAGGTCTGACAGAATGTGGTCCACTGGAGAAGGGAATGGCAAACCACATCAGTATTCTTGCCTTGAGAACCCCATGAACAGTATGAAAAGGCAAAATGATAGGATACTGATAGAGGAACTCCCCAGGTCAGTAGATGCCCAATATGCTACTGGAGATCAGTGGAGAAATAACTCCAGAAAGAATGAAGGGATGGAGCCAAAGCTAAAACAATATCCAGTTGTGGATGTGACTAGTGACAGCAGCAAGGTCCGATGTTGTAAAGAGCAATATTGCATAGGAACCTGGAATTTCAGGTCCATGAATCAAGGCAAATTGGAAGTGGTCAAACAAGAGATGGCAAGAGTGAACGTCGACATTCTAGGAATCAGCGAACTAAGATGGACTGGAATGGGTGAATTTAACTCAGATGACCCTTATATCTACTACTGCAGGCAGAAATCCCTCAGAAGAAATGCAGTAGCCATCATGGTCAACAAAAGAGTTCAAAATGCAGTACTTGGATGCAATCTCAAAAATAACAGAATGATCTCTGTTTCCAAGGCAAACCATTCAATATCACAGTAATCCAAGTCTATGCCCCAACCAGTAATGCTGAAGAAGCTGAAGTTGAACAGTTCTATGAAGACCTACAAGACCTTTTAGAACTAACACCCCCAAAAGATGTCCTTTTCATTATAGGGGACTGGAATGCAAAAGTGGGAAGTCAAGAAACACCTGGAGTAACAGGCAAATTTGGCCTTGGAATACGGAATGAAGCAGGGCAAAGACTAATAGAGTTTTGCCAAGAAAATGCACTGGTCATAGCAAACACCATCTTCCAACAACACAAGAGAAGACTCTACACATGGACATCACCAGATAGTCAACACCAAAATCAGGTTGATTATATTCTTTGCAGCCAAAGATGGAGAAGCTCTATACAGTCAGCAAAAACAAGACCGGGAGCTGACTGTGGCTCAGACCATGAACTCCTTATTGCCAAATTCAGACTGAAATTGAAGAAAGTAGGGAAAACCACTAGACCCCATTCAGGTATGACCTAAATCAAATCCCTTATGATTATACAGTGGAAGTGGGAAATAGATTTAAGGGACTAGATCTGATAGATGGAGTGCCTGATGAACTATGGAAGGAGGTTCATGACATTGTACAGGAGACAGGGATCAAGACCATCCCCATGGAAAAGAAATGCAAAAAAGCAAAATGGCTGTCTGGGGAGGCCTTACAAATAGCTGTGAAAAGAAGAGAAGTGAAAAGCAAAGGAGAAAAGGAAAGATATAAGCATCTGAATGCAGAGTTCCAAAGAATAGCAAGAAGAGATAAGAAAGCCTTCCTCAGCAATCAATGCAAAGAAATAGAGGAAAACAACAGAATGGGAAAGAGTAGAGATCTCTTCAAAGAAAACTAGAGATACCAAGGGAACATTTCATGCAAAGATGGGCTTGATAAAGGACAGAAATGGTATGGACCTAACAGAAGCAGAAGATATTAAGAAGAGGTGGCAAGAATACACAGAAGAACTGTACAAAAAAGATCTCACGACACAGATAATCACGATGGTGTGATCACTCACCTAGAGCCAGACATCCTGGAATGTGAAGTCAAGTGGGCCTTAGCAAGCATCACTATAAACAAAGCTAGTGGAGGTGATGGAATTCCAGTTGAACTATTTCAAATCCTGAAAGATGATGCCGTGAAAGTGCTGCACTGAATATTGCCAGCAAATCTGGAAAACTCAGCAGTGGCCACAGGACTGGAAAATGTCCGTTTTCATTCCAATCTCAAAGAAAGGCAATGCCAAAGAGTGCTCAAACTACCACACAATTGCACTCATCTCACATGCTAGTAAAGAAATGCTCAAAATTCTCCAAGCCAGGCTTCAGCAATATGTGAACCGTGAACTTCCTGATGTTCAAGCTGGTTTTAGAAAAGGCAGAGGAACCAGAGATCAAATTGCCAACATCCGCTGGATCATCGAAAAAGCAAGAGAGTTCCAGAAAAACATCTATTTCTGCTTTATTGACTATGCCAAAGCCTTTGACTGTGTGGATCACAAGAAACTGTGGAAAATTCTGAAAGAGATGGGAATACCAGATCACCTGACCTGCCTTTTGAGAAATTTGTATGCAGGTCAGGAAGCAACAGTTAGAACTGGACATGGAACAACAGACTGGTTCCAAATAGGAAAAGGAGTATGTCAAGGCTGTATATTGTCACCCTGCTTATTTAACTTATATGCAGAGTACATCATGAGAAATGCTGGGCTGGAAGAAGCATAAGCTGGAATCAAGATTTCTGGGAGAAATATCAATAACCTCAGATATGCAGATTGATACCACCCTTATGGCAGAAAGTGAAGAGGAACTAAAAAGCCTCTTGATGAAGGTGAAAGAAGAGAGTGAAAAAGTTGGCTTAAAACTCAACATTCAGAAAACTAAGATCATGGCATCTGGTCCTATCACTTCATGGGAAATAGATGGGGAAACAGTGGAAACAGTGTCAGACTTTATTTTTTGGGGCTCCAAAATCACTGCAGATGGTGATTGCAGCCATGAAATTAAAAGACACTTACTCTTTGGAAGAAAATTATTACCAACCTAGATAGCATATTGAAAAGCAGAGACATTACTTTGCCAACAAAGGTCCATCTAGTCAAGGCTATGGTTTATCCTGTGGTCATGTATGGATGTGAGAGTTGGACTGTGAAGAAGGCTGAGCGCCGAAGAATTGATGCTTTGAACTGTGGTATTGGAGAAGACTCTTGAGAGTCTCTTGGACTACAAGGAGATCCAACCAGTCCATTCTGAAGGAGATCAGCCCTGGGATTTCTTTGGAAGGAATGATGCTGAAGCTGAAACTCCAGTACTTTGGCCACCTCATGCGAAGAGTTGACTCATTGGAAAAGACTCTGATGCTGGGAGGGATTGGGGGCAGGAGGAGAAGGGGGCAACAGAGGATGAGATGGCTGGATGGCATCACTGACTCGATGGACATGAGCCTGAGTGAACTCTGGGAGTTGGTGATGGACAGGGAGGTCTGGCGTGCTGCGATTCAGGGGGTTGCAAAGAGTCGGACATGACTGAGTGACTGAACTGAACTTTGGAGAAGATCTGAAAAATGACTATTTTAAAAAATTAATCAATGTAAAATTCATCAGGGAAAGCAGATGTAATGAATTTGTAGAGGTATGATATTTTAAAATCTGGATTTTTTGGGGGGAATTAGTATACAAATTGTAGTAAGCAGAATGATGGCCCACTCCTCCCCACCCAACCCCCCCACCACCACCAAAAAAAAATGTGTTCACCTGCTAATCCCCAGATCCTGTGAATGTTGGTTATATGGCAAAGGAGAATTCAAGTTGCAGATGGAGTCAAAGTTCCTAATCAGGGACTTTCAGATGGGAAGATTATCCTGGATTTTCCTGGTGGGTCCAATATAATCATAAAGTTTCTCTTAAGTGGTAGAGGGAGGCAGAATGCAGAGAATGAGAGGAATGGCACCATGAGAAGGATTTGGCAAGACCATGCTGGTTTAAAGATGCAGAAATGGGATCATGAGCCAAAGAATGCAGGCGACCTATAGAAGCTAAAACAGGCAAGCAAACAGCTTCTCCCCTAGAGCCTTCAGAAGGAACTATCATATCGCCAACTTGATTTAGCCCATTGAGAACCATTTTGGATTTTTGACCTCCAGAATTGTAAGACTACATTTGTGTTATTTTAAACCACTAAGTTTGTAGTAATTTGTTACAATAGCAATAAGAAACTCATACGCCAAGCATTACACCATCACTATGACAGAAGCCAAAAACACTACTAAAATAATAAGTTTGTAGGCAATATTTATATAATAACTTAAAGTATACAAAATGCTTTCAACATGCGTTAGTTCATGTGCTGCTCAAAGTAATGTCACAAAGGAAGAAATGCATCCCCCTCCTGATTTTACAAATGAGAAAACCAAGAGTTGAAATGGCAAAACAATTTGTTAGAGGTTGTATGGAGCCGGAGTTGGGATCCCAAGCCTGGTCTCTGACCCCAAATCCCGTGCTGTGGTCTATTTCTCACTATGATCCCCAAATGAGGTTAAACAAAAAGCAGCAGAATGTTTTGTAAAATGTGGGTCTCTACTTCAGCCTCAAGTATAGAAGAGAAAAAGAATCCTGTGAATAGCTGGTGGATTAAATTTATGGGATTTATTGTCTACAAAATTTTTGAACAGAAAAAATATAACCAAACCCTAAAGTAATAGATAAAATTCAATCATTTCAAGCCTGTGATCCAAGTATTTTTTTCTTATCTAAATGGATAAATGGGGGAAATTCTTGGCGTCTAGGTGGAGGATGTCCATCTGTAGCTTGGTTCACCTGTCTGCTCACTGACATCACTTTGCCCCTTTCCTCTTCATGAGTTCCCCATCTTCTGCCATCAGATGATGGCAGAAGAAATAAAAGAAGATGAAATTCCAAAGCCAGACACATAGATCAATGAAATAGGATAGACAGCCCAGAAATAAACCCATGCACTCATGGTCAATTACTCTATGACAAAGGAAGCAAAATAAGGTGAAATTTAAGCCCTTTGTGGTGGTTAATTTCATGTATCAACTTGACTGGGTCATGGGTACCCAGACACTTGGATGTGTCTGTTGGGCTGTTTCTGGAGGTGATTAGCATTTGATTTGGCAGAATCAGTAAAGCAGATTATTCCTCCCAATGTGGACTGTTCTCATGCAGTCAACTGAATAGAAAATAAGGCTGAGTAAGAGAGGACTTAACCTGCCTGATGCTTGAGCTGGGACATCAGTCTTCTGTCCTTGAACTAGAACTTATGACTCCTGATTCTCAGGTCTCTGGACTTGGGAACACCACCACCAGCTCTTTGGGATCGCCAACTAAGCACTGGATCTTGGGGCTTAGTCTTCATAAGTGAGCCAATTCCTTATCATAAATCTCTCTCTCTCTCTCTATTTTTCTCTCTATTTCTCTGATGATCCCTGACTAGCACATCTGGGAGTAACTGAACATTTTTAAGAAGTCTAAGTGAGGAAAACCAGAGAAGGCAATGGCACCCCACTCCAGTACTCTTGCCTAGAAAATTCCATGGATGGAGGAGCCTGGTAGGCTGCAGTCCATGGGGTCGCTAGAGTTGGACACGACTGAGCGACTTCAGTTTCATTTTCACTTTCATGCATTGGAGAAGGCAATGGCACCCGACTCCAGTACTTTTGCCTAGAAAATCCCAGGGACGGGGAAGCCTGGTGGGCTGCCGTCTGTGGGGTCGCACAGAGTCGAACACGACTGAAGCGACTTAGTAGTAGTAGTAGTAAGTGAGGAAAACAGGTTCAAGTCCCAAGTAAGCTAATTTGATCTTCCTGGTTCCCTCTCGACTACTCCAGAGGGGCTGTGCTCCTGACATTGAATAAATCAAGGATATGCACCAAAAATGGAACAGCTGATGCTTTTTTGGAAAGCAAGAACAGACTGCCAGTACTGAGTTTACTCTACGAGGGCTTAGCCAAAACCTCCACTGCAGTTGTAGCCAGATCCCAAGGGCAGGAGTCTGGACCTGAGGCAAGGGCAGGAAAGAGTGTCTGGGGCAGGGTACCCCTCCACTGGGTAGTGGGGAACTGAGCCCAGAGTGTCTGTTGACTGATGTGTTATTGCATGTTTCTCACTCTTTCTTCTAATATTTTCTAATTATAGTCTCAACAACCATCATGGCCACATATTACCTTTTAATAAAAGGTTGCAGATTCACGTGAAGAAAATGGGTCTGAAAGGCTGCTCCCTCTACTGTTTCCCTGCCTCCCTGCTGCCAGTCACCTTGCCCTCAGTCTCCAGCTGTATCTCTGCCCTCCTGACTCTGCAGGCTTAGATGGTATAAAACTTGCCCTTCTTTCCCTCTCACATCTGGTGTGTGTGTGTGTGTGTGTGTGTGTGGTGGGTAGAGTAGGAGCCTCCTTCCCTGTTGTGTGGAATCCAGATGTGACTTTCCACTGATGATCACTGGGTTCAGCCATCTTGCTCTGCAGGGTTCTGAGGAGTACACTGCCTCACTGAGTTTCACTCCATAAACCCTGAAATGCTTCTGACCCATTCTGTAGGCCTCTGACCTGCTTTCTCCATCCTGCCCCATATTTGGAGGACCAGGTTTCTATGTAATGTCTAGTGTTCCAGTGCCCAGTGAGGACCCAAGCCATCCATCCCTGCAGTTCTCCTTGAACCACCAACCTAGGGCAGGACTTCCGGTGCCTTTGCCTAGACATCAGAGATATAGGGTACTTGCTGATCTGGCCTGATGGATTCCCAGTCTCTGCATATTTCTGCAATTGTAGAGACTGCCCAGGATGGCTACCATGGCAACCATTTGCCTGCACTGAAGCCTTCAGACCTTAAGCTTTTCCAGCTGATCAAACCTCTTGCATAAACCTGGCTTGTTCCTGGTACCATCCTGCCTTCTGGTGTGGTGTACTGGCGGTACCTTTTCCTTCTCCCGTCTGTTTTGCGTCAAGCATGGAGGTGAGTTAGAAATAATTGCTGAAAGGTTCCAGGAACATCATACAGGTTTAGAAAAAACTATCTCAGGGGAGAATTGGGCCACAGTCTGTCTCTTCCTGGAACACTTCTGGAGAACTACGAATGTGTCGTTCCTGGAAACAGGATTTCAAAGGCTGCTATGAGGAGTGAGGTGGCTGTGAGGGTGGAGGAGAAGGACCAACAAGTACTGATCAGCTACACTTGCTAGGAGCTTTATATGTCTTGATTTGAACATTTTTCAGGGTACCCAAACGAAGCAATGGATATCATTTTATTTTACAGATGATGAACGTGAAACTCAGAAAGAGTGAGTAAACCAGCATGCTATGGTGTCAGGATTCAGAACTGCGTATTCTCTCTCCTGCACTTGTCCTTCAATTGTGTATTACTTGAAATGCAGGCTCTTACTTTTCTGGCCATAGGAGATGATGTATTGAATATCTTTCTCTGGACATGGTAGAAAAGTGTTTTTCCTGATGTTTTGAGTTGGGGAAAAAAGAAAAAAGCTCCGACCACACTCTGAGAAGGTACCTTTTTAGATACACCAGGAGATTTTAGTAGTACAAAGAGCTAGCATTTGAGTTTGACACAAAGGAGAGGAGAGGGGAAGGCATTTTGTCTCAGAATCATTATGAAGTATAAGAAAACAATTGTACCATCTCAACTTTCCTACCTGGGAGGAGGGAGTGCCTAGTGTAAACTTTCTATGGGCCTGTCTTGCGAAACAACTCAGCACGTGATCTTAAATCACAAAGGCAGCTTTGTTGCTTTCTCGTGTGCCCTGCCGCCCCCTGTCGGGCCTGCCATGCCATGTGGAGCAAGTTCTCGTCGTGCCTGTGCAGGGGCTTGCTGCCAGCACCAGCAGGTGGAACCCACTCCGAGGCCTCCCGGGGCTGGCCGTATGTCATCGCAGGTTGTCTGCTCTGAATTGATGAACCTTCAGTGAAGGCAGATGTGCGGCTTTTTCCAGGCCTTTCCAGAAGAGAGAAAAAACAAAGCCTTCTATTGATTACGGTAAAGTCAAAATGTGTTTCACCTGGAGACAGTGGTTTGTCCTGAGCTTGTAATGAACATGATCTTCTAATCCAGTGTTTTTTTAAACCTTTCTCAGATTCCATATATTTTTGAAAAGCTGATAAAAGTGATTGAGCTTTTACTCTAGGAAAAAAATAAACATGTGTCCCTCCAAACAAAATTTTATGTTCTTTCAAAGCATATATGAAGTCCCAGGGGTATCCGAATTACCCCCTCCCTCTAGTATATATCTATTCTAGTTTTCTTCATTTGTGAGAACATGATGCCTTCCTGAGTTTGTGGTTATATAAAACTCTATATTTATTTTGGCATTCATAAAGATGAAGCCTATCTGGGATACCTCTTATCAGTTTAGGACTCTACTGCATAAAATTCACTAATTAGGTTGAACAACTGATCATCTGTTTCAACAATTGAGGCTTAGTTATTTAGGTTCCTCCCAGATGCATTTTGCTGTTGTCACCACCGACTCTTGGTCTAGTGGTTTGGGCGTGGTAGGAGAGGGAGAGAGGAGTCTGTATCCGAATCAGTTGAGAGAGGGGTCTGTATCCGAATCAGTTGGAGAGATTTTCAAACGATGACCTTGTTCATCCTTCCAACACAGGACTCAGAGTTGCAGGCCAACCAGCCATCTTTGTGATGCCTAGTGGAAAGAGGAAGATTTTCTAGCAGGAGGTACAAGCTCTATTATAATTTGTGCTCCTTACTACAATTTTGTGCCCTAAGAGAGGGCAAGTGGTTCAGAAGAATCACAAAATCAGAGAACATTACACTTGGGGAGAACAAGATAAAAGTTGTGATTGGGACTGGTAGCAAAAGACACATTGTCCATCATCTTTTTTTTTAAAGGGTGATGTTTTTATTCAACAAAAGCGTTTTTATTCACTACAAAATGACCAGGATACATTGGCAGCAGAATCTGGAAAAGCCTCCACCTAGCTTCTGTGTGAGCCAGCAGTCCCTCCCACACAGCCCTTGTGACTTAGGGTAAGGTAGCAGGCACAGCTCTGCATAAGATGTCTGACTTGAGGGTGGGAGTGTGGACTTGGCTAGTCCTGACCACACTGAACCTCCCCTCCTCCCTTTAAACAGCATGCTCAGGTCAGGTTTTCCAACATCCAGCATCTCTACCCCTGCCCCACCATTGAGGTCCTCAGCAGGACCAAATGTTCTGGCAACTTCTAGGAGAAAGTTGGCCTGGAAGCAGTGAAAATACATACACACACTATGTAAATATGAGTTGTGCAAAATAATGCAGTGGATTGCATTCTATTTTTTCTATTCTCTTTTCCTGTATTCTAGTACCATTAAGTTAATGAGTTATGACCATAATTCAAAAAACAATTATGCAGGCTAAAGGTTTTCAGAATAAATTCTTGCAGTTCCTTGATGAAATGTCTCAGGGCTGCCTGTGGTGGGGGTGAGGGTGAGGCTGAGGAGGTGAAGGAAAATGATAAGAGATGATAGTGCATTTAACTCCCAGTACCTCATCCACTCCCAATCAGAGGAACTCCATTAAGCTTTTAAAAAGTTGTACTGGGATTCTGTATAATATTTTATTCTAAAAACACTGAAAATCACTGACTTAGCCCATTTTACAAATGAGAAATTTAAATCCAAGATGAGGTCACGTGTTCAAGTCATGACAGTACATAGTGACAGAGTCATACTGTGATTATTTTTCAATTTTTTGACCCATAATTCTTTTAATATGTGTATGTATTTGGTAAGATATCAGATGGTTTGGCAGAACTTATGAAGAAAATTAAGAATCTCCCACCCCTCTGTCTGCTTCCATTTTTAGACTTTTCTCACTATTTCTGTAACTCACATATCATGTTTGTCTCTCTCCTCCTTTCTTTATCACTTTCTGATGACCCTATTGACTCCCCACTATGAAAAGATGCTGGTTTAAGCTCCATTTTCCTATCACCCATCTCCTCTTTTCTTCTCCCTTCACTTGCATTTTCTAGTTACATTATTATTTTTAGTTCTATAGTTGATTACCTCTGTTGTTTTAAGTAAAAACCATAACCCTCAATTTCTTTTTTAAAAATTTATTTTAATTGGAGGATAATTACTTTACAGTATTGTAAAGTAGTATATATGTGGTTTTTGCCATGAATCATCACCATGAATCGGCCACAGGCATACATGTGTCCCCTCCCTCCTGAACCCCCCAACCCTCTATTTCTTATCATACCCTGATCTTCTCGCCCCTGTTCTATTGCTTTTTCTAATGCACCACTTGCAGTACCACTAAAAACAATACCAATACTGAGACATTTTCGTTGACAGTAAGACGAATTAAAGTGTGATGTGCCTTCTTCCAGAAGCTAGAGAAAATTTACACTGTACTATTAGAGATAAAAAGTCAATGAGCATAAAGTTTGAAATAGGTGAATCCACAGGAGAATTTCTATAACTCTCTCACACACAATTAGTATCTGGTCCCTAGGAATGAAGAACAGATATTCTGCCTCTTTCTACCCTCTGTCACGTCTGGCTTTGTGCCTTCTGTTCAGCCACAAGGGTAAAACTCAAACTAGTGAATGAAAATTTGGACATGCCAGGTCTAGGTTCAAAATAAGTAAAAGCTTTCTAATAAACAGCCCTTCAAATATGGTTGGCGCTGCCATGTAAGCCAGTGAGCCCCCTGTCACTGTAAGAGTTGAAGCACGAGAGAGAGGATCACTTGTCAACGCTTTTGCAGAAAGGGAAATGACCTTTAGGTTATTTTCATCCCTGAGATTTTGTGATTCTGTGAAATTAATGATACATCTCACAAGGTGAGTGAAGTTACCCTGGATCATACCTTCTCAGGCAGGCAATATTGTCACCAATAGGACAAAACTTGGTTTGGGGGATGTGTGAAAATAGCTTCAATATTACAGGGATTTGTGGCCACATAAACAGGTATACACTGTATCTGTGGTATTAAAAGTTTATGAAAGGTAGGAATCAGCAATGAGAAGTCTACAAAATCTTGTGGACAGGGACAGATAGTGGCGGGGCTGAAAATACTGAAAAATAGGTGAAGGAGCACTGCTAGGCTCCACATTCCATTGGTAAGACAGTGTTGGTTGTGTCCCCTCCCTTGGGATGTCTTCTCTGAACCTCATGCCCTTTGTCACCGTGTATAACAAGT
Source organism: Bos taurus (assembly GCF_002263795.3). NCBI lineage: Eukaryota > Metazoa > Chordata > Mammalia > Artiodactyla > Bovidae > Bos > Bos taurus. The sequence continues at coordinate 34,700,141 of NC_037332.1, forward strand.
AGCCCTCCTGGTCCCATAGCCTGTCCTGCAAGTTGTCTTAAGAGAGGCAGTTTAGGGAGGATTGGTTAAGAAACCAGGCATTGCCTAGTTCGTATGACCACTGATGAATTTATGTAATCTCACCAAGTCTGAGTTTCCTTCTCTTTAATGAACGTAATGATAGTTCTTTGCATATGGGGTTGCTGGAATGTTTAAATTCTTAAAACTCAGAAGTGCGGTTCTAGAACCATTGGTTTAGCGTCACCTGGAAGCTTATTTGAAATGCACACTCTCAGGCTCCACCCCAGGTTTACTGAATCAGGATCTGTATTTTAACAAAATTCCCAGATGATGGCAGGTACATTAACATTTGAGAAGGAATTCGTTTAAATAAAGTAATGCTTGTAGAAGAGTTTATCCAAATACCTGGTGTTGAATGTTATTACCACAAATCTCTCCCTCCCGCACTACACTATCAGCTCCATGTCAGGACTTTGTCCTATTCATCTTTATGTCCCTAGCACCCAAAGCAATGCGTGGCAAGTTAATACATTGATTGAAAGTCTGTTAGATGAATAGATGAATGAGAAGCATTGTGGGAGAAAAGACAATGCTTTCTTCCTGAATATGGCTGGAGATGGTTTTCCTGCTCGTGTGTCCTGTTATCTGACTGACAGCTACTTCCCCCTTCCGTCTGTAAAGAAAGACCTTCTCCACTGGAGACTTTCTTCTTTTTGGTTTCCAGGGCATGCACATTTAATTAAGAAACTTTTACTGAGTGCCTTCTTTGTGTAAGTCTTGTGCTATGTTGAAGAAAACAAAGATGAGTAAGACACATCCCCGCCCTCTGCCACTGTGTGTATATTTGTGTATTCTATCACAAATCTCTTGCAATATACTCATTTCAACCTTATCTTGGCTTGAAAGATAAGGAGAGAACCGAAACATATGGGGTTTGTTGGCACACTGGGGCTGAATTATGAATACTGTCACAGACACAGGAACCAAAAGATTCAGACAAGAAAAACAGGCTTTAATAAAAGGTTCTGGAATTGAGACACCTTTTTCTGCACTGCCCCCCGACCCCCCGACCCTTGATGAACCCCTCTGCCTCCAAAATAAGCTTTCCTGCTGCAAATGGCCTTCAAGTTGTGGGAAACATCCTCCAAGTCACGTTTCTTTTTTTGTCGGTTTGGATGATGCAACACATTTGCTTCTTTTGTATTTGCTGTTTGCAGATAATTCTTTCTTAGAATAGGTAAGCCATCTGTTAAGGAGCTATCCTTAGCCCTCTGTGCAAACCACACACCTCCTTCGTAACAGTATCCACTGCAATGGGAGAAAACAGGCTTTCCTGCTCTCCTTTTCACTCCCTGTTGGAAGGTTTGCATCACTGGAAACCATCCAAGTTTTGTTTTTTTTCTGTATAAAAGAACTTTCTGTATTGACTAATTTATTTGAAGTGATGTTTTCTCCTCGGGTACAGAATTGTATCAAAATTTTACTGCTAATTATGTATGATTGATTCCCTTTCTGAGGGCATTTTAGATCTCACTTTAGGGAGGGGCTGGGTCAACTCATGAGGAGGAACACGGAAACAGATACCCAGATGCCCTGGTGAGAGCCACAGTAGTTCAGGGCACTGGTGATTCGGGGTGCCAGCCTTCCCTCTGAGTCAGCAAGATTCACTCTGTGGTTCTGTACCACCTTTCATCTAGGAAGTTGAAGGTTTGCCACATATGAGATCAACTGCTAAGACATTAGTATTATGAGTGTGCACTCATAATCGTGTACACTATTCTTTGCACTTAGAGACAGGTTAGAGGATCGGGTTACTGCCCAGGTGTGCACAGTGGCTTAGAGCTCCCAGGAAGCCCTGTAGCTTTGCCTCTGAGTGTGGCTCCTGCATGGTGGAGAGACGTGGATTTTGGAATCACTTCCAGCTTACAATCTGGATCTACGTCTGTATGTCCCATTAGCCCCTAGTTTGACAAGTGTCATGAGTACTCCTGTTCCTTCTCCAGATTTCCTGTCTCAGTTGCTAGCATCACTGTACACCCAGTTGCTAAAGTCACCTGGATTTTTAACTCCTAATACAGTACCTGGCATGTTGTTGTTTAGTAACTAAGTCGTATCCAACTATCTGCGACCACCAGGCTCCTCTGTCCATGGAATTTCTCAGGCGAGAATATTGGAGTGAGTTGCCATTTCCTTTTCCAGGAGATATTTTTGACCCAGGGATCAAACCTGTGTCTCCTGCATTGGCAGGAGGATTCTTTACCATTGAGCCACCAGGGAAGCCCCACAGTACCTGTCATATTTGGGGCCTACTCACAATATCTTGGGGCTCCCCGGTAGCTCAGACAGTAAAGAGTCTTCCTGCAGTGCGGGAGACCTGAGTTCGATCCCTGGGTGGGGAGTATCCCCTGGAGAAGGAAATGGCAACCCACTCCAATATTCTTGCCTGGAAAATCCCATGGACGGAGGAGCCTGGCAGGTTACAGTCTATGGGGTCCCAAAGAGTCGGACACGACTGAGCGACTTCACTTTCACTTTTTTCACAATATCTTTCCTCTTCTCCCATTTATACCTAACTACAAAAATTTCTTGATCCTCATGTTTAACAAGATTCTATAAATACAATACCTTAGATAACCAACTTCATTGATAAATGCACAATTATGCCTTATCAACATAATGATAAGTGCCATAAATGAGCAACATAATTTTGAAATCTATACAAATATGGACATAATATGGAATATTAAATATTTATTGTATAAAGTAAAACAAACTTCCAAATGAAATAGTAAAATGCTACCCTGAGACAGATATTATAATTTTTGTGACCTTTCTATACTGTTGCTCAAATCTGAAGAGTTTATGAGATCAAGTCAGCATTCAAGACTGGCATTGCCCAATAGTTCTGTTGCCCAAAAGAGCTTTCTGCAATTAAGAAGATGTCCTACAAATCCATGTGGTCTAAGTCATTCGTGACGATTGAGTACCCGAGCCCGGGCTAGCACCACTAAGGAACTGAGTTTTATTTTAATCAATTTAAATTTAAATGACTACATGTGACTGGTGGCCACGGTAATTGGCCGTACAGCTCTAGAAAGTCATGTAACTCTAGATAACCAAGGTGAATTCTGAGGACGAACTTTGAGAAAGTAATGGAAAATTTCCCCCCTCACTTTGCCTATAAGAATCCCCAGAATATGCCCCCAAACTCTCACATTTTGTAGATTGTAATGCACCATTAATTCCAAAATGCATTATTATTTTACATACTATTAAGAAGAACTTATATGCAGAGTACATCATGAGAAACGCTGGACTGGAAGAAACACAAGCTGGAATCAAGATTGCCGGGAGAAATATCAATAACCTCAGATATGCAGATGACACCACCCTTATGGCAGAAAGTGAAGAGGAACTAAAAAGCCTCTTGATGAAAGTGAAAGAGGAGAGTGGAAAAAGTTGGCTTAAAGCTCAACATTCAGAAAACGAAGATCATGGCATCTGGTCCCACCACTTCATGGGAAATAGATGGGGAAACAGTGGAAACAGTGTCAGACTTTATTTTTGGGGGCTCCAAAATCACTGCAGATGGTGATTTCAGCCATGAAATTAAAAGACACTTACTCCTTGGAAGGAAAGTTATGACCAACCTAGATAGCATATTGAAAAGCAGTGACATTACTTTGCCAACAAAGGTCCGTCTAGTCAAGGCTATGGTTTTTCCTGTGGTCTTGTATGGATGTGAGAGTTGGACTGTGAAGAAAGCTGAGCACTGAAGAATTGATGCTTTTGAACTGTGGTGTTGGAGAAGACTCTTGAGAGTCCCTTGGACTGCAAGGAGATCCAACCAGTCCATTCTGAAGGAGATCAGCCCTGGGATTTCTTTGGAGGGAATGATGCTAAAGCTGAAACTCCAGTACTTTGGCCACCTCATGCGAAGAGTTGACTCATTGGAAAAGACTCTGATGCTGGGAGGGATTGGGGGCAGGAGGAGAAGGGGACGACAGAGGATGAGATGGCTGGATGGCATCACTGACTCGATGGACGTGAGTCTGAGTGAACTCCGGGAGTTGGTGATTGACAGGGAGGCCTGGTGTGCTGCGATTCATGGGGTTGCAAAGAGTTGGACACGACTGAGCGACTGAACTGAACTGAAGAAAAAAATGCTGTCAGTTATCATTGTAAAATACCATTGACTGTCAGATCTATCCTAATCAGAGAGTTTAAAGTCTTGGGAAAACTTACTCTTAGAATCAAGGAAAAATGGTACCTTAGTTATTTTGATGATTTCTGGGAAATTTCTTGGATGATTTTCAAATGTCAAAAATTTTTCCTATTAACTTTGAGTGTAATTTTGATCAATATTATAGAGAGATAAGATTGGGCAGTATTATTTCTATCTCAGTTTAATTTTTAAGGTCAAAATATCTGATAGTAGGAGTTGAAATAATAACCCCAAACATTAACAAATTGTTCCTAAAATGTTCATTCATTTCAAGAAATGATATATGTATGTTAATATTATGGGAGGATTTGATATGTTGGCACTTATTATTTTTTCACTTATTTCTCCCTAACATTTTTTTACTTACTTTTACTGTTTCCTTTATTGAATATATTATACACCTTGCTAAGTGCTAGAGTGTGTGGTATGGTTAATACAGAATTCAACTGGCCTCAGATCTAAGTTATTATACATTATTTTACTTGTGACATTGTGGTATCATTTTTAAAGAATCCTAAGTCTTTATCTTTTAGCTCAAGGTGGTTTGAGGGGAATTTTTATATTCATCTCACCTTTTTCTCTAACCTTTGTTGAGATTCTCTGTAGTTCCCCCTTCCATTTTGGTGGTGGTGGTTGTTCAGTCACGCAGTTGAGTTCAACTCTTTGTGACCCCGTGGACTTCAGCATGCCAGGCTTCCCTGTCCTTCATTATCTCCTAGAGTTTGCTCAAACTCATGTCCATTGAGTCGGTGATGCCATCCAACCATTTTGTCCTCTGTCACCCCCTTCTCCTCCTGCCCTCAATCTTTCCCAACATCAGGGTCTTTTCCAATGAGTTGGCTCTGTGCATCAGATGGCCAGGGTATTGGAGCTTCAGCTTCAGCATCAGTCCTTCCAGTGAATATTCAGGGTTAATTTCCTTTAGGATTCACCTTCCATTTTAAAGACATCTTGAAAACCAAGGCAAAAATCTGGCTTCCATCATTAGAACCATCTTTGACTTTGAAGTGATTTAAACCCAAATGGCACGTCTTTTAATATTTCGAGCATTAAGCCCTAATCCATTCTGTTTAATGCTTTCACTGTATTTCTTAAGATGCAAAGAAAATGCCCTATCCTTCACCCAGCTGCAACAAATTAATATGTAATTTCAACCAAATAAAATCATTTTCTCCTGAAACTCACTCCAAATTCTCCAGTGCCTTGGATTTTTAAAAAAATTGTTAAAATGTGTGTGAGGTTTAACTAATATCTAAGGTTTTGCATTCAAGATGACCCATGACATCTCTTGGTGGCATTCTAAAACTTCTGCTCAACAAAAGTATTCTTTCATCCAAGAGAAAATTAAACTTTAGAACAAACAGCACAATGTTTGGGAATGATTACTTAAATCCCAGAATAAGGTGCAAGTGATAGAAAGAGGCCACCGATGCGGCAAAACTGGAAACGTTTTGAAAATGAGTCATAGCGCTTTTGAAAACATAATTTGAAGAAGGGAAACAAGACAAAACAAAACAACACAGAGAGCCTGGAATGCTTTATTATAAAGGCAGAGAGCCAGTTCTTCACCCACTCTGACAGGACTCATGACAGTGAAAACAATACCTCCATACAGACACACACACGCCGCACAAGTTAAGTGTTGCTAATAGCATCAGTTGTCTTCATTACCGCACACCTGACGAGGCATCTTGAAACCCTCAGTGGTGCTGGCCCCTGTAAACGACCCCAGCAGTCCATAGGCAGCCTATTTTACTCCCTCAGAGAGAGTGGATGCCTGGCATATGCTAAGTAACCCTGTTTCATCCTATAATTAACAGAACCACAGTAAGTATCACTTCCAAGTACCTCAGGAAGAAAGACCATTTTGCAACAATTTCTCTCCCCTTACCATTTTCTTTTAGGAAAGCACTACTGTATTATATCTTGCCTTTTCTTTCTAATGTAGCAAGTGCTAATTACACCCCTTGGGTACACCTTGGCTGCTGTGTTAAACACATCTAGAGTTGTTTTCTTATTACCATGAAAAATACATTTGACTTGAAAGACAACCTGGGAAGGCTCTGAGAGCCATTGGGATAAACCTCCATAATTTACAGGCTGAGAAATTCAAGGAGGTTGAAAGATGGGATTGTGCTCAGAAAGAGCACAGAGTAAAGTCCCTATTGTGTGAATTTGTTTAAATGAGGAGATGAAATCAATATGATGTAAAGAAAAATGCCTCTGAAAGTAAGAGCGTGTGAGTGTGTGTGTGTGTGTAGGGGAGGTGGAGACCAGGGCCTTCCCAATCCACACTTCTCCAGCTCCTTTGACAATTAACCCACATTCCTCTCTGTTACTACTTAAGTGGGCTAGATTTTCAGTCCACTCACTCAGGTGTACAGAAATAACCTCTCATCATTTTTCTATAACCCAGTCACTGAAGTTTAATCTTAACGACTCAGCCCCTTTCCCTGGGCAAACTTTGGGGTGTGTTGTATTGGCAGCTAAGGGCCATTTGGCCTTTGTCAGCTGTCGCCCCAGGCATTCAGGCTGGTGTCCTTGTTCCTTTCGAGCTGAGCTCGTATGGGTCCATTCGGGTCACTGCTGCCTCTCCACCAGCCATGGATGCGCTGCTCTTGGGCACCTGAGAGACATTCTCAGCCTGTCCTGGGTGCTCCCGCTTAGCTGCTCCTGCAGGCCTTTCCTCTGCCCCCATCAGGCTGGCTTACAACAATTCTGGGGTCTACATTGGAAAGAAGGGCATGAGGTCTCAGAACCTGTCTGGAGCTGGTAGCATTGCCATGTGCCTCAACTCTACCCCAGCATCCTGATATCTGGGTTCAGGAAAGTGGCAGAAGATGGACTATGCATGGGCCCAGGGTTCAAGGCCTCTTTCTTAGGAACAGAATTATTTTAACTTCCCTACAGCCCCCATCTCCATTGCTCCTCCAAACCCCCACCCACCTCAGCTTTACTTGGAGATCATTATATATTTTTCTGATCTTTTGCCTTGTGCCCTGAGTTTACTCGGGGCTTAGGTTTATAAATTTAAAAAACAAATCATCTAAAATGCAAACGCTTTGGCTTTTGGCTGAATCTTCTTGTCCCTCAGGGAATAATGCTGCTCACCCAATGGGTGAAAAAAAGTTAGGGGTACTAGGAAATGATGGAGAAGGAAATGGCAACCCACTCCAGTATTCTTGCCTGGGAGAGCCCATGGACAGAGGAGCCCAGAGGGCTACATTCCTTGGGGTCGCAAAAGAGTTGGACATGACTTAGCAACTAAACAACACTAATTGAAAGACTTGTGTGCGCGCATGTGCTCAGTCATGTCTGATTCTTTGTGGCCCCATGGACTATAGCCTATTCCCTTTTTCAGAGAATCTTCCTGACCCAGGGATGGAACCTATATCTCCAGCACTGGCAGGCAGATTCTTTACCACTACCACCACCTGGGAGTCTGCGCTTGAGGAACTTGTTTCAGGGATATGTTTCAAAGCCTAATTTCTCTTGTGTGATCTTGGGCCATTTGATATATAATTTTCTGGGAATTATGGCAGTTGAGAACTTTTACTGGTAAAAGAGGAAATTGGGTGCTAAGCTTAGTGTGAGGATATTTCGGTACATAAGGGAAAAAATGGTCTTCCCTGGTGGCTCAGTGGTAAAGAACTTGCCTGCCAATGCAGGAGATGCAGGAGACGCAAGTTTGATCCCTGGGTTGGGAAGATCTCCTGGAGTAGGAAATGGCAACCCACTCCAGTATTCTTGCCTGGGAAATCCCATGGACAGAGAGCCTGGTGAGCTACAGTCCAAGGGGTCACGAGAGTCGGATATGACTGAGTGACTAAACCAGCACCACTAGGAAATGAAGCGGATCGGTAACAGGAAGAATCAGAAAAATCTCCAAACATCATCCCATTATATTTTTCTTCTAAAACCATATCCTTTCCTCTCTACACAGAGTTAAATTCACGGAAGGCATAACGCAGCACATGCGGTTGGGACATATGTTCACTTGTGGAGAGGAAATATTTTGACTCTGTAGTTCTGGGCAGGCTCAACCGCTTGCCTCACCGCTCACAGACAGCAACTTCCCCTTTCTAAGAACATAATTACCAAGCCCTCTTTGTTCAAATCTCTGCTTGTATTTTATACTTCATGGAGTCTTTCTGGACTGAAGTCACCCGGTTTCACCCCAGGAAACTCAGTACTCCCGCTCCTGCTCGCCTTCCCTTCCTGGGGACAAGTTTAGTGCTGTGTCTGTGTCCCTTTGTTCTCTTCTGAGCACCAGTTTCTCTTTGGAGAACTGGCTACTAACAAGGACATGTGCATCACACTTTACAGTTCATAAGCCTCTTGTGCCTGGATAACGATCTCACAGGACAACGGCCCTGTGAAGCAAGGATCATTATTTTAAATGTGATTCATTGGAGGCTTTGGGGGTTATTAACGGGGTCTTTGTACTCAAGGAGGCAGGGGCTGGGTCCAGGCCTTAGCACTCAGGCCTCCTGACATGGGGTCCTCCTGTTTTCACTTGTATCAACCAAGGCGGATGTGAACTTAAGTGAGATCATTCATTCATCCAACAAACATCCACTGAGTGTGTCAGACCTGTGTGAAGCATGGGGTTATAAATGGTGATCAAAATAATTTCAGACTTTGCCCAGCTTATAATTAGAAAGAGACATGAAAAATAACCACACAGATGTGTGTGCATGCTAAGTCACTTCAGTCGTCTCCAACTCTTTGCAACCATGGGAACTGCAGCCTGCCAGGCTCCTCTGTCCATGAGGTTCTCCAGGCAAGAATACTGGAGTGGGTAGCCATTCCCTTCTCCAGGGGATCTTCCTGACTCAGAGATGTAACCTGCATCTCCTACATCTCCTGCACTGACAGGCGGGTTCTTTACCACTAGCACTACCTGGGAAACCCAATCACATATACATATTGTTTTAAAATGTATAAGGGCCTGGAAGGAAATCATAGAGTTATGATTTTCACAAAGAGTTGCACATGACTGAGCAACTGAGCACATAGCAAGTGGGCCTGATCTAGTTAGGGATGAGAACTAGATCCCTACACGGAGGAAGATGGGAGATGTTGAGAAGGGTGAGAAGAATTTTCTGAGGAAGGGATATTTAAGATGAGGTCAGTAGGCACTAGCTAGGCAAAAAGAGTTTGCAGCTAGGATTCCAGCATTTGGAAAAAGGTCCTGAGGCGGGAGGGAACCTGTTCCTTGAAGGATGTGGTCAGGCTGGCAAAGAAGGGTCAGTCTCTGAGACTTTGAAGAATATCTGGATTTTATTCTGAGTGCTATGGGAAGCCAAAGATGGGTTTTTAAACAGAAGGGAGTGTCTTGTGGGTGGAGAATGGGTTGAGAGGGGGCACCGGTGGGTGTGAGCCATCACTTAGGAAGTCACTGCAGGAGTCCAGGCGAGCTTGGATTCAAAAGGTTAAAAAAAGATTTGGAAGCTACAAAAAGCTGCTGCTTTCATTATGAATGTATTTATCTGTCAGGGTCTTGGGCAGGAAACAGATTGCACAATCAAGTGGGGTAATGTGTTTGGTAAAGGGACTAGTTCTGAAGCTGCGGTTGGAGCTGGGAAATGCATTGGGACTCAGTGCCCGGGCCTTTAGGACTGCAGGGGCTGGTGAGGGGATGGTTCCAGAAGGTCAGAGGCACTGCAGGACACAAGCTGTGGCCTTCAGCAGAGGGATGCAGCCAAGCCACGGCACCCTGCAGGAATAAACATCTTCCTGTGCACCCGTCCTCCAGCACCTGTCAGTGTTCTTCACCAGCTTTTCCCAACTGGGGAGGAGGCTGTTGATGCAGCCCATGAGGGCAGGCTCCAGGGGGCATAGGGTGAGGGGCAGGAGGGTAGAGAGTAGGAGCTAGGGGCACATAAGTCTCGCAACCACCATGCAGATCATGCATTTTTTCCTCTCCTCTCACACTTCCTCCCTTGCCAACACCAACAAAACGATAGATTCTTTGTAGGTGGAGATTATTTTCTCTTTTTTTCTTAATGCATGACTGTGTCTAGTGATAGTACTCACCTTTGAAACAATAGGAAATTTTTCTTTTGATTTTTTTCTTCTTTTCAAGTATAATCATATTTAGTTTAATAGAATCCTGTGAAAACTTATTTTTTCACAAAGCCACAAGCCCCTGGCAAGGGTTTAAAGGAAGTTCTTACAAGGTGGGAGTTGGGTTCCTCTACCATTCAGATTTCCACTGGAGGCCGGTCCACTAGAGCAGCCCTCTGTGCCCCCTTGCTCACCTCTCCTTGTGTAGAATGGGCGCCTAGCCTGATACTGGACCGCAGCCTCAGATCCATGACTAATTTATTAAAAGGCTGAGAGCGTGAGAGGTTTGATTTCTTCCTCCTCTTTGCCCTGGACCAGCCCAAGGCTGCCACCCCCAGTAAGTACATCTGCCCGGTAGTCCCAAGCCTTCCTTTGGCCTTGGGTCCTGACATCTGGGGCTGGGAAGGGGACGCTGGGTGCAGAGAGCTTGAGTGAGCCTGTCCGATTACATTCCTTAGTTCTGTCCTCTCATGCAGTCCTTGGTAGTAGAGCTGACTTTCCTATCTTCACCAATTCCTGAGTCGGTCTTCTTAATTAGTTCTAAATCTGAGTGGGGAAGGCAGGTATTTTTAATTGGACCCTCTAAAACCTCAGTGCTGGGCCCTGTCAGCCAGGAAGAAGAAGGAGCACTGTGGCAGGTCCAGATCTTTTGCAGGCAGCATAGAGAGAGCTCACGGGCTGGCTGAGACCTCAGGCTCTTGGAGACTGCAGGCATCACTTGGAGATAAGTAGTATCTGGGTTGTAAAACATCAGTCCCTATGGCTTGGAGAAGTGTTGGGAGTTTGGGCTTTTAAGTCAGACAGACCAGTGCTTGAGTTTTGGCTCTAACGTGCTGTGGCTGTGGGTCTTCGGCAAATTCCTTAAGCTTTTTGGACCTTAATTATCTCAACTGTAAAATTGGAATAATTACTAATATCTCTGTGGGAGAGCTGTTGTTAGGATTAACAATAACAATGTCTATGAAGTTCCTGGAACATAATAATAGCTCAATAAATTTATGGTCTTTATTTTTTATTATTGTCACAATTTAAGTAGTTTTCCTAAAACAAGCATAAGGTCCCCCTCAAAAAGGCTAAAAGGGCCCAGTATTCTTTTTCATGTTGCTAAAAGTTCAGGGTAGGAAGTTCTCTGACACAAGGAAAGAATATTCTGGAATACATACCTAAGATTTCTAGAACTTTTACCTCTGGTAATGAGATCTCTGACCACAAGGTCAAATAATTGAAATACATCTCCTTTGTTATTAGGGGAGTTACTGGAATCGATATACTCTCTACTGTGCTGCACAACTTTTGATATATGTTATGCAAGTAATAGCTTCTATGATTTCCACATGTATGTGTCTCAAATGGGACTTTGAACAAATCTTTTACGCATTGCCTAATTTAGCTGCTCTCTCAATTATGTGTCTTGTTATGCCTAGATGCGGAGAAGGCAATGGCACCCCACTCCAGTACTCTTGCCTGGAAAATCCCAGGGACGGAGGAGCCTGGTAGGCTGCAGTTCATGGGGTCGCTAAGAGTCGGACATGACTGAGCGACTTCACTTTCACTTTCCACTTTCATGCATTGGAGAAGGAAATGGGAACCCACTCCAGTGTTTTTGCCTGGAGAATCCCAGGGACGGTGGAGCCCGGTGGGCTGCCGTCTATGGGGTCACACAGAGTCGGACACGACTGAAGTGACTTAGCAGCAGCAGCGGCAGCATGCCTAGATGTGCACCCAGGTATAAATAAATGAGTTGACTCTACTGCAGGGTTTGATCTATGTATTTGGAAACTTAGCCTTTTGTAACTTTTTACTTTTACAACAGTTACTTTTCCTACATTTGGTAAAAGTTACTAAACTGTGAAATAATTAGAAAGCAGTTGTCTAGAACTAAGAGAATAAAAAGGAAGCACAAAATCATTTATTCAGTTGTTTAATCAGTTCTAAGCAAGATTTTATTCTATTCAGCAATTGATTGCAATTTATGATTTATATGCTGATGAAGGAAAAGTTAATGGAGATTTTAATGAAAACAAATTGGTAAATAACAGAATGGGGTGTCTAAGGAGTTAATGCTCCTCGTATTGTACTTACTGAGTTTCTGGGATTTCCAAACCAGAGGATAGTTAGAAAAAAATCTGTAAAATAAAAAAAGGCTCATAGAACATAAAATCAGAAATAAGACATATAAGAGAAATAAATGAATGAGTTGTGTTGGGGGGGAAATATAATTGGCAACTGAACCATCCCTTTTATTGGTCCTGTAAAGGCCATGTGGAAGGCCTGTCCTTACCCCCTAGAATATGGATACTTCTGTCATTTGAAAAATTTCTTTTATCAAGCTCACAGAGCCTAGATAATTTACACAGGCTAGCCATCAAGTAAATACTTGTTAATTTGGTAGATCCAAGTATGTTCTTGGGGAGGCTGATCTTTTGCTACTAGAGAAATAAGAATGGTGTTTGAAGGTAGGTCAGACCTGACCTGCTCATATTCTCTTAGCTATGGTTTCACTTTTTATATATTTAGTCAGTTAACACAGTGATTCAGTATATGTATTTGGATGTCTTGCTTGGTCCCAATTCTTTTGGAACCACACAAAATTCCAGAGAAACTTCGTAGTGGAACTGGAGAATTTGCTTCTCTGGCTACCTGTAGGGTCAATCAGTACCTAAAGAGGACGATTACTAAGTCATTAAAAGTGCTACCTGAAATTACGCTTGGTGAAATCTTACCAGTTGTCTGTGGAAGGGTTTGCTTTTGGTGGGCTGACTGCTAGTTAGTCTCCAAGATTCAGTAGAAATATCTCCTTTCTGAAGGTCTACCAAACTCTCCCTGAGGTTTTTGTTTGTTTGTTTTGTTTTTAATATTGTGCCGTTATTATCTGCTTAGACATTGTCATATTCTTTTGAACTTATTTGTCATCTGACTCAAGCTCCTTGACATTAGCCATCACTGGTCCTCAGCTTCATGCCTGGTAACCAATCAGGAATCCATCAGTCCTGGCAGGTGCTCTGTAGGGACTAGGCAAATAAGTGAATAACAAGAGACACAAATTCAATTCTTAAAGATTCACTGTAGTTATACAATACTCCACTGTGTGCATCTGAGAAACACTTCACTGGAATGAATGCCTACCTCCTGAGTTCTGTTTGGAAAACCATATCCAAGTGACTATTCTGGTTTTACAGGCTCAGGTATGTTAATAAGCGCTAATTTCCTTAAACTGTGGGTGGACCTGAGCTGTAAGGAGGTGTGGAGTCTAGTAAACCGCCCCTGCCCTCAGATTGGGCATTTGAATTTTGGAAGTGAAAAATGGAACCATACCGTTGATGCACCTCTCAGTCAGTCCTGGAACTCCATCCACCTTTTTTGGGGTAGTTTAAGATTTTAATTAGAAAATATATTTGCTCCCTTCTTGCTCTCTATACACATCTCTGTTTAAAGCAATCACCCTGCATACAGTTAATTATTTGCCTCTGTGTCTTTAGGCCAGACGAGACTGTGAAATACTTGAGTGTGAGGCCTCTGTCTCATTTATTTTGATTTTTCTATAGTCGATGCAAGGCTTGATATATAGTATATAACCAAGAAACAGTTTTTGGTGGAAATGAATAAGGGCAAAGAGATTGAGAATAACTCTCTTTCTTTGTCACTGATCTCAAGTGTGTTTTCTATATTCACCTAGAATTTGAAGTTCTGGATCTCAGTCTTTCATCCAGAGTCAGGCTTTTACAGACAAACATTTAAAATCCCGCAAAAAAACTATTAAGCCTTTTGATAAATATTTATTGAGTGCTTGGTACATGCCAGGTGGTTTGAATACAAATATGGATGAGGCATGGCCCTGACCTTGATGAGTTCACCATATCATTAAAGAGCATATAATAGCAGTTATTAGTTAATGGTCATCCAGGCTAATGGCTTACTCAGAATTCAGCTATCACTAAGCTCTTGGGCACTCTGAGAAATTACTGGGATGGAGCATATACTTGTGTAAATCATGGCTTAAGGGGAATAAAGTGCCATAACCTTTTTCCATAATGGAATCGTTTTCCAGAAAAGTATCAAGTCTCAGAGTTATGAATATTGGAAGTTTTACCAATACAAACACTTTGGGAAACAAAAAGAAAAAGGAAAGGTATAGTTCTTAGTGTTACTCGGGCTTAAACAGAGTTTTTTTGTGTGTAACAAATGTCAGGTTGGCAGATCAATGGCAACAAATAAGAGCTTTTCAAGTTATGTTTTAAAAAGCACAACACATATGGAAAAAAGTTTATATTTAAAAATAACTTTTCAAACACTGAGGCTCTCTGGGAAGAATGATGATAACGTCATATTGTAGATTCAATTGTATTCTCAGGAGGGAGACCATAATTGCCTTAATGAAAGAAGAGAGGGGAAGCGTGTCCCAGCCATAATGTTGTAGCTGAAGTGCACAGCAGATTTCCCACTGATAACATTAGTCCACGTCACTCTGATTAGTGGAGTTACATCTTAACGAGGGGTATGTCTAAAGACGGCAGGCAAGGTAAGCATTTCATCAGCGTCATCCTTGGAAATTCCTTAGAAGCTTAGTGTTGGAGACGATAGCGGCTTCCCAGTGCATCAGTTCTGCTAAATGGAAACTGCTTTTCCTGGAATTCCCATCCACGTCTGCTTCTGGATTAGGGTTGGCCACTGTGATTGCCTTGCATGTGATTTGAAAGGCAGATGAGAGATGGCAGCCATGATGCTTGTGAGGGTGAGTTGAGGCCCTGGTTGCCATAGCAGATTATGCTTGCTGTTGCTGTCTACATCTAATCTTGTTGGCAGTGGGGCTGCAGCTGGGCCTGTGGCCCCTTCCACTTCACCCAGATCTCCATTAGCTTCCCTCAGTCCTGGACCAAATGATCCACAGTGAAAGGCACCACCTGCTTCTACGGATCCCCAGCCTCAAGTCTAGAGATGGTAAGAGATAGGTAACAGGTTCCATCTTGTTCTTTGGGTTCCTGTTTACCCTTGTAGGTTCCAGATTATCCTTGCCCTCCCTCACTTCACATCCAGTTTTCCTTCTCACTGCCAGTATTCCTGACCTACAGCAACTTCAGACCCGTTTCCCGATGCCTGGACAACAGCTTTCCATAAACCTTTTACCAGCTTCCATGATTGTATAAGATCTAATGCTTATGTTCCTTATTCTGTCTCACAGATGGTGGTTCTGCTCATATGCCTGCATCCTATCCAATACAGAGACTAACATACATCTTTTATTTAATCCACTAATAGGATTTCCCTTTTTCCTCCACGTCCTTGACCTCCATCGCATTGGGCATCTGGTGAAGTAGTTGGCTTGAATATAAGAACTATGTTGTTTTAAAAAATACATATCTTTAAAGCCTAGATTCATATTCTGTGCAGTCAGATGCACACTGAGTTCATTTCATTTCTTCATTTCGAATCTGCCTGCAATGAAGGAGACCCGGGTTTGATACCTGGGTTGGGAAGATCCCGTGGAGAAAGGAATGGAAACCCATTCCAGTATTCTTGCTTGAAGAATTCCATGGACAGAGGAGTCTAGCAGGCTACGGTCCATGGGATCGCAAAAGAGTTGGACATGACTGAACGACTGACACAGATGCACCCACAGTGAGAGACACGTACAAGCTCAGGAAAAACCAGACTCCGGTTGCCCTTCTTGGTCTCACTGCAGAGCATGGTTCATTGAGCTGGAAGAGTGTGCAAAATCAGCTGTACCTATGTAAGTTGTTTCTCCCTCTTTCCCTTTATCTATGTGGTTTCCTTTATTGCATGTGGTTGAACTTCAATCAGTTAAACATGGATATAAGGCAATTCCACTGTAAGCATACTGGCTTCTGCATCAGATGTTTTCTTCATTTCATTTCTAGTTTTAGTATGGATGACTTGTTTTTTTGCCCTCAGTTATTTCACCCTTGGGCACACTTGCTCCACAGAAAACTGCACTCCACTCTTTTCTTCAGTCTCCTCAGTCCCCCTTTCATCTTCTTTTGCTCAACATCTACAATTTGAGATTTGTGTGATTGCTGCTTCAAAGTTGAAAACTGAGCAAATTATAGCTGTGGATTTTGTTCCTGAAGTGACATGAGCATGTCCAGGCCATTTGCAGACTTCATGGGAAAGACTGGCAATCCTCAAAGTATTATAGAAGGATCATGATTTATCCTATTGTTTAGTAAGAAGAGCAGAGTTTCTTGGGAAGAGGATGTATTTCCATATTGTCACTTAAGAATTGTGTAAATCTTATACTGGGCTGTGAGTTTTAATTAACAAACTGCTTCCATTCAGGTTGGAATTCCTGATTTATTGAGGTTCTGTTTCACCTGCATTCCACTTAACTAAACCCATAAGCTTCAAGCTTGATTTACTGTCTCGTTTCCACTGAAAACACACTTCTCTTACAATATTTATAACTTTCTTAATAGGATAGTTATTGAAAAACAAGCCTTTGTTCACTCTGATGATACTCAAAAATTATAAAAATTCAAAATCTTCTTTTCATCTCCTCATTTCTCTGCGTGAAAGCCCACAGAGGTTCCCCATTGCCTAGAAGAGAACGTCTCAAATGTTTTTCACCTGATACATGTGCCAGCAATTTCCACTTGGCAGACAAACTCCCACAGAGCCTCTGGTCCCGAGGAGGTATACTCTCTGGATTATGTTTGTAACCCATATCCCTCTGGCCTCACCAGTGTAAATGGGGTCATGGTTTAACCTAGTGCCTCCTGATTGATAGTCTCCACCTGTGTGAGGGCAGGTTGCCCTTCTCAGGTTCCTTCTAATTTCTTCCAGGGGGTCTTCAGGAGTGCTTTACATGGGCTCCCAGCCCTCTGCTTGTCCTCTGCTGTCCTTCAGTTGCAACCCGTTTATCCCTGTCCTGGACATGGATTGATGCCACCCCTGCCATGCTGACTTCAAGGTGAGTTACTCCTTTATTACCAGATGAAGCACCGACACAGACCTTTTACTTAATTCCTCCCAGTTACACTGAAACCAGATTTCTGCTTGTTTTTTTTTCTTTCTTTTAATTGGAGGATAATTGTTTCACAATGTTGTGTTGGTTCCCGCTGTATGGCAATGTGGATCAGCCATAAGTGGACATACACCCTTCTCTCTTGAATGTCCCTCCCACCCCACCCAACCTACCCCTCTAGGTTGTCACAGAGCACCGGGTTGAGCTCCTTGTGTTATCAACTCCCCACTAGCTATCCACTTGACATATGGTTAATGTAAATGTTTCAATGCTCTTCTCTCAGTTCGTCCCACCGTTGCCTTCCCTGTTGTGTCGACAAGTCTGTTCTCCATGTCTGTGCCTCCATTCCTTCCCTGAAAGTAGGTTCACCAATACCATTTTCCTAGATTCCATAGATGATATTGTTAATAGATGATATTGTTTTCTCTTTCTCACTTGCTTCACTCTGTGTAACAGGCTCTAGTTTCATCTACCTTGGTTCAACTGACTCAAATTTGTTCCTTTTTAAGGTTGAGTAATATTCTATTGTGTATATGTACCACAACTTCTTTATTCATTCACCTATACGTGGATATTTAGGTTGCTTCCGTGTCCTGGCTATTTTAAGTAGGACTGCAATGAACACTGGGGTACATGTGTCTTTTGAATTATGGTTTTCTCAGGGTATATGCCCAGTAGTGGGATTTCTGGGAAACCAGGTTTTAATGTTAACCACAACTTTTACTAGAAGCCCAGGAAATAGGAAATGAAAGCAAAGAAATTTTATTAAATATAGAGGCTCTTGGAGCCATCTATTGCAGTCCACCATCATTTGGGGATGTCTTACTTAATGATTCCTTGGCTGTAGGGTTTCTTTTCCAACCAGCTGCCGGCCAGCTACCCTGCCAAGGATGCCAGCTGCCTTCACTCCCATGCAGTCTGGATATTCGGGTCTCCACGCCTGAGAGTAAAGCCCTAAGAAGGAGTTTCCCCCTCATCCCCAACTTAAGGTCTGCCTTCCCTGTTATCACTCTCAGTCCCTGGATCTCCTTTTTCCCGGGGTGACTGAGTGGGAACGTCCTCTGCTAACAGGAGAGACCTCAGTGCCTACCACAGCTGGAGCTCTGCCTTCAAGGAAACCATAGCAGAACCCAACTGTCCCGCTTTGAGCAACACACACAAAGAGTTTATGTTTCCTTATGTTTTCCTTATGTTTCTATCTTCTGAATCATAGAGAAAAGAACAGATTCCTCTTTTCTAATTTCTCAAAGTTTGTGTTGAGTAGTTTTAAACATGAGGTAAGTTGAATTGCACCAAACCTCATCAAGCTTCTCTTCATGCTTTTCCCATTATGAAGGAAAAATCGGGCCGACGTGTTTTTCCCATGGTCTCAGCTTCTAATGTTCTACTAGCAGCTCCTCAGTCACAAGCCTACATGTCACTGTAAGACAAATAGCTTCTTGATTTTATTTGAAAACTTTTTTTTTTTTTTTTACTGAAATATAGTCTATTTACAACGCTGCATTAGTTTCAGGTCTATAGCAAAGCGATTCAGCCATATAGATATATGTATACATACTATAAATATATTATTTTCAAGACTCTTTTCCATCATTGGTTCTTATAAGATATTGAATATAGTTCCTTGTGCTATATAAGAAGTCCTTGTTTATCCACTGTATATATAGTAATGTGTATATATTCTTGTTGTTTATCCATTGCATATATAGTAATGTGTATATATTAATCCCAAACTCCTAATTTATCCCTCCTCCACTTCCCCTTTGGTAACCATAAGTTTGTTTTCTAAATCTGTGAGTCTATTTCTGTTTTGTAAATAAGTTCATTTATAACATTTTTTAAGATTTCACATATAAGCGATATCATATATTTGTCTGTCTGACTTCACTTAGTGTCATAATCTCTGTCCATTTATTTTGCTGCAAATGGCATTATTACATTCCTTTTTATGGCTGAATAATATTCTATTGTATATATATCACATCTTTACTCATTCATTTGTCAATGGACACTTATTTTGCTTCCACATCTTGGCTATTTTAAACAGTGCAAGCAGCTTTTTCTTTAGATTGCAAAGTACAGTCTAGACCCATACTTAGAAGGAAACCCATCTCCAGAGGAAGTAATGTGCAGAATATAAATTTACTTTAAACATATAAAATCTTTTACTTAGACCCACAGCTTCTCAATGTTTGCATGTCATTTTCATAATAAAATAGCTCATTGATGTGTCAGTCAGTACAGACTAGGTTATGCTGTAATAACAGACAGTCCTGAAATACTGACTTAAAGATTTATTTCTCACTGATGCTACATATCTGCCTGAGGTTGGCATGGAAGCTTTTTTGTTGTGATTATTCAAGGACTTTGGAGGGGGTCATTTTCTTCTCAAACATTACCAGTCCCTCAATGCCCCAGGGCAAGAGGTTCTTGCACTGCCTATTTATTAAAGAGTACTCCAACTTAGTTACACGTCCCCCACTCAAACACAAGGAAGCTCCATCCTACAATGACCCTATTCTTTTCCTGACATTTGAAGCAGTACACTCAGCTGTTTTAACATCTCAAAGTCACATAATAGTTCCAAATAAAGCCCAGATGTTGTACTAAAACAGAGCTCTACATGTGCAACTAATTTTAATCTTAATAATAATTGTATGAAGGAGGTACTATCATTAGCACCATTTTATAGATGAAGAAACTGAGATCCAGAGAGGATGAATAACTTATTGTGGTCATACAGCTGTAATGGTAGTGCTGGGATAGATAGTTTGACTTCATGGGCCATACTCTTAACTACTACACATCCAATTCAACTTTCCTCAACTGAGCTTATCATCTGCCTACCACGTTCCCATAATCCTGCATTTATTCTTTTTGAATTTTCCTAATTTAGGTAAACGGCACACTACCAGTGGTCTTGTTGTAAATGTCACCAATCTGGGACTTGTCCTTGGTTCCTTTCTTTCTGTCAAGTTCCATGTCTAGTTCAAACTAGCTCTCAAGGAAGGCTGATCTTTGCCACCCTCTTCTCTCTTCCTAGTACTGCAGTCCTTCTCTCAGTGATCTCTGGCATGCTGCCCCTATGGTCTATTCTCCACCAAGCAGTCAGAATGAATTTTTAAGAATCTATATCTGAAGAACTTGATGTGTTATTCCTTTGCTAAAAATGCTACAACAATTTCCCAAGACATAAGGTATGATGTTTTATTATTGTTCCTTCTGCTGCTGAAACAGCGCCTTCCCCAACACACACACAGTCACACACACACACTTAGCTAATTACTGCAAATTTCAGCTTAACTGTAACTTCTTTACAAAGGCCTCCTTTTTAAATAGAAGTATAATTAGTATAATGTTGTATTAGTTTCTGGTGTACAGCAAAGTGATTCAGTCATATATGTGTGCGTGCGTGCTTAGTTGCTTAGATGTGTCCAACTCTTTGTGACCCCACGGAGGACTGTAGCCTGCCAGGGTCCTCTGTCTGTGGGATTCTCCAGGCAAGAATACTGGGGTGGGCCATGCCCCTCTCTAGGTGATCTTCCCAACCCAGCGACAGAACCTCGGTATCCCACATGTAGGCAGATTCTTTACTGTCTTAACCACCAGGGAAACTCAAAAATACTGGAGTGAGTAGCCTATCCATTCTCCAGGGGATCTTCCCAACCCAGGAATCAAAGCAGGGTCTCCTGCACTGCAGGCAGATTCTTTACCAGCTGAGCTACCATATATACATATGTATATATACTCTTTCTCCAATTCTTTTCCATTATAGTTTATTAAAGGATATTGAATATAGTTCCCTGTGCTACACAGTAGGTCCTTTTTAAAATCTATTTTATATACAATAGTGCATATAGGTTAATCCCAAACTCCTAATTTATCCCCACCTTGCCCCTTTGGTAATCATAAGTTTGTTTTCTATGTCTGTGAGTCTATTTCCGTTTTACAGATAAGGTCATTTGTATCATTTTTTTAGATTCCACATAAAAGTGATATTATATGATACTTGTGTTTATCTGACTTACTTCTTATAAGGAAAGAGCAAATTAGCCAAGATGG
Organism: Bos taurus; assembly: GCF_002263795.3. Taxonomy (NCBI): domain Eukaryota; kingdom Metazoa; phylum Chordata; class Mammalia; order Artiodactyla; family Bovidae; genus Bos; species Bos taurus. The sequence continues at coordinate 34,721,476 of NC_037332.1, forward strand.
TGTTGTCAACCTCTCTCGCCCCATGCTCTCTTGCTCTATGTTTTGTTTAGTTCAGTTCAGTTGCTCAGTCGTGTCCGACTCTTTGCCACCCCATAGAATGCAGTATGCCAGGCTTCCCTGTTCATCACCAACACCCAGAATTACTCAAACTCATGTCCATTGAGTGGGTGATGCCATCCAATCATCTCATCCTCTGTTGTCCCTTCTCCTCTAGCCTTCAATCTTTCCCAGCATCAGGGTCTTTTCAAATGAGTCAGTTCTTCGCATCAGGTGGCCAAAGTATTGGAGTTTCAGCTTTAGCATCATTCCTTCCAATGAATATTCATGACCAATTTCCTTTAGGATGAACTAATTGGATTTTCTTGCAGTCCAAGGGACTCTCAAGCATCTTCTCCAACACCACAGTTCAAAAGCATCAATTCTTCAGTGCTCAGCCTTCTTCACAGTCCAACTCTCACATCCATACATGACCACTGGAAAAACCATAGCCTTGACTAGACAGACCTTTGTTGGCAAAGTAATGTCTCTGCTTTTGAATATGCTATCTAGGTTGGTCATAACTTTCCTTCCAAGGAGTAAGCGTCTTTGATTTCATGGCTGAAGTCACAATCTGCAGTGATTTTGGAGCCCAAAAAAATAAAGTCTGACACTGTTTCCACTGTTTCCCTATCTATTTCCCATGAAGTGATGGGACCACATGCCATGATCTTAGTTTTCTGAATGCTGAGCTTTAAGCCAACTTTTTCACTCTCCACTTTCACTTTCATCAAGAGGCTTTTTAGTTCCTCTTCACTTTCTGCCATAAGGGTGGTGTCATCTGCATATCTGAGGTGATTGATATTTCTCCCGGCAATCTTGATTCCAGCTTGTGCTTCTTCGAGCCCAGCGTTTCTCATGATGTACTCTGCATAGAAGTTAAATAAGCAGGGTGACAATATACAGCCTTGATGTACTCCTTTTCCTATTTGGAACCAGTCTGTTGTGCCATGTCCAGTTCTAACTGTTACTTTCTGACCTGCATACAGATTTCTCAAGAGGCAGGTCAGGTGGTCTGGTATTCCCATCTCTTTCAGAATTTTCCACAGTTTATTGTGATCCACACAGTCAAAGGCTTTGGCATAGTTGATAAAGCAAAAGTAGATGTTTTTCTGGAACTCTCTTGCTTTTTTGATGATCCAGCAGATGTTGGTAATTTGATCTCTGGTTCCTCTGCCTTTTCTAAAACCAGCTTGAACACCTGGAACTTCACAGTTGACATACTGTTGAAGCCTGGCTTGGAGAATTTTGAGCATCACTTTGCTAGTGTGTGAGATAAGTGCAATTGTATGGTAGTTTGAGTATTCTTGGGCATTGTCTTTCTGTGGGATTGGAATGAAAACTAATCTTTTTCAGTCCTGTGGCCACTGCTGAGTTTTCCAATTTTGCTGGCATATTGAGTGCAGCACTTTCATAGCATCATCTTTCAGGATTTGAAATAACTCAACTGGAATTCCATCACCTCCACTAGCTTTGTTCGCAGTGATGCTTCTTAATGCCCATTTAACTTCACATTCCAGGATGTCTGGCTCTAGGTGAGTGGTCACACCATTGTGATTATCTTGGTCATGAAGATCTTTTTTGTATAGTGCTTCTGTGTATTCTTGCCACCTTTTCTTAATATCTTCTGCTTCTGTTAGGCCCATACCATTTCTGGCCTTTATCGAGCCCATCTTTGTATGAAATGTTCCCCTGGCATCTCTAATTTTCTTGAAAAGATCTATAGCCTTTCCCTTTCTATTGTTTTCCTCTATTTCTTTGCACTGATCATTGAGAAAGGCTTTCTCATCTCTCCTTGCTATTCTTTGGAACACTGCATTCAAATGGGTATATCTTTCCTTTTCTTCTTTGCCTTAGTTTTCTTTTCTCAGCTATTTGTAAGGCCTCCTCAGACAACCATTTTGCCTTTTTGCATTTCTTTTTCTTGGGGATGGTCTTGATCACTGCCTCCTGTACAATGTCACAAACCTCTGTCCATAGTTCTTCAGGCACTCTATCAGATGTAATCCCTTGAATCTATTTGTCACTTCCACTGTATAATTGTAAGGAATTTGATTTAGGTCATACCTCAATGGTCTAGCAGTTTTCCCTACTTTCTTCAGTTTAAGTCCAAATTTGGCAATAAGGAGTTCATGATCTGAGCCACAGTCAGCTCCCTGTCTTGTTTTTGCTGACTGTATAGAGCTTCTCCATCATGGCTGCAAAGAATATAATCAATCTGATTTCGGTGTTGACCATCTGGTGATGTCCGTGTGTAGGGTCTTCTCTTGTGTTGTTGAAGAGGGTGTTTGCTATGACCAATGCATTCTCTTAGCAAAACTCTATTAGCCTCTGCCCTGCTTCATTCTGTATTCCAAGGCTAAATTTGCCTGTTACTCCAGGTATTTCTTGACTTCCTACTTTTGTATTTCAGTCCCCTATAATGAAAAGGACATTTTTTTTGGGGGGGGGTATTAGTTCTAGAAAGTCTTGTAGGTTCAACTTCAACTTCTTCAGCATTACTGGTCAGGGCATAGACTTGGATTACTGTGATGATGAATGGTTTGCCTTGGAAACAAACACAGATCATTCTGTCATTTTTGAGATTGCATCCAAGTACTTCATGTCAGACTCTCTTGTTGACTATGATGGCTACTCCATTCCTTCTAAGGGATTCTCACAGTAGTAGATAGAATGGTCATCTGAGTTAAATTCATCCATTCCAATCCATTTTAGTTCCCTGATTCCTAAAATGTTAATGTTCACTCTTGCCATCTCCTGTTGACCACTTCCAATTTGCCTTGATCCATGGACCTAACGTTCCAGGTTCCTATGCAATGTTGCTCTTTACAGCATTGAACTTTAGTCCATCACCAGTCACATCCACAACTGGGTGTTGTTTTTGCTTTGGCTCCATCTCTTCATTCTTTCTGGAGTTATTTCTCCACTCTTGTCCAGTAGCATATTGGGCACTGACCAACCTGGTGAGTTCATCTTTCAGTGTCCTATCTTTTATGTTTTGTAAATAATGACTATGTAACAGCTGAAATCTCTTATAGTACTGTGCATGCATGTCACAAGGTACTTGCCTGATTACAGTCTACTTTTATTCTGTAAGCACATATAAGCTCCATCTGAAAAAGCCTTTGGGGCTCTGTTATGGCTGCATTATTGTTGAATTTTGGTGGTAAGGTGGTATGGGTGTGCTACGGCTGTGTCTGCTGGGTCAACAACAAGAGGAGAGAATGCATCGTGTCTGCTGTTATGGCTGTCATGCCAATCAGGAGAGAATAGATGTGTTTGCAGTTCCTAGGACTCCTTGAGTTTTCCTCCAGGTTCCCTTCTTATGCCTTGCCTACCCTGGGTTCAGTGAACAGTGAGAAACAGCAAGACTATTGGCATCAATTCAGTTCAGTTCAGTCGCTCAGTTGTGTCTGACTCTTTGCGACCCCATGAATCACAGCATGCCAGGCCTCCCTGTCCATCACCATCTCCTGGAGTTCACTCAGACTCACATCCATCGAGTCAGTGATGCCATCCAGCCATCTCATCCTCTGTCGTCCCCTTCTCCTCCTGCCCCTGATCCCTCCCAGCATCAGGGTCTTTTCCAGTGAGTCAACTCTTCGCATGAGGTGGCCAAAGTACTGGAGTTTCAGCTTTAGCATCATTCCTTCCAGAGAAATCCCAGGGCTGCTCTCCTTCAGAATGGACTGGTTGGATCTCCTAGGCATAGTTGGCAGAATTAGCACTTCTCTTAGTATGATAATCTCTAGGTCCATTCATGTCGATGCAAATGACATTCTGTCTTTCTTTTTTTATGGCTGGGTAATATTTCATTGCATATATATATACCACATTTTTTTCCATTTATCTACTGATGGACATTTAGGTTGCTTCAGTGTCTTGGCTATTGTGTATACTGCTGCTATGAACATGGGTGCATGTATCTGTTTGAACTCGAGTTTTGCCTGGTTGTATGCCCAGGAATGGGATTGCTGGATCATATGGCATCTCTATTTTTAGTTTTTTAAGGAATCTCTATACTGTTTTCCACCGTGACTGTGCCAATTTATATTCCCACCAACACTGTAGGATTCTCTTTTCTCTACACTGTCTCCAACATTTGTTATTTATAGACTTTTTAATGATGGCCATCCTGACTGGTGTGAGGTGATAACCTCATTGTAAACTTGATTTGCATTTCTTTAACAATTAGAGATGTTGAGCATCTTTTCATGTGCCTGTCATTATCTTTTTTGTTTTCTTTGGAGAAATGTCTTTTGAGGTCTTCTGCCCTTTTATTGATTGGATTAATTTGGTTTTATGTTATTGAATTGTATGAACTGTTTGTATATTTTGAAAAGTAATCTCTTGTTGGTTGTAGCAATTGTAAATATTTTTCCCAGTTCATAGGTTGTGTTTTCTTTTTGTTTATGGTTTTCTTTGCTATGCAAAAGCTTTTTAGTTTGATTGGGTCCCACTTGTTTATTTTTGCTTTTATTTCTATTGCCTTGAGAGACTGATCTAGGTAAGCATTGCTACAATTTATGTCAGAGAATTGTTTTGCCTAGGTTCTCTTCTAGAAGTTTTATGGTATCATGTCTTATATGTAAGTCTTTAAGCCATTTTGAGTTTATTTTTGTGCATGATGTAAGGGAGTATTCTAACTTTATTGATTTACATACGGATGTCCAGCTTTCCTAACACCACTTGCTGAAGAGACTTTCTTTTCTGCATTGTATATTCTTGTCAGATACATACCCTTTTTAATGCTTCTGCACCGTGATGTTCTTCTTTCTAAACAGGTCTCAAGCATACATATATTGACTTATTCAGTGCTTATTTTCATCACTAGAAAATAAACTTCATGATGGTAGGGTGAATGTTTGTTTGCTGCTGTATCTGTGGCAACTTAACATAGTGCTGGCAAACAGCAAAGCATTCAATGTGTATTTATTGAATGAGTGGATGAATGCATATTACTAGCAACAAATTGCTTGCAATTCACTTCAGAGTAGATGCTAACACTGCAGTGGAGAACCTCTGGCTGGGCATTGCTGAACTTTTTTTGCTTGCAAAATATATAATGCAGTGGGAGAAGTCTGGTTCTGATCTTAGATCTGAGTTCAGACAGCAAGTTACCATTGACATGGGTGACTGCAGGAAAGTTGTTTAAATGCTGTGTTAATACTTTCATCAGGAAACTGAGAAGAATGACCTCAAAGAATTGGCCTGGAAATTAGCCATGTAATGTTGGTTCTCTTCCTTAGACTATTGGCCTAGAATCTCTCTGCAGCAATTCACTCCTTGCACTTTTCTAACGTCATCTTTTGCTGAAGACCTGGAAATGATAGTTCAATCTGTGTCCCTCTGCCTACCAGAAACATCACCCCTGTTATTTCTTGCCAATATTTGTCCATTCTTTGAAAATCCAGTTCAGAACTCACCTTTTAAAATAAAATTTCTAATATGCTTCTTTCTTCTTCTTCAGCATTTCAAGAGAAATTTGTGCTTGATCATACCTAGTGTTATGAATATTTCCAGTTGATTACCTGGATAGATTGCAACTCCCTGGTGGTGGCTTCTTTGCTTTGTATGCTACGAAGTGCTTTGTATGAAGCAGACAAGCAAAATGTTGATCCATTATTGTTTAATTAATTCATTTAGGAAGTAGGAGTTGTTCTAATCATATTTGTTTCAGGCCAAGTAAGTTGTAAGTTTCAGCCAGAACCATCTTAAACAGAAGAGAAGGGGCTCGTGTTGACAGGTTATGATGCAGTGACTTTTAGTCTTTATCTTCTTTGACATACATACTAACCCTGGGGTGTTTTTTTTTTAAAAAGCTCAGATTTCTCAAAGAAGTTTTTCCAGTGAGACAGAATAATCAATCTTCTTTAGTCCATGTGTTAAAGCTGAACATGCTTTAAAAAAAAAAAAAAAAAAACTTCGAAAAATACAAACTAATAGCAGGAAAAAAAGAAAAAAAACTCAACAAAAAAATAAATGAATGGGAATAATCCTGTATCTGTAAAATAAATTGACTCTACAGTTAACCCTCCCCCTGGCCCCCCAAAAAATCCTCCAAGTCAGATTACTGTACTGGTGAATACTACTTAACATATTCTGCTCAAAAGTCTTCTGGAAAGTTGGAGAGGAGCTAATACTTCTCAACACATTTGTGAAACCAGCATTATCTTGATAGTGCTCCAATATTCCTCACAAACACACACATCTGAAAGACCTTAACAAAGTAGTCACAAGTTGAGTCCAGCAATATAGAAAAAAACTAATAAAACCTGATCAACTGAGGTTTATCCCACAAAGGTAAGGCTGGTCCAACATTTGAAAAATCAATGTAATTCGTTACATGGACAGTCTAAAAGAGAAAAATCTTATTATCATTTCAATAGATGTAAATAAGATTGATAAAATTCAAGATCTATTCATCAAATAAATAAATAAATAAACTCTTAGCAATCTGGGAATAGAAGGGAATGCCCCAGCCTGATAGAATACATCTACCAAAGAAATCTACAAAAAAAAAACAAACACTTAATGGTGATTAACTTTTAGATCTTCCCACTAAGATCAGAAACAAGAAAGAATTTCCATTGCACTGGAGTTCTAAAAAAGTATAATAAGGCAAGAAAAGTAAATAAAAGATGTGTGTTTTGGAAAGGAAAAATTAACACTGTTTATACTCTCAGATGACATGATTGTATACATAAAAGATCCCAAAGAATCTAATTAAAAGCTATTAGATCTTATAAGCAAATTTAGTGAATTCTCAGGATACAAGAGCAATACATTTAAAAACTCAGCTGTATTTCTATACACTAGGAAGGAATAATTGGAAACAGAAATTTTTTGAAAGTACATTCAATTTACATGTGAAATAAGTACATTTAAAATAACATCCAGTACAGAGAATACTTAAACCTAACAGCAGACATAGAGAATAGACTTGTGAATACAGTGGGGGAAGGAGAAAGTGGGATGGACTGAGAGAGAAGCGTTGGCATGTATACACTACCATGTGTGAAATAGATGGCTAGTGGGAAGCTGCCGTGTAGCACAGGGAGTTCAGCTCAGTGCTCTGTGATGACCTAGAAGGGTGGGAGGCAGGCTCAAGAAGGGGGGGATATATGTATACATATAGCTGATTCTCATTGTTATACAGCAGAAACTAACACAACATTGTAGAGAAATTATACTCCAATCAAAAATAAATTTAAAAAGACAAACCTAACAAAATACGTGCAAAATTTGTATGCTAAAGGCTAAAAATCATTGATGACAAAAACAATAAAAATCTAAATAAAGTGCTGTCCTATGGATCAGAAAACTCAGTTTTGTCAAAATGTCAATTTCTCCCAAATTGTTACATAAGCTAAGTATGCTGCTACTGCTAAGTCGCTTCAGTCTCGTCCAACTCGGTGTGGCCCCATAGACGGCAGCCCACCAGGCTCCACATCCCTGGGATTCTCCAGGCAAGAACACTGGAGTGGGTTGCCATTTCCTTCTCCAATGCATGAAAGTGAAAGTGAAGTCGCTCAGTTGTGGTCGAACTCTTAGTGACCCCATGGACTGCAGCCTACCAGGCGCCTCCGTCCATGGGATTTTCCAGGCAAGAGTACTGGAGTGGGTTGCCATTGCCTTCTCCAAGCTAAGTATAATTCCAATCAAAATCCCAGGAGACTTTTTGTGGAAAGTAATCAACTGATCCTAAAAATTATATGGAAGGGCAAAGGATCTACAATAGCCAAAACAATTTTGAAAAAGAAAAAAAGTTGAGGGACTAACTGTACCTGATTTTAAGACTTACTAAAAAGCTACAGTCGGAGAAGGCAAGTCTGGGGTCGCACAGAGTCGGACACGACTGAAGCGACTTAGCAGCAGCAGAAGCAGCATAAAGCTACAGTAACCAGGACAGCATGGTATTGGCAAAAGGATAGGCATGTAAAGCCTATAGAGAGTAGAGTAGACAGCACAGAAACAGACATAAATATTAACTGATTTTCAGCAAATATGCCAAGGCAATACAATAGAAAGGATGGCATTTTCAGTGAATGGTGCTGGGATATTTGAACATCCATTTGTAAAATATGTCATCCATATTGATAGTGCCTCATATTTTATTCAAATGTTACCTAGAAATGGATCAAAAGCCTAAATTTAAGCTTAAAACTATAAAATCTCTAGAATAAAACACAGGGGAAAATTCTTCATGACACTCACTTAGGCAAAGATTTCTTAGAAAGGGACACCAAAAAATCCATTTAAAAAGTTGATAAACTAGATTTTATCAAAATTTAAAACTTCTGTTCTTAAAATGACATCACGAGGAGAGAAAAAGGACAAACCGCAGGACAGGTAGAGGACTGGTAACCAGAATACACAGGGCTCTCAAAACTCAAGGAAACCAACAAACCATTACTGTGGGCAAAAGGTTTGAGGAGATACATCATCAAAGAAGAGGTACACACAGCAAATAAGCGCATGAAAAGATGTCAGTGTCATTAGGTGGCAGTATCATTAGTGGGTGGAGAAATGTAGTTTAGAAGCACAGTGTGATACCACTGCACATCTGTTATAATGGCTCCAATAACGACCAACTGAAAACGCAAAATGCTGGTGAAGGTACTGAGTAACTGGAACTCTCGTGCATACGCTGGTGGAAACGCAAAATGTACAGCCTCTTAGGGGAAGAGTTTGACAGTTTCGTGTAGATCCACAGAGAAACCTTTTCTCTTTTTTAAACGGTTTTATTCATAATAACCCAAACTAAAAACAACCAAACAGCCAACTACTGTACGGGTAAATGAATTTTGGTACAGTCTTATAATTATAATGGAATATTATTCAGTAATAATGAGGAAGGAACTGATAATACACACAACATTACTGAATTATGTATTTTTTATTATTTTTGACTGTGCTGGGTCTCCATTGCTGCACACGTTTTCTCTAGTTGCAGGGTGCAGGCTTCTCGGTGTGGTGGCTTCTCTTGTCGTGGAGCACAGACCCTAAGGGCACATGGGCTCCAGTAGTTGTGGCTGGTGGGCCCTGTAGTGGCTGTTCCCAGGCTCCAAGATGAGGGCTCAATAGTTGTGACACACGGGCTTAGTTGCTCCCGTGGCATGTAGGATCTTCCCCAACCAGGAATGTGATCAGTGTCCCTTGCATTGCAAGGCAGATTCTTAACTACTGGACCACCAGGAAAGCCCAACATTATTGAATTTAAAAGCAATTTGATAAGTAAAAGAAGTCAGACTCAAAAGGTTTCAAATTGAATGATTCCATTTATCAATATGTGACATTCTGGAAAAGGCAGAAATACAAATTAGATCTTTGGTTCCCAGGGGCTAGGGTAGGACTAGGGATTGATTGCAAAGGAGCATGAAGGATCTTTTTAAGATGATGAAAGTATTCTCTACCTTGATTGCAGGATTGGTTACATGATTGTATAAACTCTCAAAATACAGAGTACCTTCTGAAAGAGGAATTGTATTGTCTGTTAATTACACTCCAATTAAAAAAAAAAAACATTTTACAGGCTTCCTAAAGAAAGCCAATGTGAACGAAATGATTAGAGAATCAAAACCAGCTCAGTGTGACCATTCCAATGTCTCTTCTGCTCCAGTTGCTGCTCTAAACACCTTCCTGCCTGGAGCTGGGCTTATGGTCATGAGCAGGTGGATTCAAGAGGGAAGGAGGAAACTCTGCTTTCTGAGCATTAGCTCAACACTGTTTGGCTGGGAATGCCTTGCTTCATCCAGGGAAGACAGCACCAAAATTTTAAAAAGTCCCAAATAAACAAAAAGCCAACCCCAAACCCAGCCAAACACAAAACAACTACTCTGCTTAAAAATAGTAATTAAAAAAAGAAATTTTCATCACATTTAGAGGGATCTGTCTGACTTTAATAGTTTTTAATTAACCCAGTTTGCGAATGAGTTAAAGCCATCTTCAGAAGGGATGTTTCTCTTTTTCAATTTTCACATTTCATTAAACCCATAAATTCTGCATCTTGGATGTTTTCTTCCCCACCTCTCAATGTGTGCATTTCAAAAGAAATAGTCTCATCCTTGAGGTACGAGGAAAACTTCCAGCATGTTTTGCCAAAAAACCCATTTGTTGGGGTAGAGAGCAATTGCACAACAATGAAAAATTGTGAGGTACTCAAGAGATTTTTGCAGCTCGCCAAACTAGTGCAACAGCTGCAAAGGCGTTCTAAGTAAAAGAGTGCACGTCAAATAGTATCCTGAATTTTACATTTTGGAAGACTTAGTCTTTTTCCCCTCTAACAGTCTCAGTACAAGATCTCATCAAGCATACTGCATGTACATATTGCCAAACACATCTGAAAATTCAAAGAACAGCACCAAGGTGTTTTATTTCAGATGTTGGGCCCCACCATTTCCCATAACAGTTTATTATTTTCCCTTCTGTGCTTGAGGAACTGAGTGGAAATTTGGGTGATTCCCATGCCTTAGGATCTGGCATAAAAATATATGACAGCCATATTTCTGAGAAGTTTTTTTTTTATTATTTTCACAATTAGTAACTTTTTTCCCCCTGTTGTCAAGTCTTGTTTCCCATACTTTGACAGAGAAATACAATTGTTCTATTTAGAAGGGTACAGAAAATTGGTATAATCAGATCTCCCCAAAAGTCCTTGCTGGTTTCCAACAAATCACACCTTACCTGTACCAGATCCATTATTTTCTTATTTTTGTGAGATTAGTATGATAGTATTTAATTGCATGAAAGTTCTGGGAGATATGTGATTGTATGAAAAATAAGTCTTGAAAATAGCTACTGGACAGAATTACTGCCAGACACCCCACAGAGACTGAGCTAGAACTGTATTGGAGTGTCTCCTGTGGAGGTAAGGGTCAGCAGTGGGCTGCCACAGGTGCAGGGGCTCTGGGTACAGCAGACCTGGGTATGACATAAGCCCTCTTGGAGGAGGTCGCCATTAACCCCACCACAGAACTGACAGAACTTATATTGGACTGGGGAAACAGACTATTGGAGGACACAAACAAAACCTTGTGTGCACCAGGACCCAGGAGAAAGGAGCAGTGACCCCAAATGTGACTGACCCAGACTTGCCTGTGAGTGTTCAGGAGTGTTCGGCAGAGGCATGGGTCGGCAGTGGCCTGCTACAGGGTTGGGGGCACTCAGAGTAGCAGTGCATGCATGGGACCTTTGGAAGGAGGTCACCCTTATCTTCGTTACCTCCACCATAGTTTGGCCTCAGGTCAAAAAACAGGGAGGGAACACAGCACCAACCATCAACAGATAACTGGATTAAAGATTTACTGAGCATGACCCATCAACGTCAGTTTCTTGCCTCAACTGCCAGGCACAGGAGAAGCTGTGCCATGTCAGGAAATCTTGAAGGAAAGTTCCTCCAGCTTCCCCAGTGCCTGGCAGTTGAGGCAAGAAGCTGACATTGATGGGACTGAATTTTGTAGGACCTTCCCTTGGGAAGACCTTCCTAGGGCCGAGAGGAGCTACTCCACGTTCAGGGTCAGGAGAGGTGGTTGTGAGGTAAGGCGCAGCGGCTGCATTTTGCTGGAGCAGCCGTGAAGAGATACCCCACGTCCAAGGTAAGAGAAACCCGAGTAAGACAGTAGGTGTTGCGAGAGGCATCAGAGGGCAGACACACAAACCATAATCACAGAAAACTAGTCAATCTAATCACACGGACCACAGCATTGTCTAACTCAATGAAACTAAGCCATGCCCGTGGGGCCACCCAAGACGGGCGGGTCATGGTGAAGAGGCCTGACAGAATGTGGTCCACTGGAGAAGGGAATGGCAAACCACTTCAGTATTCTTGCCTTGAGAATCCCATGAACAGTATGAAAAGGCAAAATGATAGGATACTGAAAGAGGAACTCCCCAGGTTGGTAGGTGCCCAATATGCTACTGGAGAAATAACTCCAGAAAGAATGAAGGAATGGAGCCAAAGCAAAAACAATAGCCAGTTGTGGATGGGACTGGTAATAGAAGCAAGGTCCGATGTTGTAAAGAACAATGTTGCATAGGAACCTGGAATGTTAGGTCCATGAATCAAGGCAAATTGGAAGTGGTCAAACAGGAGATGGCAAGAGTGGATGTCGACATTCTAGGAATCAGCGAACTAAAATGGACTGGAATGGGTGAATTTAACTCAGATGACCATTATATCTACTACTGTGGGCAGGAATCCCTTAAAAGAAATGGAGTAGCCATCATGGTCAACAAAAGAGTCTGAAATGCAGTACTTGGATGCAATCTCAAAAACGACAGAATGGTCTCTGTTCATTTCCAAGGCAAACCATTCAATATCACAGTAATTCAAGTCTATGCCCCAACAAGTAATGCTGAAGACGCTGAAGTTGAACGGTTCTATGAAGACCTACAAGACCTTTTAGAACTAACACCCAAAAAAGATGTCCTTTTCATTATAGGGGACTGGAATGCAAAAGTAGGAAGTCAAGAAACACCTGGGGTAACAGGCAAATTTGGCCTTGGAATACGGAATGAAGCAGGACAAAGGCTAATAGAGTTTTGCCAAGAGAACGCACTGGTCATAGCAAACACCCTCTTCCAACAACACAAGAGAAGACTCTACACATGGACATTACCAGATAGTCAACACCAAAATCAGATTGATTATATTCTTTGCAGCCAAAGATGGAGAAGCTCTATACAGTCAGCAAAAACAAGACCAGGAGCTGACTGTGGCTCAGATCATGAACTCCTTATTGCCAAATTTGGACTTACATTGAGGAAAGTAGGGAAAACCGCTAGACCATTGAGGTATGACCTAAATCAAATCCCTTATGATTATACAGTGGAAGTGACAAATAGATTCAGGAGATTACATCTGATAGACAGAGTGCCTGAGGAACTATGGATGGAGGTTCATGACATTGTACAGGAGGCAGTGATCAAGACCATCCCCAAGAAAAAGAAATGCAAAAAGGCAAAATGGTTGTCTGAGGAGGTCTTACAAATAGCAAAGAAAAAAAGAGTAGTGAGTCAAAGGAGAACAGGAAAGATATACCCATTTGAATACAGAGTTCCAAAGAATAGCAAGGTGAGATAAGAAAGCCTTCCTCAATGATCAGTGCAAAGAAATAGAGGAAAACAATAGAATGGGAAAGCCTAGAGATCTCTTCAAGAAAATTAGAGATGCCAAGGGAATATTTCATGCAAGGATGGGCACAGTATAGGACAGAAATGGTATGGACCTAACAGAAGCTATTAAGAAGAGATAGCAAGAATACACAGAAGAACTATACATAAAAGATTTTCATGACCCAGATAACCATGATGGTGTGATCACTCACCTAGAGCCAGACATACTACAGTGTGAAGTTAGGTGGCCCTTAGAAAGCATCATTACTAACAAAGCTTAGTGAAGGTAATGGAATTCCAGCTAAGTTATTTAAAATCCTAAAAGATGATGCTGTGAAAGTGCTGCATTCAATATGCCAGCAAATTTGGAAAATTCAGCAGTGGCCACAGGACTGGAAAACGTTAGTTTTCATTCCAATCCCAAAGAAAGGCAGTGCCAAAGAATGCTCAAACTACCATACAATTGTACTCATCTCACACGCTAGCAAAGTAATGCTCAAAATTCTCCAAGCCAGGCTTCAGCAGTACGTCAACCATGAACTTCCAGATGTTCAAGCTAGATTTAGCAAAGGCAGAGGAACCAGAGATCAAATTGCCAACATCTGCTGGATCATCAAAAAAGCAAGAAAGTTCCAGAAAAACATCTACTTCTGATTTACTGACTATGTCAAAGCCTTTGTGTGGATCACAACAAACTGTGGGAAATTCTTAATTTTTATAGATAGGAATACCAGAGCACCTGACCTGCCTCTTGAGAAACCTATACGCAGGTCAGGAAGAAACAGTTAGAACTGGACATGGAAAAACAGACAGGTTCCAAATAGGAAAAGGAGTACATCAAGGCTGTATATTGTCACCCTGCTTATTTAACTTCTATGCAAAGTACATCATGAGAAATGCTGGGCTGGCAAAAGCACAAGCTGGAATCGAGATCACCAGGAGAAATATCAATAACCTCAGATATGCAGATGACACCACCCTTATGGCAGAAAGTGAAGAGGAACTAAAAAGCCTCTTGATGAAAGTGAAAGAGGAGAGTGAAGAAGTTGGCTTAAAACTCAGCATTCAGAAAACTAAGATCATGGCATGTGGTCCCATCACTTTATGGAAAATAGATGGGGAAATAATGGAAACGGTGACACACTTTATTTTTTGGGGCTCCAAAATCACTGCAGATGGTGACTGTGCAGCCATGAAATTAAAAGATGCTTGTTCCTTGGAAGAAAAGCTATCATCAACCTTTGCCAACAAAGGTCCATCTAGTCAAAACTATGGTTTTTCCAGTAGTCATGTATGGATGTGAGAGTTGGACTGTAAAGAAAGCTGAATGCCGAACGATTGATTCTTTTGAACTGTTGTTTGGAGAAGAGTCTTGAGAGTCCCTCCAAAGGAAATCAGTCCTGAATATTCATTGGAAGTACTGATGCTGAAGCTGAAGCTCCAAAGCTTTGGCCACCTGATATGAAGAACTGACTTGTTGGAAAAGACTCTGATGCTTGGAAATATTGAAGACAGGAGGAAAAGGACAACAGAGGAAGAAATGGCTGGATGGCATCACCGACTCAATGGACATGAGTTTGAATAAACTCTAGGAGTTGGTGATGGACAGGAAAGCCTGGTGTGCTGCAGTCCACGGGGTCTCAGAGTTGGACATGACTGAGAAACTGAACTGAACTGAACTGATTACTGGACACGAGTTTGAGTAAATTCCAGGAGTTGGTGATGGACAGGGTGGCCTGGTGTGCTGCGGTTCACGGGGTCGCAAAGAGTCAGACACAATTGAGCGACTGAACTGAACTGAAGGAGCAAATATCTTTTCTCAAACCATCAGAACAACTTTTATTATAATCTATTTGTCTCAATTTCTTTTAACTTTTGCTTGATTTTTTAAATGTAAATTAACTGATCTGAATTATATTTGGGAAGACTTTCTATATGAAACAATCAAGAGTATGATTCTTACCAAGAAAATCTGATTACAACATAGAACACAAGGAAAGCTTCGATAACATAGGATTTACATATTCTAATAAGAGAGGGACCATGGCAATAATATCTCCCTTTCTTAGATATTTAAACTCAAGATTTCCAAGACAGAACACTTGGATTTAACCCTCCTGAACTTCTTTCTCTGTTATTATGTGCTTATGTTTAAAGTCATTTTCCCCTCTTTATTTCCTTCAGCTTCCAAATTTTACCCATCAACATATCTCAAATATAGCTCAGATCTGTCCAGTTTCCTACATCCCTGAAAAACTAGTCTAAGCCACTATCTTCTCTTTTCCAAAGAAGGGGTTGATATATTTGTTTTGAAAAGGGACAGATAGTTAATATTTTTGCCTATATTGACCATACATTGTCCATGGCAACTGCTCAACTCTGTCATTGTAGCACAAAGCAGCCATAGGCTACACATAAATGTAGCTGAGTTCCATTAAAATTTTATTTATAAAAGCAGACCATTGTAAGCAGTTTGCAGACAACTGATCTGGACAACATCAATAAGCTTTTCACTCTCCACATGCACTCTAGCTCCCCTCCTATTCCTTCATACTGCAGCCAGGCTGATCCCTTCACAACTCAGATCTGATCACTTCACATCTACCAATGACTTTCCATTGCCCTAAAGGTCTAAAATTCTTATCATGGCCAAAGGCCCTGTACTTTCTTGTCTGACTACTCCAGCCTCATGTCTTTTTCACTTTCTGTATTTCATTCATGAGGACCATTCTCCTCCTTGAAAATCTCTTTTCAGCTGTTTCCACTCAGTTAACTCCTATTTACCCAAGTCTCAGTTTATATATCATTTCCTTATTAATAAAAAGATATTTGGCCACCATCTTTACTTGGGCTAATATAGCTAACTCAGCACTTACTTCACAGCAGGTGCCATTAAATCATTTTGTTATTATTTACTTAATGTTTGTCTCATTAAATAATGTTATCTGAGTCTAAGGACCACATCTTGCTTACTGCTGTATTTCCTGAGTCCAATACAGTAGATACATAGTACATATATCCTAGTAATACACCTGACTGCAAATAACTGAACCTGATTGCAATACCCAGATGAAATAGAGGTTTATCTTTGTCATACAGGATAAAGGCTGAAGATAGGCAGTCCTGGGCTTGTATGGTATCTCCATAATATATTCACATCTCAGTGTTACATGTCTTTTTCTTTATCGCTGTATCCTCTTGGTTGCAAAATGGCTGCCATTGTTCCAGGAATTGCATCTTCATTCCATACAGAGAAGTCAAAGATACTGCCAAATGACTCACTTCTTTTTTTAATAGAGTGACTGTGTTATTGTGTTGCTTTAGTTGCTAAGTCATGCCTCACTCTTTTGCAACCCCATGGACTGTAGCCCCACCAGGCTCCTCTGTCCATGGGATTTCCCTGGCAAGAATACTGAAGTGGGTTGTCATTTTCTTCACCAGGAGATTCTCTCCTCTTTTTAAAAAACAAATTCTTCCCTTTTCCTTCTTAATGTCTAGACCTGATCACATGGTAACACCTAGTTGCAATTGAGTCTGGCAGATTACTATTTTAGCAGAACACATTGATATCTTGAAAAAGATGGGATTGTATTAGGAAGGATCAAAAGGAGAATGACTATCAAATAAACAAGTAGTGTCTGCCCTACTAAGCCTTCCCTGATGGCTCAGCAGATAAAGACTCTGCCTACAATATAGGAGACACAGGAGACTCAGGTTCAATCCCTGGGTCAGGAAGATCCCATGGAGAAGGAAATGGCTACTCACTCCAGTATTCTTGCCTGGAAAATTCCATGGACATAGGAGCCCTACTAGGCAAGTTCAATAAATATTTTTGAGTCACCTAATGATCACTATGAACAAAGCTAGTGGAGGTGATGGAATTCCAGTTGAGCTATTTCAAATCCTGAAAGATGGTGCTGTGAAAGTGCTGCACTCAATATGCCAGCAAATTTGGAAAACTCAGCAGTGGCCACAGAACTGGAAAAGGTCCGTTTTCACTCCAATCCCAAAGAAAGGCAATGCCAAAGAATGCTCAAACTACTGCACAATTGCACTCATCTCACACGCTAGTAAGGTAATGCTCAAAATTCTCCAAACCAGGCTTCAGCAATACGTGAACCGTGAACTTCCAGATGTTCAAGCTGGATTTAGAAAAGGCAGAGGAACCAGAGATCAAATTGCCAACATCTGCTGGATCATGGAAAAAGCAAGAGAGTTCCAGAAAAACATCTATTTCTGCTTTATTGACTATCCCAAAGCCTTTGACTGTGTGGATCACAATAAACTGTGGAAAACTCTGAAAGAGATGGGCGTACCAGACCACCCAACCTGCCTCTTGAGAAACCTATATGCAGGTCAGGAAGAAACAGTTAGAACTGGACATGGAACAACAGACTGGTTCCAAATAGGAAAAGGAGTACATCAAGGCTGTATATTGTCACCCTGCTTATTTAACCCTTATGCAGAGTACATCATGAGAAACGCTGGGCTGGAAGAAGCACAAGCTAGAATTAAGATTGCCAGGAGAAATATCAATAACCTCAGATATGCAGATGACACCACCCTTATGGCAGAAAGTGAAGAGGAACTAAAAAGCCTCTTGATGAAAGTGAAAAAGAGAGTGAAAAAGTTGGCTTAAAACTCAACATTCAGAAAACGAAGATCATGGCATCTGGCCCCATCACTTCATGGGAAATAGATGGGGAAACAGTCGAAACAGTGTCAGACTTTATTTTTTTGGGCTCCAAAATCACTGCAGATGGTGATTGCAGCCATGAAATTAAAAGACGTTTACTCCTTGGAAGGAGAGTTATGACCAACCTAGATAGCATATTCAAAAGCAGAGACATTACTTTGCCAACAAAGGTTCGTCTAGTCAAGGCTATGGTTTTTCCAGTGGTCATGTATGGATGTGAGAGTTGGACTGTGAAGAAAGCTGAGCACCGAAGAATTGATGCTTTTGAACTGTGGTGTTGGAGAAGACTCTTGAGAGTCCCTTGGACTGCAAGGAGATCCAACCAGTTCATCCTAAAGGAGATCAGTCCTGGGATTTCTTTGGAAGGAATGATGCTAAAGCTGAAACTCCAATACTTTGGCCACCTCATGCAAAGAGCTGACTCATTGGAAAAGACTCTGATGCTGGGAGGGATTGGGGGCAGGAGGAGAAGGGGACGACAGAGGATGAGATGGCTGGATGGCATTACCGACTCGAATGATGTGAGTTTGAGTGAACTCCGGGAGTTGGTGATGGACAGGGAGGCCTGGCGTGCTGTGATAAATGGGGTTGCAAAGAGTCGGACACGACTGAGCGACTGAACTGAACTGAAGGAAGACTTCAAAACTGATTCAAAGTTGAAATAATTTTACCATAGAAAAAGAATGTGAATAACAGTGGCACTTTGACCTATATAAATTTTCTTATTTTTAACAAATTTCACACTTGTGCTTTATTTTCTAGGTCTTCATTTGCTGTAACAGTTTTCAAAGTTCAGGAAAAAGGCATTTAGAGGGGCAAAATCCAAACTTCTAACAATTGTTTGACGTTTTTGGCTTTTGTTTCTGCAGAGATTTTCAAACAACACTATGCTGGACTGGCTTTACTAATAGATGCATTCTAAGCCAACATTATTTTCTTTGGAAATACCTTATTACAAAATTATAATATATAAATATTTTATCAGTAATAACATGGGTAATAGTCCTTAATGGCCTGATCTGCCTATGAGCTTCTAGTTTAAGGTATGGTGTTATTTTCAGGCAACACTATAAAATTCTGATTTTATGTTGTCTTGCTGCGAACATCTTCAAGTCAAATAGCAGTAGTGATGCTCTTCCCTTATTTAATTTTTTAATAGCTCCCTAACCTACATTCAGGAGAATCTTTATATAAAATGTTACCAAAAGATAGCAAATCTTCTGCTGTCTGTTTTCCTTTTACTGCAAGCTTTTTTTTTTTGCAGTTCTGATTCAGTTTAGAAAAGTGAAAATTAGATTTTCCTGAGGTATTAAAGAATAGGAGCAAATGTGGTTTTAAGATCAAGGTACAGTATTAAGAATTTTACAGTGCTTAATAGCACTTGAGAATTTGTTATCTGGAAAACTGAAATCCTTTGAACTGTCTCTTGGTTAATATCAGTCTCTTGGTCAATATCCTGGAGCCATTGACCTGCTCAGCTCCCTGACCCCTTTTCCTGGTGAGTGCTCCCTGATTCTCTTTTGGGGAACCACCTCTCCCATTGTGTGCAGATGTGGCAGGGTTGCTAGGACTCAAGCCAGCACTTGGAGTCCTCTTGTAAGATTTTGCATCACATCTTTTGCGGTTGGGGTTCGTTTATCAAACCCCTGTCACCAAACAAGACCACTCAGAGGGTGTCCTGCTTCCTGTCTTTCTATGACATGACTCTCTAATGTCCCTTCGATTCTGTGAGCTGGTCCACATCCTTCGAACAAATTCCTCTTCGGTTGACTCCAGTGGTTGCAACTGCAAAACCCTAGTGATACAATCCACTAAACTGGAATATAAGCTCCATGACGCAGGGGCTGTGGTGGACGCTGCTAGAGAATGACCCAGTGCCCTTTCTCCTTTACCAGCAGATTTCCAGTTTTATTTGGTGTGGAAATATGTCCAGCAAAAATGTTCACCCTGACACTGGTTTACAGCTAGCAGTGACGCTGTTACAGCCAGCTGTAGCTCTGGTCAATGACATGAGCAGAAGTCTGTTCGAGATTTCTGGGAAGCCTTCACTTTTCTAACACAGGCATTGCCACATCCTTCTCCGTTCCTCCTGCTTGACTGGAATGTAGATACAATTCCTGACAGCGTGATCATGATCATGAAACAGCAAGCAGGCATACTAAACCAGCCTGATGAGGAGCTGATCAGAAAGGTGGAAGGAAACTGGGTCCCTGATGGCTTCACAGCACATCCTACAGTTCTGGCTGTCTCGCTTGTGATTTCTTAAGTGAAAATCATGGAACACTCTTTGGTAGTCACTGGAGTGGGACTTTCCATTCCTTAGAGATATTCCGGTTCCTAACTGTTAGGGGTGCTTTGTCTACTTCATTCAGTGTTTTAACCTCTGCCCCTGAAACAATATCTGGCATAGGGTAGTTGTTAAAATACATTTGTTGGATGAATGAATGATAATCACTAATGAGAACCCTCATTTCTGTGGATTAATCATCCCAATTTCACAGATGGGGAAAATGGTACATACATTTAATAGACTTGCAGTTAGTGGCTGTATCACTAATTTGTCCATCCTTACGCATGTAAATTGCAGAAAATAAAGCTGTCTGAAGAGAAAGAATATATGTAAAGAAGAGAATAAATCACTACTTATTACTAACTTCTGAGCCAGGAAATATGGAAAAGTGAGATATTTCAGAATTTGAGGCTCTATGTTGGTCCTTCATCCCATTGCCCTAGTATGTTTCTGTCAATAATTGTGCCTACTAACTTAAGCTTCGTGCTCGGTTGAATGTACAATACCTTGTTTTTCAGAGATAAGATAGAACACCTGGTCTGCAATCTGTGGGACATAAACTCTGAATTATTTCTCCAACAGCCATAAAACTTCAGGGCAGATCCACCTTTGTTACCTTGTCCAATCCTTCTTGTCATCATATTTGTTATGAATCTGTTTCTCAGCTCTACCCTTTGACTCTTGGCTCTATGATGCTGGGGCTGGGACTCTGCACACCACTTTTTTTCTCCACCAGCTGGCTCCTGTTGAGTCCCACCAACAGGAGACACTAGAGGAGACTGGAAGGCAGGAGCAGGAAAGGGGGACTTGGTCCTTCTGTCTTTTTTTTTGTTGGTACCACCAGTGTCACCCCAGCAATGGCCCTTCATCCTCTCAATGGCAGTTTGTTCCAGTCCCCAACTTTGTCATTGGCTCCCCCGGAACTTGCCTCATCATCCCACATCAGAGGTACTAGGATCGTCAGAGCAGAGTCCCCTCCCCTGAGGTCTGAGTACCAGCTCGGTGGGGTGCTTCTTCCAACAGCAGAGGCTTTAAACACTCCCACCTTCTCCCTTTGTTTCCTGAGCCCTAAGGGAGAGAAGTTACCCTCTTTTGTGTTACCTTGGATTCCCTTTTGCCTTTCAGTACTCCAGCACCATCAAACCAGGTCCTTATATCTTATTTTCTCAGCTAAATTAATGAGGTAGTTTCTCTTTACATAGCTTGACATAAAGTGATATGTGTATCTTGTCTAACATAGCAGAATGGTGGCTGGTAGGCCTTGCCTTGTGTGAACAACCTCCTTTACGTTGGTCTTTAATCACCTATATCCAACCTTCTTCTACCAAAATAGCTCCTCTTTATATAGTATTTGGCTTCCATGTAAGATTCTTGGGCCACAGGCTCAAAAAGGTTGGAAATCATGAAACTGAGCTAATTGATCCCTTGATAACTGAGAAGTGATTTAAGTAAAGAACTTAAGATATGTGTAGTTCATAAAAACTTTAAGTGGAAGTCGCTCAGTTGTGTCTGACTCTTTGCGACCCCATGGACTGTAGTCTGCCAGGCTCCTCTGTCCATGGAATTCTTTAGGCTAGAGTAATAGAGTGGATAGTTGTTCCCTTCTCCAGGGGATCCTTCCAACCCAGGGATCTTCCCAACCCAGGTCTCCCACATTGCAGGTGGATTCTTAACCATCTGAGCCACCAGGGAAGCCCAAGATTACTGGAGTGGGTAGTCTATCCCTTTTCTGGGGGAACTTGCCGACCCAGGAATTGACGTGGGGTCTTCTGCCTGGCAGGTGGATTCTTTACCAGCTGATCTACCCACTGTAGTAAATAAAACTGAAAGCACATTAAAGAATATTAAATAGTTAATAAAAAACCAATACCTGTTAGGCTTTTGAAATCCAAAGCTGTTATCTCCTCAACGTCCTCCTAACTGGTTGTAATGATTTTGCCCCATGAAAATCCTCAACATCCTTCAAGACGCAGCTTCACTCCTATTCCTGTCTAGAGAGCCTCCCCTAACCTCCCCTAATAAGCTGGCATTCATCGCTCTCTCTGTAAATTTTGTGACAGAGAGTCTATTGACTCCATTATGTATGGCACTTGTTTTTGCTCCACAATGAGAGTATGAGTCTTTAAGGCAGAGAACAAGGACTTTTCACTGGCATTTCCTGTTAGAGGCGGTACTTGGTTCTGTCTAACTAGATAGCAGGAAGTAGGGGAAAGAGCAGAGAATTGAGAATTAGAATATTTGATCTGATGTCAGGTATGTCGTTCATTCACCAATGTGCATGGAGCACCTTCCTAATGTTAAATACTTTTTGGGGTCTCAGTTGCATCATCTGTAAATTAGAGAGAATAATGCCCATCCTATAGGTTATGTTTGGAGAAGGAAATGGCAACCCACTCCAGTACTCTTGCCTGGAAAATCCCATGGACGGAGGAGCCTGGTAGGCTGCAGTCTATGGGGTCGCTAAGAGTCGGACATGACTGAGCGACTTCACTTTCACTTTTCACTTTCATGCATTGGAGCAGGAAATGGCAACCCACTCCAGTGTTCTTGCCTGGAGAATCCCAGGGATGGGGGAGCCTGGTGGGCTGCCATCTATGGGGTCGCACAGAGTCGGACACGACTGGAGCGACTTAGCAGCAGCAGCAGCATAGGTTATGTTGGGATGTTTATAAAATAATTCATGTAAAACTGCTCTGTAGCTGTTAACTGTTATATCATAGTAAATGTTCTAAATGTACCTGTTGGATAAAATGTTATACGGTCAATGCTCTCAAGGCAATTACTCGAACAGATCTGAGTATTTTTTCTTGGTCAGTTGATCTCTTTAGGGCTTTATGATACTCTAATTTTGTTGTGTCACTCACAATTGTTAAGGGACTTAAATGTTCTCAGGAATGCTGGCTATTACCACCACATCATTGGACATGCAGTCAAATACCTGTGATATGGCCACTACAAATTGTCCATCAGCTTTTGGAACTTTGCCAGGACCCCATTCAGCCAAAAAGCTCAGGCTTGAATTGATCAGACATCCAAGAAGTTACATAGAAAATTCCCTTAAAGGCCTGCAACAGAAAGAATTGAACAGGGATCAGTGATGACCTGACTCATCAATGCTGAATATGGGAATAATGATCCAGGTTGCTGAAAGCCTTGGCTTCTCTCTGTTTTGTCTCTTCTCTCCTAATTTTAAGCATAATTATTTCCTAACATCTTTTTTAGGGGTTCCCAGAATATAATGAACATTCTTTTATAAAATGTCCTACCTGAAAATGTTCTCTCCTTCCATTTAAAATATCTTTTAATGTAAAATAAGGATAATCTGATTTTGCTTTGCATCAGGGACCACCCATCTGAAGTGGTTCCAGTTTATATTTCTGGAAATTACCTGGAGCTAGAGAGTGGAATGCCTTAATGTGGGTTGCCTTGAAAGCTGAGCCTGAGATAAGGAATTGGATGCAGGTGGTTTGTTTAGGGGGTGATCCTAGGAAGCAGGAGTGAGGGAGTTGGGCATGAGTCAGGAGAGGAGGAGTAGTTTGCTGGGAGCATTGTGAGGAGGACAGTTCTACTGAGATTACCTAAACAGATAACAGAATGCCACCCAGAATTGTCCTCCTGAAAGACAGTGGTTCTTGCTCCCTATCAGTTGAGGGTTTCCTCATAAGCTCTACCTGCCCTGCATGTTCAGGCTGTATTCCTCATGCCCAGACAAATAAGCTTCAAAGTATAGTGCAGAATGTTGAATGCAGAGTCCCATTTGAGATGGAATACTTATAGCATGAGGTGGGAGAGCAGGCATGTAACCCTCCATAGCTGATGTCAGAGGTGGACGGAGAACATGTGGCAAGGACACAGAAGGACCCAGAAGTTACTTTTATGGGTACAGATTATCCTGACTATGAAATATCTACATGTAATTGGTAGTTGTTACTTTCAAAAACAACAATAATAATATCATCTAAAATGTATTGAGTATTCCGAGTGCTAGGCTCTGCAACAAACATTTAAAAGTATTTCCTCCAGGTAAATATCATTTTTTATGGTTATTATTAAAATAACTCAGTGATATGAAATTAAATGTAACTATAATAATTTTGGCTAATTTTGTCATTATTTCTAGTAACAAAATATGTACATGTCCAGTGTAGTCAAAGCCTGACTACTGAGTCAGGTTTTACTTTTAAATATCTAGATATTATGGGAAATCCCATGGACGGAGGAGCCTGGTAGGCTGCAGTCCATGGGGTTGCTAAGAGTCGGACACGACTGAGCGACTTCACTTTTCACTTTCATGCACTGGAGAAGGAAATGGCAACCCACTCCAGTGTTCTTGCCTGGAGAATCCCAGGGATGGGGGAGCCTGGTGGGCTGCCGTCTATGCAGTCACACAGAGTTGGACATGACTGATTCGACTTAGCAGCAGCAGCAGCAGCAGCAGAAGAAAAGAAAGGGTGGAGTTATATCCAGAAACCACATTCTGTGCAGAAACTTGTAACCCACTGTGACTAAATGTTACACATGGGACATGTGTTGGAAAAAAATCAGGAATTTTTACTTTAGCCTACACCTGCTTTTCTTCTTCCTAATTTTTTTAAACCTTATACTTAAAAAAAAACCCTCAATAAATGTTCTTTTTAATATCATGTATTTTTAATTTGCTAGTAGGAAGCATACTATTTCTGGTCATTTTGAGTATTTTCACTTAACTCTTAACTATGGACTAAACCTGTGGACTAAGCCTACGGACTGGCAGTCTACACAACTGAAGGGCAAATGGCGTGTGCAAAGATGTTCTGCCTTTCTAATTATTCGGCAAATGTTTCCTCCACCTTCAAAGCTGGTAGCATAACATCTTCAACTCTCTCTCTGACTCTGATTCTCTTGTCTTCATCTTTCAGTTTTAAAGACTTGTGATTACGTTGGATCCACCTATATATAATCCAGGTTAATCCCCTGTCCCAAGATTCTTAGTTCTATCACATTTGCAAATTCCTTTCTGCCATGTAGGAAAGTGTATTTACATGATCTGGTGATTAGGATGTTGACATCTTGTGGGGTGGAGGTGTTGTTCATTCACACCATGTAACCTATAGGACACAGAGAGTCCTTATACAGTATACAGGTGGCAGCCCAATTGCTAAAAATTTCCCTGTTGGCCACCTGGTGAATGGGAACACCCTTGACGTGTCAGATGTTTAAAATGCAAATAAGGGCATTGGCTATGGTTGATGTTTAGAGGTTGTATTAATGCTCTGCAGAGATATGAGAGGCTGAGGGTTGTTAAAACTCTAAAGGCTAAATGCGAGAGCTTGAGGGCCTCTCCGTAGAAGCTTTTTGCGGGTTTGGAGAGGCCAGTGGAAGTGGAGATGAGAAGCAAGTGCAGAACTTGCTAGTTAAAATCAAGGAGCTTGGTAAACCTTTGGACACTCAACAAGCCAGGTCTGTAGCACTAAGGGCAGAGTTGGGAAAGTTTAGGACTCTGATATGAGTGACAAGGACATCTAGGTGGAGGCTCACAAGGATTCTTGCTCTGTAGACTCCTTTGAACCCACAAAAGTTTCGGCCTACCTGTCTCTAAGAAGGGAGCAAGCCCTTCCCTGTGTGGGAAGACACTGCAGAGACTCGCCTCAACAAGGCAGCACGTGCCTCTCTAAGGAGTAGCCCCTGCTGCTCTCCTGAATGCCAGTGTGATAATGAGATGAATTCCCAGCAGAAACTCCCTGGGGTTGTGCTAGGCCTGATAAGGAAGGAAAGATTACACCTCCAAGGAACTGCAGAGGCTGACTAGCACATGCTGGCAGGGGCCAGGGCAGTCTGCCGGGAATAGAGGGATTGGAGGCAGGAGGAGAAGGGGACTACAGAGGATGAGATGGCTGGATGGCATCACCGACTCGATGGATGTGAGTCTGAGTGAACTCCAGGAGTTGGTGATGGACAGGGAGGCCTGGCATGCTGCAATTCATGGGGTTGCAAAGAATTGGACACGACCGAGCAACTGAACTGAACTGAATCAAGGAGGCAGACGTAAAACTGAATAAATAAGAATTCACTGGCCTTAGGAAATTTGCTCAGTACATGGGGTTTAACCCTGGTAAGGATCTCAGGGGATGGCACAAATTTTCTGCTTAGAGTGGTTGTTAGAAATCTGGGCTGTGGCCAGTGGCCGCCTGGAAAGAAAAGAATAAACACAGTTCCTAAAGAAGACTACCAGCGTCCTGGTGGCAATTCAACTACACTGGGTTCCTTTCCTCCTGGAAAAGCCAGTGATTAGTCCTCACAGATACAGATGCCATGTTCTCAGTATGGGTTTGCCTTTCCTATCTGCGAAGCTGCAGCCAAAACTTATCTAGGAACTTACAAAATGCCTGATCTGCAGGCATGAAACCCAGGACAGTGTAACATCTGACCACAGGACCCACTTCAGAGCAGGTAGGTCAAAACCAGTAGACTTGGACATAAAAGGCAACGGATTCATTTTGATATTTGGCAAAACTAATACAATTATGTAAAGTTTAAAAATAAAATAAAATTAGAAAAAAAAAGATCTAGAGAAGTATATATGTATATATATATACATACATATATATGTATATATATAGTATGATCCCATGTGTTTTTGAAAAACAGATGACAACTTCATGTCATATATGTATTTATGTTTGTTCATGTTTCTAGCAGCATGTAAGTGTCATGAAATGATACAAAGCAGTTCATTAACACTGGTTTCATGGGAGTTGAGATGAAGCAGATCAGATCAGTCGCTCAGTCGGGTCCGACTTTTTGCAACCCCATGAATCATACCACACCAGGCCTCCCTGTCCATCACCAACTCCCGGAGTTCACTCAGACTCAGGTCCATCGAGTCAGTGATGCCATCCAGCCATCTCATCCTCTGTCGTCCCCTTCTCCTCTTGCCCCCAATCCCTCCCAGCATCAGAGTCTTTCCCAATGAGTCAACTCTTCGCATGAAGTGGCCAAAGTACTGGAGTTTCAGCTTTAGCATCATTCCTTCCAAAGAAATCCCAGGACTGATCTCCTTTAGGATGAACTGGTTGGATCTCCTTGCAGTCCAAGGGACTCTCAAGAGTCTTCTCCAACACCACAGTTCAAAAGCATCAATTCTTCGGCGCTCAGCCTTCTTCACAGTCTAACTCTCACATCCATACATGACCACAGGAAAAACCATAGCCTTGACTAGATGAACCTTTGTTGGCAAAGTAATGTCTCTGCTTTTGAATATGAGGGATGTCTAATAGAGGGGGAAGGACTGAGGGAGGGGGAAGTTTAAAAAAAAAGGTGTTTGTTGTTCAGTTGCTCAGTCGTTTCCAACTGTTTACAACCACATGGACTGCAGCAAGCCAGGTTTCCCTGTCCTTCACCATCTCCTGGAGTTTCCTCCAACTCATCACCATTGAGTTGGTGATGCCATCCAACCATCTCATTCTCTATCATCCCCTTCTCCTCCTGCCTTCAATATTTCCCAGCATCAGGTTCTTTTCTGATGGGTTGGCCCTTCACATCAGGTGGCCAAAGTATTGGAGCTTCAGCTTCAGCATCAGTCCTTCCAATCAATATTCTGGGTTGATTTTCTTTAGGTTTGACTGGTTTGATATTTTTGCAGTCTAAGGGACTCTCAGGAGTCTTCTCCAATACCATAGTTCAAAAGCATCAGTTCTTCAACGCTCACCTTTCTTTATGGTCCAACTCTCATATCTGTATATGACTAGTTTATGAAAAGACTACACTTTTATAAATATTATATATTATCCTATTTGTGCAAATTGCATGAAAGATGGCCACTTATGAACAGTGGTTATCTTAAAGTGAAGGAATTCCAACATGTACCAGCTTCTGCTGTCATCTGTTGCTTTTTGTTGATCACCCAGTCCTACATGGAAACTTCTGTCTCTTAGGCCACACTGGTTTTCATTTTTTCATCTGTGAAATAAAAGAACTGAACCAAACCTTTTGTGATATGTCAAGGCAGTAATAGGGCTCCTATCTATCTATCTATCTATCACAGTTTAATTCAGCAAAAAAGTATCGAATGTATACTCTATGCCAGTTAAGTTGCAGAGTCCTGGGGTATGGAGATGAGTAAGACACAGTTTGATAGTACAGAGGGTGTCTTGGTCCAATTCAGGCTGTTCTAGCAAAAAAAAAAAATCATAAACTGGGTCACTTATAGACAATATACATTTATTTGTCACAGTTACTGTTGTTCAGTCACCCAGTTGGGTCCGACTCTTTGCGACCCCATGGACTGCAGCACACCAGGCCTCTCTGTCCCTCACACTCTCCCAAAGTTTGATCAAGTTCATGTTCATTGCATTGGTGATGCCATACCGCCATCTCATCCTCTGATGCCCTTTTCTCCTTCTGCTCTCATGCTTTCCCAGCATCAGGGACTTTTCCAATGAGTCAGCTGTTCACATCAGATGACCAAAATACTGGAATTTCAGCTTCACCATTAGTCATTCTAATGAGTTTTCAGGGTTGATTTCTCTTAAGATTGACTGGCTTGATCTTGTTGTCCAAGGGACTCTCAGGAGTCTTCTCCAGCACCACAGTTATAAAGTCTGGTAGATCCAAGATAGAGGTGCTGGCAGATTCCATATCTGGTGAGGGCCCACTTCTTGATTCAGAGATGCTACCTTTTTGCTGTCACCTTACTTGATGAAGGGGCAAAGGATTTTTCTGAGGTTTCTCTTATAAGAAGAGCTCTAATCCCATTTGTGAGGACCCCACTGTCATGATCTGTTCACCTCCCAAAGAGTCCACCTCCAAATTCCATCACTTTGGGGATTAGGTTTCAACATATGAATATTGGGTAGACACATTCGGACCATAGCAGAGGGAGAATTACATCTAGTAATAGATTAACTTAGTACATTGTTAGAAGTGCTATGATAAGGGTATTGCAGGGTGGTACAGAGTCTCAGGGTGTGGTGAGGGGACAGTTTGGGAAGGGCAAATGGTACCCAATTGCTCTTCAGCTGTACATAGAGAAATGTCCATTTTATTTGCCTTAGGAATATACAATATGATCTCAACTACTTTAGGAAAAACAATGCCTAAAATAAAGATTGAAACGAAATGTGTCAAAATCTTACAGTGGTGATAGAATTATTGGTGGCATTCCCATTCCTTTATTCTTTTCTCTATTTTCCTATTTTTCTCCAATAAGTGTGTTATGGTAAATTTTGATTTTATTTTGTTGGATTATACAGCTCAGGATGGTAACACTTGCATCTTACATTCATGAAATTCTCTCCAATGAGTCACAATAGAGAATTTATTTTTACTTAATATATTCAACATGATAACTTTAAAAACATGGAGTTCTTGATGGATAAGTAGGAAAAGGTGTTCTTAGTAGTGAGAGCTTTGGAAGCCACCAGACAAGAACCCCGTTTCCTGGCTCTGGGACACTATGCAAACACTCCTGGTGCTGCTCTGTGTGTTCTGCTTTGACATAATCTCTTCTTAGAAAAGGTGTTTGGTGATCTGACAGTTATCCACTGATCTCACTGCCAGGTTTCACAAAAAAATTCTTCACAAAAAATGGAATCTCGCATAGTAATTTTAATTCTTTCCAGAGCAACCTTAAAGAGAGTGGCGTTTTTTGTATCAAGAAATGGAATCCCAAAAGTCAATTGACTTGGCCAGAGAATTTCAGAGGTAGCATTAGCTATTGCTATTCTTAGAGTCGTCTCCATCCATAAACCTTGAAAATACCTGCAGAGCTATTGACAAGAATCCCTTTCTGGAGATGCTGATGTTTGCTGATGTCCAGTCTGGGCTCTGGCATTACCCATCACTTACCTGGTACTAACCTCTCTCCTCTGTGATCTGCATGGCATCCACTTCCTCCACCATTAAACTCATCACATCTTACAAGGATTACATAATGTCTTTCCTAACAAAATATAAGATCTTTGACATAGCTTTCCCCCAGTGCCTAAGACTGTGCTGACACAGGTGGTAATTAAGTAACTGATATGTGTGCGTGTGTGCGTGCAGGCTCAGTCACTTCAGTCATGTCCAACTCTTTGCGACCCTTGCCAGACTGTACCTTGCCAGACTTCTCTGTCCATGGGATTCTCTAGGCAAGAATACTGGAGTGGGTAGCTATGCCCCACTCCAGGGGGTCTTCCTGATCCAGAGGTGGAACCCACATCTCTTTAGTTCAGTTCAGTTGCTCAGCCATGTCCGACTCTTTGTGACCCCATGGACTGCAGCACACCAGGCTTCCCTGTCCATCACCAACTCCCAGAGCTTGCTCAAACTCAAGTCCATCGAGTTGGTGATGCCATCCAACCATCTCATCCTCTGTCGTCCCCTTCTCCTCCTGCCTTCAATCTTTCCCAGCATCAGGGTCTTTTCCAATGAGTCAGTTCTTCGCATCAAGTGGCCAAAGTATTGGAGCTTCAGCTTCAGCATCAGTCCTACCAGTGTATATTCAGGACTGATTTCCTTTATGATTGACTGGTTTGATCTCCTTGCAGTTCAAGGGACTCTCAAGAGTCTTCTCCAACACCACAGTTCAAAACATCAGTTCTTCAGCATTCAGCTTTCTTATGGTCCAACTCTCACATCCATACATGACTACAGGAAAAATCATACCTTTGACTAGACGGACCTCTGTTGGCAAAGTAATGTCTCGGCTTTTTAATATGCTGTCTAGCTTTTCTTCCAAGGAGTAAGCGTCTTTTAACTTCATGTTTGCAGTCACCATCTGCAGTGATTTTGGAGCCCAAGAAAATAGAGCCTGTTACTGTTTCCATTGTTTCATTTGCCATGAACTGATGGGACCAGATGCCATGATTTTAATTTTTTGAATGTTGAGTTTTAAGCCAGCTTTTTCACTCTCCTCTTTCACTGTCATCAAGAGGCTCTTTAGTTCCTCTTCACTTTCTGTCATAAGGGGGGTGTCATCTGTGTATCTGAGGTTATTGATATTCCTCCTGGCAATCTTGATTCCAGCTTGTGCTTCATCCAGCCTGGCATTTCACATGATGCATATAAGTACTCTGCATATAAGTTAAATTAGCAGGGTGACAATATATAGCCTTGACAAACTCCTTTCCCAATTTGGAACCAGTCTGTTGTTTCATGTCCAGTTCTTACTGTTGCTTCTTGATGTGCACGCAGATTTCTCAGGAGGCAGGTCAGGTAGTATGGTATTCCCATCTCTTGAAGAATTTTCCATAGTTTGTTGTGATCCACACAGTCAAAGGCTTTGACATAGTCAGTAAATCAGAAGTAGATGTTTTTCTGGAACTCTCTTGCTTTTTCAATGATCCAGTGGATGTTGGCAATTTGATCTTTAGTTCCTCTGCCTTTTCTAAAACCAGCTTGGGGACTTCCTTGGTGGTCCAGTGGCTAAGACTCCATACTTCCAATGCAGGGGGCTCAGGTTCAATCCCTGGTCAGGGAACTAGATCCCACATGCCACAACAAAGACCCATAGCAGGCAAATAAATAAATAAATAAATATATATAAAATAAATAAATTAAAAAAAATTAAACCAGCTTGATACCTGGAAGTTCACAGTTCCCGTACTATTGAAGTCTAGCTTGGAGAATTTTGAGCAGTACTTTGCTAGCGTGTGAGATGAGTGCAATTGTGCAGTAGTTTGAGCATTCTTTGGCATTGTCTTTCTTTGGGATTGGAATGAAAACTGACCTTTTCCAGTCATGTGGCCACTGCTGAGTTTTCCAAATGTGCTGGCATACTGAGTGCAGCACTTTAGCAGCAGCATCTTTTAGGATTTGAAATAGCTCAACTGGAATTTCATCACATCCACTAGCTTTGTTCGTAGTGATGCTTCCTAAGGACCACTTGACTTCACACTCCAGGATGTCTGGCTCTAGGTGAGTGATCACACCATTGTGGTTATCTGGGTCATGAAGATCTTTTTCGTATGGTTCTTCCATGTATTCTTGCCATCTCTTCTTAATATCTTCTGCTTCTGCTAGGTCCATACCATTTCTGTCCTTTATTGTGCCCATCTTTGCATGAAATGTTCCCTTGGTATCTCTAATTTTCTTGAAGAGATCTCTAGTGTTTCCCTTTCTATTGTTTTCCTCTATTTCTTTGCATTGATCACTGAGGAAGGCCTTCTTATCTCTCCTTGCTGTTCTTTGGAACTCTGCATTCAAATGGATATATCTTTCCTTTTCTATTTTGCCTTTCTCTTCTCTTCTTTTCTCAGCTATTTGTAAGGCCTCCTCAGACAGCCATTTTGCCTTTTTGCATTTCTTTTTCTTGGGGATGGTCTTGATCATTGCCTCCTGTACAGTGTCACAAACGTCCATCCATAGCTCTTCAGGCACTCTGTCTATCAGATGTAATCCCTTGAATCTATTTGTATTATATTGTACTGTACTGGCTGTATTGACAGGCAGGTCCTTTCCTACTAGCACCACCTGAGAAGCCAACTGAGGTATAAATTAATAAAAATAAGCATGTGATGTTGGGTCATGTAGTGGCTAACACATATAGTGTTAAACACATATTAAGTGCTTACAGTGTGCCAAGCACTGATTTTAAGTGTTTTGCATTCTTCCAACAAGCCAAGGAGGTAGGTATTATTATTAATCTTAGTTTACACATGAGGAAAATAAAGAACAGAGGGTTGCTTTCCAGATCACACAACTAGTGAGTGGTAGAATTGAGACTTGAACCTAGTTAGATTCTGCAATCTGTGCTCTTAACCACTATTCTGGACTGCTTTTAAAGTCATTTAACCTCTCTAGATTTTACTTTTTAACAGAGAAATTGATTAAATATTAACATACCAACCAATGAATGGTTGGAAGAATTAACAAACAAACAGAAGTGTGCATAAAGTTTGTATACATTAGGTATTATTACTTTCATTGTTATCATTAATATCACTGATACTGTCAACCATTAAATATCACTTGTATACCAAAAAAAATAAAATATTTTAGTTACAAAAACACATTGCTGAGTAATTGATAATGTTAGTTAGCTGTGGCTTTTACATTATTACTTTTTTAGACTTTATGAATGACTTTGGGAAAATAATTTCTTGTCACGTTTTTGAACCTCTTTCTCTCATCCTACAAGTGGCGTTTGTTGCCTGTCCGACTCTGTTCATCAATTATAGAACTTGATATTATTCAGGAGATGTTCGGAGGGCTCTGGGGTGGTGATGGTGCAAGCAGATTTACAAGCCTTTTTCAGCTGAGGAGGGAGAGAGTCTCCCCCTAGTGTTGGTCTTTGTGCAAAAGTATCCAAACCCCACTTCAGATTCTTCGTGTTCAGTTGTGTCCGACTCTTTGTGAACCCATGGACTGCAGCCCACCAGGCTCCTCCATCCATGTAATTTTCCAGGCAAGAATACTGGAGTGGGTTGCTATTTCCTACTCCATCAGACTTTTCACCAGGGCTTTTCATTTTCATCTGATTCTCACGACTGAAGTGTGACTTTTGGGGGTAAGAGTTCAGAATCCCAATTCTATAGCAGCATAGGAAGGGATTTATCTAGCATATTAAGTGTTTTATATGAGCTATGGATGAATGTGGCCACACATTGTCAAATAGCTATATATTCACATACATGTTCTGCCCAATTTTCTTTGAACCATTTCATTTTAAGATGTTTGCTTTTTTACCAGTTCAAGATTAATAGTAATTACTCTACACTCCAGGAAAGGATTGACTTGAACAACACTGGATAAGAAAGGAAATTAGTTTTCAGTGGGTACCTACTAAGTGACAAGCTCCTTAGCAATCATCATCTTTGCAGTCCACATAATGAGTTTTAGGGCATGTACATGTAGATATGAGGACTAAGGTTCAGAGAGCTTTAGGGCTTACCTAAAGTTATGACACAGCAAATACATGATAGCCGTAGCCTTCAAGCTCCACTTCAGGGCTGTGTCCTGTCCTTTACATCTGCTGCCCTTTAACGCTCAGGAGGCCCAATGTGGCATCTCAGCTGTTGAAGCCTCCACCAAGTAGAGGCTGGTGCCTTATGTTTCTCCAGATTCTTTCTTTCCTTTGGTTAACTTAGCAGTTTTCTAGCTTTGGGGGCTCTGTTCTTTAATATTTAACTGATAAATTGCCAGCGTTACTATCTATAGATAGTATTTCGGTTTATGAATAATATACTTTTTTGATTCACATGTATTTTAAAGACATAATTATTATTGTGCTGAATGATGATTGGTCATATATGGTAAACAGTTGACATACATGACTAATAAATATGAATTTCCAGAGCCTAATAAGGTTTCTGATTTTGCTTTCTACATATTTGGCCACTTATAAAAACATCTATAGAATTTCCTGATACCAGGTTCCAATTCATATCATTTTTTCAATTTACATTTTTATTTTTTTGACAATCTCTGCTGTACAGTCATGTGTACTATATAAAGTGTACACTATAAAGTGGCTCAGCTATACACATGTAACAGTCTTTTTTTATATTCTTTTCCATTATGGTTTATCATAAGATATTGAATACAGTTCCCTGTGCTATACAGGACCTTGGTGTTTATCCATCCTATATATAATAGTTTACATCTGCTAACCCCACACTCCCACTCCTCCCCCCCGCAACACCCTCCCACTTGGCAATTACAAGTCTGTTATCTGTGTCTGTTTCATAGATACGTTCCTTTGTGCCATATTTAAGATTCCACATATAAGTGATATCATATGGTATTTGTCTTTCTTCACTTAATATGATAATTGCTAGTTGCATACATGTTGCTGCAAATGGTATTATTTCATCATGTTTTATGGCTGAGTAGTATTCTATTGTATATATGTATGGTGTGTAAATAATATTCTTAGGATCTTCATCTAAAAGGGTGGTGCCATGGATAGAACTGTAGGAAATTAGAGCTGGATGGGGCATTATTTAAAACATTCTTGTTTTAAATAACCTTAGTATGTGGAGATCAAATCTTTGGAAACCTGGGTTTGTGATAGCAAGATAATGAAAGCAATGCTTACTGGTGAAAAAGAAGGAGTCTTGCTATGTCATAAATCACAGCTTTTCCATTGTATACGTAGAGCCTGCTCAGCCAAGATTTATGATGTGTCTATGTATTTTCTTGTATTTTCCTATAATTTCGTATTTAACTGGCACTAGGGAAGTGAGGGGAAGGGGAAGAGGGGAGATATTTGGCAATTGGCCAATTCTGTGAGCAGGTTTTGGTTTTTGTGGTTCTGTATTTCAGTGAATAAAGTATCCCATTCATGTAGCCTGGACTGTTATAAGCTGGCATTGAGTGATGGCCAATTACAAGTTATTCACATTTGGATCGATATCCCAGACATGAGCTCATTAACCCCCAATCCCATTATCTCACACATGTGGAGCAGATTGTTTTTAATGTGATGACATTTTCACTGTCTACAAACCTGACTTCTGATGTAGTAAAAAGCCCCAGCAGATAGGAGCAGAAATAAGCAGCTGTGTTGATATCTACACAATGAGTGAAATAACATGTACAAATTAATAGATGCCTGCTTATACCACTTAGGGGTTCAACTTGAAAGTCAGTGACCTTGGACTCATCTTTTTCCTCAGCACCTTAAGATTCCAGCTCATCCTGGCATCTAGAAACCTCTCTTCTTTTAATATCTGTAGATTATGAGTCCCTGTCTTCGGGAAGTTTCTTTATTTTCCAAGACATTGGTTTTAGGCCCACTGATACTGTGGCTTTAAGCTATTTTAATCTTCTTTGTACATCTCCATAACAATTTTAATTAATGGGCAGATTTTCTTTAGAGATAGAATGCTCCTACCTCCTAAAGATAAATCATCCCAGCTATTAGAATCATTTATTCACATACTATCCCATTTTCCATCTCTGCAGGAACAGGCAAATTTTTCTTCAAACCATTATCTTTACAGCTAATGAATTGAATCCAAAATTAACTCTGAATTACGTGGCTGCATCTCATACTTGTCCTTTGTTTAGGGGGTCCTCTTTAAGGTTGGCTGCCTGATCATCCCTTTTGTAGTTCTCAAGAAAGGGGGGAAGCTTAGTAGTTTTACTAAAAATACTTAATTAAAATAATCAGACTGTTGTCTTCCAGTCTCTCCCATGATACCATCTCCAGTGGTTTAAAATTTAAATTTAAATGTCACAACATTTAGTATTACAGAATTGTGTTTCCCCTGTCTATAAAATGGAGGAGAATATATACCCAGCCTACTCACATAACTATTGTGAATATTAAATGCATTTGCAAAGTGTAAAATGCTAAACAAAACATATATGCATTTATCAGTGGTTCTCACCTTAGGGTGCTTTGCCCCCAGTAGAACCTTTAGCAATGTCTGGAGACATTTTAGGATGTCAGAACTTGGTAGAGGGGGATGCTGCTGGCATCTAGTGGGTAGAGGACAGGGATGCTGCTAAACATCCTATAATACACAGAACAGCTCCCACAACAAAGAATTACCTGGCCCCGAATGGCAATAGTACCAAGGCTGAAAAACCCTGAATTAAAAGACTCTGATACAAAAAGCACAAACTGAAGCTCGCTCAGTAGTCATCCTCTCTCTTCTCCTTTCCCACGTGCAGTGGTGCTTATCAATACTTTCCTAGTTTTCTCTCTTGTGGGCAAGCTGAATGAGGGAACAAAATGCTAATTGAAAGTGCGACTGCTTCACAAGGTTAGTAGGCAGAGGGAGCAAATTTGATAAACATACTTTGAATATTATTAATTAACAAATATCAGGTAGATGATTTTTGGTTGCTGGAAGGGCCAGGATGAGCAGTTATTCTATGTTTTGATTTCCATGTTCTGGTTTATCTTTGGTAGAATACCTAGTCCTTAAAGAAAACATCCTCAAACCCAGGGTGGTGGTCAGAGGAATCTGTTTCACCTTCTATAGGTCAGTGACTAAGTCATCAAGACAAAGTGTCTAATCTCTTTCCCTGTTAGTTGCTATTTTAATAGCAATGATAGCATCTATTGAGCAATTATAGGGTTCAGGGACTTTGTATACATTATTTTGTCTTCACAATAACCTGAAAAAGAGTTATATCATATTAGTCAAAGTTTTAGATAAAATTTAGAAATAAAACTTTCTGCAGTTGAAGCTCGCTTCTGCTGCTTGTTTAGTTCTCCTGAAATGGTCAATCACTCAATCAATATTTGCTCAGAAGTTTCTATCTGCAGAGCATTTTGAAAATTCAGAGAGACTTCTTTCAAGAAACATGAGCTTTGGCTTGAACACTACAGCCCAGATCTTTAAACTGTATAGTGAGACCTCCCTGGTGGTCCAGGGACTAAGATTCTGTGCTCCCAATGCACGGGACTTGTGTTCGATCCCTGGTCAGGGAACATGATCCCCCATGCCACAACATGCTTCAGTTAAAGATCCTGTATTATGCAATTAAGATCAAAGATCCTGCATGCTGCAACTAAGATACAGCCCAGCCAAATAAATACATAAATATTAAAAAAACTGTATAGCTAATACATTCTCTCTCTGCATATTTTATAATGATCTTGTAACATTCCAAAGAGCAATAAAATTATATCTATTTAAAATACACAATAGAAATTAATAACAGCTCATGAAAGCCATGTAAAATACAACTTATTACAAAGTGGCAATAATAAACCAAATAATAGCTCATATTAATTGAATGCATCTTGTGTATCTGGTATGGTTCTAAGCCTTTTACCAAAATGAATTTATCTAATGATCACAACAGCTCTGAGATTAATCCAATCCTTAGTCCTGTTTTGCAAATGAGGAAACTGAGGCACGGAAAAACCAAGTAATCTAATGTCACAGAGCTCGTATTTGGTTTAGTCAGGACTTGACTTTCAAATATTCTAAAATCAATAATTTTTCTGGGTATGATTAGAATCCATTTCCATTGCATTTTGTAGACAAACTCTTCATGTGGAAAAAAGGTTTTTCTCTTTTGTGTATGAACAGAGAAGAGAGGGCATAAGAGGTTAGAATAGATGTGCATTTCATTGGTCATTCAATGTGCATTCTCAAACACCTGCCACATTCAGGCAGTGTTCTGGAGACACAAGACACACGTCTTGGCTTCCATAGAGTTTACATCTCAATGGTGAAAGTCATCAGAAGCAAATAAAGTGGGAAAATGTGGGGAACACAGCATTTGACCCTTAGGGATATAACAAACCAGGGGTTTAGAGAGCTGTATGAAATGTATATTTTGTAATCAAGTAAAGTGTTACTTTGATAGATAACAGGAAGAAAAGTGTTCTAATGTCAGACCCATCCCTGATGCTGTATTATTAAAAGAAGGAAATTAAACTTAATGGCACCAAAGGGAAAATGGTAAAAACGATTTTCTGGTCACGTGTTATTAGCCATAATAAAATAGATAGAGGGATGGTAAGTGGGGGAAAGGACTGGGTTATTCATATCCTCAAGGCATAGCACAGTTTGCAGGAGATGAAAGCTGCTTCTTCTCTCCAGCTTAACTCTTTCCTGGGCTTTACATAACACCCAAAAATGTATTTGTGGGTTTGGTATTCCTGGGGGCATAAAGTCCACCTTAAATGATTCTCATACAAGCCTCAGAGTTATTTTCTGTTGTCCTTGGAGACAGAAAATAAGCTTTTACCTCTCTTCTGGATTCATTTTCAAAAATGATTCTTGGAAATGAGTTTTCCTTAGACACATTTATATATAATGACAGGCTAATATCTTATACACCATTACTGTATGTAATAACAGTGTGACAAAACCGACAAGAACTAGACTCTAGATGTAAGGCACTTAGCTGTGGAGGGAGAGTTATCCAGCAGAAAGGATGAGCATCATCATACTGTGTGGTGTCTTAATGGTTACTGAGTGATGAATGTGGACATCTCCTGAGGCAAAACTTCAAATAATTGAAATTTGTCCTTATGGCCCTACTTTTCTTCTCTGACACACGCTTTCTCACTGCCACGCCTGCCCTGCCATGGAGAAAAGTCCTAGTCCAGAGACCTGACACTTGGTAGATGATCGATAGCTATTACAGAATGGACAGATGGACTCGTTCACTGTAGGGGATAAGGAGATTTCTTATCACCTGTTTAAGTTTGGGACAGTGCTTATGGCAGGAGTGAAGTGTTAATGATGGGATTTTAGGGATTAGGAATTGGATGATTTCAAATGGAAAGGACTTCTTTCCAGTACCCTTCAGCTCCTTGTGCAGCGTAGCTCTGGGGAGGAGAGGTCGAGTGAGCAGACTGAAGCTGGGCTGTCTTGGATTGCATCCCAGGCTCACTTTCTAGCTATGTTGTCTGGTGCATTTTCCTCGGTTGTGATATGGGCTCGTCAACCTATCTACCTCATAGGGTTGTTTTGCAGATCAAATGAGTTAATTCCCATAGAGCCTGCCATATAGTTAGAGCTTGGCTCACGTTACCTCCTCAGTTGCATTGTATGTCAAGAGGATTCATGGATGATGAAGGTTCCAAAGAGAGTGAGCAGTGAGGAGGGAGCTCTTCCTACCTACAACCAGCACAGGACTTGTGTGGCACCCTCTCTCCTTCCCCTTCTTGTAAGAGCCCAATTACACGGCAAGTCATTTTCTCCCCACGGGATAGATAGGGACCATCTCCTCTTGTTCCTTGCTCATGCTACTCCACTTGCACTGCTTCCTTCTTTTCCTTAAACACACTGTACATGAGCCCCAGCTCCGCTACACCCCAAAGCCGGGCGTCATACTAGCTATTTCCTCTGCCCAGAATGCACTTCCTGAGACATCCCCGGGGCTGATTCCTTCACCCCTTCAGGTTTGTGCTCCAACATCACCTTCTGCTTGAGTCTCACTCTGACCCCCCTATAACAGTTGCACCCCCGTCTTACCCTCACTGTTCCTAATACCATTTACCCTGCTTTTTAAA
This sequence comes from Bos taurus, assembly GCF_002263795.3. Taxonomy (NCBI): domain Eukaryota; kingdom Metazoa; phylum Chordata; class Mammalia; order Artiodactyla; family Bovidae; genus Bos; species Bos taurus. Next base: position 34,761,505 of record NC_037332.1, read on the forward strand.
TAATTTTATTTTTTATAGTTGATTTACAATGTTGTGTTGTGTTAATTTCTGCTGTACATCAAAGTGATTCAGTTATACATATATATATATTATATATATATACACACATTCTTTTTCATATTCATTTCCATTATAGTTTATTACAGGATATTGAATATAGTTCCTTGTGCTATACAATAGGACCTATATTATTTATTATGCATATTGCTTATGCATTAGAAAGTAGGAAGTAAGCTCCTACAGGGCAGGGATTTTTGCATTTTGGGTTCATGATGTATCCCAGGTGCTGTGACAACAGTCAGCCATCTAATAGGCACTGGACAAATGTTTGGTGAATAAATGAATGAATGAATTACAAAACAGTTGCAAGTCAATAAAAATATAAAGTAAAAGGAGAGCCCTTGCAATCACCTAAGCTAGAAAATCTGGGGTTCATCTTTGAATCCTTCCCTTTCTTTCCATATCCAGCTAATCATGAAGGCCTGAGATGTCTGCCTCTGAAACATCCTTCAATTCACATGCTTTTCTCCATTTCTAAACCTGCTGCTTCATTCATTCTTACCAGCTTTTCTAATCCCAATATTCTGTCTTCTCTTTCAGTTCTTGCTACATTCTGACTTAAGAACTGTTTATGTAAAATGCAGATTTGTTTATGTCACTGCAGTGCTTAAAAACTTTCAATGCCTCCCTACCAATGCAGGATAAAACTCAAAGGGACTCTAACCTAACAACTCTGCCACTAACAAGCCATGTGAGGAAGGCAGAATAATCACCCTCCATGTACCACACACAGAAAGATGTCCATGCTGTAATCCCTAGAACCTGAAAATATGTTAGGCTGCATGGCAAAGGGGAATTAAGATTATAGATAGAATTAAGATTGCTAATTAATTGACATTAAAATAAGGAGATTATCCTTATCTGGGTGGGTCTAATATAATCATAAGAGTCTTTAAAAAGTGGAAGCATGAGAGGGAAATATGACTACAGATAAAGGTTAAGAGTGATGTAATAGGGAGTTTACTGGTTGTCTAGTGGTTAGGAATCTGCCTGCCAATGCAGGAGACACAGGTGCAATCCCTGGTCTGCGAGGATCCCAGATGCAGCAGAGCAACTAAGCCCATGCACAGGTACTGAGCCCAGGTGCTGCAACTACTGAAGTCAGCTCGCCTAAAGCCTGAGCTCCAAAAACCAATGAGAAGCCAGCACACAACAATGAAGACTCGCCCCCGCTCACCACAACTAGAGAAAAACCCACACACAGCAATAAAGACCCAGCACATCCAAAATAAAGAGCGATGCAATATGAGAAGTTGACCATCTGGCTTTGACGATGGAGGCCACCACCCAGAAGCTGAAAGTCAAGGAAATAGATTCACCCATGGAGCCTCCAGGAAGGTATGCTGCCCTACTGACACCTTGATTCTAATGGAGTGAGATCTGTATCAGAATTCTGACCTCTAGAACTGTAAGATAGTAAGTTGTATTGATTTAAGCAACCAAATTTTGGGCAATTTGTTATAGCATGAATGGAACATACTGTAACTTTTTTTTTCTTGCCTCTTTGACGCTATACTGTAAAATGGAAAGCATGATACCAACCTTTTAAGGCTATTGTGAGCATTGAATATGATGCCATTGACCCCAGAACAGTGTGGGAGTTGAGGCAACAATCCTCTATGAAATTTAAAATCTATATGTAATTTTATAGTCAGCCCTCTGTATCTGAGTTTCCACACCCACGGATTCAACCAACCATGGATCATGTAGTGCTAGAGTACATATCATTGGAAAAAATTCTGTATAAGTGGATCCTCACCATTCAAACACACGTTATTCAAGGGTCAACTGTATTTGCAAAATGCCTAACCATGCCCTACACATAGCAAGTGCTGAGTAAATGATAGCTTTTAACTCTCATCATCATTTCCTTCCAAGCCACATTGTCATTTTCCAACCTATCATTCACTCCTTGATATACCTACAGGAAATGCTTTCCTAGTGAACTTCTCGTCCTTTAGGACTCAGTTTAATAATTCCCTCATTGGACAAGTCTGTTCATCCCACTTCCATACCAGGCAAATATGATCTGCTCTCTGCTTCCTCAACTCCGTGATGGTACACTAACCACGTGCGGTATGTTTTACTATTCCTAGACGCTTGGGTGAAGGTGAGGCAAGGAAAGTGCCTAGGGTACAAAATTTAAGGAGACACTCATTCTCCAGTTTGTGCCAGCGTCTTGTGTACCTCACCCTAGTCTTCCTGGTTAGTCTCATTTTATTGAGGATGAAACCCAGGTGCAGGAGATGAAGTGTCTTGCTGTCAGGTCGTAAAGGAGACAAGGTCTATGTTCTGTCCTTACTACCCACAAGCTCTTAGAATAGATCCTGGCACACAGATGATGCTCAAGAATGAATAAGATGGGTAGCAAGTTGACCTGATATTTGATGTTGTAAAAATGATGGTGATGATGATGATGATTTTAGTAAATATCCAACCTCTACCGCATGTACTCTCAGTGCCCTGCATACAACTCTCCTTACAGCAACTGAATGAGTTAGGCACTATTGAATACTTGTCTCACTCAGAATAAGAAAAGGCTAGTCATCCACCTAACACAGCTCTAAAGTTTCAAGGATCTAAGTGTGTTTCAAAAACCTCTCTAAGGAGGATAGGGCTGTCTGATGTCAGCAGGGCTGAAGCAGGAATGAAATATTTGAGGAGGCACTGAAGCTGAAGCATAGCAGACATGTCAGCTGTGTTCTTGTGAAGTGTGTTTTCTCATCTGTTAGGAGTTCACTCTAATGCAACTTTACTTTGGGTGTAATAAACTGTATTAACTTTATGCTTGAGTGAGTTATCTCTCAAAATAGAAAAATGTGTATTTCCAGGAGTCTTCTTTCATTTACACATGGAAGTCTATGTGAGTTTAAAAAATGGATTTTAGGAGCCTCAGTGATGGCTAAGAAATTGCTATTTCAGTCTTGAAAATTGCCTTTTCTACCAGAAACACCAAGCAAGAAATCATACCATCTGATTTTTCTGGGTTGGAAAAACTTACTCAGACACCAAGATAGCCTCTGAAGTTTGATCCCCTTTCCTCTTGATGGTATGATAAAAATTAAATCTCAAGTTTCATCATCAGAATACCTAATACAGAGGAGAACACTAGAATCCAAACTGTATCATTACTTTTCAAGAAAGAAGGCACCCAAGGTTCTTATTTCCTTTATTGTGGTGAGATTCAGATAATTCTATTGAAGAGTGTGGTGGAAACTAGGCCTAAATAAGCTTGTGATTTTAATATTAGCTTCCTGTATGCAAAGAGGTTAATCTCCTATCTTTAGACCACAGATATGTTACTTAAAACAGCTACAATGATTTGTCTATATCCCTTAATTTGATTAGCCCAAGTTCTCCAACAATGCCCATTTATTCTTCCTCTTAAACAGTACAACTGTGGAAAGTCATCAAATTCTCTCCAGTTTGGGAAGAAGTGTATTTTTCCAATGATTGTCTTTTGCCCGTGATTGCATGTACTTGCCGTCAACATAATTTTTGATCACCTTGTGGTCATCTGCCACCTACTGGCCCTGCCTCTACTGCTTCATCCAAAGCATGTTTTTTTTTTTCCTTCTTTTTAAAAGCCCCTCTGACAATGCTATAGGATGTAATGGACTTTTACTGAAAGGCAGGGACTCAGTGAGAAATTAAAGCATGGAACAGGATGCAATCCAAAAATGAATATTAGAATTTATGGTTTCCAAATAGGATGTAGAAAGCTGGAAAGAATGTTGCTCCCATTCTACCAACAAGAAAAGCTTTAATAATTGACAAAACCATAAATTTTCTTTAATCTGTCAGAAAAATTGAGTTCACAGAGAAACTAGCCATCCTGAAGTCAAAGGAAGGCCAGGGTTCCCCAAGGAGAGGCAGGGTGCAGTCCTGGCACAGATCAGCAGCCGCCGTGCCAGCAGGTAAGAAGAATTAAGTTAAATGTTGTAATGAACTGCTAGCAGCTAAGGATGGGTTAGTGTGACAATACAGAACACCCAGACACCACATGAGCAAGGAAAATCTACATCTACTCATAAGCCCTTCTTTACCAATGCTCACAAGAAAGATTAAGTGTAGGTGGAAACCTGGAGAAAGGCAACATCTGTGATGCAGGATTAGAGGAGGAAAACAGTTCCTTCTATGGAAAAGCCATGAAGCTCTGCCTGGATCCTTTTTTATTTAGAAGGATGAAGTCATTAAGGCCCTGGAGGGAGAGCCTGAAACCCCTTAAGACACTGAACACCTCTGTGGTTGAAGGGTTAGTAGGAGGGGAAAAAGCCCTCCATTTCAAGGGAAGGGACAAGAAACCAACTGACCTAGGCCTTTAGAGGTCTCTTATGCCTCATACCTGGGTGAGAGGTAGGATTATTAAAAAAGTCTTACCTCTGAGATGCGGGGACACAGAGTTTGCTTGAGAGTGAGGCTGGATGCGGAGAAGGCAATGGCACCCTACTCCAGTACTCTTGCCTGGAAAATCCCATGGATGGAGGAGCCTGGTAGGCTGCAGTCCATGGGGTCACTAATAGTCGGACATGACTGAGCGACTTCACTTTCACTTTTCACTTTCATGCATTGAAGAAGGAAATGGCAACCTACTCCAGTGTTCTTGCCTGGAGAATCCCAGGGACGGGGGAGCCTGGTGGGCTTCTGTCTATGGGGTCGCACAGAGTCGGATACGACTGAAGTGACTTAGCAGCAGCAGCAGCAGCAGAAGCAACTTAGCAGCAGCAATAGCAGAGCCTGGATGAAGACAACAATCTCCTTCCTCTTTCCCCCATCCCCCACTCCCAACAAGGTGAAAAGCACCAAGAAATAAGCAACAGCAGTCTTCTTGGGGAGGGGCAGGCCCTTTCTAAGGTACAGGTCCAGAGGTAAGATGTAAAGCTGAACAGGAAGTTTTAGGAATGTTGAGAAAACCCCTCTGCCAAGCCAGTCTCCACATAAGTACAGGTGAAGCTAGAGGAGTTTGAAAAGAGTGGCACATTGAAGATAATCAGAACAGAGATAAAACCTAAACCCAGCTCAACCCCTGACTAGACCCACTATCTCCCTCTTAGCACCACGTCCACCTCCCCTACCACGCACGTGCGCGCGCGCACACACACACACACACACACACACACACACACACACACATACACAGCCCGAAGGCTGAGAAGGAGTAAAACTGTACTCATTTTCAAATTCCAGGCACAAATACTATTTACCTCAGTCTCTACTTTGTTATATATGATGTCCAGCATTCAGTGAAAAATTACAAACACGCAAGAAAGAGAACTCACTCTTAAGAGACAAAATTATCAACACAGTCAGACTCATAAATGACTCAGATGTTGGAACTATTGAACAGAGAATTTAAAGCAATTATGATTCATGTGGTAAAGGTTCTTTTGGAAATAATGCACAATATACACAGTCAGGGAGATCGGCAAACACATGGAAACTATAAGAAATAGCCAAATGGAAAAAGAACCTGAAGGTAGATCTATAGAATTTACCTAAACTGAATATAAAGAAAGAGAAGTGGGAAAAAAAGAAAACTATAACTTGGTATCTAAGATCTCTGGAATGATATTAAACAATCTAAGATATGTGGGGTTTTTGGAGTCCAAGGAGAAGAGAGTGAAGATGAGATAGAAGAAAACTTTGAAGAGATAATGGCTGAGAATTTCCAAAAACAGTGAAACAATTAAACAAAGAAACCCAGAGAATGACCAAAGGGATAAATTCATATCTAGACCATCATATTCAAGCAACTAAAAATCAAAGATGAGAAGAAATCTCAAAGGCACCCAGAGAAATAAAATACATTACATACAGAAGAAAAAAATAAAAATTCACACGTTTTAGCTTGCTAGGGATGCCATAACAGAATATCACAGACTAGGTGGCTTAAAAACCAGAAGTTAATGGTCTCAGTTCTGGAGGCTGAGGGACCAAGATCAAGAGGCTGGTAGAATTTCTTTCCTCCAAGATCTCTTGCCTTGGCTTTTAGATAGCCACCTTCTTGCTATGTCTCATGTGGTTTTTCCTCTAAGCATTTGCATCTCTGGGGTCGCTATGTCCACATTTCCCGTCATTTTAAGGGTACCAGTAGAATTGGATTAGAGTCCACCCCAATGGCCTGATTTTAACTTTATTTTCAAATACAGTCATATTCTGAGATAATGGAGATTAGAGCTGCAACATATGAATTTAGGAGGGACACATTCAGCCCACAACAATTGACTTCTCATCAGAAACTAGAAGACAATTGAGCCTATAAAGTGCTGAAAGAAAAATAGTCAATCCAGAATTCAATGAAAGTATCAAAAAACAGAGAAGAAATAATGAAGCAAAGTGTTTTGGTGAACAAAAAAAAAAGCTGAGAGATTTCTTTGCTGGAAAACCTCCATTACAGTAAATGTTAAAGGGAGCTCTTGAAGTTGAAGGAAGATGATATCAGATAGAAACCTGGATCTACATGGGGAAATGAAGATCTTAGGAAAGTAAATATGAAATACATTTTTCTTATTTTTACTTGCTCTAACAGGCAAATAGTATCTGTAAAAATGTAGCAATATAGTTTGGTTTAAAAGTAAGATATATGAAAACTTCTTTAAAAAGATGGGAGGAAAACTATGGGAGTATACTGTTGCAAGGTTAAGTTCTGATACTAAACATGAAGCAATCTTATTTAGAGTTGTATACATTATAAGCCCTAGGGTAACCACTAAAAATTTTCCAAAAATGCCAATTGTGGAGATATAAAGCAAGAAGAAAAATGCAGGAAGAAAGGAATCCAGAATAGACAAAGCAAATAGAAAGCAGCTAGCAAAATGATTGACTATCAATCATATCATTAATTACATTAAATGTAAATGATCTGAATACACCAATGAAAAAACAAAGATTGGCAGAATGGATTTAAACAATGACCCAACTGTCTATAAGAAACTCATTTCAATAATAATGACATGGGTAGATTGAAAATGAAAGGGTAGAAAAAGACAAACCATGCAAACACTGATCAAAAGAAAGTTGTAGTGGTTATATTAATCTCATACAAAGTGAAATTCAGAACAAGGACTGTTACCAGGGATAAAGAAGAAGATTATGTGATGATAAGGGGGTCAGTGTATCAAGAAGGTACAAAAATGAAAGTGTTAGTTGCCCTGTCATGTCTGATTCTTTGCAATCCCATGGACTGTAGACTGCCAGGCTCCTCTGTCCATGGAATTCTCCAGGCAAGAATACGGGAGTTACCAGAGATAAAGAAGAACATTACATGATGATAAGGGATCAGTGCATCAAGAAGATGTAACAATCCTAAATGTGTATACACATAAAAATAGAGCCTTGAAAATTGTTACAGCTAGAAGGAAAAATAGGGAAATTTACAATTACAGTTGGAAGCTTTAGTACTCCTCTCTCCTCCATAATTGGTAGACCAAGACAGCATAAAATTATTAAGGATATATAGTACTGAAAGAACTCTATCAACTATGACCTAATTGACATTTATCATACAATAAACCCTTCATGGGAAATAGATGGGGAAACAGTGGAAACAGTGTCAGACTTTATTTTGGGGGGCTCCAAAATCACTTCAGATGGTGATTGCAGCCATGAAATTAAAAGATGCTTACTCCTTGGAAGCAAAGTTATGACCAACCTAGATAGCATACTCAAAAGCAGAGACATTACTTTGCCAACAAAGGTCTGTCTAGTCAAGGCTATGGTTTTTCCAGTGGTCATGTATGGATGTGAGAGTTGGACTGTGAAGAAAGCTGAGCGCCAAAGAACTGATGCTTTTGAACTGTGGTGTTGGAGAAGACTCTTGAGAGTCCCTTGGACTGCAAGGAGATCCAACCAGTCCATTCTAAAGGAGATCGGTCCTGGGTGTTCTTTGGAAGGAATGATGCTAAAGCTGAAACTCCAGTACTTTGGCCACCTTATGTGAAGAGTTGACTCATTGGAAAAGACTCTGATGCTGGGAGGGATTGGGGGCAAGAGGAGAAGGGGACGACAGAGGATGAGATGGCTGGATGGCATTACCAACTCAATGGACATGAGTTTGAGTGAACTCCGGGAGTTGGTGAGGGACAGAGAGGCTGGGCATGCTGCAGTTCATGGGGTCGCAGAGTTGGACACGACTGAGCGACTGAACTGAACTGAACTGAACTGAAACCCAATAACTTTCCCTGGTGGCTCAAGACAGTAAAGAATCTGCATGCAATGTGAGAAACCTGGGTTCCATCCCTGGGTTGGGAAGATCCCCTGGAGGAGGGCATGGCAACCCATTCCAGTATTCTTGCCTGGAGAATTCCGTGGACAGAGGAGCTTGGCAGGCTGCAGTCCATAGGGTCATGAAGAGTAGGACATGACTGAGTGATGAAGCACAGCACACACCCAATAGCAGCAGAATACATTCTTTTCAATGCACGTGGAACATTCACCAAGATAGACTATATTCTGGGCCATAAAGCAAACCTTTAAAAATTTAAAATAATTGAAATCATACAAAGTAATTTTTCTGATCATAATGGAATTAAATGAGAAGTCAACAATAGAAAAATATCTGGAAAATCCCCAAATATTTGCAATAAATCAACACACCTCTAAGGAATCCATGTATGGATCAAGGAGAAGGTCATGAGGAAAATTAGAAAATACTTTTATTTGAATAAAAGTGAAAATAAAGTATATAGAAATTTGTGGAATGCACCCACAGCAGTATGTAAAGGAAAATATATAGCATGTAAATACCAATAAACACATTTTTCCTATTTTTCTTTCCCTATCATTTTGGCCATGACCTCTGATACTGTATCCAGTAGTAGGTAACACTGGTCTCCTTACCTTGTTCCTAATCTTAAAAAGGATGGGGAACACATGTATACCTGTGGTGGATTCATTTCGATATTTGGCAAAACTAATACAATTTTGTAAAGTTTAAAAAAAAAAAAAAAAAGTATGACTCTAAAAGTCCTTCATTAAGTATGGCATTGTGGGTTTTGGTATAAAACTTTTACCAAGGATTTTTTTTACTATGCATAGCTTGTTATCATTATTATTATTTTTTATCTTAGTAGGCATTAACTTCATCAAATGTTTTTCTGTATAAAGTGAAAGTCGCTGTCATGTCCAACTCTTTGTGACCCTATGGACTGTAGCCTTCCAGGCTCCTCTGCAAGGAATTCTCCAGGCAAGAATACTGGAGTGGATAGCCATTCCCTTCTCCAGGGGATCTTCCCAACCCAGGCATCAAACCCAGGTCTCCCACACTGCAGGTAGATTCTTTACTTCTGAGGGAAGCCCAAATTGAGATAATCACATTATTTCCCCTTTATTAATGCCACAAATTACAATAATATATTTTCCTATATTGATTTTCTGATGGTGTTCCTTACATTCTTGGCTATATTATTTTGATGTATTTTATTGTTTATTCTATAATTTTATTACATAACTAATTAATCCATTTTATGCATTAGATACATTTAACATTGTAGATGGTGATTGCAGCCATGAAATTAAAAGACGCTTACTCCTTGGAAGGAAAGTTATGACCAACCTAGATAGCATATTCAAAAGCAGAGACATTACTTTGCCAACAAAGGTCCATCTAGTCAGGGCTATGGTTTTTCCAGTGGTCATGTATGGATGTGAGAGTTGGAGTGTGAAGAAAGCTGAGCGCTAAAGAATTGATGCTTTTGAACTGTGGTGTTGGAGAAGACTCTTGAGAGTCCCTTGGACTGCAAGGAGATCCAACCAGTCCATTCTAAAGGAGATCAGCCCTGGGATTTCTTTGGAGGGAATGATGCTGAAGCTGAAACTCCAGTACTTTGGCCATGTCATGCGAAGAGTTGACTCATTGGAAAAGACTCTGATGCTGGGAGGGACTGGGGGCAGAAGGAGAAGGGGACGACAGAGGATGAGATGGCTGGATGGCATCACGAACTCGATGGACGTGAGTTTGAATGAACTCTGGGAGTTGGTGACGGACAGGGAGGCCTGGCGTGCTGCGATTCATGGGGTTGCAAACAGTCAGACACGACTAAGCAACTGAACTGAACAGAACATTGTAGAATTTGTGACTAATATTTTATTTAGGATTTTTGTACCTACATGCAGAGGCAAAGTGGAACCATAATCTTATTTTTATATTCTCCTTTCTGTCTCCCTCTTCAGCTGTCACCATCTTGTCATACTTTTTCCAACAAAGTTGCTTCTCCCATCTTCTTTCTTCCTCAAATCTAAAAATCTTTCTTCTGGGAATTTTGGTACAAGCAGAAAATTTTTCTTAGTTACTATGCTGAGAAATTTAGTTTCCTTAACCTCAAGTCTCATTCCAAGACAAACCCAATGTGTTGTCATTCACAGTCAAAATCCCATTAATGTGTTTCCCTAGGTTCCTTTTTTAAGCTCTCCAAAGAACCAGTGGAAGCTTTGAAATGACAGCTTGTCTTTAAATACTTCAAAATTCAAGATCATATTTAAGAACAGGCTCAGGTTGGAGAACTTTTGCTTTTCTTTCCAATTTACAGTCACTGTAAGTGGAAGGGGCACCAGATTTTATCCATTTCCAGAGCAAATACTTGGAGGTGTGCCCCGATCATTACGTCACAAACAAGTTGGTCATTCAAGTGGAAAAAGGATATAATGAGGAAAGCAGTCAAATGCTGAGTTGAAAGACTTGTTTTCATTTCTTTAAAAGAAAAAAAAATTTGTCTTTCATTTCTTGAATGGAGTGCATTCATTCATTCTTCCATTTAACAAGAATTTTAGGGCCTACTATGTGTCAGGCATTTTTCTAAGGCTGATGCTAAAAAGCAGAGAACAAAACAATAAAGGAACTGGGTTCGTGGCGTTTACCATGGAGTGAAAGAGACAGACTCCAACGTATACATACATAGTTTAAAACAAGGTAGGAGAAGGCAATGGCAGCCCACTCCAGTACTCTTGCCTGGAAAATCCCATGGATGGAGGAGCCTGGTAGGCTGCAGTCCATGGGGTCGCTATGAGTCCGACGCGACTGAGCGACTTCACTTTCACTTTTCACTTTTCCTTGGAGAAGGAAATGGCACCCCACTCCAGCGTTCTTGCCTGGAGAATCCCAGGGATGGCGGATCCTGGTAGGCTGCAGTCTATGGGGTCGCACAGAGTTGGACACGACTGAAGCGACTTAGCAGCAGCAGCAGTCGTAAATGCTTGTGAGGGAAAAATGGTAAAGAAACAAAAAAAGTGGCATGAAATGTGTTTATGAATTATGGTTTAGAAAGGGCTCTCTGAGGCCTTCTTTTTCAGTCCTTATTCTACTCCTTATTACATATCTTTCCTTCATCTCTAAGGAGTTGACATTTGAACCAATACCTGAATGAAGTGAGGTAGCTTGCCATACAGATGTCTGATTGAAGAGTTGTCCAGGCAGAAGGAAGGAGAGATACCCTGATGCGTGTGTATGCTTGACTCTTGTGAGGAACAGGAAGGTGGGAGGTGTGGCTGGAGCAACGTGGGAGAGGAGAGATGCAGGGTAATTGGGTTTGACACACAGGCTGGGGCCAGATGGTGTAGGACCTTGCAGGCTCTAACAAGAGGCTTTGAGGGTGCCTGCTTTCTCCGAAATGCCTTGGGGGACTATTCTTGGACATTTACAAACAGGAACATGCTTAACTGTAGTGTCCAGTGGAGTCTGGGTTTGGAGGACGTTGTTTTTTTGTGTGTTTTATTGTTACAAGAAGGCCTTTGTGCGGGTACAAGGGGCAATTATATGACCTGGGTAAATGCTCAGATTCATTGCTGGCCCTGAAAATACCCCAGGAAGGCAGAGGCCTGGGATCAATGTAGGTAAGGGCTGCTTCAGGGGGATTTGGATGAATATTATGTGCTTTAGTTCTGGGTGCTGTAAATGGGGTCACTCTGGAGTTAAAAAACAACAACAACAACAACAACATTATTTTTTTCATCCACATTACTACTGGTTTCCCTCTTCTAGCAAAAGAGACATCTGTTTCTATGTGTAGAAAAAGGCTTAAGGCTCTGAATTATAGTGTGGTAATTCATGCTTAACTGTTTGAATGGCTGCATAGCCTTCAGCCCTGAATCTACTAATGCATAAGATACTAATTATTAGACTATAGTTCACACTGTGTGAGTTCTTAGTGCTTGCTTTCTTGTAGGATACAGATAGCTGGGAACATATAGTGCCTTTGAATGACCTGCGTACTCACTCAAATAACGTTAGGTAAGCAGTTCTGCACTGAAGAAGAGAGAGTAAAGAGAAATAACAAAATGGCTTTTGAGACACAGCGATTGTTTCCCACAAAGTGCATTAACTAATTGACAGGAGTGGCAAAGGTACACGGCCCACTCATATGAGAATTCTCTATAGAAACTTTAGTTCCTCTAGTGAGGAAAAGGCCTTGTAAACAAAACATACAATCTTTAAAAGAGATTATAAAAAGCATTGACATTTGCCTGTGAATTCCCCTACAGATCTGTCAGGCCTTTCGTGATGGATTTGGGAAACCTATTATTTTGCCTTAGCCTAAGGAAAAAACTGTGGTAGCTTTTGATGGTTCAAAAACTAGAACTTGTGAAACCATGGGAATAATACGAATTGGTAGAAAACAATAACATTCTCACAGCTGGACCATCTGGTAGATTATTCAGACACAACCATGTACATCACTGAATGGCTCTCATAAAACACCAGATGAAGATAAGAGCTGGCATCTACTTCTAATTTTCCAAGGCTTAAATTGTCTTTAGTTCCTAAGTTCTGGAAATAAGGACTTCATTTGCACTGGTCTCAGCATCTTCCAAAATGTAATCTTTTAAAACAAATTATGATGCTAGTAAACTTTAGGCTGAGAACTTTACATCATTGTCAGTAAAATGTGTTCTTCATATAAATGTCATGTACTCTCTTATATACTGTATTAAGAACACCTTCTGCTTTTATTTATCTTGTTTTTTAAAGCTCTTCTTTCTTTAGCGACTCCTTTGTGGTACTACTATTATATAGCAGTCACTGTTCTAGATGTTTTGTGTAGTCAACAAACAGGTATTTATGAAGGGTCTCCTGCATGACAAAGGGCTTGGGAATGCAGCTGTGCACCAAACAGACTAGATCCCTGCCCGATGAAGTAGTTATTTTTAGCATTATTTTGTAGGTGAAAAAGCAGAAGCCCCATGCATTTAAGTAATTTGCTTTAAGTGGCAGAGTCCTGAGGAGCTGTCTGCTTTGAAAACCCATGTTCTAGCCATTATGTTTTGTTCTCTTGTTTGGTTTAATGCCTACAGTCTTTGAGATTCAATTCTATAATTCACATTTGGGACTTTGAACACCATAAAGCACACTGTTTGTGAAAGTGTTAGTCATTCAGTCGTGTCTGACTCTTAGCAACCCTGCAGGACTGCAGCCCACCGGGCTTCTCTGTCCATGAAATTCCCAAGGCAAGAATACTGGAGTCAGGAGCCATTCCCGTTTCCTACAGGGAAAACATAGGCAGAAAGCTGTCATTAAATGCAGCAATATTTGGGGGACTTGTCTCCTAGAGTAATGGAAATAAAAACAAAAATAAATTGGACCTAATTAGATGTAAAAGCTTTTTGCACAGCAAAGGAAACCGTGAACAAAATGAAAAGACAACCTGCAGACTGGAAGAATATACTTGCAAATGTAGCTGCTGACAAGAGATTTATTTCTAAAATACACAGACAGCTCATACAGCTTAATAACAAAAAAACAAATACCCAATCAAAAAATGGGCAGAAGACTTCAACAGGCATTTCTCCAGAGAAAATATACAGATGGCCAACAGGCACATGAACAAGTGCTCAATAATGTTAATTATTAGGGAAATACAAATCAAAGCTATATTGAGGTATCACCTTGCACCAGTCTGAATGGGCGTCATTAAAAAGTCTACAAATACTAAGTGCTGAAGAAAGTGTGAGCAAAGAGAACCCTTCTACACTGTCGGTGGGAATGTAAATTGGTACAGCCACTGTGGAGAACAGTATGGAGGTTCCTTAGAAAACTAAAAATAAAGCTACCATATGATCTTTCAGTCCCACTCTTGGGCATATATCCAGAGAAACCCTTAATTCAAAAATAGCCATGCGGACACCTCCACGCTCTGGTGCGGAGGGGCACCGGCTGCGGGAGAGCCCCGGCGGCGGTAAAAAAAAAAAAAAAAAAAAGAGCCATGCATCCCAATGTTCATAGCAGCACTATTTGCAATAGCTAAGACATAGAAGCAACCTAAATGTCCACTGACAGGTGAATGGATAAGAAGATGTGAGATATATGTATATACTCCATTCCATTGTGTATATATACACAATGGAATATTATGTGGCCATAAATATATATATACACACACATGTTTATAATGGAATATTACTGAACCATATAAAGAATGAATAATGCCATTTACAGAAACATGGATGGACCTACAGATTATCATGCTAAGTGAAGTAAGCCAGACAAGGAAAGGCAAATATTATGTGGTATCATTTATATGTGAAATCTTTAAAAAATGATACAAGTGAAGTTATTTATAAAACAGACTCATAGACATGGAAAACAAATTTATGGTTACCAAAGAGAATAGCAGGAAGAGAGTTAAATTAAGAGTTTTGGGATTAATATATGCACACTATTGTATCTAAAATAAGCAACAAGGACCTACTGTGTGGTACAGGGAACTATATTCAATATCTTACAAGGAAAAAGTCTGAAAAAGAATATATATAACTGAATTATTTGCTGTATACTGAAACTAACACAATATTGTAGATTAACTATACTCCAATAAAAAAATTGTTTTAAAAAAGCAAGAACAAAAATCCATGAGTCATAAAGGGGAGTGGGATGGAATAAGAAAGCTTTTTTAAAAATGAAGAATGCCAACTAAGTTGTAGACAGAATAGAAAATCACTATTTTATAACCCCACAACTTAATAACTGAGTAAGTTCAGTTCAGTTCAGTCACTCAGTTGTGTCCAACTCTTTGCAACCCCATGAATCGCAGCATGCCAGGCCTCCCTGTCCATCACCAACTCCCGGAGTTCACTCAGACTCACGTCCATGGAG
This sequence comes from Bos taurus, assembly GCF_002263795.3. NCBI lineage: Eukaryota > Metazoa > Chordata > Mammalia > Artiodactyla > Bovidae > Bos > Bos taurus. The sequence goes on from NC_037332.1 coordinate 34,776,647, forward strand.
TCGGTGATGCCATCCAGCCATCTCATCCTCTGTCGTCCCCTTCTCCTCCTGCTCCCAATCCCTCCCAGCATCAGAGTCTTTTCCAATGAGTCAACTCTTTGCATGAGGTGGCCAAAGTACTGGAGTTTCAGCTTTAGCATCATTCCCTCAAAACCCAGGGCTGATCTCCTTCAGAATGGATTAAGGATTAATAATCTTAAAACCACTGGGTAAAAGTTTTTGGGGAACTAGTTATTCAGAATATCACCCCACAGATTACTCACTTGTTATAAAGGGAAAAGTTGCCTTTCAGTTCAGTTCAGTTCAGTCGCTCAGTCGTGTCCGACTCTTTGCGACCCCATGAACTGCAGCATGCCAGGCCTCCCTGTCCATCAGCAACTCCTGGAGTTCACTCAGACTCACGTCCATTGAGTTGGTGATGCCATCCAGCATAATCTTTGCTGCTGCTGCTGCTAAGTCGCTTCAGTCTGACTCTGTGCGACCCCACGGACTGCAGCCTACTAGGCTTCTCCATCCATGGGATTCTCCAGGCAAGAACACTGGAGTGGGTTGCCATTAAGGGTCAAACTTAGCATCTCTAATGAAAAGTAAGCTCATTTTATATGATGCAATAAGGAATACACAGCATTGTCTATGTAGTACTTTTGCAATATTTTGACTCTAATCATGAGGAAACAACCAAATCCAGAATCTAAAAAAGATAAGCTGTGGGACAGTTGGCCTAGGTTCTTAACCAAAAAAAGGCCATGAAAAACAAAAAGACAGCCTATTATATATTAAAACAAACTAAAGAGATGTAATAACTAAATGTAATGCTAAAACCTTGATTGGATTCTAGATCAGAGATTTAAAAATAGTTATGAAAGACATTTTGGTGTCAAGTGGGAAAATATAATAATATTGGATTATATTTCTTTAATGTGGGATTATGAAGGAGACTATTTTATTCTTAAGATAAACTTGCTAAAGTATCTAGGGTTATGTGTCATGACTTCTGCAATTTAATTTTAAATGCTTCAGCTCAAAATTGTGTGTCCGTGTGTGTGTGTGTGTATGGAGAGAGCGGATTAAGCAAGCAAATGTGACAAAACATCAATAATCTGGGTAAAGTGTGTAAAGATTTTTGTATATTATTCTTTTAACTTTCTGTGTGTTTGAAAATTTACAAAATTAGAAGTTGGGTGGAAAATAAAAACACTGGAGTTTTAAACAGACAGAGTAAAGCAGCAATGTAATGCTTCTGGTAGCAAAGCTAAGCAAAGATCGGATTCCTTCCTTTGGTTCTAGAAGAAGGTGCCTACTCCACAATCCCTAAATAGGCATGTTTTTACTTCTATTGATGAACAGAGTTTAATTAATGTCTCTGAATCCAAATCTCTAGAAGTAGAACCTAGTTAATCTAATTTTGGTTTGAATTCAGTCTAGTTCTGGATGAATCACTGGTAATCAAGGTGTTTGGATCTTTTTTTAGATAGCAGAACCTTGTGGTGGGGCATGTCCCTGAACACGGGAGGAAGATTGAAGGTACTTGATGGTCAGTCTCCATGGAAGGGGCCCTGTGTGACAGAAGCAGGGCTCATGGATTTTATTGGAGTAAAAGATGAGTACAAGTTTGCCAGTTCAGTTCAGTTCAGTCGCTCAGTTGAGTCCGACTCTTTGCGACCCCATGAATCACAAAACGCCAGGCCTCCCTGTCCATCACCAACTCCCGGAGTTTACTCAAACTCATGTCCATCGAGTCGGTGATGCCATCCAGCCATCTCATCCTCTGTCGTCCCCTTCTCCTCCTGCCCCCAATCCCTCCCAGCATCAGGGTCTTTTCCAATGAGTCAACTCTTTGCATGAGGTGGCCAAAGTATTGGAGTTTCAGCTTTAGCATCAGCCCTTCCAATGAACACCCAGGACTGATCTCCTTTAGAATGGACTGGTTGGATCTCCTTGCAGTCCAAAGGACTCTCAAGAGTCTTCTCCAACACCACAGTTCAAAAGCACCAATTCTTTGGCGTAACTCTCACATCCATTCATGACCACTGGAAAAACCATAGCTTTGACTAGACAGACCTTTGTTGGCAAAGTAATGTCTCTGCTTTTCAATATGCTATCTAGGTTGGTCATAACTTTTCTTCCAAGGAGTAAGCGTCTTTTAATTTCATGGCTGCAGTCACCATCTGCAGTGATTTTGGAGCCCCCCAAAATAAAGTCTGACACCGTTTCCACTGTTTCCCCATCTATTTCCCATGAAGTGATGGGACCAGATGCCATGATCTTAGTTTTCTGAATGTTGAGTTTTAAGCCAACTTTTTCACTCTCCTCTTTCACTTTCATCAAGAGGCTTTTTAGTTCCTCTTCACTTTCTGCCATAAGGGTGGTGTCATCTGCATATCTGAGGTTATCAATATTTCTCCCAGCAATCTTGATTCCAGCTTGTGCTTCTTCCAGTCCAGCCTTTCTCATGATGTACTCTGCATAGAAGTTAAATAAGCAGGGTGACAATAAGCATCCTTGACGTAACTCCTTCTCCTATTTGGAACCAGTCTGTTGTTCCATGTCCAGTTCTAACTGTTGCTTCCTGACTTGCATATAGGTTTCTCAAGAGCCAGGTCAGGTGGTCTGGTATTCCCATCTCTCTCAGAATTTTCCACAGTTTATTATGATCCACATAGTCAAAGACTTTGGCATAGTCAATAAAGCAGAAATAGATGTTTTTCTGGAACTCTCTTGCTTTTTTGATGATCCAGCAGATGTTGGCAATTTGATCTCTGGTTCCTCTGCCTTTTCTAAAACCAGCTTGAACATCCGGAAGTTCCCGGAACAGGTATTGCTGAAGCCTGGCTTGGAGAATTTTGAGCATTACTTTACTAACGTGTGAGATGAGTGCAATTGTGCAGCAGTTTGAGCATTCTTTGGCATTGCCTTTCTTTGAGATTGGAATGAAAACTGACCTTTTCCAGTCCTGTGGCCAGTGCTGAGTTTTCCAAATTTGCTGGCATATTGTGTGCAGCACTTTCACAGCATCGTCTTTCAGGATTTGAAATAGCTCAACTGGAATTCCATCACCTCCACTAGCTTTGTTCCTAGTGATGTTTTCTAATGCCCACTTGACTTCAAATTGCAGGATGTCTGGCTCTAGGTCAGTGATCAAACCATCGTGATTATCTGGGTTGTGAAGATCTTTTTTATACAGTTCTTCTGTGTATTCTTGCCACCTCTTCTTAATACCTTCTGCTTCTGTTAGGTCCATACCATTTCTGTCCTTTATCGAGCCCATCTTTGCATGAAATGTTCCCTTGGTATCTCTAATTTTCTTGAAGAGATCTCTAGTCTTTCCCATTCTGTTGTTTCCTCTATTTCTTTTCACTGATCGCTGAGGAAGGCTTTCTTATCTCTCCTTGCTATTCTTTGGAACTCTGCATTCAGATGCGTATATCTTTTCTTTTCTCCTTTGCTTTTTGCTTCTCTTCTTTTCACAGCTATTTGTAAGGTCTCCCCATACAGTCATTTTGCTTTTTTGCATTTCTTTTTCTTGGGGATGATCGTTATCCCTGTCTCCTGTACAATGTCATGAACCTCAGTCCATAGTTCATCAGGCACTCTATCAGATCTAGGCCCTTAAATCTATTTCTCACTTCCACTGTATAATCATAAGGGATTTGATTTAGGTCATACCTGAATGGTCTAGTGGTTTTCCCTACTTTCTTCAATTTCAGTCTGGATTTGGCAAATAAGGAGTTCATGATCTGAGCCACAGTTAGCTCCTGGTCTTGTTTTTGCTGACTGTATAGAGCTTCTCCATCTTTGGCTGCAAATATAATCAATCTGATTTTGATGTTGACAATCTGGTGATGTCCATGTGTAGAGTCTTCTCTTGTGTTGTTGGAAGATGGTGTTTGCTATGACCAGTGCATTCTCTTAGCAAAACTCCATTAGCATTTTCCCTGCTTCATTCCGTATTACAAGGCCAAATTTGCCTGTTACTCCAGGTGTTTCTTGACTTCCTACTTTTGCATTCCAGTCTCCTATAATGAAAAGGACATCTTTTTTGGGTGTTAGTTCTAAAAAGTCTTGTAGGTCTTCATAGAACCGTTCAACTTCAGCTTCTTCAGTGTTACTGGTTGGGGCATAGGCTTGGATTGCCATGATATTGAATGGTTTGCCTTGGAAACGAGTTTGCCAAGTAAAGAAAACTTATTGAATAGCATATTCGGATACAAATAGATTGTGCTTAGGCATTATTCTCTATCTTTTTTAGAGGATACTGATCATAATTCATTTAACTTCTAGGTTATTGAGACTTCCCATTGACCAGTCATTGCTAAAAGAGTGGTACAATCTACATATTAATAAGATGTAACTCTCAGAAAAGAAAACAAAGAAGAATACCCATCCAAAATATGTGCATATTTGTTCATTATTTTCCCATTTATTGTTTTCTACTGATATTTTCTGATATGAAACACTCACAAAGGTAGAAATTAACATGCATGAGATAAAATTAATTATAAATTAGATCATATTTCCTTCTCTCACTCAATTGTTTTGTTATGTACTCTACTTTGCAACCACTGTCAGTGCTTGATGCTTAACACTGAGACTCATGTATGGGTATCTAGATGTATATTTCTTTAGCAACATCTGAAAAAGCTTTGTTTGTTTGTGTATTTATTTTTTATTTTTATTTTTTTAAATATAATCTTATTTATTTTAATTAGAGATTAATTACTTTACAAAATTGTATTGGTTGTGCCATACATCAACATGAATCCGCCACATTTGTGTGTATTTAGACAATACATTTAATTTTACTTATTCATGTTTGTATTCTTAAGTGAAAAATACTGCAAAAGTCTCAGTCTTGAAGACAACTCTGTGCTTTTGAACTATCAAACTGTGGTGCTGGAGAAGACTCTTGAGAGTCCTTCGGACAGCAAGGAGATCAAATCAGCCAATCCTAAAGGAAATCAACCCTGATTATTCATTGGAAGGACTGATGCTGAAGCTGCAGCTCTAGTTACTTTGGCCACCTGATGCAAAGAGCTGACTCATTGGAAAAGACCCTGATGCTGGGAAAGATTGAGGACAGGAGGATAAGGGGCCGACAGAGAATGAGATGCTTAGATGGCTTCGCTGACTCAGTGGGCATGAGTTTGAGTCAACTTCAAGAGACAGTGAAGGACAGAAAGCCTGGCATGCTGTAGTCCATGGGATTGGTCATAGTTCAGTGACAGAACAACTTTATCCTGACTAGGATTATGTTACAAAAATTCTGAGATGATTTGGGGTGAGCATTCTCAGCTCAGACTCCAGGAACATATGTACACTCAGCAACTGCACAGTTATGTTCTTTCTCACTGTATGTCTTCACTCATGTTATTCTTGTGTACAATTTTCTCACCATTTTCTTTCTGTCTACAAAAGTCCCACCCAAGCCAAAGGGCCTATCTCTATAGTTCATCTCCTCGTAGAGTTCTTTTCTTATCTGCAAAATATCTGTTAACTTTCTCCTCCCCTAAAATTTTGCCCTCAATTTCGCAAGGTGTTATGTTGTTTAGGTGTTATGTCGCAAGGTGTTTATTTCATATGAATCTTCAAAAAATTCTTTCTTTTTACTTTAAATATAATCTGAAGAAGCTTTTAATTTTATTTTTTAAAGCAGAAATGGAAACTTTTAAATTCATGAATTAATACTTCAGAATAAATTAAAGTTAAAAGTTAAATTTTTTTTTTTTAAAGTTAAACTTCTTTGTGACCCCCACTTTGGTGGTTTAGTCGCTATGTCGTGTCCAACTCTTACAACCCAGTGGACTGTAGCCCACCAGACTCCTCCATCCATGGGATTCTCCAGGCAAGAATACTGAAGTGGGTTGCCACTTCCTTCTCCAGGGGATCTTCCCAACCCAGAGATCGAACCCAGGTCTCCCGCATTGCAGGCAGACGCTTTAACCTCTGAGCCTCTACTCATAGGGTCAGAATAAATTATGTGTATTATTTTCCCCTATCAATATCTTAAGGTCATCAGTATCCGTGAAAGTGTTAGTTGCTAAGTTGTGTCCAACTCTGTGACCCCATGGACTGTAGCCCACCAGGTTCCTCTGTCCATGAAATTCTCTAGGCAAGAATATTGGAATGGGTAACCATTCCCTTCTCTGGTGAAATCTTCCTGACCTCTTTCCTCAGAATACAATAGGTACCTTAGCTTGCTTTCCTTCCCATTTATTTTCTGCTTCTCTCTCCCACCTCCCCTCCATTTTGGTATACACTATAGTTTTCACTGAGTTTTCCTCATAGCTCAGTGAGTTAAAAAAATCTGCCTGCAGTGCAAGAGACCCAGGTTCAATTCCTAGGTCTGGAAAATCCCCTGGAGAAGGAAATGGCAACTCACTCCAGTATTCTTGCCTGGAGAATTCCATGGATGGAGGAGCCTGGCAGGCTACAGTCCACTGGGTTGTAAGAGTTGGACACGACATAGCGACTAAACCACCAAAGTTTTCATTATGTACTTTCAAGGGTATATTACTTAGTCATTATTTAGTTTAGTGATCTGCAGACTTTTTGTACTGGATCTTAGTCAAAAGACCAAGAAGTGATTATCAACTTTTTGATCATGTGCCCATATTAGTAAACAAACAAACAAAAAATTCCACCTGTGACCATTTGCATGTACACACAATTTTAAATTGTTACCCTATATTAATAGATTGTGCACATTGTAAAAGTTTCACTAAGATGAGATTTTTTTTAGAAAGGATATTAAAAATAAATGTAAGTAAATGTTTTAATATCTTCTTATAGCACATCACCTGTATCCATCAAGGTATGGGCATGCACGATTGTGGAGGCTGGCTGGTCCAAAATCTATAAGGAAGCTGTCAAGCTAAAGACTCAGGGAAGAACTGATGTTGTAATTCAAGTCCAAAGGCAACCTTCTGGCAGAATTTCTTTTTCCTCAAAGATGTCAGTCTTTTTTCTTAAAACCTTCAACTGATTGAATGAGGTCTACCCACATCATGGAGGGTAATCTGCTTTATCATGGCATCCGGTCCCATCACTTCATGGGAAATAGATGGGGAAACAGTGGAAACAGTGTCAGACTTTATTTTGGGGGGGCTCCAAAATCACTGCAGATGGTGACTGCAGCCATGAAATTAAAAGACACTTACTCCTTGGAAGGAAAGTTATGACCAACCTAGATAGCATATTGAAAAGCAGAGACATTACTTTGCCAACAAAGGTTCATCTAGTCAAGGCTATGGTTTTTCCTATGGTCATGTATGGATGTGAGAGTTGGACTGTGAAGAAGGCTGAGCACCAAAGAATTGATGCTTTTGAAGTGTGGTGTTGGAGAAGACTCTTGAGAGTCCCTTGGACTGCAAGGAGATCCAACCAGTCCATTCTGAAGGAGATCAGCCCTGGGATTTCTTTGGAAGGAATGATGCTAAAGCTGAAACAACAGAGAATGAGATGGCTGGATGGCATCACTGACTCAATGGACGTGAGTCTGAGTTGGTGATGGACAGGGAGGCCTGGCGTGCTGTGATTCATGGGGTCGAAAACAGTCGGACATGACTGAGTGACTGAACTGAACTGAACTGAACTGATACCATTGTTAACCTCATTGAAAAATACCTTCAAAGCAACATTCAGACATGTTTGACTAAGGATCTGTGTACAGTGGCCTAGCCAGGCTGATGCATAAAATTAACCATCATACCACCCTAACCTCTTGAGTTGACCTGGCTTTCATTTGTCCCTTTGAAGTTCATTGATTTGACAAACAGTAGTATATATCTATTTATGCTATTTCTTTCTCTCTCCAGTTTTACTTTCTCATTGGATTGCTTCCCCTAAGTGTACTTTCAAAGTGATTCACATAGGAACTTCTTGACTATGCTTGATAATATTTTTATTATGCCCTCACATTCAAAAAGTACTTTATCTGGACGTAGAATGGTAGCTTCAGTGAATGCTGTTTTCTACACAACTTTGAGAACATTACTCCATTATCATCCTGTCTTGAGTGTTGTTGTTTTAGAGAAATCTAATAGCAATCTGATTCTTGCTTGTATGCGTGGTTTGCTTTTCTCACTAGCAGTCCTTTAGAATGTTCTCTTTGTCCTTGATCTTAAATTTTACTATGATGAATCTAGTTGTAAGCTTTTTTTTTCTGGTGTTTTCTATGAGTTCTAGAATCTGTGAGTTCTTTAAAGTTGGGGTCTTACATTTCTCTTTCATTCTTGATCATTATTTCTTCTAATAGTTCCTGCCCTGCCTTCCTACTCCAATCTACTTTTATCTCCTACTATGGCTTCTATTATATTGATCTTGACATTTTTATTACTTTCCTCCATATCTTTAAATTGTTTTTTATGCTTTCTCTCTTTTAGTCCTTTATGATGTTTTTCAACCTGGTTTTTTGGCTAACCGATTTGTTCTTTGGTTCTATTTATTCTGCCACTCAGTTTATTGAGTTGTTTTTTATATCAAGTGTCTTCAATTGGTTTTTCCTTCAAATTGCTTCTCCTGGCTCATGTTTTAATGCCCTCTCTAATGTTTTATCTATTCTCTGAGGATTTTTATTTTACATATTTTAATTCTTGTTCTATCTTGATATTTATTGAGATAATTCTTGTTCTAGTCGATAAAAATCAATTCTGCTTTCTCTTACACAAGTTGTATGATTTGTCATTTTTCTTTCATAGGACTTATGCTCCTTAGGTGTCTTATTTAATCCTCTTGGGAGTTCATGTTCACTGTGGTCTACCATGTACCTTGGCTGATGCTGTGTATGTGGGGACAGACAAGCAGAAAGCACAGGGCTTAGCTTGAATCCACCTAAATGCAAGGGGGGAGAGCGGGAATTAGGAGGTAGGATCTCTGGTATTGCAATCATTCTTTTTTCTTAATTGCTCAGCCGTATCTGACTCTGCGACCCCATGGACTGTGGCCTGCCAGGCTCCCCTGTCCATGGAATTCTCCAGGCAAAAATACTAGAGTGTGTAGCCATGCCCTTCTCCAGAGCATCTTCCCAACCCAGGGATCAAACCCGGGTCTCCTGTTTTGCCAGGCGGATTCTTTACCTTCTGAGCCACCAGGGGTCATTCTCTTTCATCTCCCCCTAAACACACACACACACACACACACAGACACACACACACAGACATACGCACACATACACATACAACAAGTGTTCTGTTCCCCAGGGAACCTCCCAGTAAAATCTTGCCACTGCTCTTTTGCCAAGGCTATCTCCCCATATTTTAATTGTCTGACCCATAGTGGGGATCAGAGAAGATGCATAGGGGCCAGCTAGGCTGCCTGTACCTGCTGCCATCACATCCCAACCAGGATCTACTGCTCCCCTGATTTTATTCCATCCTCTGGCTAGAGTTGGGCTGATGTTGCCATTTTCAACTTCCACAGTAGCCATAGGACAAGCCTAGAAGAATGTGGGGCCTACAAAAGAATTATGGGGCCTATCCATCTCTGTAGCCACTGCTGCTCAAAATCTAGTCTTTAACTGAGAGCGTTCAATTGTTTTCACTTTTTCTGGTTCAAGGGTTTTTGTTCTGACCTCTGTTTAGGCTGTGAATATTCTAAAGTTATACATAAAATTTGAGACTATATGGATGAGGTTTGTAACCTTTATCTTATATTGAAAGGAACCTTCATGCTTTGAAAAGATAAGCTTTAATACCCCAGTTATTACCACTCCTATTTGCTGTTTCACAAATGGATTTGCCAGAACCCCTGGGGGTGGACTCTTCTCTACAAAATGTGGGGAAAGATTACCTGTAGGAGGAGAAGGAGGAGAGAAATGCAGTGAACACAGGCCAGTAGTCTAGTGGTAAAGAGCATGGGTTTGGTGACTAGATTCCCTGGGCTTCCCTGGTAGCTCAGATGGTAAAGCATCTGCCTACAATGCAGGAAACCTGGGTTTGATCCCTGGGTCAGGAAGATCCCCTGGAGAAGGAAATGGCAGCCCACTACAGTATTCATGCCTGGAAAATCCCATGGACAGAGGAGCCTGGTGGGATACAGTCCATGGGGTCGCAAAGGGTCAGACACGACTGAGCAACTTCAGTTCACTTCTTCCCTGGATTTTGAATCTTGCTTTGGCCATTTATTCTGTGCTTATTCACAAATTACTTAGCCTCAGTTGTTGTAAAATGGAAATAATGATCTTTAATATATCTTAGGGCTGCTTTGAAACAAAAGAAAATTAAAAAATAAAAAACACATAGCCCAATGCTGGCATCAAGTATGTAATTGCGATCAGTTTTATTACTACTAAAGCTCCGAAGTTTCTAATTTAGGGGAATGAGAAGACTATGGTGCCATAAGTAATCATCTTTGTATTTTGTATAGGCCCACTCCAGTGCCTTCCACATCAGAGGAATTCTAAAAGGTTTGTTGAGTGGGACACAATTAAACCTCTGGATTGAATTCTGGAAGCCTATGCCCATCCTCGGATTCAGTTGACAAATCTTTTTCCAACTCACCCTCTCTACTTTAGGACACTCCATTAGACCTCTACAAACCAGAGAGTCTGGGAACCAAGCTGGGGGCATGATAGGATAGGAAGAGAAAAACTAGGGAGGTCCATGTTTATGCATTAGTCAAACTACTCTTTTAAAAACACCTAAAGGACTCAGATCATGAACTCCTTATTACCAAATTCAGACTTAAATTGAAGAAAGTAGGGAAAACCACTAGGCCATTCAGGTATGACCTAAATCAAATCCCTTATGATTATACAGTAGAAGTGAGAAATAGATTTAAGGGCCTAGATCTGATAGATAGAGTGCCTGATGAACTATGGAATGAGGTTCGTGACATTGTACAGGAGACAGGGATCAACACCATCCCCATGGAAAAGAAATGCAAAAAAGCAAAATGGCTGTCTGGGGAGGCCTTACAAATAGCTGTGAAAAGAAGAGAAGTGAAAAGCAAAGGAGAAAAGGAAAGATATAAACATCTGAATGCAGAGTTCCAAAGAATACCAAGGAGAGATAAGAAAGCCTTCCTCAGAGATCAATGCAAAGAAATAGAGGAAAACAACAGAATGGGAAAGACTAGAGATCTCTTCAAGAAAATTAGAGATACCAAGGGAACATTTCATGCAAAGATAGGCTCGATAAAGGACAGAAATGGTATGGACCTAACAGAAGCAGAAGATATTAAGAAGAGGTGGCAAGAATACACAGAAGAACTGTACAAAAAAGATCTTCACGACCCAGGTAATCACGATGGTGTGATCACTGACTTAGAGCCAGACATCCTGCAATGTGAAGTCAAGTGGGCCTTAGAAAGCATCACTACGAGCAAAGCTAGTGGAGGTGATGGAATTCCAGTTGAGCTCTTTCAAATCCTGAAACATGATGCTGTGAAAGTGCTGCACTCAATATGCTAGCAAATTTGGAAAACTCAGCAGTGGCCACAGGGCTGGAAAAGTCAGTTTTCATTCCAGTCCCAAAGAAAGGCAATGCCAAAGAATGCTCAAACTACTGCACAATTGCACTCATCTCACATGCTAGTAAAGTAATGCTCAAAATTCTCCAAGCCAGGCTTTAGCAATATGTGAACCGTGAATTTCCTGATGCTCAAGCTGGTTTTAGAAAAGGCAGAGGAACCAGAGATCAAATTGCCAACATCTGCTGGATCATGGAAAAAGCAAGAGAGTTCCAGAAAAACATCTATTTCTGCTTTATTGACTATGCCAAAGCCTTTGACTGTGTGGATCACAATAAACCGTGGAAAATTCTGAAAGAGATGGGAATGCCACACCACCTGACCTGCCTCTTGAGAAATCTATATGCAGGTCAGGAAGCAACAGTTAGAAGTGGACATGGAACAACAGACTGGTTCCAAATAGGAAAAGGAGTACGTCAAGGCTGTATATTTTCACCCTGCTTATTTAATTTCTATGCAGAGTACATCATGAGAAACGCTGGGCTGGAAGAAGCACAAGCTGGAGTTAATATTGCCGGGAGAAATATCAATAACCTCAGATATGCAGATGACACTACCCTTATGGCAGAAAGTGAAGAGGAACTAAAAAGCCTCTTGATGAAAGTGAAAGAGGAGAGTGAAAAAGTTGGCTTAAAGGTCAACATTCAGAAAATGAAGATCATGGCATCCAGTCCCATCACTTCATGGGAAATAGATGGGGAAACAGTGTCAGACTTTATTTTTTTGGGCTCCAAAATCACTGCAGATGGTGACTGCAGCCATGAAATTAAAAGACGCTTACTCCTTGGAAGGAAAGTTATGACCAATCTAGATAGCATATTGAAAAGCAGAGACATTACTTTGCCAACAAAGGTCCATCTAGTCAAGGCTATGGTTTTTCCTATGGTCATGTATGGATGTGAGAGTTGGACTGTGAAGAAGGCTGAGTGCTGAAGAATTGATGCTTTTGGACTGTGGTGTTGGAGAAGACTCTTGAGAGTCCCTTGGACTGCAAGGAGATCCAACCAGTCCATTCTGAAGGAGATCAGCCCTGGGATTTCTTTGGAAGGAATGATGCTGAAGCTGAAACTCCAGTACTTTGGCCACCTCATGCAGAGAGTTGACTCATTGGAAAAGACTCTGATGCTGGGAGGGATTGGGGGCAGGAGGAAAAGGGGACGACAGAGGATGAGATGGCTGGATGGCATCACTGACTCGATGGACGTGAGTCTGAGTGAACTCTGGGAGTTGGTGATGGACAGGGAGGCCTGGCGTGCTGTGATTCACGGGTTCGCAAAGAGTCGGACACAACTGAGCGACTGAACTGAACTGAACTGAAAGGGTGAGAAGGAAATGAAAATGTGTTAGTCGCTCAGACATGTCTGACTCTTTGTGATCCCATGGACTGTAGCCTGCCAATCTCCTCTGTGTCCATGGGATTCTCCAGGCAAGAATACTGGAGTGGGTAGCCATTCCCTTCTCCAGGGGATCTTCCTGACCCAGGTCTCCTGAACATGCAGGCATATTTTTTACTGTCTGAGCCACAGAGAAGCATCAACAAAAGGTGAATCATGAAAGTTTTATGTAGCCTAAGATAAAATGTATTTTTTAAAAATATTTTCTAATGTAAGTCTATGAACAAGCATTTTGAGCACTTCTTGTATTCAGAGATTGCTATGGGGAAAAAAGGGTAAAAGCAGCAAACACCAAAGACATTGAGAACTTGGTTTCTGTTTGTATGAATCAGGATGTGTTGGTGAGAAACAGGACTAGTAGGATGTGTGTATATTTAGAAAGAGATTTACTTTAAGGAATTGACTCCTGTGATCATGGAGACTGGCAAGTCTAAAATCTGCAGAGTGAACTGGCAGGCTGGAGGACCAGGGAAGGGTACATGCTGTGGTTAAAGTCCGAAGGCTATTGGACTAAAGACCCAGGAAAGAGTCGATATTCAAGGTCAATTCCCTCTTCCTCAGAAAAAGTCAATCTTTTGTTTTATTCAGGCCTTTAACTGATTCAATGAGGCCCACCCACACTATAGAGAACAATCTGCTTCATTCAAAGTCCACTGATTTAAATACTTATCTTATTATCCAGAATATGATCCCTCAACACCCAGAATAATGTTGGCCCACATATCTGGGCACCATGGCCCAGCCACATTACACAGAAAATTAACTATCACACTTTCTTAAAGTAGTTAAAGAGAAAAGCTTGTATTCACACACAGAGCAATAAAGAAGAGTGAAAAAGGGCAGGTTTTGGATTCTAAAGACTTGAGTTCAAATCCTGATTCCACCCTTCATTAACACAGTGGGGACCTTGGGGAAATATAACAGATGCTCAAATCAGGCAAATTTGAAATTATGGTGAATTTTCACTTTTCTAGTGAGAGGGCCTCAAAAATATGTTTTTGGTCAACTTAAATATACAAACATAAGAAAAAAGATTTAATTTGAAGATGTAACTTATAATATTTATATGTTTGGTTACACACACATGTTTAAATTCTGTTACATATGAAATAATGTTAATTTAGAGGTATTGCTTTTTTTCAGTCTCACATTTCATGAAATACTTAGACTCAAACTCTTCCCAGGTATCTTTGTCATTCCTTTGGCCACTCTCTGAGTTGCTGTACACCATCTTTTGGAGTATATCTTCCCATCAATCCAATTGTGAAAAAATGAAAGCTTCCTGAATCTAGTTGATGCTGTCACTAGAAAATGTATCCCACTCTGTAAGTATAAATTTGCATAACATTGGGAGAGTGGATTTTTAAATTCATTAGGTGAACCATAATTATGTTTTAATATAACCTCTTAGAGTGATTAAAAATACCTGAGTCATGAATTTTATTAGTGGTCCCACAGGAGTGATTAATAAATCTGGGTTAAATATCTTTGACTCTTAAAAAAAAAGTCCTATTAGATTACTTCCACAAGCATCAAAACTAGCACCAGTTATGATCATTTCAGGTAAATATGTCTTTCTCATACTGTTCTGATGTTCAAAATTCAGTAACTAATAAACAGTGCCCCATAATATGGGAGAACTTTCTATGGAACTGAATATGAAGGGACTTTTTCTGGTTGACAATTTGGGGAGAATATATTATTGGACATATATAGTATTTATTTTTATTTTATGGGGACAATGGCAATAATTACCTCATTGGGTTGTAAAGAAATCCAAATGAGATACTTTAAGTAAATTCATGATAAAATGCCCAGTGCATTGTAACTTCTCTAAAAGGTTAATTATTATTATTTAGAATAGCAAGTAGAAAGGGATAATGTGGAAGCAGTGACAGATTTTATTTTCTTGAGCTCCAAAATCACTACTGATGGTGACTGCAGCCATGAATTTAAGACATGCTTGCTCCTTGGAAGGAAAGCTGTGACAAACCTAAATAGTGTATTAAAAAGCAGAGACACCACTTTGCCAACAAAGATCCATATAGTCAAAGCTGTGGTTTTTCCAGTAGTCATGTACAGATGTGAGAGTTGGACCATAAAGACGGCTGAGCACCAAAGAGAAGAATTGATGCCTTCGAATCGTGGTCCTGGAGAAGACTCTTGAGAGTCCCTTGGACCAACTCAATGGACATGAATTTGAGAAACTCTGGGAAATAGTAAAGGACAGGGAAGCCTGGGGTCCATGGAGCCACAGAGTCGAGCGTGACTTAGAGACTCAGCAAGAATAAAGTGACAGTGTATTATAGATGCTCCCTTCTTATTCCATAGTGACTGAGAAACAAGAGGGAATGGACTTGGAATTCTTTTCTTCTTTCTCCAGTATAGATTAGTTTCCAGGCTTGGTTTGACTCTGCAGTCTTCCTCAAGTCTGTCAGATTTCACCAGTGTCTGTATGGCATCACGGATGTGATCACCAGTTGCATCCTCCTGCTTGTATCTCACTAAGAAACTATAAGAACTGGTTACACCCTTACTTATCTTGCTGTATTCAGACAGTTATATTTCCTAAGTAACAGCCCGCTACTTGTAGGCAGTTTAGACTTATACACCAGGATCAGAATTCTGGGAGTAAGATTATTGTGTGTGCTCAGTCACTCAGTCATGTCCGAGCCTTTGCGATTTTCATGGACTGTAACCTGCCAGGCTCCTCTGTCCATGGGATTTTCTAGCCAAGTATACTGAAGCGGGTTGCCATTTCCTACTCTAGGGGATCTTCCTCACCCAGGGATCGAACTCGTGTATCTTGTATCTCCCGCGTGGGTAGGTGGATTCTTTACCACTGTGCCACCAGGGGGTATGACTAGTTACCATGAAAATAGTTTTCCTCCCCAGAAAGGGTGCAGATTTCTTTTTTTTCCTCAACTCCATAAGCAAAACTGAGCTAGATAACAACAACTTTAGAAATCTTTTTTGTTAAAACCTCTCAAAATACAGATAAAGAGAGGAAAAAATCCCTGAAACAACACTGATAAAAGTAACAGTGGCAAAGTCATTATTTTAACACCTCTTTTGTTCCAGTTTCAAAGGGAGTGGGAATCACTCCTGTCACCCTGTTGGTCTATTTTTATCCTGAAACTATGAAAAGACCAGCCAATTACAAGAATGACAGCCAACTTGGAATTTTTCCCGTAACTGTTATCTTCTTCATCCCATAAATTTAAAGATCAATCTGAGAACAACTTGTGTTACAGTGTGATTCAAGTTAAGTGCGATTATTAGGATGAATCAGGAGAACCTGACAATGTGATTTCTTGTCACATTAAAGGAAGAACTATCCTTATGGTTCATAGAATGAAGGGTACTTTCAGGCAATTTGGCTCAAGTTGGAGAATATTTCACTATGAGAATGGATTTTAGTTTGACGTGGACAGCAGGCAGACAGATGTGTATCAAATAGCATCTACGACATGTGAAAATTAATTTTTCACTGCCAGTAAGATATAAATATAGTAATATTTCTCATTTTAAAGTTTCATTTACATCAACTAGGAATGCGATATATTAGGGAAAAAAATTCACAGTCTGTCAATAGTATTGCCTTGAGTCCTCATCTGTGGGTAGACGGACAAGAGTGGTTGGGATTCCTTTCTCTGAATATAAGCTTAAGTTGACTGTCCCTGCAACATTTACATTTGGTTGTCTTGGAAGCACACTTTTTAATTGAAGAATGGTTGATTTACAGTATTATGTTAATTTCTGCTATATAGCAAAGTAACTCAGTTATACACACATATGCATTCTTTTCTATATTCTTTTCCATTTTGGTTTATCCCGGAGACTGGATGTAGTTCCCTGTGCTATATGGCAGGATCTTATTTATCCATTCTAAATGTAATAGTTTGCATCTGCTATCCCCAAACTCCAGGTCCATCCCTCCCTCTCCCTCTTCTTGGCAACCACAAGTCTGCTCTCTGTGTCTGTGAGTCTGTTTCTGTCTTATAGGTAGGTTCTTTTGTGCCATGTTTTGGATTTCATGTATAAATGACATCATATGGTATCTGAATTTTTGTTTCTGACTTACTTCACTTAGTATGATGATCTTTAGTTACATCCGTGTTGCTGCAAATGGCATCAGCTCATTCTTTTTTATGGCTACGTAGTATTCCATTATATGTATATTAAACACACACACACACAAGCACACCACATCTTCTTTATCCATTCATCCATCAATGGACATTGAGGTGGTTTCTCTGTTTTGGCTACTGTGACTAGTGCTGCTATGAACAAAGGGGTGCATGTATCTTTCTGAATTATAGTTTTGTCTGGATATATGCCTAGAAGTGGGATTGCTGGATCAAATGGTTACTGTATTTTTTGGAGAAAACTTCTTACTGTTTTCCATAGTGACTGTACCAACATACATTCCCAACAATGTAGGAGGGCTCCCTTTTCTCCACACCTTCTCCAGCATTTATAATTTGTAGACTTTTGAATGATGGCCGTTCTGACTGGTGTGAGGTGGGCTCTCATTGTAGTTTTGATTTGAATTTCTCTAATAATTAGTGATGTTGAGCATCTTTTCATGTGGTTTTTGGCCATCTGTATCTCTTCTTTGGAGAAATGTCTATTTAAGCCTTCTGCCCATTTTGAAAGCATATTTTACTCATCATCCTCTCTCCCAAACTTGATCCTTTTCCTTCATTTCTTCCTTTGTACATGGCATTTTTATCCATTTAGTTGAACATAGATTAAACTCAGAAGTCAACTTAGATACCTCACTCTTTCTTACCTCCTTATCTAATCCATCTTAACTTTTCTGTAACTGTGCTTTTTTCTCCATCTCCACTGTTACCACTTTAGTTGAAACACTATCAGAAGTCACTTTTCTTACTGCCCTAGCCTTGTGTTTTAAAATGTACCTAGCATTTGTTTCAGTTGGGTATGGTAAGACCTGCTGATAGAGATGACTGTTGTGAAGGGTCTATAGTCACAGGTCTCTAGAAACAGGAAGCGTGACATGCCACGCAGGGGGCCCACATGGGGAAGCACCAGGACTGGTCAGGAGCAGAGGGAGTGAGGGGAAATTGTGGGCAAGAGCCTTTACTGTGGTTTCCATGGGAAGAAATGGGTGAGGCAGGGTAAACAGGCATAAGAAGTGCTACTTTGATTCCAGTGGGCTTTGAGACATAGCAGATATCCCTGGTTGTCTGACACCTGTTCCTCGGGCGACTGGGGCAGGTGGATAGTGGCCAGGCCTGTAAGAGCTGGTAAAGGTGGTTGGGGGTTGGACTTTGGTTTGGTTGGTTTGCATGTGAGAGGAACACTGGCAAGGGAGTCCTTTACTGTCTTTAGAAATTATCTCGAATTTCTAGATAATTCTAGAAATTATCTCTTCCTGGGAAGAGCAGTATTTCCAGGATCAGCAAAGTGGACGTTTGACTCAAATGTCAAAACCTCATAAACACCTGGTTAATACACCTTGTAACTAGTCTCCTTGTATCTCCTCTCCCTAGCCAGAGTGAGAGATCCTTTACTAATACAAGTATGAGAACATTTGCTTCTTAGTCCCAAATCCATCAACATTCCCCATTGTTCTTCCTAGGAATTGATGATATGGTCCCTACCTACTTATTAAGCTTCATTTTGCACCCTCTTCCTTTTATGAACCCTAGTCATGCTAGCTTGCTTTCAGCTCTTTAAATGTGCCACATTCCACCCGCCCCCCCACCAGCCCTTGGCGTGTACAGTTCTGTCTGAGTGGAACATCCTAACTCACTTCTTCCCTATGTTGCCACCTAACTGCTCTGGAGCTATCAGCTTGAGCATCACCTCCTCCATGAAGACTTGCCCCCATCCCTGGATTTGGAAATGACACATTCCCTGTTTTAGACTCTCACTGCATTTCCTGATCCTCCTCCAGTGTACTTGTACTTATCAAAGCTTGTGATTATATGCTGATTTGTCTGATTAATATCTGATTCCTTGGATTCATGAAGGCAGGATTGTGCCCATTTGATTCACATTTTGTTCCTGATTCTTAGCAGAGTGCCTTCATAAATGTAGAAGCCTTTAATAAATATATGTTGAATGACTGAATAAATGTCAATTCTAGTTTAGGATATAGACAATATATTCAACTTAAATACTGAGTTGGAAAAACAGAAAAGGTCTTCCTGAGACTGCTTTTTAAAAAGCATGTGAAGCCAATATATAATTGCTCTGAGTGATGTGTTATCGGAAGTGATGGGAGCCATATCAAACTGTCTCTACTGGGCATTGTGTGTCATGGCAATAAGACATCTGACATGATTTTGAACATGAAGGAAATAGATTGTGAAAAGTCATAAATATATGGAAGGTTTTCCCTTTCTCGTGAGGATCATCGGAAAATTGCTCTTAGTGGCCAGTGGCGTGTTTTATGGTTCACTCTTCAGGGAAGATAAGAAAACGTGGTCTGTGGAAAGATCTTTTTAGATCATATAAAGAAAGAGAAACTTTGACTTGCTTTTCTTTTCATTGTGCTTTATAAAAATTTATGAGAATGCTACACAATGTTAACCACTTCCCAGATGTTTATTATGAGGAAAGAATCCTAAAAAAAAAAGACAAAAACAAAAAAAAGCAAGCAAGCATCTATACACTGGATTAGTTAAAATTAGACTTGAGCTCTGGATACTCTAGAAAGAATGATAGGATTTCAAATTTTAAAAAATATAGAGATTGTCAAATGTATAACCTGGAATAACTAAAGTGCCACAGAACAGAGCAGACAATTCCCTGTCAAGAAGGCTCTACTATTCTAGCGGGAAATGTCAAAGTTTTTTTTTTTTTTTTTTTTATATAATTTCAGAAGGCACAGTGGAATTTTAAAATCTTTTTTTATAGAACAACTTTCTACTTCCTCACGTATCTACTTCTTCCTCTCCAGGGCTTATTTTCTCTTTGCATAGGGGAAGTAATACAAAATTTTGATCAGATGAAGCAGAGAATTGAAGTAATAAACCATGTTGGATGTTGCAACTGGATGATCATGATGGCTGTGGTATATACTTGACCGGCAGGATTCTTCTGTGTGTCCTGCAAAGGGTGTGAAGTTTTGTGAATCATTTGAAACACTTGAAATTAAAAGACTACACATTACCATTTATACTTTAATTGAAAAATGTGACACCCTGGGAGTCCTGAGCTTGTGTTTCTACAGCAGCCCTGTTGCTGTTGCTGAGTGGAGCCTTTAAACAGTGCACATGCTTGCCAGCGTGCCAGTATCCCTGCATGGCCCTTGTCACATGTTTGTATTAACTGTCTGGCCCTGCAGGCACTTGACTTTGTGATTCTTAAAATATACGATACAAGCAATTACATTAATTCTCCATTTGCTCTGACTGTAGTGAAAGTGAAAATGCCAGTTGCTCAGTCGTGTCTGACTCTTTGTGACCCCATGGACTGTAGCCTACCAGGCTTCTCTGTCCATGGGATTCTCCAGGCAAGAATACTGGAGTGGGTTGCCATTCCCTTCTCCAGGGGATCTTCCCGACCCAGGAATCGAACCCAGGTCTCTCACATTGCAGGCAGATTCTTTATCATCTGAGCCACCAGTGAAGATCTGACGGTACAGAGGGTCTTTTTTTTTTTTTTTTTTCTTTTAAAATCTTTTTTGAAGTGGACCATTTTTAAAGTCTGTACTTAATTTGTCACGATATTGTTTGTTTTATGTTTTGGGTTTTTTTGTTTTTGGCTGCCAGGCATGTGAGATCTTAGCTCCCTGACCAGGAATTGAACCGGGACCCCATGCATTGGAAGGCGAAGTCTTAAGCCACTGGACCAACAGGAAAGTCTTTTTATAACCGAATTCACATCAAGAGCTCCCTCCTGAAATCCAGAAGACTAGCACAATTTACAGTGAGCAGAGTACAGTGACTTATCTTGTGGATCACTTCTCTGTGAAACTTTAAATACCTAATTCCCTAAGATCTTATTTTCTTAAAAAATTTTAAAAACTCTTACAAAATTGTCAGATGTTTGTCTTCATATTTGTGGCAAAAGAAGAAAAATTACTGGGTTACTTAATTCCTAAGATATAAAAGATGACACGGTGGCTTAGTCACTGAGTCATGCCTGACTCTTGCGACCCCATGGACTGTTGCCCGCCAGGCTCCTCTGTCCATGGTTTTCCTAGGCTAGAACACTGAAGTGCATTGCCATTTCCTTCTCCAGGGGATCTTCCCAACCCAGGAATCAAACTTGGGTCTCCTGCATTGCAGGCGGATTCTTTATACTGAGTCACCAGGGAAGCCAAAGCTGGCATGCAATGGCTATTTATAATGTCAGAGGACCACTGCCCTATTTTTTGAATACTCTAAGTAACTTAGCTTGTGACTACTCTAAGAATATAAGAAAAATCACAAATGGGCAAATGATGACCTCAAAGCTAGTTCATGACTGTTTGTTTTACCTTTCATTTCTATATTCACTTTCAAATAACTGGCATTAAAGTTAGAATAATTAGGCAACCTAGAACAACAAGGCACTCCAGTACTCTTGCCTCGAGAATCCCATGGACGGAGGAGCCTGGTAGGCTATAGTCCATGGGGTCACTAAGCGTCGGACACGACTGAGCGACTTCACTGTCACTTTTCACTTTCATGCATTGGAGAAGGAAATGGCAACCCACTCCAGTGTTCTTGCCTGGAGAATCCCAGGGACAGAGGAGCCTGTTGGGCTGCCTTCTATGGGGTCGCACAGAGTCGGACACGACTGACCCAACTTAGCAGCAAAACAACAAGGAAGTAGAACCAAAATATGTACCAGGAGAAAATATATATAAATAAATCAAGAAATACACCATATTTGTTGCTCGTATTCCATGCGATGAAACCTTTCAAATGCTAGTGTGTCCCTACTCTTTTTACTTATTTACATAGTGATGAGAAGTTGAATTCATGAAAGTAGAAATTAGATTATTTTTCCATTGTATCTTTAGCACAGAGAAACTAGAACTTGATAAATATTCACTATAAACATATACACACACACAAATGAGCTATAGTCATTCTTGTGATGGAAAGATCAAGGTTATTGAAGTAAACTTAGAGACAAACTTAGAGGTAACTTAGAGTATTTAAAAAACCCTGAATTTAATAATTGGATAAATTGACTTGGTTTATGTCCCCAAACCCTTAAACTCCAAAAATGGATATCTATCCACCCTCATCCACAGACCTTTGATTCTATGAAAAAAGCACCTCTTCTTCTTGTGCCATTCTTTACATTTAACCTTAGAACATTCCTCTGTATTCAGTAGTATCTCTTATCTCAGTAATTGCTTACTGGCAAATTATTCTCAGCCTCATCCAATAATATTGTCAGCAAAAAACTTGTGTGCAGGGCTACTGATTTGGTTTGGTCTTGCACAAGGCCGTCTGGCCAAGAGAACTTGAAATCTGGTGTCTTGGTGGTTGTAGAAAACCTTACCATCTGATCTGTCTTTCTAATTGATCACCTTCCTTCTCCTCTTGTTACTTATCTTGTGCTTTGACCAGTGTGGCTGCCTCAGCCCATTTCTAGAAATTATTTGCTTAGGTGTCTACACAGACTTGAGCTTTCTTCTGTTTCTAATTCTACATGGAAGGAGGTTAGACGTCATTGCTTAATTCTAACAATAAGTAAAAAACTTAACCGATTGGAAAATCAGCAACTCTTCTAGGATCTGTTAGAAAACAGAAGATACAAGGCAAACTGCTACCTCCAAGTTTGGAGAGACAAACAGACTAATTTAAGGAGACACGGCTTACTGGAGCAGAGCCTC
The DNA here is from genome assembly GCF_002263795.3 of Bos taurus. NCBI lineage: Eukaryota > Metazoa > Chordata > Mammalia > Artiodactyla > Bovidae > Bos > Bos taurus. The sequence continues at coordinate 34,799,318 of NC_037332.1, forward strand.
ACAAGCAGAAACTGCTATAGGAACCAGTGCTGGCTCTGGAAATCCTGAACTGTAATGGGTAGATATTAACCAAACTGTATTAATAATTACTTTCAACAGCAATGTTCTAAATGCATTAATTGAAAGTGAGTGATTGCCAGAACGTATTAAAAAATAACATCTCTATATATATTGTCTACAAGAAACTACCTTTAAACATAAAGACTCCTATAGATTAAAATAAATGGATGGAGGGACTTCTCTGGTGGTCTAGTGGTTGAGGATCTGCCTTGGAATGCAGGGGACACAGGTTCTATTCCCGGTGGGGGACCTATGATCCCACATGCCACAGAGCCCATGAATGCTCCACAACTACTGAGCCTATGTGCTCTGGAGCCCACAAGTCACAACTGAGAGCCCATGTGCCACAACTACTGAGCCTGCACACCACAACTAGAGCGTCCACACCCCACAGTGAAAGATCCCACATGATGCAGCAAAGATCCTGCATGCTGCAACTAGGATCTGAGGCAGCCAAATAAATAAATAAATGTTTTGAAAAGTAAAGGGATGGAGAAAAATATGCCATGCTAATTCTAGTCAAAGGGAAGCAAGCATAGGCATATTAATTTCAAACAAGAAAAATTATGAATAAAGGGTTAATGCTCTAAGAAGATATAACAATTATTAACATGCATGCACATAAAAAAACTATATGCATAAAAACTGATAAAACTGAAAGAAGAAATAGATGAATCCACTATTATAGTCAAAGACTTCACTACTCCCTTACCAGAAATACACCAGCAGAAAATCAGTAAGGAGATAGCTGAACTCAACAGTATCTTCAGGCAACACCGTATAATTGAGAACTATAGTCTACTTATTCCAACAACAGCAGAATGTATCTTATTCTCAAGCTCACATGGAACATCAGCAAGGTAGATCACATTCTGGAAGATAAAATACACCTTAGCAAGTAAAAATTATAACATCTGGTTTCAAATCACAATAGAATCAACCCAGAAATCGATAATGGAAATATACCTGGAAAATCCCCAATAAGTGGAGATTAAATAAAATAATTCTAAATAACACAGGGATCAAAGAAGAAACTTCAAGATAAAACTTGAAATGCATTGGACTAAATGAAAATGAAAACACAACTTATCAGAATTTGGAGTATGCAGTGAAAGCAGTGGTTAGAGCAGACTTGATAGAAGTCAATGTGTGTATTAGGAAAGAAGAAAGACCTAAAATCGGTCATCTAAGTTTCCACCTTAGGAAACTAAAAAAAAAGAAGACCAAATTGAATCCAAAGTAAGCAGAAGAAAGTAAATAATAAGAATCGTAGGAGAAAACAGTAAAATTGAAAACAGGAAATCAGTGGAGAAAATCAATGAAACCAAAAGCTGTTTCTTAAAAAGATCAGTAAAACTGATATGCCTCAGACCAGGGTAGCTAAAGAGAGAGAGAGAGAGAAGACATAAATGAATAGCATCAGGAGTGAAAGAGGGACCATCACTACAGATCCCATGAACATTAAAAGAATAACAAAACAAATACTATGAACTATGCCCATAAATATGATAATCTAGATGAAATGGCCCAATTTTTAAATGGCAATCTGTTAAAGCTTACTGAAGAAGAAATAGACAATCTGACATCTATTAAATTTAATGAATAAACAGCAACAAGCCCAGATGTGTTCAGTGGTGAATTCTACCAAATATGTAAGGAAGAAATGATCACATATATGTACCAGGCTTCCCTGGTGGCTCAGATGGTAAAGAATTCACCTGCAACACAGGAGACCTGGATTTGATCCCTGGTTTGGGAAGATCCCCTGGAGGAGGGCATGGCAACCCACTCCAGTATTCTTGCCTGGAGAATCCCATGGACAGAGGAGCCTGGCGGGCTAAGTCCATGGGGTCACAGAGTCAGACACAACTGAGTGACTAAGCACAGCATATACACCACTGTGTATACAATTAATAACTGAGAATGTACTCCATAGCACAGAGAACTCTGCTCAGTGCCCTGTGGTGACCCAAATGGGAAGGAAATCCCCCAAATACGGGATATATATATGGCTGATTCACTTTGCTGTACAGCAGAAACGGACACAGCAGTGCAAAGCAACTGTATTCTATTAAAGAAAAAAAAAAAAACTGAACAGGAGGATGGGCTTCCCTGGTGGCTCAGCTGATAAAGAATCCACCTGTAATGAGGGAGACCTGGGTTCGATCCCTGGGTTGGGAAGATCCCCTGGAGAAGGGAATGCTACCCACTCCAGTATCCTGGCCTGGAGAATTCCATGGACTGTACAGTCCATGGAGTTGCAAAGAGTCGGACATGACTGAGGGAGTTTCACTTCACTTCACTTCAGGCTTAAGTGTGGCTATATAAATATTTACATTAAATATAAATATACTGATACTTTAATTAAAAGGATGAGACTGTCAGGCTGAATAAATAAGAAAAAATATTTTAAATGTAAAGAAACCAGTTGAAAATAAAAAGGTGAAAAAAGTTATATTATGCAAACACAAAACACACACACCAAAGAAATTGTACAGGTTCGGGGCCTAAATTTTTAAAGAAATTGAAGGAACAAACAGAAAACAGCAAGTCCAGATGTGTTCAGTGGTGAATTCCACCAAATATGTAAGGAAGAAATTATACCAGTTCTCTAAAATCTCTTTTGGAGAATAGAAACAGAGGGAATACTTCTGACTCATCAAATGAGGGCAGCATTATGCTAATACTAAATGGAAAGACATTACAAGAAATGAAAACTATTGACCAATATCTCTCACGGATAAATATAAAAATTCCTCAACAAAATATTAGCAAATTAAATTAAAAATGTATAAAAGAATTATATACTATGACTGGTGGATTTATCACAGGTATGCAAGGCTGATTCAATATTTGAAAATCAGTAAATATAATCTATTACATTAACAGGTTAAAAGAAAAAAAAAACACAAAACCATGTGATCATACCAATCAGATCAGATCAGTTCAGTTGCTCAGTCGTGTCTGACTCTTTGCGACCCCATGAATCGCAGCACACCAGGCCTCCCTGTCCATCACCAACTCCCGGAGTTCACTCAGACTCACATCCATCGAGTCAGTGATGCCATCCAGCCATCTCATCCTCTGTCGTCCCCTTCTCCTCTTGCCCCCAATCCCTCCCAGCATCAGAGTCTTTTCCAGTGAGTCAACTCTTCGCATGAGGTGGCCAAAGTACTGGAGTTTCAGCTTTAGCATCATTCCTTCTAAAGAAATCCCAGGGCTGATCTCCTTTAGAATGGACTGGTTGGATCTCCTTGCAGTCCAAGGGACTCTCAAGAGTCTTTTCCAACACCACAGTTCAAAGCATCAATTCTTCGGCGCTCAGCCTTCTTCACAGTCCAACTCTCACATCCATACGTGACCACAGGAAAAACCATAGCCTTGACTAGACGAACCTTTGTTGGCAAAGTAATGTCTCTGCTTTTGAATATGCTATCTAGGTTCGTCATAACTTTCCTTCCAAGGAGTAAGCGTCTTACAAATAGCTGTGAAAAGAAGAGAAGCAAAAAGCAAAGGAGCAAGGGAAAGATATAAGCATCTGAATGCAGAGTTCCAAAGAATAGCAAGAAGAGATAAAAAGCCTTCTTCAGGGATCAATAAAAATAAATAGAGGAAAACAACAGAATGGGAAAGACTAGAGATCTCTTCAAGAAAATTAGAGATACCAAGGGAACATTTAAGATGGGCTCGATAAAGGACAGAAATGGTATGGACCTAACAGAAGCAGAAGATATTAAGAAGAGGTGGCAAGAATACATAGAAGAACTGTACAAAAAAAGATCTTCACGACCTAGGTAATCATGATGGTGTGATCACTGACCTAGAACCTGGAATGTGAAGTCAAGTGGGCCTTAGAAAGCATCACTACGAACAAAGCTAGTGGAGGTGATGGAATTCCAGTTGAACTATTTCAAATCCTGAAAGATTATGCTTTGAAAGTTCTGCACTCAATATGCCAGCAAATTTGGAAAACTCAGCAGTGGCCACAGGACTGGAAAAGGTCAGTTTTCATTCCAGTCCCAAAGAAAGGCAATGCCAAAGAATGCTCAAACTACCACACAATTGCACTCATCTCACATGCTAGTAAAGAAATGCTCAAAATTCTCCAAGCCAGACTTCAGCAATATGTGAACCGTGAACTTCCTGATGTTCAAGCTGGTTTTAGAAAAGGCAGAGGAACCAGAGATCAAATTGCCAACATGCTCTGGATCATTGAAAAAGCGAGAGAATTCCAGAAAAACATCTATTTCTGCTTTATTGACTATGTCAAAGCCTTTGACTGTGTGGATCACAATAAACTGTGGAAAATTCTGAAAGACATGGGAATACCAGACCACCTGATCTGTCTTTTGAGAAATCTATATGCAGGTCAGGAAGCAACCGTTAGAACTGGACATGGAACAACAGACTGGTTCCAAATTGGAAAAGGAGTACGTCAAAGCTGTATATTGTCACCCTGCTTATTTAGCTTATTTGCAGAGTACATCATGAGAAACGCTGGACTGGAAGAAACACAAGCTGGAATCAAGATTGCCGGGAGAAATATCAATAACCTCAGATATGCAGATGACACCACCGTTATGGCAGAAAGTGAAGAGGAACTCAAAAGCGTCTTGATGAAAGTGAAAGTGGAGAGTAAAAAAGTTGGCTTAAAGCTCAACATTCAGAAAATGAAGATCATGGCATCTGGTCCCATCACTTCATGGGAAATAGATGGGTAAGCAGTGGAAATAGTGTCAGACTTTATTTTTCTGGGCTCCAAAATCACTGCAGATGGTGACTACAGCCATGAAATTAAAAGATGCTTACTCCTTGGAAGGAAAGTTATGACCAACCTAGACAGCATATTGAAAAGCAGAGACATTACTTTGCCAACAAAGCTTCATCTAGTCAAGGCTATGGTTTTTCCTGTGGTCATGTATGAATGTGAGAGTTGGACTGTGAAGAAGGCTGAGTGCCGAAGAATTGATGCTTTTGAACTGTGGTGTTGGAGAAGACTCTTGAGAGTCCCTTGGACAGCAAGGAGATCCAACCAGTCCATTCTAAAGGAGATCAGCCCTGGGATTTCTTTAGAAGGAATGATGCTGAAGCTGAAACTCCAGTACTTTGGCCACCTCACGTGAAGAGTTGACTCATTGGAAAAGACTCTGATGCTGGGAGGTATTGGGGACAGGAGGAGAAGGGGACGACAGAGGATGAGATGGCTGGATGGCATCACTGACTCGATGGATGTGAGTCTGAGTGAACTCCGGGAGTTGGTGATGGACAGGGAGGCCTGGAGTGCTGCGATTCATGGGGTCGAAAAGAGTCGGACACGACTGAACAACTGAACTGAACTGAACTGAACTGATCTAGGTTGGTCATAACTTTCCTTCCAAGGAGTAAGCGTCTTTTAATTTCATGGCTGCAGTCACCATCTGCAGTGATTTTGGAGCCCAGAAAAATAAAGTCTGACACTGTTTCCACTGTTTCCCCATCTATTTCCCATGAAGTGATGGGACCAGATGCCATGATCTTCGTTTTCTGAATGTTGAGCTTTAAGCCAACTTTTTCACTCTCCACTTTCACTTTCATCAAGACGCTTTGAGTTCCTCTTCACTTTCTGCCATAAGGGTGGATCATGGAAAAAGCAAGAGAGCTCCAGAAAAACATCTATTTCTGCTTTATTGACTATGCCAAAGCCTGTGACTGTGTGGATCACAATAAACTGGAAAATTCTTCAAGAGATGGGAATACCAGACCACCTGATCTGCCTCTTGAGAAATCTGTATGCAGGTCAGGAAGCAACAGTTAGAACTGGACATGGAACAACAGACTGGTTCCAAATAGGAAAAGGAGTACATCAAGGCTGTATATTGTCACCCTGTTTATTTAACTTATATGCAGAGTTCATCATGAGAAATGCTGGACTGGAAGAAACACAAGCTGGAATCAAGATTGCCGGGATCATACCAATAGATGCAGTAAAAGCATTTGACAAAATGCAACAGCCATCCGTAATAAAAACTTTCAGTAATGTAAGAATAGAGGGGAACTTCCTCGAGTTGATAAAGACTATTTACAGAAAACCTACAGGTTACATCATACAATGGTGAAAGTCTCAAAGCTCTCCCCCTCAAATCAGGTACAAGGCAAGGATGGGCTCACTTTTTTTTTTTTTTGAATCCTCCTTTTTTGGGGTCAGATACTCACTTCTTACCCATTCAATTGTAATGAGAAGATTTATAGAGTGCACTAGTCAGCAGGAGTTATGGGTAAGGCAGGATATAATGGTATCATAGTCCATCTGGACTGAGAGTAGGCAGCTTCCAAACAACAGAAATTTAATTCTGACATTTCTGGAGGCTAGAAGTCTGAGATCAGGGTACCAGCACAGTTAGATAGAGTCCTCTTCTGGGCTGCAAACTTCTCATTGTATCCTCAAATGGCAGAAGGGGGTAGAGTACTCTGTGGGGTCTCTTTTATAAGAACATCAGTCCCATTTATGAAAGCTCTGCCTCATGACCTAGTCACCCCAAAGGACCCACCTCCTAATGCTGTCACTTTGGGGGTTAAGTTTCAACTACGAATTTTAGGGAGACAAACATTCATACCATAGCAAATAATGTAGGTGAAAGTTTGAGCTGGGTGACCGCTCTAAATCTAGCTGGAGCTAAAAGACTACAGCTACTTCTCCCTCCAAGAATATAATTGATGGAGAACACCACTAATCTAACCCTGTATGGGGCTTGAGGAGCAATGCAATTCAAGAATGCAACAATCAAATGTGGACAAGGTTTCCATTCACTACTGGCAGACAGAACTATAATATTCAAATTATATTTGAATGATGATGATGAATGGAGATGATTTGAATGGAGATGATGAATAATGGCAGCATCATGACGAGTCAGACCATTAGTACTCAGAGAAGTGAGAATCATTGTGGACAGAGGAAAGTCTCCTCTGCTGTAGCAAAATCAATAGTGACTGACGAGATGGAAATTTGAAACTGGGCAATTCAGATGCTCTTAATGTGACTTAAAGCAGTGCTACTCAAGTGTGATTTGGGAACTGGTTGGAAGTGCACATTCTCAATCATAAACTTTGACCTAGTGAGTCAAAATCTCTGGTGATAAGGGACGGATTCCCCAGGTAATTTGGGTGCACACTCAAGTTTGAGAATTACTGGCTTAGAGGATAGAGGCTTCCCTACCTGATGGAAGAATTCTTAGAAGACAGGGTAGGGAGGAACCTGAGAGGAATGTGAGGGGGCTTGAAGAGACAGATCCTCAGAGAAAATAGCAATTTAAAAGTGGCACTCAGGATTTGTAAGGGGAAGCCCATTTACTCTTAAAAGGATGTTGGTATAAATAAGGAGCCGAGCTTCTGGAAAAAGAAAAACTTCTGCAAAAACACCTCTTTCTACCCCAGGAGACTCTGAACTGACTCACAAGGTCAGAAATAATGATGTCCTCCAGTTACGCCCACCTGTGTGGGATCAAGGACATGACTCGGCGGTTCATGGACTTCTAGACACAGATACTGCACTTACCAGTTAACATTCTGTGGGGGCCCCAGCAGGATTTGCCAGCTGTAGCAAATGCTCAAGAATTTCCTCTGTAACATGAATTTTTATGAAAGCTGTGGAATGTAAGGCTATATTTCTTTTTATAGGGGATGATCATTATAAAAATCTTTCTAATTTTCTCTGAGGGCCTGGGAATATGTAGATAAATAATTGTTTAATACTCAGAGTAGATGTTGTTTTTCATCTGCACAAGTTTATTATGTAGAATGAGATATCTATGAACCAGGCTGGGCACTCTCCTTTGAAGCCAGGCTACTTCACAGAATTTTTAAAAGCTACAGGTCACTGCCATTCTCTACTTGTATTTCCTGATCTACCTCACTCCCAAAATAAATTCAGAGGACATCGGATAATATCCCGTTGCCCTTAATACCATGAAAATAAACAAGATGACCCAAAGGCTTCCTACTTTGTATGATTCCATAAACATCAAACTGAATCAGAGCTTTGCTATTTCTACCAGTTACAATTATTATATCTTCATCAGTTCTTCAGTAACATTCTATCCTGGCTTGGCTAATAAAATTGATGGACTTTGACATGTAATATTCACAAATGCTAATAAAGCTATGATGATAGCTATGGTTATGATAAATTGTTTTTGAAGATGCATATTTGGGAGGATGCTGTATTGTAAAAATGCTACTCTTTAAGGCCATGTCTACATCTGTCTGCAGCTCAGTCTCAGAAAATATTGATTTTAAATTAAGTGTGACATTTAATCTTTTCTATCAAAACAGAAGACCATATGGAGACAAAAAGGGAGACAGAGGTTGGACTTTTGAAAAGAAATGAAAAGGATGTGACAGTAGCTCTATATAAAACTGGGTGGTATTTTAAAAGTAACCCATTCAAGAAATAGTGAATTTAGATGACTTATCTTTTTAAAAATTAGCTTATAATCTAACTTTTAAATTATGTGAACAATTTTAGTTGATGAGACAGAATATGGAGAGAATCAAATTGCATTTATAATTTATCATTTGAGTTTAACTATCTTTAGACAGTGCTGTATATGAGAGGACATAGAATTCTACTATTGTTTCTCCAAGATCCAAGTAATGGGATCTCAGGCCACAGACATGGCCAGTGGGTAGATTCAGTAGGTCAGTTATCTCTCCAAATCTACTTGATGGAAACCTAAAGTAATACATTATTTTACATAAATAAAATCTTTAAGAACCATATGAAAAATTTTATTCTTCCAGTCAGGCCCACCCAAAAACTTTGCTTTGGACAAAATGACCACTCTTTAAAGCCTTAATGCTGGACTATGAGTGACCATCATTAATAATTTGATGGTTCAGTGAAGTTCCGTGCAACATATTTGAGGGTGCAAGACCCAGATATATCATGCTTTAGGCCAGAATCCTTTGTATCAGACTGAGGGAAGCTGGAGCTGGCCATTTTCTCTTCCTGATAAAGGACATCTAGATATGAATTAGGGAACCATGGTACCAATATCTAATGATCAATCCATCAATACTTGCCAAACAACTCTACCTGGTGTATGGCCACATGGGTTGTACTTTCTGAAATTTGATCAAAAAAGTTATTGAATCTATACTAAGTGCTGTGTGCTATGCAGGCATCAAATACAATAAAATACACAGTAGGGTTTGATATAATCATGACAAGTTGCTGTTAGGTCCTCATTGTTTTCAAAGTACTGGCACATTCGTTCTCTCATTTGATCTTCTCAACAATCTTACCCCTCACAGTGGAGGATACTGAGGCCTGTGAGGGGTGGAATGGCTTGCAGTGGTCATTGGTGAGCAGTCTTTGATGACAGAACAAAGCCTAGAATAACTCGCATACTTTCTTGCCATCATTCTTATTTCTGCCAAACTAGCAATTGATTTGTTGCCATCCACCCTTTACTGATGAACACCAAGTGGTGGAAAACATCACTGACACAGGATATCCTGGTGGCTGGGCCACTCTTCACCGCAGACGTGAAAGATGCTGCCTGCCAAGTGGAATTGCCCTGGAAGGCGAGAGGTTTGCAGTATTAACAGGTGCTTGTCATAGCATCATCAATCACAGTCACAGCACTGCTCTCACGCTTTTAACCTTGCTCCAAAGCGTGATGCCTTTGTTAAGACTTGATCTTGAATGGAAGAAGAATGCCTCTCCTGAAGAGAAACTCGCTTTATCAAATGCATTTTCGGACAGGACAAAATCTACTCCCTGACTTTGTGTGAAGTCTTCTCCCTAGAGCAGACTGGAGATTCTTACCAAAGTCCACCAAACATTAAAAATTGTCTTCTTATTAACATTTAACCCCAAACCTAGGAAAACTCTATGATACTCTCTCTTTTATTTTGTTCCCTTTGCTTTTACTTCCTCTTTTTTTTTTTTTTTTGGCTTCACTTTGTGGCATGTGGAATCTTGGTCCCTGACCAGGGATGGAACCCATGTCCCCTACATTGGAAGTGAGGAGTCTTGACCACTGAACCACCAGGGAAATCCGTCTTTACTTTCTTATCTAAGCCATTAATCGGAGAAGGCAATGGCAACCCACTCCAGTACTTTTGCCTGGGAAATCCCATGGACAGAGGAGCCTGGTAGGCTACAGTCCATGGGGTCGTGAAGAGTCAGACACGACTGAGCGACTTCACTTTCATGCACTGGAGAAGGAAATGGCAACCCACTCCGGTGTTCTTGCCTGGAGAATCCCAGGGACGGGGAGACTGGTGGGCTGCCATCTATGGTGTCGCACAGAGTCGGATATGACTGACGCGACTTAGCAGCAGCTGCTAAGCCATTAATAAGTCCTTATGGCTCATTCTTCAAAATCTATCCCCTCTGTTTGACCTTGTCCCCTCCTCTCTCATGACCCTCTAAATTCAAGCTACCAATGCCTCAGCCTGCTGTTCTCTGTCAGGATCCATGGTTCTAACAATTCCTTCTCCCTTCATTTGTGGTCCTTTTAATGTCTAGCCTCCAAAAAAAGGGACCACAGAAACGCTTTTAAAAATTTGGACTCTGTGGGAGAGGGTGGGATGATTTGGGAGAATGGCATTGAAACATGTATAATATCATATAAAAATGTAAACCTTGTCACTCCCTATTTCCTGTTTAAAATCTTTCACTGACTACCCATTGATATTGAACTTAAAACCTGAATCCCTTATCTTGACCCACCCCAGGCCCTGACTACCCATCAGCCCTAATGGTCCCCACACCTCTCTCTGTGCTGTCACCACAGCTATTAGAAGGCTGAAAACACTCCCTGCCAAATGGCATGTCCTAATCACTGAAACCTGTGAATGTTACCTTCAGTTCAGTTCACTCAGTCATGTCCGACTCTTTGCAACCCCATGGAATGCAATACGCCAGGCTTCTGTTCAGCACCAACTCCCGGAACTTACTCAAACTCATGTCCATTGACTTGGTCATGCCATCCAACCATCTTATCCTCTGTCATCCCCTTCTCCTTCTGCCTTCGATCTTTCCCAGCATTAGGGTCTTTTCAAATGAGTCAGTTCTTCACATCAGGTGGCCAAAGTTTGGAGTTTAAGTTTCAGCATCAGTCCTTCCAATAAATATTCAGGACTGATTTCCTTTAGAATGGACTGATTGGACCTCCTTGCAGTCCCAGGGACTCTCAAGAGTCTTCTCCAACACCACAGTTCAAAAGCATCAATGCTTCAGCACTCAGCTTTCTTTATAGTCCAACTCTCACATCCATACATGACTACAGGAAAAACCATAGCCTTGACTAGATGGACCTTTGTTGGCAAGGTAATGTCTCTGCTTTTGAATATGCTGTCTAGGTTGGTCACAGTTTTTCTTCCAAGGAGCAAATATTTTTTAATTTCATGGCTGTGGTCGCCATCTGCAGGGATTTTGGAGCCCAGAAAAATAAAGTCTGTCACTTGTTTCCACTGTCTCCCCATCTATTTGCCATGAAGTGATGGGGCCGGATGCCATGATCTTAGTTTTCTGAATGTTGACCTTTAAGCCAAACTTTTCACTCTCCTCTTTCATTCTAATCAAGTGGCTCTTTAATTCTTCTTCGCTTTCTGCCCTAAGGATGCTGTCATCTGCATATCTGAGATTATTGATATTTCTCCTGACAATCTTGATTCCAACTTGTGCTTCATCCAACCTGGCATTTCACATGATGTATGTACTCTGCCTATAAGTTAAATAAGCAGGGTGACAATATATAGCCTTGATGTGCTCCTTTCCCGATTTGGAACCAGTCTGTTGTTCCAGTTCTAACTGTTGCTTCCTGACCTGCATACAGATTTCTCAGGAGGCAGGTCAGGTGGTCTGATATTCCCATCTCTATAAAGTAATGTTACCTTATATGGAAAAAAAAGATGTAATTTTTTTGCAGATGTGATTGTGTCTTGAGACGGAGAGGTTGATGATTATCCTGGATTATCTAGTGGGCTTTAAGTCCCATCATGATGTCCTTCTAAGAGGTAGATTCATCAGACAGATACCGAGGAGAATATTTGAAGATGCTAGTCTTAATGATTAGAGAGATTCAGACATAAACCAAGAAAATCTGGTAGCCACCAGAAGCTGGGAGAGGCAAGGAATAGATTGTCCCCACCACCTCCAGAGAAAGCATGGCTCTGCACACACCTTGTTTTCAGACTTCTAGCCTCTGGAACTGGGAGAGAATGAATTTCTGTTGTTTCAAATCACCAAGTGTGTGATAGTTTTTTACAACAGCTGGTAAAGAACCAACTGGCCAATGCAGGAGACTTGGGTTTGATCCCTGGGTAGGGAAGTTCCTCTGGAGGAGAACATGGCAACCCACTCCAGTATTCTTGTCTGCAAAATCCCAGGGACAGAGGAGCCTGGCAGGCTATGGTCCATAGGGTTACATAGTCGGACACAACTGAGCGACTTTGCATGTAGGAAACTGATACACCATCTTAAGGCTTTTATGGTTCCTTCTGCTTAGAACTTATCCTATGAAACCTTCTGCCTCTCTCGTGTTCCTGAGGACTCAGCTGAAATACTAGCTCTTCAGGGAGGACTTCAACCCAGACATTCTTTATCATGTCAACTGTTTTATATTCTTCATCACTGTTTGGAAATTATGTTTATTTATTCTTTGACTTGCTTATTATCTTACTCTAGCACATAAAACAGTATCTGACATGTAATAGATGCTTACTAAATATTTGTTAAAGGAAAGAAAAAAAGGAAAGAATATTGCTAACTGTTTGATAATAAAGAAAATGCTATTTAATAAATAATATCTAGGCTTTCAAAAAATTTTGGGCTACTATGGTGAATGTCAGGTGGTCTGGTATTCTCATCTTTCAGAATTTTCCAAAGTTTATTGTGATCCACACAGTCAAAGGCTTTGGCATAGTCAGTAAAGCAGAAATAGATGTTTTTCTGGAACTCTCTTGCTTTTTCCATGATCCAGCAGATGTTGGAAATTTGATCTCTGGTTCCTCTGCCTTTCCTAAAACCAGCTTGAACATCTGGAAGTGCATGATTCACGTATTGCTGAAGCCTGGCTTGGAGAATTTTGAGCATTACTTTACTAGCGACATGAGTTTGAGTCAACTCTGGGAGTTGGTGATGGACAGGGAGGCCTGGCATGCTGTGATTCATGAGGTCGCAAAGAGTCGGACACGACTGAGTGACTGAACTGAACTGAACTTATGGTGAATATCTTCTACTAGATAAGGTTGCCCATATACAGTCTTACAGATAAAATACAGGGCACTCCATTAAGTAGGAATTTCAGATATGCACAAATTATTTTTGTTTTAAGTATGTCCGCCTAAATATTGCATGGGGCATACTTACATTGAAAATTATTTAAATTTAAAATTCAAATTTACCTAGGCATCTTGTTTTGTTTGTCTAATTTTTACTACATCTGGCACTCTAACTATAAGCCTCTCTGTTGCAGATAGAGATTGTTATCCTGTCCAGGAGATGAAAGGATAAAATTAAAAAGAAACAGAAACCTTCCCTTGAAAATCTTGTCTCATGCAATTATTCTTCAACATCTTAGAACTACACAAATATCAATGTTTATTCTTCTCTTTTTGAAGGAAAACTAAAGAAGTTGTGCTTGTTTACTCACACCATCCAGAGAAAGACAAACACTCGTTCTGCTAGTGGAAAGCCCTTATGGTTTCATATATGAATCTGCATGAGTAACCCAGAAATGGGCACAGAGCAATTCTGCAGAGTGGATCTGTTTCCATATGTGAAGGCAATGTGAGTAGCTGGAATATGTTTTCATTTCCCGTATAAAGGGCTTTGGGGGAAGTTTGTGATGAGATTTTGTGCATTCATCTGTTACTCTCCATCCACTCCAATTTTATTCCCCAGGATCCTGGCTGGTAAATGAGAAAAGATGTGTTGCTAGAGGGGGTGATATATTTCTAGGACTTTCTGATCATGTCTACCTTAGAGACTAGGGCTCCCTCACCACCCATCCCAATGGAAGACAGCAGAACTGCAGAGCATACTCCCACTTGTCCAGGCTGAAAGGTAGAGTAGACATCTGGCAGCCCTGGCAAGGGCAGCTCCCTTGGACCATACTGACCCAGAGAGACTAGAGGAGCAACCCTGTGCCATGAGAGTGGAGAACACACATCACATGTGCAGTGGCTCTTGGCACACCTGGTCCACTCAGTGGAGAGTGTGACCTGATAATCGCAGTCTGATAAGCCAAACTCTTCCCATGGTGAGAAGAAGTCAGAGGAAGATGGGGGGGATGCTCCTCTCTAGCACCTCCTTGTCACAGAGAAGTGTTTGTGGACACTCCCTTCAAGGAATACTAGAAGAGGAACATGAATACTTCTCCCTAAAGAGAGGGGAAACTGCTTCAGGTAAAGGAGTTATTTATAGGACTAGGTTGTCAGTATTACTGATGAATGTGACTAGCCTTTCAGCCTGCTAACATAAGAGATTCACTGTGAGAACCAAAATGTTTACACTGGGCAACAGAACTATCTGAACATCCCCCAAAGCATACTCCAATAGCTGTGTTCACCTTGAAATTCCTTGCAAATCTAAAAATAAGTTCTGTGGTGAAAGGTTTGCCATCAATAAGAAAACAGAGGATGTCAGCCATTCAAATGAAGAGCCCCAAACGACCTGCCTCAGTTTACCTACTGTTACACAGCAGAGGCTTGCTTCTGCTCAGCTTGTCTCAATGAATTCAACCATCACAATATAGGAAACCATTCTAGAAGAAGAGGTTCTAACAATGACTAAAAATATAAATCTGTCACTAGGGGCAATCTTGTTTTCTTTTAAATTCACAAACAACATTCTTCTGAACCATTTCAGGAGAAAGGACAAAAAAAGTGTCTTAATAAGGACCCGCCCCCATTTTTCACAGATTTCCTTGGACTTTTGTTTTAAAGAAGACCAGAGGCTCTCACCGATACAGTTTCTTTTCAGCTCAGCACCAACTTAGAATAGGTTTTGTGATCTTTTTGTTTTCTAAAACACATTAACTTCACATTTTAAAGAAGATACTGAGCCCTAGTGGTTACAAATAGAATTAGGTATATTATCAAAGATTCAAACTTCAAGAACTGAGCCTGAGATAAATTCATTCTTCTGGATCATTGCTTAATATTTCCAATGGATAATTTGTCTAACACTACTCATATTCCTCAAAGTAGTAAAGGTAAATCTACTGGATGAACCAGTGAAATTGGATCATTTTATTTAATTTAAAAAGCCATAATATCTGGATTGAGGTATGGACAAGAAATTCCTCAAGTTTAGCTTCAAAATACATTTTATATTATTTTTCTTCTAGACATTTTAAGCAATATTTGAGATTCTTTAAAGTTTTACACATTGGAAAACTTTCTATAATGTTGATGATCAGTCTCTCAGTCATGTCTGACTCTTTGTGACCCCATGGACTACAGCACGCCAGGCTTCCCTGTTCTTTACAATTTCCCAGAGCTTGCTCATGTCCATCGAGTCGATAATTCCATACAACCATCTCATCCTCTGTCATCCCCTTTTCCTCCTCTCCTCAATCTTTCCCAGCATCATGGTCTTTTCTAATGAGTTGGCTCTTCACATCAGGTGGCCAAAATATCGGAGCTTCAGCTTCAGCATCAGTTCTTCCAAAGAACATTCAGAATTGATTTCCTTCAGGATTGACTGATTTGATCTCCTTGAAGTCCAAGGTACTCTCAAGAGTCTTCTCCAACACCACAGTTCAAAAGCATCAATTTTTATCATTTATCCTTATTTATGGTCCAACTCTCACATCCATATGGAAAAACCACAGTTTTGACTGTATGGACCTTTGTTGGCAAAGTAATGTCTCTGCTTTTTAATACGCTGTCTGGGTTTGTCATAGCTTTTCTTCCAAGGAGCAAGTGTCTTTTAATTTCATGGCTGCAGTCACCATCTGCAGTGATTTTGGAGCCCAGCAAAATAAAATCTGTCACTGTTTCCATTGTTTTCCCATCTACTTGCCATGAAGTGATGGGACCGGATGCAATGATCTTTGTTTTTTGAATGTTGAGTTTTAAGCCAACTTTTGCACTCTCCTCTTACACCTTCATCAAGAGGGTCTTTAGTTCTTCTTCACTTTGTGCCTTAAGGGTGGAGTAACAGGCAAGTTTGGTTTTGGAGTACAAAATGAAGCTGGGCAAAGGTTAACAGAATTTTGCTAAGAGAATGAACTGATCATAGCAAACACTCTCTTCCAACAACACAAGAGGTGGCTCTACACATGGACATAACCTGATGGTTAATATGAAAATCAGATTGATTATATTCTTTGCAGCCAAAGATGGAGAAGCTCTATACAGTCAGCAAAAACAAGACCAGAAGCTGACTGTGGTTCAGATCATGAACTTGTTATTGCAAAATTCAAACAAATTGAAGAAAGTAGGGAAAACCACTAGACCATTCAGTTATGATCTAAATCAAATTCCTTATGATTTTACAGTGGAGATGACAAATAGATTCAAGGGATTCAATCTGATAGACAGGGTGCCTGAAGAACTATGGATGAAAGTTTGTAACATTGCATAGGAGGTGGTGATCAAAACCATCCCCAAGAAAAAGAAATGCAAAAAGGCAAAATCGTTGTCTGAGGAGGCCTTACAAATAGCTGAGAAAAGAAGAGAAGCAGAAAGCAAAGGAGAAACGGAAAAACATATCCATCTGAATGCAGAGTTCCCAAGAATAGCAAGGAGAGATAAGAAAGCATTCCTAAGTGAAAAATGCCAAGAAATAGAAGAAAACAATAGAATGGGAAAGACTAGAGAGCTCTTCAAGAAAATTGGAGATACCAAGGGAACATTTCATGCAAAGATGGGCTCGATAAAGGACAGAAATGGTATGGACCTAATAGAGGCAGAAGATATTAAGAAGAGGTGGCAAGAATACACAGAAGAATTATACACGAAAGATCTTACTGATCCAGATAATCACAATGGTGTGATCACTCATGTAGAGCCAGACATCCTGGAGTGTGAAGTCAAGTGGGCCTTAGGAAGCATCACTACAAACAAAGCTTTTGGAGGTGATGGAATTCCAGCTGAGCTATTTAAAATCCTAAAAGATGATGCTGTGAAAGTGCTGCCTTCAATATGCCAGCAAATTTGGAAGTCTCAGAAGTGGCCCCAGGACTGGAAAAGGTCAGTTTTCATTCCAATCCCAAAGAAAGGCAATGCCAAAGAATGTTCAAACTACTGCACAATTGTACTCATTTCTATAAAGTATAATCAACTAATTGAAAGGATTAATTATAGGGGGTTTCCTTGTGGACCAGTGGCTAAGACCCTGCTTCCAATCCAGGGGACCTAGGTTGGATCTTTGGCTAGGGAACTAGATCCCACATGCTGCAACCTAAGATCCCATGTGATGCAACTAAGACCCAGTGTAGAAAAGGAAATAGATAATAAAACGGTTAATTATAAAAATAAATCTTATAGATTTCAAATTTTTGTTCCTAATTAAAAATAATATGTATGTTCATTGTAAAAATCTCAAAGTTTTTAAAGTAAAAAATACAAATTTACATTCCTTCTACTCCAACCCTATACTCCAGAGATACCATGGTTAATAGTTTGACATGTATCTTTTCAGATTTTGTTTTCCTATTCCCATAGAAACACATATGTGAATATATTTTAGTTTACTTTAATATTTATTATGAAAAATTTTGAAGCTGAAGAAAGTAGAATATTATAATGGGAACTTCCTTGGTGGCTCAGACGGTAAAGCGTCTGCCTGCAATGCGGGAGACCTGGGTTCAATCCCTGGGTCAGGAAGATCCCCTGGAGAAGGAAATGGCAACCCACTCCAGTACTCTTGCCTGGAAAATCCCATGGATGGAGGAGCCTGGTAGGCTACAGTCCATGGGGTCGCAAAGGGTCAGACACGACTGAGTGACTTCACTTTCACTTTAATGAGCCAATATATACCTATCACCCAGCTTCAACCACTTTCAATTTTTCGTCAATCTTGCTTTATCCATTTTCCCACTTACTTTTTCCCATCCCTCACTGGGTTATTTGTAAGCAAATCTAAGACATAATAATTTATTAACAAAAACCTCAGTATTTATGTCTAAAAGACAGGGACTTTAAAAAAAATATTACTACACCTAAAATTTTCTAAATAAATAATTCTTAAGTAACATGAACTACTTCATGTTCAAATATCCTAAATATTTGAAAATATAATTATATATATAACCATATGTATATAACTATATGTATGTCTAGTATATTTAGCACATATGAAACATAGTGCTATATTTCTGCAGGAAAAGTTAAACTTGAGGAATAAATAATAGATCAGTGTTGTTCAGATCCACTGGAAATTTTGAGCTTATGTCTTTTACTCCTACCTATTAATATCTAGAATTCTATTATCTGAGTCAGGCTTAAGACTCACTTCCTCCATAAATCACAAGTAACATCAAATATCTTTTCATATACATATTTTCCATTCATATATCCTTAGTGAAATGTCTCTTAATGTCTTTGGCCCATTTTTGAATTGAATTATCTTTTTGTTTGTTTCTTTGTTTCACTGTAGATTTTTGAGTGTTCTTTATATCTTAAGATATGAATCCTTTGTCAGATATATGGCTTGCAAATATTTTCCTCCATGCTCTAGCTGTTATTTTTGTCCTAACAGGCCCTTTCACATGGCAAAAGTTTTTCATTTTTATGTTGTCTAATAGGGATCACGCTTTTGCTATCAAGTTTAAGCCTTGGATCACCACAGTTACTCTTATGTTATCATCTAAAAGTTGTATAGTCTATGTTTTGCATTAAGGTCTATGATTAATTTCAAGTTAATTTTTGCATATGAATGAGGCATAGGTCAAAATAAACTTTTTCCATGTATATTCAATTGCCACAGTATCACTGGTTGAGAAGACTACCTTTTCAAAAATCGTTTCTTGCATCTTTATCAAAAATCAGTTGACTGCTCTTGTGTGGGGTTATTTCTGGGTTTTCTATTTCATTCCATTGATCTCTATACCTTTTGATTAATATAAATTTTGTGTAGTGTTTCTAAATATTTCCCACTATACAGCCTAGTCACCTTCCCACTATAATTCATTGCTGTCCTCAGCCACGGCCTCTTAATCATTGTATTCCTGGGGTAAGTTTATTTCATTTGTGAAGAAGATACAGAGAATCCTGAATATGATGGATCTGTTCTAATGGTACTGTGTGAATTTCTTTGTGAAAATATCTAATCTGTTTATTAAAAATTTTTTGAAGCTATTAAAAACAAGAAAAATTTGAGTTTATCTTCATGTCACTTCTTATCTGATGTTTACAAAATCCAAATATCTCACATTTCATTTCCCTTTAATGCCCAACTTTCTTTTTTTTTTAAAGTTAAGGAATTTTAAATCATGAGTTCATTTCTTTTTTTTTGTTTGTGTTTTTTTTTTTTTTGGTCTTTCTTTTTTTTTTTTTATTTTTAAACTTTACATAATTGTATTAGTTTTGCCAAATATCAAAATGAATCCGCCACAGAGGAGAGTTCAGGACGGGGAACACATGTAATGCCCAACTTTCAACAGTCTGAAGCTCCATTTGCCTGTAGAAATTCGATTCTTTCTCTCAGGTCTCTGAGAACACTCTCTCCTGCTTACCTGTCCCAACAGTGTACCCCAGCTATGTCACTTTAGCTGGTCATCTGGTCCTGACCTCTGTTTAGCTTTTCTATAGGCCCCTCTCACTGCCTTGAGATGGGTCTTCTTCTGCCAAAGTTCTCTCTATACTGCTTTGCTTCAGGTATAGGAACAGATGTGCAGGCCAGTCCCTACATTTCCAACATGGTAGCTGGGACCAGGCTGCCTACTTAACAAGACTTTATTAAAAACTGAAGTGTCGTGCAGAGGATTGTGGCATAGACCATTTGAAACACATGAAAATGCCCTTCCACAGGCCCCCTGCCAGACTCTCACTAGTCCCTGGCCTGCCCTGAAGTTGTGAAGGCTCCCTGCTCTTACCCTTGGGCATCTCTCCTTCTATAATTCAAGATACCAAACTCCTTGAAGCTCCAGAAAAGAAACTTTATTTTAGAGCACAGTTTAAGGCCCATCTTGAAGTAATTTTTTCCTGGGCAAGGTTAACATCTTGAAACATCCTACCTTTCTAAAATTTTTTTTCTTTTTTAAAAAATAATTGGAGGATATTGCTTTACACTATTGTGCTAATTTCTACCATACATCAACACGAATCAGCCATAGGTATGTGTGTGTGTGTGTGTATATATATATATATATATATATATATATATATATATATATATATATGTCACCTCTGTCTTGAACCTCTCTCCCATCTCCTACTCCATCCCATTGCTCTAAGTTGTCACAAAGCACGGAGTTTGAGCTCTCTGCATCATACAGCAAATGTCCACTGGCCATCTATTTTACATATGATAAAATATGTGTTTCATTTGTTACTCTTTCGATTGTGTGTGTCTCTCTCTCTCCTTTCCCCACTGTATCCACAAGTCTGTTTTTCTAAATATTAAAAAAAATTAATTACTGTATTTGGTTGTGCCAGGTCTTAGTTGCAGCATGTGGGATCTTTAGTTGCAGCATGTGAAATCTTTGTTGCGTGCAGCATGTGGGGTCTAGTTCTCTGACTAGGGATCCAACCCAGGCCCCCTGCATTGGGAGTGCAGAGTTTTAGCCACTGGACCATCAGAGAAGTCCCCAAACACCTATTTTTATAAGGAGAACTTATTTTTATTCAAAGGAGTTGGCCCTAAAGGTCCCACAAAAGCTATCTATAGTTTAGAATGTATAATAAGTAGCCTGATTCTACTGATATTTGCAGAACATAGTCTTAAGCCTCATACTTCCTTCTTCTCACATCCCACATCTGGGAAAAAGATGGAGCAAGTCCAGTTGCTCCTTCCTTCAGGATGGTAGGTGGTTCAAAAGATGAGAACCTTTGCCTTTGCAGGGACAGCCTCACCCCAGATCCATCCCCTAACCACAGTAACTGCTCAAAGTCAGTCCCATTTTCTTGCTGTCTTGAGCCATTTTGGGCCTGCCTGGGATGCCTGCCCTGCTTGCCCCAGAAAGCCTGCAATTGTGTAATAATAAATCTCTTCATACCCTTTTGGTGTTCTTGTGACAACATCAATCTTGACAGACAAATCACATTTTGGATGGGGGTCCATCCTGCTGTGGCTGGTTTGGATATCATGACAACATCAGAATATGTCTTAAAAACACACCAGAAAATAGCTTGAGTTAAGTTTTGGCAGTTCTTGGTCTTTTGGCAGTCCAGTGCTCTTCATAATCAAGAGGTAAAGATAAGATTTCGCACCTTGTTTTGGTTATGCAAGACACACAAACATTTCCAAGAACAAAAATTAAATTTCAGAGCTTATAGAGTCTAAATTTCTATTTAGCATGCACTAATCTTCCTAAGGGCTTCCCAGGTGACTCAGATGGCAAAGAATCTGTCTTCAGTGTGGGAGTTTGATCCCTGGGCTGGGAAAGTCCCCTGGAGGAGGGCATGGCAACCCACTCCAGTATTCTTGCCTGGAGAATCCCATGGACAGAGGAGCATGATGGGCTGCCGTCCATGGGGTTGCAAAGAGTCGGACCTGTCTCTTTGTGAGAGACTAAGCACAATCTTCCTAAAGGACGCAGTAGATGGGAATCAACTCTACTCACAAAGAAATGACCTTTTGCATTTTTATACAGATCAGAAACCCTGCCTCCTCTGGGATATCAACTTTACCTTTTTATAACCTACAGTCTTATTAAATGTGCCCCCCCGCCACATCAAATCCCTCCAAAAAAAAAAAAAAAAAAAAAACCAGAAGTACAACGTTAAATCAAATCTTTGCCTGTAAAGAAAAAGAAAAATACTTTGAAATTTTAAAATAGCAGGTCTGGACTTCTCTGGTGGTCCAGTGGTTAAGAATCCACCTGCCAATGCAGGGGACATGGGCTCACTCCCTGGATGGGGAAGATCCCTCATGCCACAGAGTAACTGAACCCGAGTTCTAGGGCCCATGTGCTGCAGCTACTGAAGCCTGAGTGCCTAGAGCCTGTGCTCCGCCACATGAGAAACATCACAATGAGAAGCTCAAGCACCGCAGCCAAGAGGAGCCTCTGCTCTCCGCAGCTAGAGAAAGCCTGCGTGCAGCAATGAACACCAAGTACAGCAAAAAATAAATACGTAAACTTAAAAAAAATAAATTGTGAAATGAAATAAAATAGCAGGTCTTACTCTGCTTGTGGGTTTCCTTGCCATCAGAGTAACAAGTAGGATAAAACCACCTCCACCAAAAGCTAACCCAAATTCCTTTATTCCTTGACCTTTCACGAAGTACAAAACTACCACATTTAACAAAAAGCGTTATCCTCTTCAGTGAATGCATTCTTAATTTCCCACCTTGTGAGTTTCCTTAAATGATTAATCAAGGCTTATTCAAAGTTGATATAGATAAGATTGAATTCTTTTAAAAGCAAGAGGCGTATAATTTAGGCATTAATTTACACAGAAATTCCAGAAGCATGAATATTCTCCAACAAAGTTGGCCTCTAATAGGTACTGTACCTTGAAGTCTGTCTGTAGAACTTGACTTACTTAAGCTATTACAATGTCATTTTGCTAGGAAAGCTAATGCCCGAACTAGGTAAGACATGAGAACATGGAGTTTAAGAGCTTTGCCCTTAACTGCCATAATCAAGATGCAATTAACAGAAGTAGTAGCCACAGAGAGGATAGTAGGGAGTCTCAGTCACAAAGATGAACACACACAACTAAAAATCATTAACCATGTAAGGAAAGTAACACCTTGAAAGAGATTCATCAAATAAACTTAAAAGTCAATACCTGAGTGTTAATAGAGTGCATAAATATATTTTAAAATGCCAAGATTAATATCTTCAGAGAATATATTATACCCACAAAACAAGAAGACCCTACAATTAAAAAGAGCCAATTGGGGATACTATAAATATAAATACAAAAATTGTCATGAAGATAAATGATGTATAAATTGTCAGCAGAAGAACAAGATGATTAAAGAACCAATTAGATAGTGGGAATATTGAAAATTATTAAGGAATTCTTCCAGATTATCAAGCAAGAGAGTAAAGATAATATATGAGAGAAAAATACAGACATGGAATATAAGCCCATAAATTTCAGTATCAGTATGATGCATGTAGCAGAATAGCAGGTGTTACAGAAGAAGAGAAAAAGAATTGAGAGGAAATAATCAAAAGAATAATAGAATATTCCCACCTAGACAGAAATCTTCAGTTTGAGAGTGTCCACTGGAAGCTGGGCAGATGACACATCACAGTAAAATTTTCCATGTCAAAGACAAACTCAAAAAAATTTTCAGTGAATAGCGAAAACAAAACAAACAAACAAAATGAACAAAATATCAGGTTATCTACAAAGGAATAAGAATCAGGATGTTATACCATAAAAACCATACCTCTTTCAGAGAACTAATTTTTTCTCCCCTTTCATCAAAAGAGTTATGAAACCTATCATGTTATTTGCTTTTTGGCCCTGGATGACAGGAAACTATCATAGTGATTAAACACTGGAGCCGTGTTAACCTAATGTGCTAGAGTATTTTAATTTTCTTTTTTGTTTGTTTCTGGTTGTCAGTAGCTTTGTCTATTTTACTAAGATTTTTTTATAAGTCTTACTTTTTTAAAAATTGTAATGAAATATGTAAGTACATAAAATTTACCACCTTAGCCATTTTAAGCATACAGTTCGGTTTTGTTAAGGATATTCACATCATTGTGCAACAAATCTAAAGGATTTGTTTCATCTTAAAAAACTAAAACTGTGTACGCATAAAAAATGAATTCCTTCCTCAATCTCTAGTAACCACTGTTCTACTTTCTGTCCCTATGATTTTGACTACTCTAGGTACCTCATTCACTGCTTCCACTTTTCCCCCTTCTATTTGCCATGAAGTGACTGGATGCCAAGATCTTAGTTTTTGGGTTTTGTTGTTGTTGTTTAATGTTGAAGCCCATGAAAGCTATGACAAACCTAGACAGAGTATTAGAAAAGGCAGAGACAAAAGGCAACAAAGGCCTGTATGGACAAAGCTATCTGTAGTTTTTCCAGAAGTCATGTGTGAATGTGAGAGTTGGACCATAAAGAAGGCTGATGGCCAAAGAATTGATGCTTTTAAATTTTGGTGCTGGAGGAGACTCTTGAGAGTCCCTTGGACAGCAAGGAGACCAACCAGTCAGTCCTAAAGGAAATCAGTCCTGAATAATTCATCAGAAGGACTGTTGCTGAAGCTGAAGCTTCAGTATTTTGGCCATCTGAGGCAAAGAGCTGACTCAATGGAAAAGACCCCAATGTTGGGAAAGATTGAAGGCAAAAAAGAGAAGGGGTAACAGAGGATGAGATGCTTAGACAGTATCACCGACTCTAGACAGCATCACCGACCCAATGGACATGAATTTGAGCAGTCTCCTGGAGATAGTGAAGTACAGAGGAGCCTGGCGTACTGCAGTTCATGGGGTCACAAACAGACACAACTTAGCGAATGAACAACAATCAGGTACCTCATATACATAAATTCACACAGTATTTGTACTTTTTTTCATGACTACCTTATTTCACTTATCATAATGTCTTCAAAGTCCATGCATATTTTACTGTGTGTCAGAGTTTCCTTGCTCATAGAGAAAGAATTGTGGATACAGCAGGGGAAGGAGAGGGTGAGATGAATTGAGGAAGTACCATTGACATATATACACTGCTATGTGTAAAATAGAATAGTGGGAAGATAATGTGTAAAATAGATAAAAATAGACATAATACAGGGAGCCCTGCCTGGTGCTCTGTGATGACCTAGATGAGTGGGATGGGGAGTGGGTAGGAGGGAGGCTAAAGAGGGAGGGTATTATATATAGACAGTTATGACTGATTCTCGTTGTTATACAGAAAAAATCAACCCAACATTGTAAAGCAATTATCCTCCAATTAAAAAAGAATTTCTTTGCTCTTTAAGGTTGAATAATATTATATGCATATACTACATCTTGTTTATCCATTCATCTGTTGAAAACTTGAGTTGCTTCAACCTTTTGGCTATTTTGAATAAAGCTACTATGAACTCAAGTATACAACTCTCTCTCCAAGACCCTGCTCTCCATTCCTTGAGGTATACACCAAGAGTTTGGGTTGTTGGGTCACATGGAAATTTTGTTTTCTAATTTCGAGGAGCTGCCATACTGTTTTCCATAGTGCCAAACCATTTTAGATTCCTACCAACAGTGCGCAAGAGTTCCAGTTTATATTCTCACCAAAATTTTATGTTTCTTTACTAGTAACCATCCTATTGGGTATGAGGTTTTATCTCACTGTGAGTTTGATTTATATGTTTTCTAACAATTAGTGATATTGAGCACATTTTTATTTTCTTCTTGGTCAATTGTATATCATCTTTGGAGAAATGTCATATTTGTATATCTCCTTTGGAAAAATGTCAAATGTCTTTGCCATTTTAAAAAATTGAAGTGTAGTTGATATACAATGTTGTGCCAATCTCTGCTGTATAGCAAAGTGATTCAGTTACATACACATCGACATTCTTTTTTTAAAATTCTTTTTCAGTATGGTTTATCACAGGATATATAGTTCCCTGTGATATACAGTGGTACCTTGTTATTTATCCATCCTATATATAATAATTTACATCTGCTAATCTCAAACTCTAGTCTTTCCCTCTCCCTCCTCCTTCCCCCTTGGCAATCACAAGCCTGTTCTCTATGTCTATGAGTCTGTTTTGTAGATAATTTCACTTGTGCCATATTTTAGATTCCACATGTAAGTGTTATTATGTGATATTTGTCTCTTTTTGACTTCACTTACCATGATGATCTTTAGTTACATCCATGTTGCTTCAAATGGCATTATTTCATTCTTTTTTATGGTTGAGTAGTATTCCATTGTGTGTATCTCCATGTATACAGACACACACACACACACCACATTTCTTCATCCATTCATCTCCTGATGGACATTTAGGTTGTTTCCGTGTTGCTCTTGTAAACAGTGCAGCTATGAACGTAGGGGTAATGTGTCCTTTTGAATTATAGTTTTGTCTGGGTATATGCCCAGGAGTAGGATTGCTTGATCTTATGCTTATTCTATTTTTAGTTTTCTGAGGGATCTCCACACTGTTTTCCATAGTGGCTGCATCAACTTACATTCCTACCAACAATGTAGGAGGATTGCCTTTTCTCCACACCCTCTGCAGCATTTGCTATCTTTAGACTTTTTAAAGATGGCTGTCCTGATGATGTGAGGTGGTATCTTATTGTTTTTGACTTGCATTTCTGTAATTGGTGATGTTGAGCATCTTTCAGTGTGCCTATTTACCATCTGTATGTCTTCTTTGGAGATGTGTTTATTAAGGTCTTCTGCTCACTTTTTGATTGTTTTTGTTGTTGTTGTTTGTTGTTGAGTTATATGAGCTGTTTGTATATTTTGGAGATTAAGCTCTTGTCTTTTGCATCATTTACAAATATTTTCTCCCATTCCATAAGTTGTCTTTTTCAAATGGCTTCTTTTGATGTACAAAAGCTTGGAAGTTTGATTAGGTCCTGTTTATTTATTTTTCTTTTGATTTCTATTGCCTTGGGAGACTGACCTAAGAAAACATTAGTCAGAGAATGTTTTGCTTGTGCTCTCTTCTAGGAGTTTTATGTCTTATATTTAAGTCTTTAAGCCATTTTGAGTTTATTTTTGTGCATGATATGAGCGTGTGTTCTAACCTTCTTTTGCTACTTTTTAATCAAGTTTGGGTGTTTGTTGTTGTTGCTGTTTATGCCAGTATCACAATATTTTGATTACTATAGTTTTGTAGTAAGTTTTGAAATGCAGAAGTGTGAAACCTCTAACTTTATTATTTTCAGGTTTGTTTGGACTATTTGGGTCCCCTTGAGATTCTATTTGAATTTTAGGATGGAATTTTCCATTTAAGAAAAAATGTCATTGGGATTTTGATATTGATTTTATTGAATTTATTGATCCTTTTGGGTATATACATATGCAATACATACATCAATATATATATTACATAAGTAAATATGTAAATATGTTTTTGATGTCTTGCAATTCATGAGTATATATTTCCATTTATCAGTGTTTAATTTTTTTTACCAATATTTTGTAGTTTTTAGTGTAAAAATCTTTTGCCTGCTTGGTTAAATTTATTTCTAAGGATTTTATTCTTTTTAATACCATCATAAATAGAATTGTTTTCTTAATTTCCTTTCAAAAATTATTTATTGTTGGTGTTTATAAACACAACTGATTTTTGCAGATTGATTTTATATCCTGTGATTTTGTTAAATTCATTATTAGTTTTAATAAGCATGTGTGTGTGTACATGTGCACACATATGTTCATTATCTTTTTTACATATAAAATCATATTATTTGTGAACAGAAATAATTTCACTTCTATCTTTCCAATTTGATGCCTTTTATTTCTCTTTCTTGCCTAATTGTTCTGGCTAGGACTGCCAGTACTATGTTGAATGAAAGTGATGAAAGTAAACACTCCTATCCTATTCCTGATCTTAGAGGTAAAACTCACAGCTTTTCACCATTAAGTATGATATCAACCCTGGGCTTTTCATATGTGTCATTTATCATGTTATTTTAATTCCTAGTTTGTTACATCTTTCTATCATGAAAAGGTGTCAAATTTTATCAAATGCTTTTTCTGCATTAATTGAAATGATCATGGGTTCCTCCCTTCTTTATTCTGTTAATGTGGTATATTCAACTGATGAATATTTGTATGATGAACACTTCTTGCATTCAAGGAGTAAATCCACTTGGTCATAGTGTGTAAGGCTTTAAAATGTACTGTTAAGTTATGTCTGCTGATATTTTCTTGAGGATTTTAGCAGCAGTATTCATCAAAGATATTGGTCTGCAAATTTTTCTCTTAGTGTCTTTGTCAGGATTTGGTGTCAGTGTAATGCTGACATCATAAAATGAGTGTGGTATTGATCCCTCCTCTTCAGTTTTTAGGAAGATTTTGTGTTTAGAGAATTAGTGTTAATTCTTCTTTAACTGTTTGGTAGACTTCACAAGTGAAGTTTTCTGGGCCTGGACATTTCTTTTTTGGAAGTTTTTGATTACTGATTCAATCTCCTAACTAGTTTTGGGTATTCAGACTTCATATTTCTTCATAATTCAGTCTTGGTAGGTTTTATGATTCTAAGAACTTGTCCATTGCACCTGGAATGTTCAATTTGTTGGTATGCAATTATTTATACTATTCTCTTACAATAATTTTTATTTCTGTAAAATTTATTTCAGTATCCCTTCATTCACTTACAATTTCCATTGAGTCTACGGTTCTGCAGTCTTCTTGCAGCTCTCAGGCCCCACCACTTCTTCCAGAGACGTCCAACATAATACCCAAACTAAGCTAGCATTCCCATCTGTGCTCCAAGTAATGTGAGAAAGAAACCAGAATTCCAGGCATCTCCCACACAATCCAGAACATTGCAAGTAAGCTCCACTCTTTCCTTGCTGTCCCAAGGGAGCAACCAGAAATTGGTCACCTTCCTCCCAACATACCACACTGCCATGAGCAGGAGGTGGGGCAAGAGTGAGCAGAAGTGCCATGAAATTTCCTGCCGTTTTAAGTGTGCCATTTTCTTGGTTAGGCATTTGCTTGTTGCAACTTTTTTTAACTTGTTTCTGGAATTCTTGCAAAGCTGTTTTGGTTTGTAGGTTGTTGTTTGTTTAATATTGTGGGAGAATGAGGGTGTAGAGCTTATAGTTCTTCCATCTTTTTGATGTCACTCTCCTGTATAAATCTTTTAAAAAAGTAAGTAGCCCTGTATCTTTTTTGGAAATATGTCATAAATAAACTGAATAAATAAAATTACATTCACATCATTTAAGAGGGAAACAATTATAGAATATTAATAATTTTGTGTTTCAGATTGTTGAATAGAAGAAATAAAGATTTTCTTGAGAGTTTAATGCCCAGAGAAAGGGCAAAGAGGTGCCAAAAAACCCAGTAAATTTCGATGGTTTAAATAGCTATAGACCCAGGGACCCAGAAGTTAAAAAAAGAAAAAAAAACTTCTAAATAATCTTCAGTTAAATGGAAAGTAATAAGATACTATTTAGTGACTGTGTTGTAACATTTGGAGATTACTGAATTGGTGCTTAAGAATTTTTATTTTGTAAAGTAGGCTTTGTACCAGTTAGGCATATGTTCATTTCCAAGAAAAAATATTATCCATCAATGGTTTAATAAATCTGGTTATATTTTCTAATATAAGAAGCCTGGAGATGATAGATTCAGGCTTCAGTTCATCAGTTCAATGACGCCAGAATGTGCGTTGCAATTCTTCTAGTCTTACACTCATGGGGGCTAATAAGTTCCCACTACCCCACATTCAAAGTTGGAAGAGAGAAAGTTGGTGCCAGTTATCAGACTGTCAGACTGCTGCTGCTGCTAAGTTGCTTCAGTCGAGTCCGACTCTGCTCGACCCCATAGATGGCAGCCCACCAGGTTCCCCCGTCCCTGGGATTCTCCAGGCAAGAACACTGGAGTGGGTTGCCGTTTCCTTCTCCAACGCATGAAAGTGAAAAGTGAAAGTGAAGTTGCTCAGTCATGTCCGACTCTTCTTGACCCCATGGACTGCAGCCTACCAGGCTCTTCCATCCATAGGATTTTCCAGGCAAGAGTAATGGAGTGGGGTGCCATTGCCTTCTTCAGGAATATACATAAATTTCCCAGGAACCCCCGGGAGACTTCAGGTTACAGTTCATTGGCCATAACACGGTCATACGGGCTTCTTTGCTACAGAGGATACTGAGAAAGTTAATCTCCACATTTTTCAGTTTATGCTGTGAAAAATGGCAAGAGAGGAGAGAAGTGGGGTGGGACTTACCCTGTTGGGTAATCAGATCCAGCAGTGTTTCCCCAGGGGTACTTAATGAGTAAAATCCAACTTGGTCCTCAGGTAAATAAGCAAGTAATTCTGTGCCTTTATTTTATCACAGACTTCCTTTCTCTCCAGAGCATTCTTACAGAGAGATGCATTCACAAAGTATATTCCTCAGTGTCGATTTTAAGACGAGGCTTCCTAATTTGGAACAAAAGCATATATTCCTTTTCACACCTACTAACAATTTTAATAATATAAATACAATTTTTATGAATTCATTCAATCAACATTTATGAGGTATGGAAAAAGCAAGAGAGTTCCAGAAAAACATCTATTTCTGCTTTATTGACTATGCCAAAGCCTTTGACTGTGTGGATCACAATAAACTGTGGAAAATTCTGAAAGAGATAGGAATATCAGACCACCTGATCTGCCTCTTGAGAAACCTGTATGCAGGTCAGGAAGCAACAGATAGAACTGGACATGGAACAACAGACTGGTTCCAAATAGGAAAAGGAGTACATCAAGGCTGTATATTGTCACCCTGCTTATTTAACTTATATGCAGAGTACATCATGAGAAACGCTGGGCTGGAAGAAATACAAGCTGGAATCAAGATTGCCGGGAGAAATATTGATAACCTCAGATATGCAGATGACACCACCCTTATGGCAGAAAGTGAAGAGGAACTAAAAAGCCTCTTGATGAAAGTGAAGGTGGAGAGTGAAAAAGTTGGCTTAAAGCTCAACATTCAGAAAACAAAGATCATGGCATCCAGTCCCATCACTTCATGGGAAATAGATGGGGAAACAGTGGAAACAGTGTCAGACTTTATTTTGGGGGCTCCAAAATCACTGCAGATGGTGACTGCAGCCATGAAATTAAAAGACGCTTACTCCTTGGAAGGAAAGTTATGATGAACCTAGATAGCATATTCAAAATCAGAGACATTAGTTTGCCAACAAAGGTTCGTCCAGTCAAGGCTATGGTTTTTCCTGTGGTCATGTATGGATGTGAGAGTCGGACTGTGAAGAAAGCTGAGCGCCAAAGAACTGATGCTTTTGAACTGTGGTGTTAGAGAAGACTCTTGAGAGTCCCTTGGACTGCAAGGAGATCCAACCAGTCCATTCTGAAGGAGATCAGCCCTGGGATTTCTTTGGAGGGAATGATGCTGAAGCTGAAACTCCAGTACTTTGGCCATGTCATGCGAAGAGTTGACTCATTGGAAAAGACTCTGATGCTGGGAGGTATTGGGGGCAGGAGGAGAAGAGGACGACAGAGGATGAGATGGCTGGATGGCATCACTGACTTGATGGACGTGGGTCTGAGTGAACTCCGGGAGTTGGTGATGGACAGGGAGGCTTGGCGTGCTGCGATTCATGGGGTTGTGAAGAGTTGGACATGACTGAGCAACTGAACTGAACTGAACTATGTGATAGTAATTATGATAGACACTGATAATTCAGAGATGAATAAGATAAGATCCATAGCCTCAAGTAGCTCATAGTCCAGAAGTTAAACACTTTGAGTAGATAATTATATATATATAAATTATAATTTATTTATAAAAAGAGGATTAATGATCATATATGATAGTATGTTTATCCAGCTTGATGATAACATATTCTGAGTCTGTGGACGGGGCTTCCCAGGTAGCTCTAGTGGTAAAGAACCAGACTGCCAGTGCAGGAGCTATAAGAGATGCATGTTCGATCCCTGGCTTGGGAAGATCCCCTGGAGTAGGAAATGGCAACCCACTGCAGTATTCTTGCCTGGAAAATCCCATAGACAGTGGAACCTGACGGACCATAGTCCACAGGGTCACAGAGAGTCGGACACAACTGAAGCACACACGCATGCAGTCTGTGGAAAGCCTTTTGAGTTTGATGGTTTTGCTAGGAGATCTGGGGAGAAGGAAATGGCAGCCCACTCCAGTGTTCTTGCCTGGAAAATCCTAGGGACGGCGGAGCCTGGTGGGCTGCCATCTATGGGATCACACAGAGTCGGACATGACTGAAGTGACTTAGCAGCAGACAAAACTCAAAGTTCCTTAAGCAAATGTCCTTTTGTAATGACAGCACCTTTGTTTAATCTTTGTATTGTCCCTGATGTCACTGAAGTCTGTCAGTCTTTAATAAGGCTAGCTTACCCAACTTGATGATAATGCAGAGGTTTGAATTTAGGTACCACGGTGAGGGACAGGGAGGCCTGGTGTTCTGCAGTCCATGCGGTCGCAAAGAGTTGGACATGACTGGGTGACTGAATGACAACAACCGGTGATATACATGACAACTAAGAATGTGATCAGTATTTAGCTTTATATCTTAAAAGAACTGATGAGTTACTAGGTCTAGTTCACTTGATGTACCTGGGTTCTGAGTAGGAAAAAAAATATGAGTCAGAACCGCACCTGGCAGCCTAAGGCACTCCCTTGCAGAGTCATTGAGATCTGCTGCTCCCAAACAGACAAAAGAGAATGGTTCCACCTTTCCTTCACTTCTTTCAGCAGCTCACAACTGCCTGGAATCATGAGAAACTTTCATTTCTTTTTTTGGCTAGGAATATTTTCCCGTTTGCCCCATTGGGTTATAAGAGATTACCACATGGCATTAAACCTTGCTGTCCTTTACCTATACTTATAACTCTGTATCTCTATGGAAAAGTCCTTTATTTAGAGTAGAAATCCACGAACTTCAGTCCATGGGACAAATCCTGTAGTCATACGCCCTGTGAACCAAGAATGGTTTCTGATTTTTAATTAGTTGAAAAACACAAAAGGAGGATTTTTTGTGACATGTGAAAATTATATGAAATTCAAAACTCTCTGTCCACAAATTCATATTGAAGCACGGCCAAGTTCACTTTTTTACACATTGTCTGTGGCTGCTTTTGAGGTATAATGGCCTAATTAAAGAGTTGCAACAGAGATTGTATAATTTACAAAGTATAAAGTGTTTACTAAATGTTTACTAAAACTAAAATGTTTATACAATGTTTACCTTTATAGGAACATTTATAGGAAAATTTTGCCAGCCTCTGATTAAGAAGAAAAATCTCCACTTTTGCATATAGAGTAGGAATCTATAATCACACTGCTATACTTCACTGAGCAAATTGGGATTGTATATCACTATCAGTCTACCAGGTGTAGGGGCATTGGCATCATGGCACAGCACAGCAGTAATCAAACAGTTTTAGCAACAGAACTGTCTTTTGGAAGGGTCTCTAAGGTCCCTCGGGTGGCCTGTAGGTTCTGTAGCTGTATGTTTGCCTGAGTCTCAGCCTCATACCGTCTGTGTGTTAGTTAGGACTCTGTGTCATTGCTAGGAGGAGCTGTTCAACACCCAGAAGTTTCGTTGTTTCCATCTCAGTAAATGCCACTGATCATAAAACGAGTCAAAACCTATTGTCACCCATGACCACCTTTTCTCTCCTTTATCCACCCATTCAATCCACCACCAAGCTCTCTCAGGACCATCTCCTAAACGTCTTGCTCAAGTGTCCTTATCTTGCCCTTCATATGCTACCTCATTACCCTAAGGTTACTGGCATCTGGACTCCTGGAGAATCCTCCCGATGATATCATTATTCACTCCCACTCACCAGAGCAGAAGTCACAAGCAACCAGTTGTTGTTGTTTAGTTGATAAGTTATGTCTGATTCTTTGCGACCCCATGGACTGTAGCCCACCAGGCTCCTCTGCCATGGGATGTTCCGGACAAGAATACTTGAGTGGGTAGCCATTCCCTCTCCAGGGGATCTTCCTGACTCAGGGATCAAACCTGCACCTTCTGCTTGGCAGGCAGATTCTTTACATCTGAGCCACTTGGGAAGCCCAAGCAACCAGTATGGCCTTTTAAAAACATAGATTTGGTGCAAGATTCCCTGGTTTCATACCTCTTGAGTGTTTTCCCATTGACTGCCCCTTCAGGCCTCTCTTCTCTCTCTCTGCCTAGAACCCAACCCCAGTGGTCTCCATATAGCTCCTTTATTGAGGAGCGCTCTGTTCTCCCTCAGGGCCCATGCACACTGTTCCTTGCCTTCTCATTCCCTTTGCCTAACTATTCCATTTTATCTTTTAGTTCTTGGTTTTCATTTATAAAGTAAAATATTGAATACTTATTATGTTCCAGCCACTGTGTTAAGAACTCACACTACAGGTATAGAAAAGACACAAGTGTCCCACAGACCTTAGAATCTAATAGGGGATACATATGTGAAGCAAATTATCCTCAAATAATGCATTAATTACCAGTGTGATAATCTTGATGTTTAGTCGCTAAGTTGTGTCCAACTCTTTGCAACTCCATGGATTGTAGCCCACCAGGCTCTTCTGCTCATGGGATTTTCCAGGTGAGAATACTAGAGTGAGTTGCCATTTCCTCCTCCAGGAGATCTTCCTGACTCAGGAATCAAACCCGTATCTTTTGCGTCCCCTGCATTGGCAGGCAGATTCTTTGTACCACTGAGCCACGTGGGCTTAGAAAACTGATACACAGGAAGATTCCAGAGAGTAAAACAGGGACCTTAGTCTAATCTTGGGGGCACAGAAAAACCTTTATGGAAGTGATATTTAAGCTAAACCTCATAGAATAATTCCTGAGATGAGAGAGAAGAAAATTCCAAGCCAAGAGAAAAGCGTGTACAAAGGTCCTGAGGGTAACAAGAATTGAAAGAGGTTCAGTTCCAGAGCATGAAGAGTAAGAGAAACAATAGCTTGTCATAAGCTGAAAATAGGGGAGGGTCCGACCATACAGGGTCTCATGGGCCCTGTTAAGCATTTTGGCCAATTCAGGTAATTTACACATACATGTTTCCTTCCTCCAGAAAGCTTCCTTCACTCTCCAGTCTGGGTGAGGCAACCAGCCCCATCCACAGCGCTGACATTTAAATACATTGTCCCATAGTTTCTTTTCTTTGCTGGCCTCACTGCCATGCCTTGTTTTCCCTGCTAGTCCAAGAGTTTCATGAAGGTAAAAACCATGTCTGTCTCGTTCATTGCTATTTCCTCTGCGCCTGGCACAGTGCTTGGAATATAACAAGAGCTCAGTGCATACATGTTGAATGAATGACCCTCCTTCTTTTCTGTCTCTCTACAATCATGGGCTCTCCTAGCGCTTCCCAGAAGTATGACTGTCACCAGCTGTTCTGGCAGCGGCCCTACTGATGGATCATTCACCTTCATATTGGGGTGACCTTTTGCCTGCTCTCCTGATTTCCATCCTCTTGCCTCTCTAGTCCATCCTCCTCACTGCTACCTAAACTACTATCCTAGAGGAAAATTTGGACCATGTCTTAAAAAAATTTTTTTTAATCCCTAAACACCCTCTCTCAATCCTACTGCATGCGGAATAAAATTCAAACTCCTTTGCTGCTGTTCTTAGACCCTCCATGAATCGGCCCTGACCCATTTTTCCAGTCCTACATATTCCTTCTTTCACATGTCCTGAACTCCAGTCATAGCAGACTTTCCCTAGACCTTCAGGTATGCTCCACACTGATCACTGTGTCACCAGGAATTCTCTCTCTCTTCTCTGCCTTTCCACATTTGACTCATCCTTTGCCACCCACCTGAATCCTAGCATTCTGTTCTTTTGAATCTATTTCCATAGCCCAGTGGTTCTCAAAGTGTGATTCCTGAGACCAGCAGCAAACGTGTTAGATATGGGAATTCTCAAGTTCCACCACAGACTTACTGGAAAATGCAAAGGTTGGGGCAATCTGTGGCTAAACAAGTCTCCCAGGTGATTCTAATGCACACTAACATTTGAGAGTCACTGCCCTGAACATATTGCTGTATTTCTAGTTTAGGGTTTTATTTCTACTTTATTATTTTTATTTCATAGATAAGAAAAATGAGACTTAGAAAAGTTAAGTACTTTTGCTTAAAATTGCCCAGTTAGGAATAGAATTTTAACCCAGTCCAGGGGATCTGGACTCCATTTAGTTTAGGAGTTTAGATCACATTGAGTTCTGGTTAGTTGTTTATTTGTCAGCATCCCTTATTAGAATAAGTAGCCTAAAGGCAAGGACCACATCCTATCTATTTTATCTCCACCACAATGAAATAAAGTGGTAACAAAGTACCACTGTGTTGGATAGTTGAACAGTCCTTCTACTCCTTACACAATTTAGGGGTTCCTCCACTGCAAATCTCCCAGATTCCTGGGAGAAATATCAATAACCTCAGATAAGCAGATGACACCACCTTTATGGCAGAAAGCAAAGAATAACAAAGAGCCTCGTGATCAAAGTGGAAGAGGAGAGTGAAAAAGTTGGCTTAAAGCTCAACATTCAGAAAACAAACATCATGGCATCCGGTCCCATCACTTCATGGCAAATAGATGGGGAAACAGTGGAAACAGTGGCAAACTATTTTTGGGGCTCCCAAATCACTGCAGATGGTGACATGAAATAAAAAGACCCTTACTCCTTGGAAGGAAAGTTGTGAAGAACCTAGACAACATATTAAAAAACAGAGACATTACTTTGCCAACAAAGGTCTGTCTAGTCAAGGCTATGGTTTTTCTAGTAGTCATGTATGGATATGAGAGTTGGACTATAAAGAAAGCTGAGTGCCGAAGAATTGATGATTTTGAACTGTGGTGTTGGAGAAGACTCTTGAGAATCCCTTGGACAGCAAGAAGGTCCAACCAGTCCATCCTAAAGGAGATCAGTCCTGAATGTTCAGTGGAAGGACTGATGATGAAGCTGAAACTCCAATACTTTGGCCACCTGATGCGAAGAACTGACTCATTTGAAAAGACCCTGATGCTGGGAAAGATTAAGGGCAGGAGGAGAAGGGGATGACAGAGGATGAGATGGTTGGATGCCATCACTGACTCAATGGACATGAGTCTGAGTAAACTCTGGGAGTTGGTGATGAACAAGGAGGCCTGGTGTGCTGCAGTTCATGGGGTCACAAAGAATCAGACATGACTGAACGACTAAAATGAACTGAACTGAACCTCTGCAAATAAATTTATTTGGAAAGGAAGAATATATTATATTTACTACATTTTATTGTGTTATTATAGGGGAAGCCCCTATAATGTGGCTCAGTGGTAAAGAATCCACCTGCAATTCAGGAGACACAGGAGATGCTGGTTCGGTCCTTGGGTCAGGATGAGCTGCTGAAGGAGGAAAAGTAAACCCACTTCAATATTCTTGCCAAGAAAATCCCAAGGACAGAGAAGCCTGGCAGGCTACAGTCCATGGGGTCACAAAGAGTCGGACACAACTGAGCAATCGAACATATTATTTTATTAGTACATTACATTACAGTATACTATGTTACATACATATCTCACTATAGCAATTCATTCACCTGTAACATTCTTGATGATGAATCCTGGACTTGAATTTTAAGAACTTGATAAAAAGAAATTGTTCTAAGGGGAAACTGATTTGTCTTGCCTAATTAGACTTTAGGATTTTCAGCAGTGCTTTGTGGACTTTAATGTGAATATGAATAACCTGGAGATCTTCTAAACTATAATTTCCTGACTTAGTAGGTCTGTAGGAGGCCTGAGAGTCTGCATTTCTCACAAGCTCCCAGGCGATGCTACTGGTCTGAGTGGACCGCAGAGGAAATTTTACAGACTATCTTCTTGCAAACTGGCTCTGTAGTTTCTTCTGGCAGAGTTTAGTGTATGGTACAACTTCTTTGTGGTATTTTTAATCAAGCGTGGGTCAAAGGCTCCAGCCAATGGTTTTCAACCATAGCTGCACTTTTGAGTCACCTGGAGGTGCTTTTAAAAAACACCAGTGCCTAGGTTCTGCTGAGAACTAGATTTAATGAAGCACTGCCCTAGGCAATGAAGTAAAACAGATGCATAAACTTCTCTTATGTTTTACACAGCAGATCTATGACAAGTCTGCCCTTGAGAAGTTTTTCAAAATGATAAGATGGTACAATGCATATTATGAAGGACTTAACATTTAAATTATTAAAAGGAAAAATAAAAGGCAAACCTTGTTTTGCTATAAAATATGATAGATTACCTGCTTCTTAAGATGAAAACCAAACTGTAGCCCTGCTATTATGTGCATCTGTCTCTGCAGACACTTCTAAGGAAATTGTTATTAAGAAGAAGAGAATTCTTGATTACTTGCCTGGATAATGAGGTAGGTCATCATTATTTGTGTAGCATGGTGAGTTTTCAGATATTAAGCTGTAGATTGGATTATGTTCCTATCCTTTATTCCCTTCCTTGTTATAGAATTCAAGACTTCCAGGCAGTGCCTTCCACAAGAGTAAGGAGAGCATATTTTCTTGTCTCATTGATGTTGGGCAGGGCCAATGAAATGTCAGGACACGGAGACTTGAAATGTTCTTAAGTGGTTTTGGTTGGCTTCTTGTACTCCTGTCATTCCACAAGATCACACCCAGGATAGCTGAGGTTCTGATCGACCCCTAAAAGATCTGGAGTACAGCTCAGACATCTGCATTTGTTAGATATTACAAACAGGTAATTCACTGACCTCTGGTTTTGAAGGACTAGAAAGTAAAACAGATAATGTAAATGCATTTTCTCCAGTACACTTAAGATCTCAGTCCATTAAACTTCTGAAATACACTTCATCTGATGATTTTCTATGATGAAGTTGTCACTGTTTAATTGTCAAATAAGGTGGTTAGGGTTCCATGAAGTCTAAGTATTTAATATAAAGATTTATTTTGAGAATGTGATTCTTTTGTTTAAATTGTTCTTTCATTTATGAAATGATGGAGATGGTTGGTTAGCTATTTTTTTGTTACTTAGAAAAATTAGAAGTTGGAAATTGAAAGTTGAAAAGGTTACATACATTCCTAACTTTGGTGGGATACAGGGGTGAGTGCAGACATTTTATGGTATAAGAATCCAAAAGCTAGGGAGCATCTTTACAAACTATTAACTTGACTCAGTGTGGATAAATCAAATGGAAGCAGAGGATTAGGCCATTCCGTACTTAAGGGTCCCTCCCAGTGGGATGGACCTATCCTACTGGGGTTAGGATAGGGTCCCTATCCTACTGGGGTTAGGATAGGGTCCCTATCCTAATGGGGTTAGGATAGGGTCCCTATCCTAATGGGATAGGCAAAATATGCCCTAAAAGAAACCCATACTAATTAGGTGCTATCCCTTAGGAGCATATTTGTCATTTGTGTGTGTGTGAACTTTGCGTTAAGGTCTTAAGTGGGTGAGGCATCTCTGCAGAAATCAAGGATGGATAGACTTTAGCTAAGCAAATGCAGTATTTACAATAAGCCATAGCTAATCATATGAAAGTATCAAAATCACTCTTCCTAATAGTGTTATGAAGTGTGATAAAAATTATAAGCTGTTAATTCCTCTTTCTGGGCTTTCTAGCTGACTGTCAAAATATAGTAATATCACCTGATGTATTTTGAGTATTAAAAAGATTGGCAACATCTTCACAAATGCTCAGGACTGTAGAACTGAGACAAATTGTACTGGTTGGCTATGAAAGCTTCCCCTGTTTACTTTTTGGAGTGGCATGGACTCCTTCAAAGCCAGGAGGCAGACGTGGTGTGGCAGAGCCCACTGCACAGGGCCAGGCAAGACCTGGCCGCCTCTGTGTCCTTGGACACGTCACTGAATCTCTCTGAGACTCAGTGTATCTGTAAAAGGAAGGGTTTAGACAGGTGGTTTTTAAGAAATTTACCAGATATGAAATTCTATGATACTGTTTTACATTTGTATAGTAACGTCTCCAAGTGAAGAAAAAAAAAATGAGGTTGTTATTGTTGTTCGGTTGCTCAGTCTCTGTGACCCCATGGACTGCAGCACACCAGGCCTCCCTGTCCCTTACCATCTTCCAGAGTTTACCCAAGTTCATATTCATTGCATCCGTGATGCCGTCCAGCCACCTCATCCTCTGAAGCCCTCTTCTTCTTCTGCCCTTAATCTTTCCCAGCATTAGGGACTTTTCCAATGAGTCATCTGTTTACATCAGATGACAAAATATTGGAGCTTCAGCATCAGTCCTTCCAGTGAATATTCAGGGTTGATCTCCCTTAAGATCAACTGGTTTGATCTCCTTGCCTAAGTTTGGCCAAATTATTCCTCCCCACTTTCTTGGTAAAGGCAATATTTTTGCAAATGAGGAAACAGAGCCACAGAAGGGTAATTAACATGCCCCAAATCACACAAAAACTTTATACTTGGTCTTTTGAATCTAGAACTTTGAAATATATATAGATCTATTTTTCCAGAAGAGCATCTCCCAAAAAGTGCCCATTATCTAGATTTTACTTTGGGCAGATATTAAAATTATTTTTACCCTTTTCACATAGATTATTAGATCTGGGGGAAATTTTCTGTTTTATAATGAAAATAAACTATTTCTAAGTACTAAGTATCCTGACTTTAAAAAGTCTTTACATCTTCTCTTTAAAAGATAAAAACCAATTCAATAAGCTAAGCAACAACTTCTTGTGTTTTTTCCCCAGTTGTTATTACAAGTACATGTATGTATATGTGACAGAGGGGAAGAGGTAACCTTGTTTAAGATAATCTTGTTTCTCCCATCACTTTTTACTTGAAGTCATTATAATATAGGAATTACCTGAGATCTATAAAACATTGCCCAGGTGAAACCCTGCTGCCCTCAGTGTTTGGATAAAGAGATTGAAGCTCAGAGGTATTAACTGTGCTTCTCAAGGTTAACTGACTTTCTCAAGGTCACACAGAAAATTATGGTCAAGGCTGGGATTAGGATCTAAGCTTCCTGACCCAGATGCTTTAATTCCATTAGGATGTTGTTCTTTCCCAGAGGCAGTTTAGATTTCCAATTCCTTTGCAGAACTTAGAGACTCTGAGGAAATGCACCCTTAATAATCACAGAGGCACAAGTGGCATTTCCAGGAACAGATGATAGGTTTTGAACAGGAAGTTAGGAAATTTAGAGCATAAATTCACAGGAAAATAAACAAACATGGAAGGACAGCCTGGATTTTCACTAAGAATCGAGCCAGAACTTTCACATGGATTCAATTTTTTCCCCCTGGGTTGACCATTCCACTTCCACCAAGCATTTGTTTTTAGCCTGGTGCTCATCCTGGGACTAATTCAATGGCATAAAGACCTTGTTTCTTCTGGGTTTTGGAGTTTTTTTTGTTTTTGTTTGGCTTAGTAAAAGCAGATTTCTGCATATTTCATAAAAACTCCTTTGACAGTACCACACAAATAGTATTCAAACAAGTTTCCCAACCCTAATTAGAATATTGTTTTATTACATTGCACATTTCCTAAATCTCACACTAATTAAATGTATATTGTACTTACTTATTACCAACGACTATCTGTGCTCAAGATTTATGGTCGTGTACCGTGGTGGTTGACGACTGTATCAGCATTTCAATTTCAAATGTGTTTCAGAGGTTCAGGGCTTATCTGGAAAATTAATTGCAGCTGAAAACCTGGCACAGCCTATTCTTCTAAAGACCAGCCTGGGGCCCTCCTCCAGCTCCTGACTTCTTTTTCTGGAACATCTGCAGGGGGAGTGGAGTGAGGAGTGGGAGAGAGGGGAGGGAAAGAGAGACGATGGGGGAGCGTGGAATGCCATCCCATTCTCAGAGCTTTCCTTCCGATCTCTGGAATCTGTCTGCAGGGGAAATGAACATTCTTGTCTGCCTAATGCACACAGTAAGTGAACAGAGGCCCTGCTTCCCAGCTCTCCATTAGCAGGAAGGCCATGTGTTGGCTGCTGAAAACACTGGTGGCTTTTCCCCTTTATTATTTTTTAAGCAAGGATTTCAGCTTTTTGTTTGTTTGTTTGTTTTTGTTGAGCTCAGCTGTGGGCATTCAAGATATGGATATATTTATCGGCTAAGAAT
This sequence comes from Bos taurus, assembly GCF_002263795.3. Taxonomy (NCBI): domain Eukaryota; kingdom Metazoa; phylum Chordata; class Mammalia; order Artiodactyla; family Bovidae; genus Bos; species Bos taurus. Next base: position 34,841,200 of record NC_037332.1, read on the forward strand.
CACACAGATGACCCTTGAAGGCAATTGGATTTTTCCTGCCAGTTTGTCTCTCGACTTTTCCACAGGGACGTCAGGGAACAATAACATAGTTACCCTGGCTAGTGGACTTGCAACACAAGTATTCGACATTTTTGCTTTATAAGTTGTTCTGTTGTTGTTGTTTATGGGTTTTTTTGGCTGCACCATGCGATTTGCAGGATCTTAGCTCCCCCTTGACCAGGGATCAAACCCAGGTCCTCAGCAGTGGAAAGGTGGAGTCCTAACTTCTGGACAGTTGGGGAAGTCCCTGCTTTGTAAATTTAATTATACTCTATGAGTATAAAAGAACAGTTTGAAAAAAGGGACAGTTCACATATTTTTGTTTTCTTACTAATTTACCAGGAAGGTCCTGGTAGTAGACTAGGAAATATCTTAGGTTATCATGAACATTGAAAAGCAAAGAATCCCTGTTAAATTCAGGGGACATTTGGTTACAAGCAGCAGAAACTAATGGACAACAGTTTAAGCAAATGGAATCTGAGACCTGAAAGGACAGCTGAGACTAATGAGAGTCTGGAATTGGAAGCTAGAAGGTGTTCATGAAACAAAATTCCAGTTCTTTTCATCTCTCTGTCTCACGCCCATGCTTAGCTTCTCTTTCTCTCCATGGTGTATTTTGTTTCCTCTCTCCTAGGACATCTGCTTTGCCCTCTGCTTCTTCCTGTGGTCTGGCTGTCTTGATTTACTCATCCATCTGCATCATCCCCAAACTCTTAGCCTCGAGGGTCTCCACTTCCACTCTCTGCTCCAAACTATCACTGATTACTACAGTTTTACTTTCTCAGTTTAAATTATTGAGAGGCTTTGATTAACTCAGTTTGGGTCAGATGTACAGCTGATGCTGAATCAGTTTTGATGGCAGTGGTGGCACCACGATCACTAAATCCATTGCTTACTTTTGTAGAATCTATGAGGGCAGCATTGCCAAGGAAGGGAAAGCTGGCTGGGAATCTAGCCATCCATCCCAATTGTGACAGAGTAGGATCCAGTGTTTCTTTCTCTCTGTCTGTCTCCCTCTCACACACAGAAAATGGCTCAATGACAAGTAGGTGGCGTCTCAAAGAAATATGGCTAAAACAAAATACTTGAGTTCAATTGTTCTTAGTCATTTCTCTCTTAAAGAGCATACATACCCTAGGAGGGCCTGTTAAAAATGCAGATACCAGGGCTTGCTTCAGAGATCCTGACTGAAACATGTATCAGAGCTTTCTAATAAGCTCTTCAGGAGAGCCCACTTAGAGTGGTCCACACACCTCATTTTGAGGAAGCCCTGGTTTCTCACTGATTCTTAACATGTGTTCAGGTGTAACAGTGATAGTGGTGAAGGAATTTTTGGACACTTAGCTATGGTAGGGCATAAGGACTTCTGACTCACTCGTAATGACTGTAACAGATTAAGTAGTGAAAATGAATTGCATCTTACATCTAAGCTTCAACTGGGATTTAGTGATGTAGGTGTATCAACAGTTCAGGGGTCTAGTCAAAGAAACCCCAAGTGCTCTCATTTCACTAGACGTAGTTCCTGTCTGTAAAATAAAAGGTAAATTAATTATGAAATAACACGATTGTATTAATAATGCCATTCCAGTCAGCACTGTAGTGAAACATACCAGAACTGATTTCATTAGCTTGCCTGAGAGGATTGACACTAACCTGAGGATTGATACTAAACTGCCAGGATTCTTCCAATCCGTGAAGATGGTATATTTCTCCATCTATTAGTGTCCTCTTTGATTTCTTTCACCAGTGTTTTATAGTTTTCTATATATAGGTCTTTAGTTTCTTTAGGTAGATATATTGCTGGGCATACACACTGAGGAAACCAGAATTGAAAGAGACACGTGTACCCCAATGTTCATCGCAGCGCTATTTACAATAGCCAGGACATGGAAGCAACCTAGATGTCCATCAGCAGATGAATGGATAAGAAAGCTGTGGTACATATACACAATGGAGTATTACTCAGCCATTAAAAAGAATATATTTGAATCAGTTCTAATGAGGTGGATGAAACTGGAGCCGATTATACAGAGTGAAGTAAGCCAGAAAGAAAAACACCAATACAGTATACTAACGCATATATATGGAATTTAGAAAGATGGTAATAATAACCCTGTATACGAGACAGCAAAAGAGACACTGATGTATAGAACAGTCTTTTGGGCTCTGTGGGAAAGGGAGAGGGTGGGATGATTTGGGAGAATGGCATTGAAACATGTATAATATCATATATGAAACGAGTCGCCAGTCCAGGTTTGATGCATGATACTGGATGCTTGGGGCTGGTGCACTGGGACGACCCAGAGGGATGGTATGGGGAGGGAGGAGGGTGGAGGGTTCAGGATGGGGAACACATGTATACCTGTGGCGGATTCATTTTGATATATGGCAAAACCAATACAATATTGTAAAGTTAAAAAATAAAATAAAATTTTAAAAAAAAGGAAAAAATAAAAATAAAAAAATAAACTCTCAGGAGTGACATGAGAGAGGTGCTGCCAAGTCGCTGCAGTCGTGTCCAACTCTGTGCGACCCCACGGACTGCAGCCTACCAGGCTTCTCTGTCCATGGGATTCTCCAGGCAAGAACACTGGAGTGGGTTGCCATTTCCTTCTCCAATTCAGAGGGGTAGCAGTGCCATTATTCCAACCTCACAGGAGCACCATCAGGAAGGATAATTTAATTTCTCTCACCCTTTTTTCTAGGGTTTCATACCTTCCTGAAAATGCTCATTTTGAAGAGCACAGATTTATAATTTTTTATTCCCAAAGTTAAAAATACTCTTCACATTCGCCAGCTTACTGCTTCATGTGTGGCTTTGGGGTTTGCCATTGGGCCAAATATCTACCTTACAACACCCAGGGTTCAGCATGCTTTATTGGATGGAAAAAGCAAAGCGGTAGAGGAAGAATGAAATTAAAAAGAAATTAAGATATGAGGTGTATACAGCCAAGTACATCATCTTTTTTCCACATGAAGCACAGAGGGTGGTTTTTCCAGGCACTCACAGGCACATGGCACCTGTGTTCATTTAAATGATTACACATTCAACAAAATTTGAATGTGTGATGTGCAATCATTTAAATCACTCATTATACATTAAAATAAACCAACACAAACACAACTCATTTTCTGCTACTTTTGAGAAACTAAGTAAATTAAATGAAAGAACAAAATGAAGATGATGCCAGGCTGAAGATCATTCTTTGACCATGATCAAACTTTTAGCGGTGGTGTGGGGTCAGAAAAGGAGTAAAAGAAAGGAGAGTGTCTCCTCTTGCCCAGAGTCACCACGCTCCCAGACCACTCCTCCTCACGAGGACCATATAGCACAAAGGGAAACAGTAGGAAAAAACAGTTAGGAAAAAAGGCAAGTGGAAAGAATATAGTCTTTTGGAGAAGTGCAGGTGTTTTCCCCAGCTCTCCCATTATAATCGTCTATGGTTGCTGTGTCTTCTTTTTTTATGGTTAATGATTTCTACAACCTACTTGAATGGGGCTTCTGTCCACATAAATACATAGACACTATTTCAAGGTTTATCGTCTTGCCAAATACAAATGTCCCTTTCTTATCTTTCTTGACCTGTCAGCATTTGAATGAATGAGCCCCTGGCTCCTATCTGAAACATCCTCTCTACCTTCCACAGTCAACATGATTCTAGTTTTCCTTGTGATAGTTCAAAATCTCTTCCTCCCCCTTCCATGATCACTGTTTAAATGATTGACAAGTGCCAGACTTTGGTTTGCAGTGGTCTTCTTTTCTCCTCCTGGGGGATCATGTTCAGTCTTACACAAGCATGCAGATGAATCCAGACTTACATGTCTAAGTTGAAAGTCATCCCTGAACACACAGTCATCCCTGAACCACCACAAACATATATCCAATGTTTCCTTGATATCCTGTCTCAGAAGTCTTATTAAGATCTGAAACTTAAAACCTGGTAAAAACAGAACTCTTTGTACTGACTTCTCTAAACAGTTGGGCTTCCCTGCTGGTTCAGTGATAAAGAATCTGCCTGCCAATGCGGGAGACGCAATTTCGATCCCTGGTCCAGGAAGATCCCCTGGAGAAGGAAATGGCAACCCACTTCAGTATTCTTGCCTGGAGAATCCCATGGACAGGGGAGCCTGGTCTGCTACAGTCCATGGGGTCACAGAGTTGGACACAACTTAGCTCCTGAACCACAGCTCTAAACAGTATCTTCTTCATCTACCCAGTTGCTCTGGCAAAAAAAAAAAAAAAAAAGTAAGAGTTTTTCTCAACTCCTGTTTCTCCCTGTATTCATTCTACATCTCATTAATTAGCAAGTCCATTCAAGACTACTTCCAAAATGTTTCCCAAAGCCATTAAGCTCCATTCACTCTGATGACTATGTTAGCAGTCTAACAGGTTTCTCTCCTTCCAGCAGTAGACAGAATATTCTTATTCCTCATTTTTCCCTATCTTTTCTGAAATCCCTCTTGTCAATCCACCATCATATTTTCCCTGACTAATATCCTAACTCTGCAAGAGGTCCTCTAAAAATACAAATTAGTTTTGATGTTTCCTATAGTAGCTTCCTATTACATTTAGGATAAGATTTGAGATTATCATAGCATACAAAGCCTTGAAAGATATATTTCCAAATTCTATGACCACATTTTCTACAATTCTAATTTCACAGAATGTTCTTTGAAAAATTTAAATCAGATTTTATCATTCCCCAGATTAACAAACTTCAAAGTAGGGTAATCTTTGCCACATTGTACAATGCTATATCTGTTAAGAATCTTTTTGGCTCCAAGTAGTGGAAAAACTGATCAATGACTACTTAAACAAAAAGGGATTAATTTACCTCCCAGAACAAGTAATCCTGAGTAGGAAGTTGGTGCTATTGGTGCAGCTGTTTAATGATTCCACAAAGTACTTAGTTTCTCTCTTTTTTCTCTTATTATGTTAGTATTTGACCTTATTGCCTATTGTCTCATGTACCCAAGATGGCTCTTATAGTTCCAAACATCACATGTACCACATCCATGTTCAAGGTAAGAAAAATGTAGGAGAGATAGGATTGCTGCTGCTGCTAAGTCGCTTCAGTCGTGTCCGACTCTGTGCGACCCCATAGACGACAGCCCACCAGGCTCCCCCGTCCCTGGGATTCTCCAGGCAAGAACACTGGAGTGGGTTGCCATTTCCTTCTCCAATGCAGGAAAGTGAAAAGTGAAAGTGAAGTCGCTCAGTCGTGTCCGACCCCCAGCGACCCCATGGACTGCAGCCTACCAGGCTCCTCTGTCCATGGGAGTCTCCAGGCAAGAGGACTGGAGTGGGGTGCCATTGCCTTCTCCAGCAAACTCATTCCTGATATAGGGCCTTTGCACTTATTATTTCTTCCAGTTGGAATGAGTTTTGCTGATTTTCACACAGTTTGCACCTTATAATTATTAAAGTTACAACACAAACATCATCTCAGGGAGTTGAGTTATTAATTCAATGTAGTTGTTCTTGTTGTTTAGTTGCTAAGTCATGTCTGACTCTTTATGACCCCATGGAGTGTAGCCCACCAGGCTCGTCCATCCATGGGATTTTCCCGGGCAAGAAGACAGGAGTGGGTTGCTATTTCCCTCTCCAGATGATCTTCCTGGCCCAGGGATCAAATCTGTGTTTATTGCATTGGCATATGGATTCTTTTTCCTCTGAGCCACCAGGGAAGCCCCAATTCAAAATAGTACATCCTGATATTTCATGATAAGTATCTGTTTGTTTGTTTTCTTATTGAAATTTTATTAGTTTGGTAGAGCTGCTGTAACAAAGTATCACAGACTGGTGACTTAATGTCTTATTTCAGGCTGCTGTAACAATAAATACCACAGATGGTAGTTTACTAGACAGAAATTTGTTTCTCAGAGTTATGGAAGCTGTGGAGTCCAAGATCAATGTGCCTGCTGATTTGATTCCTGGTGAGAAGCCCTTTCATGGTTTGCAGATGGATACCTTTATGCTATATCCTCACAAACCAAGGAGATAGAGAGGAAGAATCCTGTGTTTCTTTTTATAAAGACACTAATCCCCTCATGGGGGCTATACTCCCATGATCTGATTACCTCCCAAAAGCCCCTCCTCCAAATGTCATCACACTGGGGACTAGGTTTCAATGTAGGAACTTAGGGGTCATTCAGTCCATAGCACTTAAACAATTAAAATTTATTAACTTGTAGTTCTGGAGGCCAGAAATCTGAGATTAAGGATTTGGCAGGGCTGGTACCTTCTGAGTGCTGTGAGGGAAGGAGCTGTTTGGGTCTTTCCCCCCTGGTTTGTAGACAGCCATCTTCTCCCTGGGCTTTCAAGTCATCTTCTTTTTGTCAGTGATCGTACCCAAATTTCCCATTCTTATAAGGACATCAGTCATGTTGAATTAAGTTTCATCCTAAATGACTGCATTTTAACTTGATTACCTCAGTAAAGACTCTATCTCCTAATAAGGTCATATTCTGAAGGACTGGGCTTAGTAATTCAACACACAAATTTGGAGAGAGGGCACAACTCAACTACAACAAACAATAAATATGTGCTGAATGGGTAGATTTTGACCATAGCCACCACTTGTTGAATGCTTGTAATGTGCCATGTCCTACATGAAGTACTTTATCCTATCTTCTTTAATTAGCACAATGATCCAATGAAGAGGGTACTACATGTGTTCTTTTAGAAATGCAAAAACCATAGTGAGAGAGATAGTGAGTAGCATAGCAGGAGTGTGGAGGCAAGGAAGAAAACAAAGGCTGGGATGTCGCCAGCAAAATGGTAAGGAAACATCCTTTGAGACCTCTTCATTACCTTTGATTGGTCACATTGGATCATAAGTAGACAGAGTCTAAAAGAGAGAGTTTATATAGGGGTCAACAAATTTGTTTCCTTAAAGTACATATTTTAGCTTTCCAAGTCACATGGTTTCTGTCACAGCCACTCTGCCATTGTAGTATGAAGCAGCCATAGATTATACATAAACAAATGACTGTGGTTGTGTTCCAATAAAACTTTATTTATAAAAGCCAGTGGCTACCCAGATTTTGCCTATGGATCATAGTTTACTAAAACTTCGGAAAAGGAAATTTTCACTTGATTTTCTTTCCTTTTGTTTTCCCCAATGTAATGTAAATCTTATGAATTTAGAAAAACTGTGCTGACTTGATGTCTTTGAGATGCCCAGCATTTGCTTCTATTTTTTAGAGAACATTATACTAAACGATACAAAATCTGTGAGGAACCTTCAAGCCATAAACGCCCTCCTTAATGTTCTCTTCTCTGGGAAATTCTTCATCACTTCCTGTTACAGTGTGAACTTATGTCCTCAGTGGTGGCGGAAGAGAGGTGTGCAGACAGGGGAGAGATCAGAAGACAGAGGTACAAAGCCTATCAGTCTGGAGTTTCATTCCTGGCTGAGCGATGAATGAACATGTGGTTTGGGTGCCACATTTCAATTCACCATGAGTTGTCTTCTTTCCTGATAAGATCAGAAAACAGGTTTTACATATCTGAGGATGTATTCCTTATTAAATCTTGAGATCATCTGGATAAATACACTTGATAAAAGGGCAGTGTAAGAATGCCCTGATTTAGGGGTGCTGAAGAATTCTCCCCACACCTGAATATTTATATGTTTTGAACTTGTGATTCCCTGTGCCCTTCATCAGCCTAATTTTTCCCTTCTTTTCATGATCTACCCTGCCTCACTCTAGTCTTTAGAGTTCTTCCTTTTTCAGATTTAGACTCATAACAAGATGAAGTTTCCATTTGCTTTACCCTCCATCCACCATAGCAGTGTCCTTAAGGACCCAGGCCTATCTCATTTTTGAGTAGTTTACCACGAAAACAACCTGGGAAACAGAGAAGAAATAATAGAAGTGAGCATGGGGGTTAGATGTCTGATAAAGATCTTACAATAGTGGACCCTGATCAGACTCTGCCATGTTTTCATTCTCTTACTCTAAGGGGGAAAAAAACTTCATTTTTTCCTTATTACAACAGTAACTTATGGGCCTATAATTCTGGCCATATGGTAGGCTAAATATCCTGAAAACCCACCCAGTACAAAATCCCTTAACATGCTAGATAAAATACAGCAAACATTCTTTAAACACAGAGCTGAAATCATAAGACTATGAGAGAAATCTCCAGGAGCCAAAAACAAAGAAGGAGCTAGAAACCTCTGTGGCAAGTTCATCCTGAAGCACTGGCTTTCCAGGGAACATTTGCCAATTCTAATAACCAAGAGGCTTTCATTTTAACAGTTGAACAGGGGATAAAAAATGAAGCTTTAGATCCATGCAGATGGGGCACTGGAGCTTATCAAGACCTCAAGAAATACATTAAGAATGGACTAGAAAAAAATCACCTGCCGGCAAAGAGAAATGACAAGGACATTTATTTGTCATGGTCTAAAATGGTTGAAAAAATGGTCCAGGTTGAAAAAATTTTTTTCCTGATATAATCAAGGCCTTTCCACGTGAGGGCTTGGGAACTGAATTTATATTACCTGAATGACTAGGGAACTCTAGACTGAGGAATTAAAGTGGTTCTTGTTTGAGAGGACCCTGGGGCACCTAGCAAAAGCAAATGAACATCCCCCAAGGAGACTTGTCTCCTTACTCAGGCTCTGCAGGATTCTTACAGATTAAACCCAAATATGACTTCACATTTCAAAACACATAGTAAATACACCACTTTGTGTGATAATGTTAGCAGAAACAGCACAAAGCTAATTAGATACCCAAAACCTGATATTGAATGATTAGACACAGGATATCAGTTAAGTAGATACAATATGTCCTTTTGCCAGCACTGATTTCTACACATTTATAGTTATAGTTTCTTGTTTAAAATCAAGAAGTATGAAGCCTCTAACTTTGTTCTTCATTTTTGAGATGTTGTAAATATTTAGGGTTCTCTGAAATTCTATATGAATTTTAAGATGGATTTTTCTAATTCTGCAAAAAAAGTTTTTGGGATTTTGACAGGGATTATATTGAATCTAAAGATCACTCTGGGTAGTATTGACATATTAACAACTTTATATCTTTGAATCCATTAACATGGGATGTCTTTCAATTTATTGATGTCTTTAATTTCATTCAGCAATAATTTCTGGTTTTCAGTGTACAAGTCTTTCATCTCCTTAGTTAAGTTTGTTCCTGAGTATTTTATTTTGATGCTATTATAAATAGAATTATTTTCTTAATTTTTTCTGATTTTTCACTGTTAATGCTGCTGCTACTGCTGCCAAGTCACTTCAGTCGTGTCCAACTCTGTGCGACCCCATAGACGGCAGCCCACCAGGCTCCACCGTCACTGGTATTCTCCAGGCAAGAACAATGCATAGACAGGCAACTGATTTTTGTTTAATTTTGAATGTTGTAACTTTGCTGAATTCATCTATTAGTTTTAATAGTTTCTTTGTGGAGTCTTTAGGGTTTTCTCTGTATAAGATCGTGTCATCTGTAACCACAGATAATTTTACTTCTTTTCTAATTTGAATGCCTTTTGTTTCTTTCTCTTGTCTAATTGCTTGGGCTAGGACTTTTAGTATTATGATGAATGGAAATGAGGAAAGTTGTAACTCTTGTTTTACTGCTGATCTTATAGAGAAAGTTTTCAGTCTTTCATCATTGAGTATGATGTTAGTGCTGGGCATTTCATATGTGTCATTTATTATGTTGAGGTAGTTACCTTTTATTCCTGGTTGTTGAGTATTTACATCATGAAAAAGTGTTAAATTTTGTCAAATGCTTTTTTTTTCCATTGATTGAAATGATTATGGATCCCCTACTCTCCTTCATTTTGCTAATGTGGTGCATTATGTTGATTAATATTTGCCTGTTGAACTATCTTTGTACTCCAGAAATAAATCCCATTTGGCCACAGTGCATAATCCAGTTAATGTGTTGCTAATTCTGTCTGCTAATTACTTTCTTCAGGATTTTAACAGCAATATTTATCTAGTCTGATATTGGTCTGAAATTTTCTTGTAGTGTGTTTGTCAGGATTTGGTATCAATGTAAATGCTGATCTCACACAATGAGTTAGTATAAAAAATATTCCCTCCTCTTCGGTTTTTTGGTTTGTTTGTTGTTTTGGAAAAGTTTGAGGAGGATTGGTTTAATTTTGTGTGTGTGTGTTTCTAGTAATTTTTCTATTTCATCTGAGATATCTAATTTGATGTACAATTGTTCATGGTACTCTCTTATGATGCTTTTTATTTATGTAAAATCTATTATAATGTCCTCTCTTTCATTTCTGATATTGAGTTCTTTCCCTTTTTTCATCACTTTAGCTAAGATTTTGTCAGTTTTGTTGATCTTTTTGAACAACCAACTCTTGGTTTCATTGATTTTCTCTATTTTATTTATTTCCCATTTTGTTTATCTCTTTTCTAATCTTCACTCTTTATTTCCTTCTGCTAGCTTTGGGCTCAATTTTTCCTCTTTTTTAGTTCTTTAAGGTAAAAATTTGGCTTTGGCTTGATATTGTTCTTATTTTTTAACATAAGCATTTACTACTATGAATTTCCTGCTTAACACTATATTTGCTGAATCCCATAAATTTTGGTATGTTGTGTGTTTTCATTTTTATTTGAGTCAGGATATTTCTAATTTTCCTTGTGGTTTCTCCATTAACCCAAACATTAAACTGTGTTGTTTAATTTCTACATATTTTTAGATTTTCCATTTTCCTTCTGCTACTGATTTCAAATTTCATTACTGTGTTATTAGAAAAGATTTTTAGTCTAATTTCAATCTTTTAAAATTCTTTAAGGCTGTTTCACCTGACTTATGGTTTATCCTAGAAATTGTTCCGTGTACATTTTTAAAAAAATTATTGAAAAATAGCTGGTTTACAATGTCATATTTCAGGTGCACAGCAAAGTGATTCAGATATGAATATATATATATATATATATATATATATATATATATATATATATATACTTTGTACAGTTCCCTGTGCTATACAGTAGATACTTCTTGGTTATCTATTTTATATATGCTGCTGCTGCCTCTAAGTCACTTTAGTCGTGTCTGACTCTGTGCGACCCCATAGACGGCAGCCTACCAGGCTCCCGTCCCTGGGATTCTCCAGGCAAGAACACTGGAGTGGGTTGCCATTTCCTTCTCCAATGCATCAAAGTGAAAAGTGAAAGTGAAGTCGCTCAGTCTTGTCCGACTCTTAGCGACCCCATGGACTGCCCCCTACCAGGCTCCTCTGCCCATGGGGTATTCCAGGCAAGAGTACTGGAGTGGGGTGCCATTGCCTTCTCTGATGTTATATATAGTAGTGCATAAATGTTAATCCCAAGCTCCTAAAAGTTTCACATATATTTTAGGAAAACATATATTCTGCACCTGTTGAGTGAAGTTTTCTATATATATCTTTTAGGTTCAGTTCAGTCGCTCAGTCGTGTCCGACTCTTCGCGACCTCATGAATCGCAGCATGCCAGGCCTCCCTGTCCATCACCAACTCCCGGAGTTCACTCAAACTCACGTCCATCGAGTCGGTGATGCCACCCAGCCATCTCATCCTCTGTCATCCCCTTCTCCTCCTGCCCCCAATCCCTCCCGGCATCAGAGTCTTTTCCAATGAGTCAACTCTTCACATGAGGTGGCCAAAGTACTGGAGTTTCAGCTTTAGCATCATTCCCTCCAAAGAAATCCCAGGGCTGATCTCCTTCAGAATGGACTGTTTGGATCTCCTTGCAGTCCAAGGGACTCTCAAGAGTCTTCTCCAACACCACAGTTCAAAAGCATCAATTCTTCGGCACTCAGCCTTCTTCATAGTCCAACTCTCACATCCATACATGACCACAGGAGAAACCATAGCCTTGACTAGACAGACCTTTGTTGGCAAAGTAATGTCTCTGCTTTTGAATATGCTATCTAGGTTGGTCATAACTTTGCTTCCAAGGAGTAAGCATCTTTTAATTTCATGGCTGCAGTCACCATCTGCAGTGATTTTGGAGCCCCAAAAAATAAAGTCTGACACTGTTTCCACTGTTTCCCCATCTATTTCCTATGAAGTGATGGGACCAGATGCCATGATCTTTGTTTTCTGAATGTTGAGCTTGAAGCCAACTTTTTCACTCTCCACTTTCACTTTCATCAAGAGACTTTTTAGTTCCTCTTCACTTTCTGCCATAAGGGTGGTGTCATCTGCATATCTGAGGTTGTTGATATTTCTCCTGGCAATCTTGATTCCAGCTTGTGTTTCTTCCAGTCCAGTGTTTCTCATGATGTACTCTGCATGTAAGTTAAATAAGCAGGGTGATACTATACAGCCTTGACATACTCCTTTTCCAATTTGGAACCAGTCTGTTGTTCCATGTCCAGTTCTAACTGTTGCTTCCTGACCTGCATACAAATTTCTCAAGGCAGGTCAGGGGGTCTGGTATTTCCATCTCTTTCAGAATTTTCCACAGTTTATTGTGATCCACTCAGTCAAAGGCTTTGGTATAGTCAATAAAGCAGAAATAGATGTTTTTCTGGAACTCTCTTGCTTTTTCCATGATCCCGCAGATGTTGGCAATTTGATCTCTGGTTCCTCTGCCTTTTCTAAAACCAGCTTGAACATCAGGAACTTCACAGTTTACGTATAGCTGAAGCCTGGCTTGGAGAATTTTGAGCATTACTTTACTAGCGTGTGAGATGAGTGCAATTGTGCGGTAGTTTGAGCATTCTTCAGCATTGCCTTTCTTTTAGGTTCAGTTAGTCTATAATATTGTTCAGGTCCACTATTTCTTTATTCATCTTCTGTCTGGTTGTTCTGTTATTCAAAGTGGGATGCTGAAATTTCCCACTATTATTGTAGATCTGTCTACTTCTCCTTTCTAACCTGTCACTGTTTGCTTCATAAATTTTGGAGCTCTGATATTTCCTGCAAATATGCTTATAATTATATCTTCTTGGTGAATTAACACTTTTGTTATTATACAATGTCTTTATTTATTTCTTATAGTAGTTTTGACTTCAAGTTTATTTTGTCTGATATTAGAATGGCATCCCCTGTTATCTTCTGGTTACTATTTGCATGGAATATCTTTTCCATCATCTCATTTTTAGCCTGCATGAGCTCATGGATGTAAAGTTGGTCTCTTATAAACATCACATAGTTGGATCCTCTTTTAAAGTCATTCTGCCTATCTATGTTTTATGATGGGGTAATTCAGTCAATTTTGGTTTTAAGTAGCTGCTGGTAGTGAAGGACTTATTATTGCCATTTTCTTATTTGTTTTCCAAATGTCTTACAACTTTTTTTTTTTTTTGGTTGCTTATTGCCTTCCTTTTATCGTATTTGATTTTTTAAAGTAGTTACACATTTTGATTCCCTTCTTATATTCTTTTGTTTTGGCTGTGCCATGCAGCACGTGGGATTCTAATTCCCTTACCAGGGGTCAAACCTGTGACCCCTGCAGTGGAAGTGTGGAATCGTAACCACTGAATCACGAGGGAAATCCTAGATATTCTCTTTATGGTTTCCATGGGGATTATATGTAACATCCTAAAGATATAATGGACTTCTCAGGTGACATTAGTGGTAAAGAACCTGTCTACCAATGCAGGAGACTTAAAAGACGCCAGTTCAATCCCTGGATCTGGAAGATCCCCTGGAGGAAGGCATGGCAACCCATACCAGTATTCTTGCCTGGAGAACCCCGTGGACAGAGGAAACTGATGGGCTATAGTCCACAGGATCACAAAGAGTCAGACAGGACTGAAGCAACTTGTCATGCACAAAGATATAACTATATTATTTTCATTGAATTATAATTAACATACAATGTTATATTTGTTTCTTGTGTATAACACTGTGGTTTGATAGTTTTAAAAGTTATTAAATAATCATATAACTATTTGAAACTGTTACCAACTTAGACACATACAAAATCTACTCCTTTATCTCTCTGTTCCTGTTATTTTTCACAAACGAAATCTTTATATAATGTATGTTTATATATATGTATATAATATATAAATAATGTATAATATATGCATATTATATGTATACGTATCTATAATGTATACATATTATAAGTATAATTTATGTTAAAGCTTTATGTAATATGTATATTGAAATAGATTTGTGACTTTTTTGTGTATTTTCTTTTAAATCTGTAGAATAAAAAAAGTATAGTTATAAAATAAAATTATGGTAATACTACTTTTTATATTTGTCCATGTATTTACCTTTAACAGAAAGGTTTATATTTTTGTGTGGCTCCTTTGTTTGAACTCGAAGAGCTCTTTTAGCTTTTCTTATAGGGCAGGCTTGTTGTTTAGTCACTCAGTCGTGTCTGACTCTTTGTGACCCCATTGACTGTAGCACACCAGGCTTCCTTGTCCTTCACTGTCTTCTGGAGTTTACTCAAATTCATGTCCCTTGAATTGGTGATGCCATTCATTCATCATATCCTCTGTCGACCCCTTCTCCTGTTGCCCTCAATCTTTCTCAGCATCAGGGTCTTTTTCAGTGAGTCAGCTCTTCACAGCAAGTGGCCAAAGAATCAGAGCTTCAGCTTAAGTATGAGTCCTTCCAATAAATATTCAGGGTTGATTTCCTTTAAGACTGACTGGTTTGATCTCCTTGCTGTCCAAGGGACTCTCAAGAGTCTTCTCCAGCACCACAGTCTGAAAGCATCAGTTCTTCCATGCTCTGCCTTCTTTATGGTGCAGCTCTCACATCCACACATGACTACTGGAAAAGCCATAGCTTTGACTACACAAACCTTTGTCAGCAAAGTGATGTCTTTGCTTTTTAATACACTGTCTAGATTTGTCATAGATTTCCTTCCAAGAAGCAAGTGTCTTAATTTCATGCCTGCAGTCACCATCCTCAGTGATTTTGGAGCCCAAGAAAATAAAATCTGTCACTGTTGCCACTCTGTACCCTTCTATTTGCCATGAAGTGATGGGACCAGATGTCATGATCTGTTTTCTAAATGCTGAGTTTTAAGCCAGCTTTTTCACTCTTCTCTTTCACCTTCATCAAGAGGCTTTTTAGTTCCTCTTCATTTTTTTGCATTAGGGTGGTATCATCTGCACATCTGAGGTTGTTGGTATTTCTTCAAGAAGCCTTGATTCCAGATTGTGCTTCATCCTGTCTGGCATTCTGCGTGATGTACTCTGCATAGAAGTTGAATAAACAGGATGACAAGACACAGCCTTGTACTCCTTTCCCAATTTTGAACCAATCAATTGTTCCATGTAAGGTTCTAACTGTTGTTCTAACTTGACCCACATACAGGTTTCTCAGGAGACAGGTAAGGTGGTCTGGTATTCCCATCTCTTTTAAAAAAATATTTATTTACTTATTTTAATTGGAGGCCACCTCTTTAAGAATTTTCCATAGTTCGTTGTGATTCACATAGTCAAATGCTGTAACATAGTCTTGAAACAGAAGTAGATGTTTTTCTGGAGTTCCTTTGCTTTCTCTATGATCCAGTGAATATTGTAAATTTGATCTCTGGTTCCTGTACCTCTCCTAAACCTAGCTTGTACATCTGGAAGTTATCAATTCTTGTGCTGTTGAAGTCTAGCTTGAAGGATTTTGAACATAACCTCAGTTGTATGCGAAATGAGTACAATTGTGCGGTAGTTTGAAAGTTCTTTGGCATTGCCTTTCTTTGGAATTGGAATGAAAACTGACTTTTTCCAGTCCTATGGCCACTGCTGAGTTTTCCAAATTTGCTGGCATATTGAGTGCAGCACTTTATCAGTATCATTTTTTAGGATTTGAAATAGTTCAGCTGGAATTCCATCACCTCCACTAGCTTTGTTGCTGATAATACTTCTTGCTATTCTCTGGAACTTCACATTCAGGCAGGTATATCTTTCCCTTTCTCCCTTCCTTTTTGCTTCTCTTCTTTCCTCAGCTATTTGTAAAGCCTCCTAACACAGCCACTTTGCTTCTTGCATTTCTTTTTCATTGGAATGATTTTGATCACTTCCTCCTGTACAATGTTATGAACCTCTGTCCATAGTTCTTCAGGCATTCTGTCTACCAGATCTAATCCCTTGAATGTATTCATCACCTCCACTGTATAACCATAAGGGATTTGATTAAGGTCAGACCTGAAGGGCCTCGTGGTTTTCCCTATTTTCAATTTCAGTCTGAATTTTGCAATAAGGAGTGGATGATTTGATGCACAGTTAGCTCCAGGTCTTATTTTTGCTGACGTATAGAGCTTCTACACTTTCAGCTGCAAAGAATATGATCAATCTGATTTCCGTATTGACTATTTGGTGATATCCATGTGTAGAATCACCTCTTGTGTTGGTGGAAAAGGGTGATTGCTATCACCAGTATGTTCTTTTAACAAAACTCTGTTAGCCTTTGCCCAGTTTCATTTTGTACTCCAAGGCCAAACCTGCCTGTTATTCCAGGTATCTCTTAACTTTCTACTTTTGCATTCAAATCCCCTGTGAAAAAAAGGATATCTTTTTTTGGTGTTAGTTCTAGAAGGTCTTGTAAGTCTTCATAGAACTAGTCTACTTCAGTTTCTTCAGCATCAGTGGTTGGGCCTAGACTTGGATTACTGGGATGTTGAATGGTTTGCCTTGGAAATAAACCAAGATCATTCTTTTGTTTTTGACACTGTACCCAAGTACTACATTTAAAGCTTTTTTGTTTAAAAGGCTATTCTTTCAAATAGCCTAGAGGGCTATTTCACTATGAGGGCTATTCCCTTTCCTTCTAAGGGATTCTTGCCCAAAGAGGTAGATATAATGGTCATCTGAATTAAATTCGCTTATTCCAGTCCATTTTAGTTCACCAATTCCTAAAATGTCAATGTTCACTCTTACCATCTCCTGCTTGACCACCTCCAATTTACCTTGATTCATGAACCTAATATTTGAGGTTCCTATGCAATATTGTTCTTTACAGCATCAGATTATACTTTCACCACCAGATACATTCACTGAGCATCTTTTCTGCTTTTGCCCAGCCACTTCATTCTTTTTGGAGATATTAGTAATTGCCCTCAACTCTTCCCCAGTAGCATATTGAACACCTTATGATCTGAGGGCACTCATCTTCCAGTGTCATATCTTTTTGCCTTTTCATGCTGTTCATGTTCATGGGGTTCTTGTGGCAAGAATACTGGAGTGGTTTGCCATTCCCTCTTCTAGCAGACCACATTTCATCAGAACTCTTGACTATGACCCATCCATCTTCAGTGTCCCTGCACGGCATGGCTCATATTTTCATTGAGTTATGCAAGCCCCTTCACCATGACATGGCTGTGATCCACAAAGGGGTTCCCTTATTACATCTTTTCTCTTTAATCACTTTGGTACATGATTTATAGCATGTTTAGCACATGCAGTTAGAGAAATATCATACAGAATAAATGGAACTCCAGAGCATCTTTTTTATTTTAATTTTTGTAGTTTATTGAGATATAATTGATAATAACATTGTGTAAGTTTAAGGTATATAACATGTTGATTTGATATGCTATATATTGCAAAATCATTATCACCATAGTGTTTGCTAGCATCTCCATTATGTTATGTAATTACCATTTTTTCTTGTGTATGTGTGTGTGTGATGAGAACATTTAAGATATATTTTTCTTAGCAACTTTCAAGTATACAATACATACTATTAACTATAACCACTGTACTGTACATTAGATCCCCAGAATCTATTCATCTTATAACAGAAAGTTTGTACTCTTTGACCAACATCTTTCTACTTCCCCCATCCCCAGTCCCCAGTCACCACTATTCTAACTTTCAGTTTCTATGTATTTGGCAATTTTCAGGTTCCACAGATAAGTGATATCATATAGTATTTATCTTTCTCTGTCTGACTTATTTCACTTAGCATAATGCCTTCAAATTTCATCCAAGTTGTCACAAGTGATGGGATCTCCCTCCTTCTCATGGCTGAATAATATTCCTTTGTACCATACCTTCTTTATTTATTAATCTGAGGAAAGACAGTTATGTTGTTTCCATATTTTAGGTACTGTGAATAATGCTACAGTAAACATGGGAGTTCAGATATCTCTTTGAGATCTCGTTTTAATTTCTTTGGGATGTATAACCAGAAATTGGGCTGCCGGATCATATGGTTTTTAATCTTTTGAGGATTATCTATACTGTTTCCTGTAGTAGATTCACCAACTTCCCACCAAAAGTACCTGAGGGTCACCTTTTTTCCATATTTATTATTGCCAACATTTATTATTTATTTCTTCCTTCCTTCCTTTTTTTTTTTTTGATGAAAGCCATTTAACAAGTGTGAAGTAATATCTCATTCAGTTTTGGTTTGCATTTCCATGATGATTAGTGATGTTGTACCTTTTCATGTCCTAGTTGGCCATTTGGATGTTCTCTTGGGAGAAATGCCTATTCAGATCCTTTGCCCATTTAAAAAAATTTAATTATACTTGATTTACAATGTTGTGTTAGTTTCTGGTGTACAGAAAATTGCCTTTGGTTTTCTTTATGGTTATTTTTGCTATGCAAAAACTTTTAAGTTTAATTAAGTTCCATTTATTTATTTTTGCTTTTATTTCCACTACTCTAGAAGATGGATCCAAAAAAATACTGTGACAGTTCATGTCAAAGAGTGTCCTGCCTAAGTTTTCCTTTAGGAGTTTTATAGTATCCAGGCTTATGTTTGTTTAAGTTTATGTTTGTTAAGTTTAAGTTTATGTTTGTTAAGTTTGTTTATGTTTGTTAAAGCTTATGTTAAGTCTTTAATTCATTTTGGTTTATTTTTGCGTATAGTGTTAGAGAATGTTCTAATTTCATTTTTTTATATATAGTTGTCCATTTTCCCCAGCACCACTTACTGAAGAGACCATCTTTCTTCTATTGTATATTTTTCCTCTTTTGTTTTAGATTAATTAATCATAATGGTATTGATTTGTTTCTGGGCTTTCTGTTCTGTTCCATTGATTTATATGTTTGTTTTTGTACAAGTACCATACTGCTTTGATTATTGTAGCTTTGTCGTATATTCTGAAGTCAGGGAAAACAATTCATCCAGCTCTGTTCTTCTTAATCAAGATTGCTTTGACTATTCAGGGTCTTTTGTGTTTCTATGCAAATTTAAAAAGAATTTGTTTTAGTTCTGTGAAAAATATCATTGGTATTTTGATAAAGATTGCATTGAATCTGTAGATTGCCTTGGTTAGTTTTTTTAACAAAATTGATTTTTTTTTCAATCCAAGAATGTGGTATATCTTTCTGTTTGTGTCATCTTATTTTTTTCATCAGTGCCTTACAGTTTTTGGAGTACTGATCTTTTGCTGCTTTAGGTAGGCTTGTTTATATTCTTTTTGATGTGATGGTAAATGAGATTTTTTTCATAATTTCTCTTTCTGATATTTCATTGTTAGTATATAGAAATGCAACAGGTATCTGTGTATTAATTTCATAACTTGCAACATTACCAAATTTTTTCTGGTGGTGTCATTAGGATTTACTATGTATAGTATGTCATCATCTGCAAACAATGACAGTTTTACTTATTCATTTCCAATTTGGATTCTTTTTATTTGCTTTGCTTTTCTGATTGCTGTGGCTAGGATTTCCAAAACTGTGTTGAATGAAAGTGGCAAGAGTGGGCATCCTTATCTTGTTCTTGATCTTAGAGGAAAGGCATTCAGCTTTTCACTATTGTGTATGATGGAGAATTTTAAAAATCATAAATGGAAGGCAAATTTTATCCAAAGTTTTTTCTGCGCGTATAGAGATTATCATGTGGTTTTCTTCAATTTGTTAATGTGATGTATTTCATTTATTGGTTTGTAGATATTGAAAAATCCTGGCACCTCTGAGATAAATTCCATTTGATCATAGTGTATGATCCTTTGCAGGTGTTGTTGGATTTGTTTATCTGGCTTCCTAGTATTTTGTTGAGGGTTTTTGCACCTATTTTGTTGTTGTTCAGTTGCTCAGTCATGTCTGACTCTTTGCAACTCCATGGACTGCAGCCTGCCAGGCTTCCCTGTCCTTCAGTGATACTGACCTGTAATTGTCTTTATTTCTTTTTTTGATTGTCTGGTTTTGGTTTCAGAGTGGTAGTAGCCTCATAGAATGAGTTCAGAAGTGTTCCTCTGTCTGCAATTTTTTGTAATACTTTCAGAAGAATAGATGTTAACCCTTTTCTAAATTTTTGGTAGAATTGACCTGTGAAGCCATCTGGTCCTGGACCTTTGTTTGTTGGGAGTGTTTAACTTACTGATTCAAATTCAATACTGATAATTGATTTGTTCATATTTTCTATTCCTTCCTGGGTTAGTCTTGGGAGGTTGTACTTTCTAAGAATTTGTCCATTTCTTCTAGGTTGTATGTTTTATTGGTATAGAGTTGCACATAGTAGTCTCTTACAACCCTTTGAATTTATGTGGTGTTGGTGATAACTTCTCCTTTTCCATTTCTGGTTTTATTGTTTTTGGCTATTTCCTTTTTTTCTTGATGAATCTGGCTAAAGTTTTTTCAATTTTGTCTGTGTTTTCAAAGAGCCAGTTTTTAATTTAATTGTTCTTTTCTGTCAACTTTTTCTATTTCATTTTACTCCTACTCTGATCTTTAAGATTTATTTTCTTTACTAACTTGGGGTCTTATTTGTTCCTCTTTCTCTAGTCTCTTTACATGTAAAGTTAAGTTGTTTAGTTGATTTTTTATTGTTTCCTAGGTTAGACTTGTGTCACTATAAACTTCCCTCTTGGAACTGTTTTTCTGACTCCCATAGGTTTTGGATCATTGTGTTTTTGTTTTTATTTGTCTCTGGGTATTTTTTACTTCCTCTTTGGTTTCCTCAGTGATTCACTGGTTGTTTCCTAGTATACTGTTTAGCCCCCACATGTTTATGGGATTTTTTTTTGCAGTTTTTTTCTAATAGTTAATTTCTAGTCTTGTAGCACTGTGCTTGGAGAAGATACTTTGATACGGTTTCAATCTTTTTAAATTTACTGAGACTTGTTTTGTGTCCTAGCATGTGATCTATCCTGTAGAATGTTCCATGTGCACTTGCAAAGAATGTGTATTCTATTTCTTTCAGATGAAATGCTCTATACGTCAATTATGGCCATTTGATCTAATGTTGTTATTTAAGGCATAGGTTTACTTATGGATTTTCAGTCTGAATGATTTGTCCATTGATATAAGTGGTGTGTTAAAGTCTCCTACTATTATTTGTGTTACTGCCAATTTCTCTGGAGAAGGCGATGGCACCCCACTCCAGTACTCTTGTCTGGAAAATCCCATGGATGGAGGAGCCAAGTAGGCTGCAGTCCATGGGGTCGCTAAGAGTCGGACACGACTGAGCAACTTCACTTTCACTTTTCACTTTCATGCATTGGAGAAGGAAATGGCAACCCACTCCAGTGTTCTTGCCTGGAGAATCCCAGGGGTGGGGGAGCCTGGTGGGCTGCCGTCTATGGGGTCACACGGACACGACTGAAGTGACTTAGCAGCAGCAGCCAATTTCTCATTTAATATCTGTTAATATTTGCCTCATATACTGAGGTGCTCCTGTGTTGGATGCATCTATATTTACAATTTTCATATCTTCTCACATTGACCCCTCAATCATTATGTAGTGTACATGTCCTTCTTTCTCTCTTGAAAAAGTGTTTATTCTAAAGCCTATTTTGTCTGATATAAGTAGTAATACTCTGATTTTCTTTTGATTTCCATTTACATGGAGTACTTTTTTCCATCGCCTCACTTTCAGTCTTTATGTGTCTCTAGGTCTGAAGTTTATGGCATCCAGTCCCATCACTTCATGGGAACTAGATGGGGAAACAGTGGAAACAGTGTCAGACTTTATTTTTTGGGGCTCCAAAATCACTGCAGATGGTGATTGCAGCCATGAAATTAAAAGATGCTTACTCCTTGGAAGGAAAGTTATGACCAACCTAGATAGCATATTGAAAAGCAGAGACACTACTTTGTCAACAAAGGTCCGTCTAGTCAAGGCTATGGTTTTTCCAGTGGTCATGTATGGATGTGAGAGTTGGAGTGTGAAGAAAGCTGAGCGCTGAAGAATTGATGCTTTTGACCTTGAGAGTCCCTTGGACAGCAAGGAGATCCAACCAGTCCATTCTAAAGGAGATTGGTCCTGGGTGTTCTTTGGAAGGAATGATACTGAGGCTGAAACTCCAGTACTTTGGCCACCTCCTGTGAAAAGATGACTCATTGGAAAAGACCCTGATGCTGGGAAGGATTGGGGGCAGGAGGAGAAGGGGACGACAGAGGATGAGATGGCTGGATGGCATCACCGACTCTATGGACATGAGTTTGAGTAAATTCCGAGAGTTGGTGATGGACACGGAGGCCTGGTGTGCTGCAATTCATGGTGTCGCAAAGATTTGGACATGACTGAGTGACTGAACTGAACTGAACTGAACTGATGCTCTCATTGACATCTTGTTAATTGTTTTGGATTTATTTTTGTAGGTCTCCCCACGCTGCCGCCGCCCCCTCACCTTTTTCGTTTCTTTTCTTGTGATTTGATGACTATCTTCAGAGCTGTCTTAGAATTCCTTTTTCTTTTTTGAGGGTATATCTATTATAAATTTTTGTTTTGCAGTTACCCTGAGGGTTTTATAGGAGTATATGATTGTTTTATGTTGCTGATTTTTTATTTTTGAATGTCTTTTTAAAAATCTTGTATTTATATTTTCTTCTGCTCATGATTATTGTTTTTCATATCATATTTTACATCTATTTGTTTTGTGTATCCCTTAACTACTTATTGTGGATATAGTTGATTCTAGGACATCTGACTTTTAACCTCCCTTGCAGTTTTGAGTGTGAATGATTTCTTACCTTTACTGTATGTTTGCCTTTACTGGTAAACTTTTTCATTTTGCAATGTTCTTATTTCTAGTAGTAGACTTTTCTTTTTCACCAAGAGAACTTCCTTTAACATTTGTTGTAAATTTCATTGGATGGTGCTGAATTCTTTCACCTACTGCTTGTTTGTAAAGCTGTTGATTTTCCCACCAAATCTGTATGAGAGACTTGCTTGCTTGAGTACTCCTGGTTGTTAGGTTTTGCCCTTTCATCACTTTAAATACATCATGCCACTCCCTTCTGACCTGCAGGTTTATCACATTTATCAATTTGTGTGTACTGAACCGTATTCACATCCTAGGATATATTCCACTTGATCATGGTGTATGATTCTTTTAGTGTGTTGTTGAATTCAATTTGCTAAGATTTTGTTGAGAATTTTTGCATCTTTATTTATCAGGAATTTGGCCTGCAGTTTCTTTTTCTTGTAATGTCTTTAATTGGTTGTGGTATCAAGTAAAGCTGACTTTAGTTCAGATCCATAAGGAAGAAAACACATAGGTCCTCTTTCCTAACATGAGCAACTGGTTCCTACAAAACCCTGGGAAAATGCCCTTCTTCCAATAAACAGGAAGGGCAGGTCTAATTTGGTCCTGCAGGGTCTAAGCAAAGCTGGACAAAGCCTCAAAAGCCATTATGGCAGCAGCTTCAGTATGCATCTCCCCTGGAGCCAGCCCTATAGAGCTTCTGAAATCCTTAAACCCATCAGTGTGGCCACTGAGACCTTTGTAAAACTAATTAGGTAGTGTTCCCTCCTCTTCAATTTTTTGGAAGAGTTTGGGAGGTGGATACATGTTAATTCTTTTAAGTATTTAGTAGAATTTACCATTAAAACCATCTGGTGCTAGACTTTTCCTTTGTTGTGAAATTTTAAATTATTCCGTCTTCTTAGTTACTATTGGACTTTTCATATTTTATATTTCTTCATGATTCAGGTTTGGTAAATTATATGTTTATAGGGATGCATCCATTTCCTTTTGGCTATCCAATGTGTTCGCAAAAAATTATCCATTGTAGTCTCTTATTCTGCCTGGAGAATCCCAGGGATGGGAGAGCCTGGTGGGCTGCCGTCTACACAGAGTTGGACACAACTGATACAACTTAGCAGCAGCAGCAGCAGTCTCTTGTTCTTTATTTATGTGACATTAGTTGTAATGTCTCCTCTTTCACTTCTTACTTTACATTTTTGGTGTTCTTTTTTCATAGTTTACCTGGAGGTTGTCAACTTTATCTTTTCAATAAATAGCTCTTAGTTGTGTTCTTTTTGTTTTCTTGTCTCTGTTTCATTTATTTCTACTCTGAGCTTTGTTGTTTTCTTCCTCTGATAACTTTGGGCTTAGTTTTTATTTATTTATTTTTCTAGTTTCTTAAGGTGTAAAGTTAGTTTGTTTGAGATCTTCTTCCTCCTTACCTCCCTTCTCCTTCCCTCATTTTTTCTTCCTTCTTTCCATTCTCCCTCCGTCCTCCCCTTTCTCTCTCTCTCTCTTTCTCTGTTATAGATATTTATCACTATATACTTTCCTCTTTGAATTGCTTTGCAGTATCCAATAGGTTTTAATATGCTATATTTCTATTTTTGTTCATTTCAGGATACTTCTGGATTTCAAAACATTTCTTCTTTGACCCAGTGGCTGTTCAGTAGCATTGTTTAATTTTCATATATTTGTGAATTTTCCAGATTTCCTCTTATCACTGTTTGCTAGCTTCATACCATTGTGGTTGGAACAGATACCTACCATGACTTCAGTCTTAAATTTTGTAAGCCTTGTTTTGTGACCTCTCATATGATATATATGAGAATGTTCCATGTACACTTGAGAAGGATGTCTTTCCAGCTGATGTTGGATGAAATGTTCTGTGTATGTCTCAGATTCATTTGGTCTAAAGTATGGTTCAAGTCCAGTGTTTCCTTCATGATTTTCTGTTTGGATGATCTATTCA
This sequence comes from Bos taurus, assembly GCF_002263795.3. NCBI lineage: Eukaryota > Metazoa > Chordata > Mammalia > Artiodactyla > Bovidae > Bos > Bos taurus. Next base: position 34,866,026 of record NC_037332.1, read on the forward strand.
TTATTGAATGAGGGGTATTGAACTCTTTTACTATTAGTTTATTTTTCTTATTTCTCCCTTTAGATCTATTAGCATTTGCTTAATATATTTAGGTGCTCTAATGTTGTGCACATGCACACACACATATATACAATTTTTGTATCTTCTTGATGAATTGATCCCTTTATCATTACGTAATTACTTTGTCTCATTACTGTTTTTGGCTTAATTTCTATTTTGTATGATATAAGTATAGCAACCTGTGCTCTCTTTTTGCTTCCACTTGTACTGAACATCTTTTACCATCCCTTCACTTTGAGCCTATGTTTGTTCTTAAGGCTAAAGTGAGTCTCTCGTAAGTGATACATACTTGGGTCTTGATTTTTAAAAAATGTATCCAGCCACTCTATGACTTTTGATAGGAGAATTCAATCCATTTCTATTTAATTATTGATAGATAAGGGCTTTCTAATCCCATCTTGTTTTCTGGCTGTCTTATAGGTTATGTGTCCAAGATTTCCAACACCACTTGCTGAAGTTACCTTTTGCCATTGTATATTCTTGCCTCTTTTGTCAAAGATTAATTGATGATAGGTGAGTGGGTTTACTTCTGGACTCTCTGTTCCATTGATCCATATGTCTGTTTTTGTGTCAGCACTGCACTGTTTTGATTACTGTGGCTTTGCGGTATTATCTGAAGTTAGAGAGGGTTATCCTCTTGCTTTGTTCTTTTTCCTCAGGACTTCTTTGGTGATTCTGGGTATTTTATGGTTCCATATAGATTTTAGGATTATTTGTTTTAGTTCTGTGAAAAATGTGTCATGGGTAATTTGATAGAGATTGCATGAAATCTTGAGAGAGTCAATTCCTAGGCGGGTTGATAAGAAGTCTGGGGGTCCCTGAGGAGAGAGGGATCTGGGGTTCTCGAGGAGATAGGGGTCTGGGATTCTCAGTTCAGTTCAGTCACGTCCAACTCTTTGCGACCCCATGAATTTAGCACACCAGGCCTCCCTGTCCATCACCAACTCCTGGAGTTCACTCAAACTCATGTCCATTGAGTCAGTGATGCCATCCAGCCATGAATTCTCAAGGAGGAGGAAAGGACACATTTTTTTTTTCTCTGCATTCCCTAGTCATAGTCACACAAAACAGTCTTTTTCTTTTTTCTTCCTGGGACTGATGATTACACAAAAAACAACTCAGTTTAAACTCTTTACTAGGGATTATATGGGCTTCCCTGGTGGCTCAGATGGTAAAGCATCTGCCTGCAATGTGGGAGACCTGGGTTTGATCCCTGAGTTGGGAAGATCCCCTGGAGGAGGAAATGGTAACCTACTTCAGTACTCTTGCCTGGAAAATTCCATGGATGGAGGAGCCTGGTAGGCTACAGTTCATGGGGTCACAAAGAGATGAACACAACTGAGCAACTTCACTGGTTCACTGGTTTAGGGATTATATAATAACAATGTATCCTACTTGAGGACAGTTTCTCCTTCCTGAAAACCTTCTGACTAATACTGATATCTTAGAATGTATATTATGGGAGTAGGTCTGGTAGGATCTTTCTCTTGTTAAGTTCTAACCCTGTAATCCTAAAATGTAAATTGTGGGAGTGGGTCTGGTAAACTTTTTACAACCTGAGACATTCTTTTGATTTATTGTAATAACTAATTAAAAAGTATATAATTCCCTTGCTAAAGATTAGCGAGGGGGCACTCTCCACCCACCTTCTGATGTCTGTGTCAGAAGCTTTCTCTGTCCCTTTTCTTACTTTAATAAAACTGCTACACAAAAGCTCTTGAGTGATCAAGCCTGGTCCCTGGTCCCGAAGCTAAATCTTCTTCTTCGGAGATCACGAATCTGACATCGTTCACCATAAGCTATCAATTTGTAGATTGCTTTGAGTAGTATGACAACTTTAACAATATTAATTCTTCCAATTCAAGCGCATGGGATATTTTTCTCTTTCTTTGAATCACCTTCAACTTTTCCTTTATTAATGTTTTATAGTTCTCAGCATATAAGTCTTTCACTTTCTTGGTCAGGTTTATTTCCAAGAATTTTATTTATTTTGATGCAATTTTAAAAGGTATTTTTTTATATCTCCCTTCTGATATTTCATTTTTAGTATAAAGTAATATAACCAATTTCTGTATGTTAATCTTGTATTCTGCTACCTTGCTGAATTCATTTATCAGTTTGGGTGGTTTTTGTGTGGAGACTTTAGGGTTTTCCATATGCAGTGTCAATTGTGATTTCCATTTTAACCTTATTCTACATTCTGGGGTATTTTTCCTAAATTTCTTGAATGGAAAAACTTGGTATCAGGGAAGGTAAGGCATTCATTCATTCATTTATTGATTGATTCATTCAGCCAGTATTTATTGAAATTCTACTGCCACATCTGCTTAGAAACAATGAGTAAGTACACTATCCTCCTTTTTAAAAATATTAAAAGATCATTTTTAATGGCAATTCTCCTTGCATATGGTTTATAGGATCAGTATTCAATCATGTTTTTCCAATGGGCCTCTTAATGGCACCAGGATATGTAGTTCTGGCTACTTTTGGCATCTAGCCCACTAATATTGTTGGTCACACTTCTTCCTCTGGGACCCCAGGATTTCCAAAACAGGCTGGAATCCAAAATATATACAGAAATATGTGCTGAGTGTGGCAGATACACAAAAGAAATTGCAGCAGTTCTCATCAAACTGTGCAGCCCAGGACAGACATCTGGGAAGCAAGATCAAGAGTTCTGCAGGTTTCAGGCAAGGATAAAAGGTTTGTCAGAGCAGAAGTACCAATGCAGTCTTGTGCTGGAGCTGGGCTTTAATAGAAGTCATTGATAGTGACCACAAGATGCATTTTACATGCATTGAGAGTTGAAAGGGCACACTGTTTTTTTTTTTCTGACACTGTCACACTTGGAGTTTTACTGTCCAAATCCAACACGAATGTGATGTTTGGCTCTGACTCATATTTTTTATTAGTATAAAGCAGTAGTTCTCATCCTTGTTCTCATCATCAAGTCTCTTCACAATCTTAAAGTATTATAAAGCAGTTTTTGGAGCTCCAAAAAGCTTTTATGTGAATAACATCTATTAATATTTAATATATTAGAAACAAAAACTGAGAAATTTTTAAAATTTACTTAATTTAAAAATAAAACCCTATGGCATGTTATACATAAAATGTTTAAATGAAAAATAACTATTTTTCTAAACAGGAGAATCTCTCTCTCTCTTTAGTCACTAAGTTGTGTCCGACTCTTGCGACCCCATGTACTGTAGCCTGCTAGGCTCCTCTGTCCATGGGATTCTCCAGGTAAGGAATACTGGAGTGGGTTGCCATTTCCTTCTCCAGGGGATCTTTTGATTCAGGGATTGAACCCAGGTCTCCTGCATTGCAGGCAGATTCTTTACTGACTGAGCTATGAGGGAAGCCCTAAAATGAGAGTATAGTATATTGTTTTATAGTTTTCATGTCTGGTTTACAGCTGGATGCTCATAACTGCTTCTGTGTTCAATCTGTGGCCAAATCTCATGTTCTGTAGCCTCTGGAAACTCCACTGTACACTTGTAAGAAAATGAGAGTGAAAAGGGCTAAAACTATTTTCACATAATTATGAAAATAGCTTTAATTTTGTAGACTTCATGAAAAAGTCTCAGACTCTCCTAAAGGAATCTAGACCACACTTTGAGAACCATTCTTCTCAAATCTTATGGCTGACAAGGTGCTTTCAAACTATGTCAATATTTCATAGACATTTCCAGCCAAGTTCCCATGAAGAAAGGAAAGTATAGGTATGACCTAGGGGCCTAGATGAAGCAGCTCACCATAAACATATAATTCCTTTGAAGATTGCTATTTCAAATTAAAAATGCACTCACATTTTGCATTCAATGCCATAGCATATCTGTGATTATTTTGATAGAATAATTTCTCCCTTAATCATTGAAACACTCACCTCCAAGAAGATGCCTTGTATTCATCCTGTGTTTTTTTTATACTTCCTGGCACACTGAATTCAGTGTGACACACTAGGGACTTCAAAATGACACTTACTGGTGGAACTATTTAGGCCCATTTCATGGTAGGAAGCTAGAGCTTAGGTTAAATAATTTAGTAGCAATAAAGACCACTCAAGAGGGAGAGGGCTTATGTATACCTCTGGCTGATTCATGTTGATGTATGGCAGAAACCAATATAACATTGTAAAGCAATTATCCTCCACTAAAAAATAAAGAAAAGAAAAAGACCAACTAAATGAGAAAAAGCAAAGCCTATTTATTCTGAGCTTGCTGTAGCAAAGGAATTAGTACTGTCACATGTGTTTTGGCAGAGACTCAAAGGCAGGCAGAGGAGTGGTATATAGTGGAAAAACAGGAAGACTTCAGGTGCGCTCTGATCGGAGGCAATTCGTATGGGGAAGCTGGAGGTGGGTAATAGAAGAGGGCATCCTGCTTGATTGGTGAGAGGTGCATATTTGGCTTTCTCTGGTTGGTCCTAAGACAGAAGTAGGGATAAAAATTAGGGAAGCTGTCAGTTATTAATCAAGTCCTGGATATTTGGGGCTGATTGTTTCAGAGGCTATTGTTTGGCATCCTGGCCTGTCACTAGAAAGAAAATAGTCTGACTTCCTACAAGTCTGGTTGGCTTCCTAGACTGATTATTACAGATAAAGAGTTGGTTTCCTAGGCTGGCTGCTGCAGGTGGTGGGTCAGTGTTGTATTTTTATGTATGGTCTGGCCATTGTCCACTTGCACCTTCAGCCTCCCAGTAGAGGGGTCACATGGGAGATCGTGGGTTTGTGAAAGGAATCCTCTAAAGAGATGAGCAGGAGAAAGAAGAGTTTGTAGTTCCTCCACGTATGATTTCCTGGTCATGGTTGCAAAACTGTAGTACTTAGAAAGGAAACAGACTGAACAAAACTTATAACTGTTATTTCAGATAGTTGAAAGCATTTCATTAAGTTTGCAAATGGAGCCAAACATTCAGAAGTCTTTTTAAAACTGGTAAAATTTGCTAAATTTATGAAAAGAATAGGATTTGGGCTCAACTTCAAAGTTTAAAGAAAAGAACTAGCTTTTATGATCTGAAACCTCAACACACTGACTATACTTTGAAAGACAACAACAACAAAAACCAAAGAACATCTCTGAAGTCTCTTTTGGGCAAACAGACTGCCCTTGGTGGTCTTAACTCATACTTCCTGGGACCTCTGGGGAGTGGCCTGGCCTGAGCTAGGGTAATAGCAGGACTTAGGTTTCCTGTTCAGCCACCTTGTATAACTTGAGATTTTCTTCTTTTAACATGTGTATTTCTTTTTTATTTGTTTTAAATTTATTTTTTATTGAAGGATAACTTCTTTATAGAATTTTGTTTTCTGCCAAACCTCAACCTAAATCAGCCATAGGTATACATATATCCCCTGCCTTTTGAACTTCTCTCCCATCCTCTGTCCATCCCACCCCTCTAGGTTGATACAGAGCCCCTGTTTGAGTTTCTTGGCCATACAGCAAACTCCCATTGGCTATCTATTTTACACATGATAATGTAAGTTTCCATGTTACTCTCTCCATACATCTCACACACTCTTTCCCTCTCCCCAAGTCCACAAGTCTATTCTCCATGTCTGTTTCTCCACTGCTGCCCTGTAAGTAAACTCTTCAGTACTGTTTTCCTAGATTCCATATATATGCATTAGAATATGATATTTATCTTTCTCTTTCTGACTTACTTCACTCTGTATAATAGGTTCTAGGTTCATCCACCTCATTAGAACTGACTCAAATGCATTCCTTTTAATGGCAGAGTAATATTCCATTGTGTATATGTACTACTTCTTTATCCATTCATCTGTTGATGGACATCTAGGTCGCTTCCATGGTCTGCTACTGCTGCTAAGTCACTTCAGTCGTGTCCGAACCTGTGCAACCCCATAGACGGCAGCCCACCAGGCTCCCCCTCTAGCTATTGTAAATAGTACTGCAATGATTAATGGGATACATGTGACTTTTTCAATTTTGTTTTCCTCAGAGTATATGCCTAGGAGTGGGATTGCTGGGTCATACAGGGTTTTATTCCTTTTTTTTTTTTTTTTAAGGAATCTCCATACCTTCTTCCATAGTGGTTTTATCAATTTACATTCCCACCAACAGTACAAGAGCATTCCCTTTTCTCCACACCCTGTCCAGCATTTTTTGTTTGTAGACTTTTTGATGATGGATGGCCATTCTGACCGGAGGCAAGTGGGCCTTAGGAAGCATCACTACGAACAAAGCTAGTGGAGGTGATGGAATTCCAGTTGAGCTCTTCCAAATCCTAAAAGATCAGATCATGCTGTGAAAGTGCTGCACTCAATATGCCAGCAAATTTGGAAAACTCAAAAGTGGCCACAGGACTGGAAAAGGTCTGTTTTCATTTCAATTCCAAAGAAAGGCAATACCAGAGAATGCTCAAACTACCGCACAATTGCACTCATCTCACATGCTAGTAAAGTAATGCTCAAAATTCTCCAAGCCAGGCTTCAACATTATGTGAACCATGAACTTCCAGATGTTCAAGCTGGATTTAGAAAAGGCAGAGGAACCAGAGGTCAAATTGCCAACATCCATTGGATCATTGAAAAAGAGAGAGAGTTCCAGAAAAACATCTACTTCTGCTTTATTGACTATGCCAAGGCCTTTGACTGTGTGGATCACAACAAACTGTGGAAAATTCTTCAAGAGATGTGAATACCAGACCACCTGACCTGCCTTGAGAAATCTTTATGCAGGTCAGGAAGCAACAGTTAGAACTGGACATGGAACAACAGACTGGTTCCAAATAGGAAAAGGAGTACATCAAGGCTGTATATTGTCACCCTGCTTATTTAACTTTTATGCAGAGTTCACCATGTGAAATGCTGGTCTGGATGAAGCACAAGTTGGAATCAAGATTGCCAGGAGAAATATCAATAACCTCAGATATGCAGATGACACCACCCTTATGGCAGAAAGTGAAGAAGAACTAAAGAGCCTCTTGATGAAAGTGAAAGAGCTTGAAAAAGTTGGCTTAAAACTCAACATTCAGAAAACTAAGATCATGGCTTCTGGTCGTATCACTTCATGGCAAATATATGGGGAAATATATAAAGTGGAAACAGTGGCTACTTTTATTTTGGGGGGCTCCACAATCACTGCAGATGATGACTGCAGCCATTAAATTAAAAGACGCTTGCTCCTTGGAAGAAAAGTTATGACCAAGCTAGACAGCTTATTAAAAAGCAGAGTCATTACTTTTCCAACAAAGGTCCGTCTAGTCAAAGTTATGGTTTCTCCAGTAGTCATGTATGGATGTGAGAGCTGGAATATAAAGAAAGCTGAGCCCTGAAAAATTGATGATTTTGAACTGTAGTGTTGGAGAAGACTCTGAGCGTCCCTTGGACTGCAAGGAGATCCAACCAGTTCATCCTAAAGGAGATCAGTCCTGAATATTCATTGGAAGGACTGATGTTGAAGCTGAAACTCCAATACTTTGGCCACCGGATGTGAATGACTCATTGCAAGATACCCTGATGCTGGGAAATACTGAAGGCAGGAGGAGAAGGGGATGACAGAGGATGAGATGGTTGGATGGCATCACTGACTCAATGAGTTTGAGTCAACTCCGGGAGTTGATGATAGACAGGGATGCCTGGTGTGCTGCAGTTCATGGGGTCGCAGAGTCTACTGAACTGAACTGAATTCTGACTTGTGTGAGGTGATATGTCATTGTAGTTTTAATTTGCATTTCTCTAATAATGAGCGATGTTGAGCATCTTTTCATGTGTTGTTAGCCATCTGTATGTCTTCTTTGGAGAAATGTCTATTTAGGTCTTTTCCCACTTTTTGATTGGGGTCTTTTGTTTTTCTGGTATCAAGTTGTATGAGCTGCTTGTATATTTTGGAAATTAATCCTTTGTCAGTTGTTTCATTTGCTATTATTTTCTCCCATTCTGAGGGTTGACTTTCCACCTGGCCTTTAGTTTCCTTTGCTGTGCAAAAAGCTTTTAAGTTTAATGAGGTCTACTTTGAACATGTATATTTCTTTTAAAATCACGTACTGTCATAATTTTTTAAAGTTACTTAAAATTTCCTTGTAATAAAATCATGTTGGCAGTGAGATCATGTGTAAGTAAACAAACATCTGGCAGAGTACCTGATGGGGTCAGATAGATATCAGTTATTGAAGATTTCACCATTTTCCCCAAATAAGAAGGAGGTGCTTCTAAAGAATTTCTAGTTGCTCCTTTACTGGACTTAAAATATTTGAAGGGACAAGAACATCATCTGTACCTGTCCCAAGAGCATCATTTAAGAATCAGAGAAAACACTTTACCCTGTTTGTCCAGTTATGGACACTTTTTGACTTAGTTTTATTGGAAGCCTAATGAGATTTAAGCTGGTCCAAAAAAAAAAAAAAAAAATCAAAGGATGGAATGAATTAAAATCTGGATTCTATGTTGTATTATAGGATTAAAAAAAAAAAGGTTGGTTTTCTAATGAAAAATTCCTTTATATTCTTTCCCATAATTTTCCCTTCTGTACTCAAAGGCCACAGCAGATCCAAACACAACATTTCTGAGCCTTATTAGAGATGTGTCCTGTCTGGGTGACACTGCCTCATGTCAGGTGACATGCCCCAGGTTTAGAATGCTGCTGCTGTTGCTAAGTCGCTTCAGTTGAGTCCAACTCTGCTCAACCCCATAGATGGCAGCCCACCAGGCTCCCCCGTCCCTGGGATTCTCCAGGCAAGAACACTGGAGTGGGTTGCCATTTCCTTCTCCAATGCATCAAAGTGAAAAGTGAAAGTGAAGTTGCTCAGTCGTGTCTGACTCTTCTCGACCCCATGGACTGCAGCCTACCAGGCCCGTCTGTCCATGGGATTTTCCAGGCAAGAGTACTGGAGTGGGGTGCTATTGCCTTCTCCGGGTTTAGCATGCAGAAGCACCTTTATACCTTTAACAGGAAGCACCTCTTCCTACTAGCTGATGCAGCACAACACTGGCACATCTGGTCTCCAGTTGGTGCCCTATGAGGGCCTCAGTCCCAGCAGTTTCTGCAGAAGCCCTGACTGAAATCCTACCCCTCATTTTCCCCAGAAAAATCATATTTTAAGTAAGTATAGGTTATAAAAAACATAATTTTACATATATGCCACATAAAAGTGCACATGTTATCTGAGTGACATAAAACCGGTAAACAGATACACATTTGCTTTCTTAAAAACATTATGACAGTTGCATACAGAGTAGGCCACAGTATTGTTTTAAAAATGAATTTATTAAAATGCTCATAATTATAAAAAGAATATTAAAATGCACAGAAATTTGCAAAATATTACAAACTTTACATCTTATGCCACAGTGTATGAAAAGCATCATGAATATTTCAGTTTTACTTAAGCTGTTCATACATTTTAACTTTTCAAACATCTTAAAATATAATATGGACACAAGAAAACGGTACAAGAAGTGTTTCAACAAAGAGCATGTCCTGCTCCCCTATTGTGAATTAATGTTTTCTGAAATTCAAGATGCACGTGCAATTATAAGGGAAGACTTTCAGTGATAAACAGTTTGCAAGATGGTTTTGTTTAGTTTTCAAACAAAAACGAAAGCTTTCCCATCCTATTGACATAACTAAAATATCAGGGATATTTAGAGAAAAATCTCCTGAGTATTTTGGTCTAATGCTTTGATCTGTTAAAATTCACAGGCATCACAAAAGGATACAAAGTAAAATTTCTCTAGTGGTTAACATGGGGCAGGTCTAGGGCCAGATTTTCCCTTCATGGGTCCACTGCCACACCCCTCCATTTTGCCAGGGGGCTGCCTCTGCTCGCATTTACAGATCCAGCCCACCAGTGCCTGCAGGCACAGCCCCACATGTTCATCACCGGCAAGTCAGCACTAGACTTACATGAACAGCGTCGGTGTCACAGATGACCCTAGGTCTCCATTGCAACCTGGCCATCTGGGGAGTATTGGCAGTGTCGTACTTCACATTTGCTGCCTTTAAACACATAGAGGTTTTTTTCCCTCCTGTCCACAGAAGCACATTTTGAACTATGAAGACGATTTATGAAAACAGAAATGCACAATTCAAGTTCTATTTTATATACAAGGAGATAAGGCAAGAACATTTCCTTGTTTATAGTTCCACACACAGCGAGTAACTGCCAAATCCAACACTAGGAGATAGTCCTACACTTCAGAGAAGAGAAGAGGTAATACGAGAGGAAGAGGCACCACTTTCAGGAGCAGCGTCCCAGGTGAGCAGGGAAGGGACGAGAATGCTTCCCCGCTGGGAAGAAATGCATTTCTCGCTCCGTCTGTGACTAGACCTCATGTGGCCTGTCACGAGCACTCTTTGATCACACATACCCTTAACATTATCAAGAAAGTTAGTGAAATGATCCTGATCCACTGGGACAATTCAAAAGTCCAGAATACTGTTTCGCTGAATCCTACATTAATACTTTTTTACCCCCGTGGTTTGTTAACATTCATGGCAGGCATTTAGAACTATGACCTGGAGTGAAGCTGCCATAGCAGCTATTATAGCAAGCCCGTCAATTTGCTCACTGAAAAGTGTTTCCTTGTTCTTCGCTGCTGGGATTCTAAGTGCCTCGGCTCCTGTGGCACCTGGGCATTGAGCAGCATCGTAATGGGTGGCGAGTGGCCCATTTAGAGAGAGCGGGGTGCCAGACGCTCTCTCTGCACCCAGCTCTGCTCTGTCACCAGTAACTGGTGAGGGGTACAGGCCCTGTGTCTTCTCTAGAGCCTATAGAGGGCTAGGCATCCAAAAGGCAGTAAAGTGCAGTAAAGTGTGCTGAACTGAATAAACCGAGGGCAAGATGTGCACAGTGGGACAGGAGTTCAACAGGAAGTTACCTACAGCTGACAGCAGGGCTTGTGACCAAACCAATTGGTTTTTTTTGACCCTTAATTGCCTGATTGGCTCGATAGGAGGCTGAAAATTCAAATCAAATCCAGTCTCTTTTCTTGTTTGGGAATAATCTGGGTATCCCCCCGTTTCTCCGTCTCCCTCCCTAAAAACACTCCCTGGGTGCAAACATGCAATTACAAACAAGTTACTGGGCAGACAGTGAGAGAAGGGAGGATGTGCTGAGCTACCTTCTCTATGGCAGATGCTTTGGCAGGCTGATCACCAGGGTGTGCAGAACCCCTCTTAGGAACACGGTGAGGTCACACCGAGGAGACCTGCTGTTCTCTTGACGTGCGCAGCACTGTGCTGTTACGGTGGCTGTGAGCCAATCACAAGGGTCCTTGCAATACTGTACTTCCTAGATCTAACAGTAAAGGACAACTGGTGGCAACTCGATAGGCTCATCTTTTCCAAACCATTATGTTGATAAATATGTAATTTTAATCACTTGATTTCATTTTTTTCAAGATACGATGTATCTTTGGATGTAAATTAATCATCCTGATCAATAGCACAAATATGCTCAGAAATGCAATCTTCATTTCAATCCATTAAGAGTATTTCTCTGAGACGGAAAGATAGGCCAAGATGAAGACTGAAACTATTTCCTCTTATTACCTGAGGTTTCCTTTTCTATAGGAACATGATAATACACCTAAATATTGTAAAGTCTTGGGTCTATCTGCAACTTAATACAGCATTCAAACTGAATTCTGTGTTAGATATTTTTAATCACACAAGAGCTAGCATGTCTAGCCTTTAATGATGGTACTGTAATGGAAGGATAACTCTGGAACAGGTCTAGCAAGAGTGAAGAAACAAAACAGTGCCTAAAAATAAAAAAAGATCATGTGCTTCAGAACAGAAAGGAATGAAAATAATCAGATGAGGAAAAAACTCCACTCTGCTTTGCTAGATGTTGTTTCTTTAAGCACATGAAGAGAATTCCTGTGTATGATTAAAATTCCAATTTATCCCAAAAAGTAACATTTTTGGTCTTTCTGGTGATTAGTTTTATGCCCTTCTTCAACTCAATTTTACATTTTCCAGTTCCTGCATCACTAGCTGAAACTGAAAAATAATCTGCATGAAAATGGCGATAGTTAAGACTCCTATTTGCCAAAGTGATTTAACTTAAACATTCTCATTAGTGATTCATAGTAAATTTTGACAGAGCTAAATTCTTTAAAGTGCTTCTCAGAACATAAAGCTCTTAATCGGATTTTGGTCGTAAATTGTTATCTACGACTGCTCCTATCATCTTCTCAGCTATGACTCCTATATTTTTGGTCATGTCTTTGAGGTGATTCTCATGAAGAAGCTTCTGGGTTAGGTATTTTTCTCTCTTGATCTTGCTCTTCGTGCTTTTTGATACATCTGGAATTGTATATGAAATGAAGAACTTCACAGAATAGATGATATGCTGAGGGAGAGAAAAAAAAATGTCAGTCAGTCACAAAGAGATGGAGGGGAACACAGAGTTTCTTCCATTTATTTTTGCCGGTCGTTACAGCAGTGTATCAGGCAGGGTGGTAGGTGTTCAAGCTCTACCTCCATGGTGTGGTTCTGCCATGGATCTACATTTTGTTACTTCATAAATTTCAACCATACTATTTGCTATGTAGAGAAGAATATATCTCCCTAACATCTAGAACGTTCACCATGGCACAGATGATGTTATGACATTTTTATGTGTGTTTCTTTCCTGTCTTCTTCCCAGGCCTCATCCCCAAAGGTAAACACTAACCTATCTATCTGAGTATATGTAGATCATTTTCATTTATTTTTGAATAGTTTAACAAAGTATGTATATATCCCCCAAAAAACATCTTGTTTAGTTTTACTCACTTTAAGCCTTATGAAAACAGTAATGGTACTGTATGGTATAATCTTTTGAAAATTGCTTTTTTCTATTCAAAGTTAATTTTTAAGATTCATCAACGTTACTATGTATAACTATAGTCCATTTTCACTTCTTTATAACATGCCACTGTGCAAAAATACTTTATTTGTTCCGCTATCAAAAGGTATTGGTCTAGTTCCTAGGTTTTGGATTAGAAACAATGATGTTGGGAACACTCATACACTTGGATTCTGGAGAATACCTGTGAGAGTTTCTCAAGAGCGGCAGCTGGGGTGGAACTGCTGAGACCCTACGTTACATGAATGTTCGATTTTACAAGATGGTACCAAATATTTCCACAACAGCGGCACTACCGCCAGCAGTGTGTGGTGATTTCAGTCACTCTGCACTGTTGTCTGCACTTATTATCATCACTTCTTTTTTTTTTCAAATGAACATGATGACTATGCAATGAACTTTATTTCACTTTGAGCTTTCCTCACATTTCCCTGATGACTAATGAGCTTGAAAACCTTTTTATTTATGCACCATTCAAAAACCCTAACCTAGCAAGAGGACAGAGATAATACAGAATAGACATAATTAAGAACAAATAAATTACACATAGCCTTAAAATGTGTAAGAACTATGGGGAAAACAAGAGATATAAGCTAAGTAAAGCAGAGTAACAGTTATGAAGAGTGTTATGGTGGGAGATAAAGTTTATATAGATTTTATGTAGATCAGTTTAGACAAGCCTCACTGAGCAAAGACTTTAAGGAAGTTAGGAAGTTAAACATCAGGAGAAAAGACATTTTAGGCAGAGGGAATACCTAGCACAGAGTCCACATGGGGGAAGCCTACTGGGTGTATTCCAGGGAGGCTGAGTGAGTTACCATCAGGGAAGTAATAGAGCGTGGCTAGATTGTGCTGGGCTTTGAATGCTATTATAAGGACTTTGGCTTTTACTTGAAGTGAGCTGTGAAGACAACAGGGAGTCCAATTAGTAGACTGCTGCCCTAATTTGAGCAAGAAATGATGGTGGCTCCAACTTGGGGGCAGCTGCAAAGCTGGTAAGAAGTGGTCAGATTTGTGACATATTTCAAAGCAAAAGCTAACAGGATTGGATGTGAAATAAGTGACAGAGAGAAAACAAGCGGGGCTTCAAGAATTCTGGCCTGAGCAACTGTTCAGATGAACTGCCATAATTGAGGGGAGGGGCAGAAACTGTGGTCAGAACAGATTTAGGGCAGGGTAGGGGGAGAATATTGAGTGGATTTAAGAAAATATGGGAATCTAGGGCAGTAGATTTGAGGTATCTGTTATATATCCATGCAGAAAGGTCAAATATGCAGTTGGATTGATGGGTTGAACTCAGTAGAGAGGTTTTCCTGGGATATCCATTAATGAATCACAGGCATACAGATGGCACTTAAAGTCTGCAGACTGCATGAAATCACCAAGGCTGTGAGTAAAGAGAAAAGACAACCAAGGAATGAGCTCCAGGATCATTAAGAAGAAAAGGAAGGGCTGGCAAAGAAGCTAAAAATGGGACTGCCTAGTGAGGTAGGAGGGAAGGCAAAACATGTGTGTTCCTGGGAGCCAAGTGAGGAAGACTTTCAAGGAGGAGTGATCAGTTGTGTCAAATGTTTCTTTAAGTTAGGTGGTGTGAAAAATGAGTATTTTGAGATGAGAGAGAGATTAGTGAGTGGGAATGATAGAAATCATATAGTAGTAATAAGGCAAAAACTGAAGTCAGAAAGAGATTTAGTTAGGTTTATTTCCCCCCATTTATTTCTGAGGTAGGTAATATTTATGGATATGAGTATTTTCTATTAAACCACGCTTGTGTTTCTGGGACAAAGCCAATGTGGTATGATGTTATCTTTTGAAAATATGTTGCTAGATTCAGTCTGCACATTTTAAAAAGACCTTTGCATTTTATGTATTGAGTAAGACTAACTTATAATTTCCCTTTCTCATTCTATTGTCTGATTCTAGTATCTAAAAAGAGATGGAGAGTATTTCCTCTAACTTTCCACCTGATCTCTGGAGGAGTTTGTATAAGATTGAAATAAAGTATTGTAGAAAGTTTGGTATCATTCTCCTAGAAAGCCTGGCCTGGTGTTTTCACTGTGGTCAAATTTTCCAGTTACTCAAAGTTTTGCTATCACTGGAGTTTACGTTACCATCTTTAGCATTTTGAAGATATTAGACCCCTCTCTTCTGGCTTCTATGCTGTTGTTAAAAAGTCTACTCTCATTCTAACCTGAACTTTCTTTGTCATCTTTTTTTCTCTGGTTACATAAGATCTTCTCATAGGTGTGATGTATTTTCCTTACAATGCATGCAAAATAAATGTGGGCTTCTTCAGTTAGTACTTCTCCATTATCCTTTTTTTGACTTTTTTTGAAAGTTAGCTTTTCTCCTTCTGTCTTAACTTCTTTTTTTGTATTTCCGTATCTTTCTGTGATGTGCTAGTGACAATTTTTTTCAGATTGGTCTTTCATTTCACTAATTCTCTCAAGCTGAGCGCAGAAGAATTGATGCTTTTGAACTGTGGTGTTGGAGAAGACTCTTGAGAGTCCCTTGGACTGCAAGGAGATCCAACCAGTCCATTCTGAAGGAGATCAGCCCTGGGTGTTCTTTGGAGAGAATAATGCTAAAGCTGAAACTCCGGTTCTTTGGCCACCTCATGCGGAGTTGACTCATTGGAAAAAACTCTGATGCTGGGAGGGATTGGGGGCAGGAGGAGAAGGGGACGACAGAGGATGAGATGGCTGGATGGCATCAGTGACTCTATGGACACGAGTCTGAGTGAACTCTGGGAGTTGGTGATGGACAGGGAGGCCTGGTGTGCTGCGATTCATGGGGTCGCAAAGAGTCGCACATGACTGAGCGACTGAACTGAACTGAACTGAAACTTCTGTTTTATCTGTATGTGAATATTTTCATTTCAACAACTATCTATATTTCTAAAAGGTCTATTTAATTACTTTCCAAAATTGCCTTGTAATTTTTTATAGTTTCTTATTGTTCATTTTGGCTTGGTCATTTATTTAAACGTTTTCATATACAGTTAATATATATTCCTTATCTGATAATTCAAACTCTTAAGAGTTCCTGAGAGTCCCAATCAGTTTTCTCAGGTTTTATTGGCTAAATCTCATTCATTTTATTATTTAAAATTTTCCCTTTGTCATTGTTAATCGTTGATAATTAGTTCATATTTGCTTATCCCAATCTGGGGAAAAAAACTGAGGTCTAAATTAAGGATACTTTTCTTCAGAGAAGATGTACATTTCCAACTGCTCTGAGACAAATCTAGCCTTTTGTGTGGTCCCTGGCTGAATCTAAGGGTCTGAAGTTCAGCTCTTCTGGCTCACTCTGACCCAAGGCTTGGTCTCTTTGAACCATTAGTTGGAGGCCTAATAACAGAACTTGTTCTCAGAGCACTCCTGGACTTCAGAGGTGCTCACTACTCTATCTTAAGCCATTATCTTTTTTTCCTCTTTTTATATTCTCTTTCCTTCTAGTAAGCTTAAAACTGCAAAGGAAATTATGTTTCTAGCTGGTTCTAAATGTTTTATAGTGAGATGGCCCCTCACAGTATCCAGTCCATCATGATATCAAATGGAGCCGTCTAAACACTGGCAACTACATATTTGAATATAAACTAGTAACTCTTGTCAACATATCAGACACTGCACTCTACTTGTGATACAGTAAACTAATGAACTACTTTCCTCAGTTAATTTTTGATAACTGTTTAAAAAAATACTAGAAAAATTATCTAAGCCAAGTAGCCTGTCCCCAAACCAAATACCTCCTGTTTCAGCCTGTTTAGCTGCTAAGAGGAACCATGCGCTTAGTTCTAGTCACTGAGATGCAGGTGAAGGTCTGCTCCAGGGGCTTCTGGCAAAACTTTTTCTTTCCTAACATAGGAACAGGTATGGCTAGCATCACCCTTTTTCCTTCTTCCTGCCTAGAACATAAATGTGTTATTTGGAGTTGTGGTAGTCATATTACAACCACAGAGTGACATATAATGAAAGTAAGCCTACAGAAGACAGATACATTCCTTATACCAGGGATTCGGAGTTGATCCAGGAGTACCCACCTGCTTCCAGTGAAATCTGCTATGTGGGAAAAAAATCAACTCTTACTTGTTTAAGCCACTGTAGATGGGTTTTTTTTGTTTCTTGCAGTTAAACGAAATCCTAACTGACCACACCAATCAAGTAACTTTTGAACCTTTAGAATTTAGTAGTAGTTATTCACTCAGTGTAAGAAGTAAAGTTGGCTAGATCAATTTCAAATTGAATAGCTGCCTTAGTATTTTTCAGAGCTGGTAAATTTCAGGGATGTAAAAAACTATTCTAAGAAGGTTTAGTGTGAAAATGCAATACAAATAAACTATTATAGCCATAAAAGTTTCTCCAGGAAGATATCTTACTTATCTTGAATAAACTTCTTCATAGCCTAATACGGAGCCCAGTTCCCCAAATAAAAAGGCCTTCAATTAATACTGAACTGAAAGGAATTGAATCTCCCTAAGCCCACATGCCAGAGAAGGCAATGGCAGCCCACTCCAGTACTCTTGCCTGGAAAATCCCATGGATGGAGGAGCCTAGTAGGCTGCAGTCCATGGGGTCGCTAAGAGTCGGACACAACTGAGTGACTTCACTTTCACTTTTCACTTTTATGCACTGGAGAAGGAAATGGCAACCCACTCCAGTGTTCTTGCCTGGAGAATCCCAGGGACAGGGGAGCCTGGTGGGCTGTGGTCTATGGGGTCGCACAGAGTCGGACACGACTGGATTGACTTAGCAGCAGCAGCAAGCCCACATGTTTTTAACTTTACAGCAGATAACCAACTTGATTTAATTACTGAGAGCATTATGGGTATTCTCAGGTCAAATATAACAAATGTTATAGAAATAATCATTAGCAAGAGATAAGACATATTGTGTATTTTAAGTCAGAAGTGACAACACTTAAAAGTTAATAAACAGTCTGCAAAAACACTGCCTTATAAACTATTTCAAAGTGAACTTTTCTTACCTCCATGACAATGATAAAAGCCAGCTTGGCTGCAATCACATGCCAATAATAGATGTTGTGTTTATACTCTTGTGGGTGTCCAGGAGGGTACCGGAAATCACGATACCTGGAAAAAAGATGGGGGCATTTAAGGAGATCATTCTTTCTAATCAAAAGTAAACAAGGGCCCATTAAAAAGGTCATACTTAATGCAACACTCTTTTAAATTGGTCATCTCATAAATTTTCTCCAAGGGTTTCTGGGTTTGTTTTTTTTTTTTTTTTGGCCATGCCATGTGGAGTCTCAGTTCCCTGGCCAGAGACTGAGCCTGGGACCACGGCAATGAAAGCCCTGCATCATGACCATGAGGCTACCGGGGAATGCCCAGATTTTCTCTGGGAGTTTAATTTGATGACAAAACCCTGAAATAACTACTCTAGTAATATTTCATGTAACTTACAAGATGGTAATGATGGTTTCCATCTTTGTAAAAAAAGAACAGAAATATCAAAATTTATCCCTGCTTCCTCAAAAGAGTGTAACTAAAACAAATTACCATATTTTCAGAAACATACTACAGAGAATATTACCTATTTTTTATAGTTTTCTTACCTAATTTCCTTGTTGTCAGACATCATATGCTATTGCTTGAGTGTATCTCCCTTAGGCAGCAAATCTCTAGCTTTCCACCTGTAACCTATTAGACCTGGAAGTTTAATTACTCTTTAGAATTATGTAAAGTAAGAGTAAGCCAGATGCAATGTGTGATTCTGAAGAGGCTTTTCTATGTGTAATCTAGAAACATTTATTTGGGGCTTATTTATGGTTTTTTCATTGTGTTGTAGAGAATGTGAATAGGAGACAGCTTTGAGGAGTTTAAATTTTAAAGTCTCTTTAGGTTTTAGACTTTGATTGAAAAAAACAAAACTACGATACCATACAGTCAACAAACTTATCAATTAGTAACTTAGTTGATATACACTGTCCACAGTTGATCTTATCAGCCATTAAAATCAATGCAGAGAGCTTTGGAATACTTTTAGAGAACACTGCTAGGCTGGGCTGAGGTATCAACTGTTTTTGTCTCTGTATTGCTTTGTTAAGTGATGATACTATTTTGTCATCATTCAGTACCGTCAGGTTGTGGTTGAATAAAATATTAGTTGTAACAACTGAAATATCTTGCCTTTTGGAACTCTCGGAGTTTCTTAATTTCTAAGATGTAAGACTTTCCCCCGAATAAGTCTTTCGGTAATCATTTGAAACTCTCATTTTAACATCGTGCCTTATGGGGGTTTCCCTGGTGGTACAGTGGTTAAAAATCTGCCTGCCAATGCAGGAGACAGGGGTTCAATCCCTGGTCCAGAAAGATCCCACATGCCATGGAGCAGCTAAGTCCCTGCACCGCAACGTCTGAGACGGTGCTCTGCAATAAGACAAGCCACCACCACGAGAAGCCTGCACACCACAAGGAGTAGCCGCCACTCGCCGCAGCTACAGAAAGTCCAGCAGCAGCAATGACAGTCCAGCACAGCCAAAAATAAGCAAACAAATCTTTTAAAAAGTTATAGGTATACTTTACAATTTGTAAAAAATAAAATACAATCCTGCCTTTAATACAATCAAGACTTTAAAATTTAAACTCCTCAAAGCTGTCTCCTATTCACATTCTCAACAACACAATGAAAAAACTATAAATAAGCCCCAAATAAATGTTTCTAGATTACACATAGCAAAGCCTCTTCAGAATCACACATTGCATCTGCTTACTCTTACTTTACATAATTCTAAAGAGTAATTAAACTTCCAGGTCTAATAGGTTACAGGTGGAACGCTAGAGATTTGCTGCCTAAGGGAGACGCCTAAGGTTTGGCTTGAAAGTTCTAATCTTAATCTATAGTAACTTTTATATTTTACACTTTTTTAAGTCTGATTGAAAAGAAAGCGAGGAAAAAAGAAATCTAGCAACTTCACTTAAATACCAAATAGAATGATATTACAATGAAAGTCCTTTAAAAGAAGACATGTATTTTTAAACACTTGGAAGTAGAACTTGCCTGCACGTGTCATATTTAGACCCAGCGTATGGGTTTTCCTTGACTCTGCTTTTGAAGTCGGCAGTATTGAAGATGGAGAGGCTTATGTTGATGTATCCTTCCATTGAGTAGTCTGGGTGGTCCCCATATGGCGGGATGGAGAAGGACCAGTAATACACCAGGCGGGGGATCATGTCTGATGTGAATGCAATGATCATGGCCTGTGTTGGAAGAAAATGGTAGAGAGGGTATTAATTTAGAGCCTTTATAGCTAGGGTTAACAGACATGCCAAAATTACATTTTCATCAGTTGAGTTTTTTAAATTAAAAATTCAGGAATTGTCAAATGGATATAAGTAGTGAATGTCCTAAAACTTTCGAGCAGCTGCTTTAAAGTAGTTTGTTTGCTTTTGGTCTTTGAAGGGAATGTCCAGCAGTTCACCTGCAGTTCAAAAGCAAAGCCCTGATAGTTGCCTATTATGTATCTTAAGTACAGTAAGAATAATTGTAGACTAGGGTATTGTGGATAACTCGAGAGCCACTTGCATATGTTACATGTAATATATTTTTTAAAATAGAATATAATAAAATTCAATCAACCCTGGAGCACTACTTGATATAATTTTTATGATTTAGAAAGTCCTTTTGCATGTGAAATACTAAGATCAATATTATGGAAATAATCTGGCTTTATATGATTCCTTTGTAGATAAATAATTGATAAAAATTGCTTTTTTAATCATTGTCTCTTAAAAATAGAATACTAACTGATAACAAATATTTTCCTTCAAATTTATACTTTCTCCCCTATAGTATCTTGACTTGTTGAGATAACTCAACCCCACAGTCTGATTTAAACTTTCAGTATATACTTATGTCTGTTGCTTCATTAGAGAGCAAGAATTCTTTACTATTCAATAAAATATAGTAGCAAGAAACTGTGTTGGGATTGTTCTATTCACATAATCAAGCAATGATATCTATTTTGTTAGACTTAGTGTCTAAGCCTTTCAAATTCCAAAAGGTTAAATGGATAAAGACAGAAAGATTATAGTTATCAAAAAACTTTAAGAGAGTTTAGTGTGTTTCCAGATTAAAGGAATAAATATGGATCAGTCTTAAATCTGAATCTGTGTCAGGAAGACTTTCATTAGGATCTAAAGCTATTATTAATTACATGAATTCTCTCCAGAGTTCAAATTTGGGCTTCAAACTCTCCAACATGTAACACTGGTGTCACGGAAGGAGAAAGTAATGAATATGCTTCAATCCAAATTCTATGTGAGTAAACAAAGCTAGATGTTTCAGTCATTTCTGAAGCAGAAGAACAGACATGTTTTGCACAACACGATTTTAACAGTATTCATCTGAACATATGGTTTAGACACAGTGAGACCACAAGCCAACAAAGATCTCATGCAAAGCAAGAAAAACAACTGAGGGGCTTTTCTATTGCAAAATTTCCCCTACCAGAACCAGCTTTGTCATTTCCTCTGATGTAAAGTCTCTCTGGGTGTGTATTCTTGCCTGTCGGTGAAGGTGGTGGTGGTGTAAGGCAAGACTATTTTACTTCTCCCAGAGTTCAATAGATTAAAATTTCCTGTTATCATTTAACTCAACTAGAGCTTTTTACAGAATCACCTGCAGATGTGCTTCAAGAAGCTATGCAAATTCCAATACGGAAGATAATTCTATTGTCTTTTGACAAGATACTTTTTCCTCCTGAATTCAGCTGCTCTAAGACACATCGCAGGAGCACAAATAAATGCAGTGTGCTTCATTTCCCATGCTGTTCCAAACACAATTTTCCATTTATATCAAAATAAATTAAAATTGGTCATCAATAGCAGATGCTCTGGCATGACACAACAATGTCAATTCAGCTTATTTATTGAACCAGCAGCTTTAAAATGAATGATTTTATACCAAACTCTGGCTTGATGCCCTTTCAAATCCTGAGGAGCTGTTCTCTTCTTCCTCCTTCCTAAAAGTTCCCCTATTATGGAAAGCTAGCTGTTACTGAGCATGTGAGGTTGGGAAGGCACAAATTAGGTATGTGAGGGGATAAAATACATGTTTAATTCTTATAGAATTATATGCAAGCGGACCTGCACCTTGGAATCTCTAGCACCTTAATACGGAAAAAAGGACTGTCCATAGTTTAATTAGGCTTCCCTGGTAGCTCAGATGGTTAAGAACCTGCCTGCGATGCGGGAGACCTGAGTTCAACCCCTGAGTCGGGAAGATCCCCTGAAGAAGGGAATGGCAACCCATTCCAGTATTCTTGCCTGGAGAATTCCATGGGCAGAGAAGCCTAGTGGGCTACAGTCCATGGGGTCGCAAAGAGTTGGACATGACTGACCAACTAACGCTAGTCACTATAGTTTAATTGATAATTGAATAAACAATTTTTCTAGTGTATAATAAGCCAGCACCTGAATTATAAGAACAAACAACTACTGGATGAGAACCAGTAGAACCAATCCGTGGGTACATGTGTGCCCACCCACACATGCAGGTAGAGCAGCCTTGAAGATACGGCCAATATTCCATCTGCATTAATGGTGAGGAGCCATGCTTGGTTGACGAGGAAAAGGTGCCTCATACAATTAAGACAGGATGCTTGAGTAATGGGGAGTAGGAGTCAATTGAATTTTCTGGTTAGCTGAAGGTCAAACAAAAACCTTTTAGTTCCAAACCCTGTTGCTAAAAATTTCCTTAAAGCACGTAACTCCACGTTCCAGCCTGGCTTCATGTCATATAGTATATTGAACATGACAGACTCATACTTTTCTGACTGTGGAGCTTGAAAGGCCTCACTGTCGTATTTCTGAACATCAGCCTGTTTTGCAGCGCGGTGGATGCTGAAGGTGGGGGCTATTTGGGTGAATGGAGATGGATGTAACCTCACAGTTGTTTTTGTGTGTGTGATTTACCAACTTTCTCCAAAAAGGAGAGACAGCAAGTGATCCAAATAAACTGAGGGTTCTTGGGGGGTGAAAGCTGGGTTCCACATAATTTACTGTGTAAAACTGTGACCATGGTCTAGACAGTGACATATTGTAAAATTCTTGTGCCTCTAGTTTCGACACCCGGCAAAGCTTATGGAGTTGCTGTAAATGATGCTGTGTGATGAAGATGATAACAGAGTGTGTGCATGCATGCGTGCTAAATCACTTCAGTTGTGTCTGCCTCTTTGCGACCCTATGAACTGTAGCCCACTAGGCTCCTCTGTCCATGGAATTCTCCAGGCAAGAATACTGGAGTGGCTTGTCGTGCCCTCCTCCAGGGGTGATTAACAAGAGTAGCTGCTAATATCCCAAGGACCAGGCTCTGTGCATCCCATGCACTGACTCACTGAATTCCCCATACCCCCTTTGTGGTATATAATAGTCTGAAAATATGTGACAGGAAATTATTCAATCTACAAATTGTAAAATGAAGCTCCGAAGTGTTAAGGTCTGGGCAGACGCCCCTCAGCCGGGAGCCTGACTCACAGGCACTGCCAGACTCTTTTCTCTTTCTACAAGGGCTTGTGGGAAAAGGCAGGGGACTCAAGGCAAGTGGGACTTGATTAAGAAGTTAAAACTGGAATATTATTTTGTTAACCTGGGAGTGAAATTGGCAGTGGAATAAGGCAGGAAATAACCTTGAGTGTCTGGATATTTCTGGGGAAGGAGGTTCCCTGATGGGCTGGCACTGTGAACTGCTCTGCTTGACAGCTCCCTGCAGACCTGTGGGGGCAGCAGTAGGGAAGTAGACAGACTGTTCAGACTGGTCCATAATCAGTACAGATTGCAACAAGTGAGTTCTATTCCCTCATCACTCAGACACATGCAGGACACGAAGGTGCTTAGCTAATGACTAACACTGGACAGCGAAGACCAAGGGTGGGGCGAGGAGGAGAGTTGGAACCTGCCCTAAGTCCACTTCCTTGAAGAACCTCTGTCCCATGACACAAGGAAGGTAAGGAATGACGGGGAATGCACAAAGCACATACTTCTTCATCAAGTAGTTACTAGTTTAAATTGATAATTTGGAATATACAGTAAAATATGGTGGAATGACTGTTCTTATTTTAGGGTCTACAAACTCTAAATGGATAGATTTCTATTTCCATTATAAAAGTACTATTTGATAATTCCTTTTATAGTCATGCGAGGATTAAAAGAGTTAGTACCTACTGTTAATACTATTACCATGTTTCTATTGAATAAAACTAATAAATGAGCAACAAAAGCATAATAGTCACTATTCTTAGCAACGGCCTCTGTAAGAGGTCTTGTAAGTCACCAACAATAATTATAAACAAAATATATTAAAAAATAATAACAATTACATTTACAGCAACTATGTTGTTCATGTGATTGAAAGTATTAGCGTCTTCCTCCACATTATGAAATACCAAACACTGGATTCCTTAGGCAGCAACACTAATGCAGTTTTGGACTTTTCAAGGTTTTTACCCTGCGAAGCCTATTTACTCACATTGGTCACCACAGCCAGAATTGCTATTCCTTGCATGATGGGCTGCCATGCTCCGATGTCCTGGGCTTTTTCTGGCACCATGCGTCTATACTGGGTAGTCAGTTTCCACGCGTCCACTCTTATTTCCAATATATTGTTCACCAGAGCCAACAGAGGGGCCAGTGGAAAAGAGGCCACAAATAAGGTGACGAACCCAAACTGAATAACTGTCAATGGAACGGACACACATCATGGAGTGGTGGATGGATGGAAGGACAACACGTATTCCTTTACTCTTATAAAGAGAAAGGCAAACAGTGAACTCAATCCCAAAGAGAAAAGACTTTCATGGTAATAATAATGTTCAACAGTGAAAGAATCAAAACAAAAGACAAATATAAAGTCTCTGGAAAGAAGTCTAAATATAGCCTGTTTACTTCACAAATATACACAATAGGAATAACATATTTAAAAATCTTTAATCAACTACAATTACTTGTTGGCAATAAACCTGGGGCACTTTAAGTAAATTATTCATTCCCAGTGTAGAAATAGAATGTTGGGAGAGGATTTGTGATTTAGGATTAAAAAAAAAAGAAAAAGAAAGAAAAGGGATATTGTGGAAATATCTAAAGTTAAAAAGAAATAAGAAATGTACCTTTGGGAGAATGTTTAGAGAATGTTGGAGGAAATATACGGAAAATAGGCAAATGAGCAAGTTCCCCTGAGTCTGTGAATGCAAGGGCAGCACACTCTGAGAATTTGTGATACTACAAATCATGGAAATGTATGCAATAAGTGTCTTAATAAGTCAAAATATAATCCTTCAGGAGCTTTTATTTTGATATTGTGGCAGTGTGTGTGGTCCCAGTAAGTTAAAATTGTGCTGGTGGCTTAGAGATTCTTTTCTCTTTGTCTGAAACCTATGTGGCTTTGCTATAGGTGGGCAGCAGAGATCTGGGGGGGCAGAGGGGCTGGACCACAGGGAGGGAGCAGTGAGCTGTGATAAGGCCAGGGATCTAACTGGCAGACCTTCGAAGTAAACTACCATAGGTATTTGTAACCGAGACAGTGGATGAGAGGAAAATTTGCAGCCCCTTTAGGACTACTGCTCAGCCAAGGGGCATGGACCACTCTGGCCAAGAAGGGCAAGACTGTGGAGGTATAGCTGGGTAGGAGAAGCTGACATTTGCTTCTGATCTGAGAGGCCAGAATGTATTGCAGAAAAGCAGTCAGGGTTGGAAAGACTTGGCGGATCTACAGGCCAGGCAGGTGCCACTGTATTCAGGGAAATCAGACAGGCAAGGACCACAGCTGGGGACATCACAGAGCGTGGCACCCACAGTGATGCCAACACCCATGACTCACCCAACCCTAAAGGAACTCATCTGCCTCCAGGGGCCAGGCAAGTAACAGAAATGTGTGGCATGGGTACAGTAACTGGCAAAGTGGCAAGTGGATGTCCTAATGAAAGGTACCATATTGGAATGAGGGCCCCATGCTGCCAGGTCCCCTTCATACTCAAGAGAAGTCAGAAATTAGGACTTTATTAGCCACAAATCCAGTTAAAAATCCAAAAGAGAAAAGACATAGTTTATAATGAGAACAAAGGCACAGACTACTTAGAAATAAATTAGTGAGAAATGTTAAGATGGTATGATAACTGACTTAAAAATAGAGAAAAACAAGTAATGATGAATGAATGGTATGATACACCATACTCTTAATTGGAAAGATTCAAGTTTGGGGACATATTAAATTCCTTCCCCAAAAATAAAATTTAGAATTTGAATGCAAATTTAGTTAATACTTCCAAGTGGATTTAAGGAACAAAAGCTGAAAGTTGAGGCTAAAGTTCTTCAAAAAATGTATACAAGTACCCAAGTGAAATAATGTGGAGGGATGTTTAAAGTAACAGTGTTAGGGACATTTCTGCAAAAGGATAAAATAGGACCACCTCTAACAGATATTAATGTATATTATAAAGCTATGGCAATGGAAACAATTCAAAACTAGTGCATTAACAGACAGTACGAATTAAATAGAATAAATCTCAAGAACATATGGAGATATTCATGGGATTTCAATATATTATAAAAATGATGTTTCAAATCATTAGATTCAAGTATTGAAGTAATTAGCTAAATCATTAGAAGAGCTGGTATGGAGTCTTCACTCTTGATATCAAAAGGAATTCCAGATGGATTAAACTTTTTTTTTTAACTAAAAAAAAAAAAAAAAAAAGCAGAAAAAACCAAGATAGTTTAATCTCTTCTGATATTCAGGTGAGAGGAACTTTTCTAAACAACTTTTGAAACCAAGAACAACCAAGGCCTATCAAAGTAGCAAGGCAAAAAACATCCATCGAAAAAACAAAAATAACCCTCGCCTGAAACTTGCTCATGATCCTGAACTGCCCTCTGATATGCTTTCTTTTTTATTTATAAGTCACGTTTCTTGAAGAAGTCCCAACATTGATTACTTCTCTGCCATTCCAAGCTCTACGTCTTCTGCGGCCCTCACCATGGCACTGAGACTCGTCTTGCTCACTCTGTTGGTGGCTGCACACGCCAAAGCCAATGTACAATTCAGTCCTTGTTTATGATTACTAGGCAGTTCTCTCCCACCCCACGCAGCTGTTGACATGGCCAAATATTTTCTTCTCTGTGGAATGTTTTTCCCTGTTGATTTTTGTCTACTTAAATAATTTTTAAAAACCAAGGTAGAAGTGTGTGTGTACATATATACATACGTACACACACACACACACATTTTACTTTTAACTGCTGGATAATTACAATATTGTGATGGCTTTTTGCCATACATCAACACGCATCGGCCGTAGGTATACATTTGCCCCCTCCCTTTTGTACCCCTCCTCCCACAACACATATTTTTAAAGACTAACTATAGTGCTTCTTATATTTTTCCCCATAGTCCTAGCAATTATGGGGCCTTGAGCTCTTGTTTTTTTCCTCCCTGTCCATTTTCATTATGCTCCTTTTAGTCAATGTTCATATCCCTCTCAAGTAAGGTTATAGATGTCTCTTTGTTCACACAAGTCTCCGCCAGTTTTCTCCCAACTGTTCTGCTGTTCTTCTCTTCGTGGATTTCTTTCCCACACTTTACCCTTTAAATGCCCCCTTTCTCCAGGGCCTCCACTCTCCACTTGGCAGGCCTGAATCATCCCAATGGCCTCAGCAATAGCTTGTCTTAGCTCCTGACTGGTGAATCCAACTTAATAATGGACCTCACCTCTCTGATGTCTCATAGACACCTCACGGTCAAAATATCCAACTTAGAACCGTTTCCTCAAAACCAGCTCCTCTCCTTGTATTCCATCCAGGGGACTTGTATTCACTCTCCTGGAAGTTATCTCAACAGTTCTATTCCTCACCTGCCACACTAGTCATCTCTGTAACACCTATCAAATCTGTCTCCTTCACCTAAGCCCATAGACTCCACTTAGGTGCTTTTGTCAGGTTATGGTGTGGCCCCCTTATATATCCTCTTCCCACCAAATATGGGCACAACATAAAATATTATCTTTCATTCTGCTGCCAGAATAATTGGATCTTCTTCACATACACATTATGCAATTTTCTTGCTTACAAATATTCCAAAGTGTCCGTATTTCTTTAAGGATAAGTTCAGGTGTCCTGGCTAAGCACACAAGACCCATGAGGGTACAGCCCTTGCTCACCTGATACTTCCACCTGATATTTCTATGGCTCCTTTGTTCTAGCCATACCTTGTTTACTTGCCGTTCTCTGAACTGGCCAAGCTGTTTCGTGTCTTTGTACCTGTGACTGCCTCCATCTCTCTGCATGAAATGTCCATTCTCTCTATCACACTTTTGATAGCTACCTTCCAATCACCCTTCCAAAATCTAGTTTATCACCTGTTCTAGAAGTCTGATATGTGCTCACCTGCTTAGCAACCCACCAAGCACTTGCTATCCCTCGCTTGGCCCTGGGAGGCCAGACACCAAGTTTTACTTGGCTTGGTATCCCCAGCAACTGATCCAGGGTTTGGCACAGCAGTTGCTCAATGTTTGTGAGATGGATGGATGGATGAATGAATGAATAAGTGATTAAGAGATGAGAGGCCTACAAATAGGTTCCATTTTGGAACGTTTATCCTGCAAAGATGAGGAAGCATCAGGGCAGGTGGTAGGCAGAAACAGAGCAGAGACGGGGGAGTGGGGGAAGACAGGCCTGGCTCTGGAGAGTGTAGGGGATGCCTGGGTGGGTGTTGCACTGTAGAGGGAAAGAAAGGAGTAGGTACAAGGAGATGTTGAAGAACCAGTGATATTAATTACAGTAAATTAAATGGAGAAAATAATTCATGAAGGTAAGATCAAGTGAACATGCAAGGATGGAAGAGGCAGTACCAGAGACGAGCAGAGCCCACTTCATCACGTCCCTGCATTTCATTTATTGCACCTGCACACTGGGAAGGCACCACTAAGGAATCAAGAGACTGGTGTTTATGCTGTATAGTGTTCTAAGTACAAAACGGTACCCTATGGCTTTTAGATTTTAAATCTGACAGACAATTCTTTCACCTATGTCCTGTGTCTGAGTTCTCAGAAGTCAGGACCATATACTTAGGGAAGCAATTTTGGATAACAACCGAGAATTACTCTAATCATCTCAAAGGATGGCGGGGAATTCACTATCAAAATAAAAGAATTTCACTAAAAAAAAACATAGGCCATACAGAATCTGGTGGGGGCTGCTGGGGCAATGCTACTATTCACCCAGTTAACAGCTGTATTTGTGTGTGTTGAACTCCAAGCTCAAGTCACTTAAATAAATATTCATGAGGGTCCAGGCAGCAGTGCTCCAGGTGAGGACTGGAAGATGCAGAGGCCCGAGTGCTACTTCCAACAGGATCAGTCCAGCTTGGGAGAGAAGCATGCACACAACCACATACCGTCAGGACAAGAGTCAAGTGCTACTGATGCCCAGAGAAGAGAGCAGGAAATCTGTTTGAAAAGTTGATGGCTCCTGCTGAGGCTCGGGAGGAATCTTTTCAGGTAGAAAAGGGAAAAGTTTGTCCAGGCAGAGGGGAGTTCTAGTTCCCTTCATGGGGACCAGAGCTGGTAGCTGGTCGCGAGTCCTAACCAAGCATGAGGGGAGGCCTCCAGGGTTGTCTGTCAGAAGACGGTCCCCTTCAGCAGCTAAAAAGGTAGATGGTGCTATCATTAATGAGTAAACTGTGGGGATGAGCTCACCACCACAGGCACTCTGTGTTAACTTTAGAGCAACAAAAATAATTCAAAAGGCATGTGGAAATTCTATCTCCCATAAACCCAAAGAACAAAACATAGATTTCACTCTGGTTCCGAATACAGAATAACAGACTGCCTATGCTTGGAAACTGATTACTTTTCTAATTCATTAGAAATTATGTGAATAATAGGAAAACAATTTAATAAATCTAAAAAAAATTGGGGGAGGGATAAATTAGGAGTTTGAGATTAGCAGATAACTACTGTATATAAAATAGATAAATGACAAAGTCCTACTGTATAGCACAGGGAACTATATTCAATATCCTGTAATAAATCATAATGGGAAAGAAAAAAAATTTAAAAATCTCTCTATAACCACTGTTATTTCATCCTGTCTCATGCAGGCGGGTGAGGCTGAATTATTATCTTTATTATTTTTTTAATATAGTTTCCTGCATGAAAACAGCAAAACCTTGTTGTTTATTTTATATAAAGTAGTATGTATCTGTTAATCCCAAACTCCTAATGTATCCCTTTCCCTTTCCTCCTTTGGTAACCATAAGTTTCTTTTCTATGTCTATGAGTCTGTTTCTGTTTTATAAATAAGTTCACTGTATCATCTCTTTAGATTTCACATATAAGTGATATATTTGTCTTTCTCTGACTTACTTCACTTGGTATGATAATGTCTAAGTCCATCCTTGAGAGGCCAAGTTATTTAGCTGGTAATTATTTTAATGAGACTATGAAATTCTAAAAGTCCTATCAATTTCTCCCCAAAGCATGACCATATAACTTTTGCTTTCTATACCATTTATTTGACTAACTACAGAAAAATAATTTTTTTCCAAGTTTTTTTGGTGTTAAAATAACAAATGGTATTCTGCCCCATAATATTGTTGTTATTAATGCTGATAATGACTCCAGTAAGAAATATTTACAATTATGACTCATTTTGGAATACAGATAATTGTCTTGTAGTCCTTTTGAAAATAAACAGAATAAAGAAAGATAGCGTCTACATTATGGACTGCGGCTACACCCTTAATTGAACCTGGTCATGAAACATAACAAAAGCAGAAATGAAATTCAAATCAGACTTCTTGCTGCAAAGCATTGTTGACTAAAGAAACTACAAGAGGAACCATTCAGAAGCAGATGCGTTTCCACATATAATGTATATTTTTAAAAGCAATTATTTTATATATAGAATGTGACTTAATAAAAACTTCCCTCTATATGCAGACTTATAAAGGAACCACAAAGGGGTGTCTCTGCAAATACACAAACCCGCATGCATAAATGCAAAACCTGTCAAAATCCTTTCCTGTTTCCCTAAGCTTAAAAAACTGTAATTCAATGCAATGGTGAGCTGAAAGGGCACAGATACAAAACATGTCCATTGTTAGCCTTCTATTAGATAAAAGTGTGTCATGCATAATAGAAAAGATGGTGTTTCCAATGGAAATCTATTTTGAGATGCATTCATTTAAAGGCAACCGACAGCTTAAAATCAAGTTCAAGTGAAGAGAAAGAGAGCCTAAGCAAATACTACAGAAACAGACAGAGACATCCAAGAAGGAGGGAGCCTGTATTAAATCTTAATTCCAGACCAGCAAAACAGTTTCAAATTCAAGCCAGTGATTTGCCATGAGGTCACTCAAGGAATTAGGCAGAAACCACCAACCAGAAGCAATAGATACAATGTCAAAGGCAAGTGTGAGATGTGGAGGGGGTTGGGGGGACCCTGTGACCCTTGTTCCCATGGGCTACTTGCACAGGCTTGCTCACACGAGTCTGTTCAGAAGGAATCAGCCAACAGCTGTGCTGCATGAACTCCAGCCAGGGCTGAGTCACAGCTAATAATAGCTCTGAGTTCATCTTTAGACAACAGCCTAAGTATCCTCAGAATTAATGGTGAAGATGTACCTCAATGAATATTCCATTTCATCACTGTGTAATACATTTTCAGCTTTGTGTAACACAAATATTGACAAAGATACACACAGTCACTGTATTTGAAAGCCTGATGGTATTTTACCTAGTGGAGAAAAATGGACTCCATTTCAATAGGCTAGATAATAATTTGGCTCTATAATCGATGCTTTGGGGATCCAAAGCATGCTCCAATATATTTCATGCAACCCCAAATTTCACTAGTGACTTACTCATTTCAAGATATTCATAAAATAACCCCAGTTTGCCCATGGGCTGCAGATGGTAGTCTTGTTCCCATCGTGGGGTTCTCTTTTCTGCTCCTGAAACGGTGCGACACCGTCCAAACACGTTCATGACCCAGCTGCCAAAAAGATCAAATTATCAGTCAGAATACTGTCAGACCAAGAGCATAAAAGTATTACTGACATTTTGAGCTGAACACATCATCTTTCCAAGAATTCAATTTCTTGTTTTCATGCTAAATTTATTTTTATTTCTGCCTCTCTATCCCAAAATATTTTGAAGAATAATATTGACTACATACCTGGTTTTATCTCAACTGTAACTATGATTTGTCCTCCTACCTTCTATTCATGTGGGCATTTTAGTTTTTTCAAAATACTTTTCCCCATTTGATTAACTTTAGCTCCGCCCCCTGCCCCCACCATTTTCCTGCTCTTATCCAAAGTGATCTTTGCAGACTGAAAATTACCAGAGAAAATAAACAAGGCATAGAGGCCAGAGTGCGTGTGTGCTCAGTCACTTCTGACTCTTTGCCTGGCAAAATACTGGAGTGGGTTGCCGTGCCCTCCTTCAGGGGATCTTCCTGATCCAGGGATCAAACCTGCGACTCTTGTGTAGCAGGCAGATTATTTACCTGCTGAGCCAGGTAAGTCTGGAGGCCCATGTGGTCCAGGGCAAAGAGAAAAGTCAGTCTGTTGATTGTGGGGGTTGGAGCCTAAGAGACCACAGTGAGGTTTTGGGCATTATTTTACACTGAAGGAAGTGGGGAATCATTGAGGGCACTGTGCAGAAAAGTGACATCCTTTGACTTTGGATAAGACAGATCCAAGGCCCTATTTTCAGCTGAACAAATTAAAGACCAAAGATGTGACATATTTCCTCAAAGTCAGTGCAGAGCTTGGAGGAATCCTGGCCCAGTGCTGGAAGCTGCCCCGCAGAGCAGTCCTGTGTTTCCTCTTGGGTATGTGTTTTTCTTTCTCAGAAGATTCTGGGCCAGCTGAATGCCCCACCCCCTCTACCCCTTTTAATGGCAATTTCTCTTGAAAAGAAATTGGAAACAGTTGGCATTGAAACAAGGTGTGCAGCTCTAGCTTATAGGGCTGTTGTCCCCTGAAATAACAGCTGGCTTGTGGTTTACTTGTCGAGTTCATCAGAAGATGCACCACAACAGCAAAAAACGTAGCATCTGGTTAAGCTCTGGCTGATTACACAGCACATTTATAAGGACTTCACTGTAAAGACCACTGTATGTGTTGCACGTGAACACCTGTATGTACACACATACCCACGCACCCACACAGAGTGTAAGATGTGAATTACAAATAGCTGACCATGCTGGGTTTCCCAGTGCTCCTGATCTCAGTGTTAACTGCTCACTGACACTTCCCCAGGCTTGCTAAGGGGAGATTTCTCTACAAGCAACGGTGCCGTTGGCTTCACAATCTTTCCCTACTTCTTTCTTCTTTGACATTAGGGGAAGAGCAGGAGGCTGTGGAAGTGGAGGGGATATGGATTCAGACATATCCCTGTATCTGAATCCACACTTCTTATTCGTTATAACGTTAGTCAAGTTTACATAAAATGGGGTGATAAAACCTACACTGCCCAGGGTTGTTGTCAGAATGAAATGACTCAGAACAGATGAGGATTTAGCAAACTTCCTAACACATCAAAACCCCCT
Organism: Bos taurus; assembly: GCF_002263795.3. Taxonomy (NCBI): domain Eukaryota; kingdom Metazoa; phylum Chordata; class Mammalia; order Artiodactyla; family Bovidae; genus Bos; species Bos taurus. The sequence goes on from NC_037332.1 coordinate 34,899,471, forward strand.
GTGTGAGATTTTCTTTTGACGAACAGAGGCTAATTGGCTGAGGCCAACAGTAAATGAGAGCGAAGTTATTTAGAGTCTTGGCTTGCATCTCACTTCAGCACTTACAAGAATGACGTGGAGCACTTGTTGCTGGTGTTACTTCCGAGGCCGCAACCCGGAGCTCTGTAATCAAGTCTGAGGTTTGGCCGGGAATGCACCGTTCTTCAGACATTCCAAGGGCCCTTGTGGTACACGTGGCAACAAAGACCACACACATCCATCTCCCTTCGTGACACCCAAACTCAAGATCACTGGGTTCTACTGGTTTAGTTTTTGCTCTGCCCTCACACTTTCAGCCTCAGCCTCTCGCGAAATCCTCTCCAGGCTCCAGAGAAAACGGTCTTTCACGGTCAGGGACCCAAATCCATCATGACTTGGATTCAGGATGAAACTTCTGTCCTGGCAGCCACTTGCATGACTGACTCATCTGGCGCTTGTTCCTTGTACTGTATTGCCTCCCACCACCAATCCTATTAGGTCAAATCAGAAGTCCCGACTAGCCTGCTTTTCTGAGCTTCATACTCTGAGCCTCGTGCTCAGTCTGAGTTGAATGGCTCATCTGTAGCAGGAAATCTTGGTTTGAACTCCATCTGTTATTGTTCGTGGTCTTTTGAGTTTTTCTATTGGGTTATGATTCTAGTACAGGAATATCAATTTAATTGCCCATGAGAATCACCTATAAAACTTGAAAAAAGTATAGACACACTGGATGCTTCTTCCCCTGGTCAAGGCTGGGGAAAAAGATTCTTCCTCTAAGCGTGGGTTACAAAGTAATTTTCTTAGGAATGGACCATGCATATTAGTCAAACACTATCATAAAAAAAATTGCCCTTTATTGAGTATTTACTACATGTAAAGTGTGGTATGAAACACTTTACACCTCATTTTGTCTTTGTCTCTTTATTACCACATTTTATCCATATATTATAGATCATCACCATTTCTGTGTAGGATATTTCCACTTGCTAATTTTGAATACAAGCATCCTTCACTATCTGAATCTATTTGACTCCTGAGTTTACTGTTCCTGAATTTTAAGGCTGAGCGTGTAGAGTGAAGAATACCCGTACTTAGGATTCTCTTATTGTATGTCTCTCATTCATTCTCTAGTCAAATTATATGTTGACAAGAGATATTTCCTCTTGTAAAAAGTCTGCTTTTTCTTATTATCTAAATAGTGAGTGTTCACTGTGGAAAATACAGAAAACATATAAAGGAAGAGAATTACAGCCATCCATTATCTAAACACCAAAGGACAATGCTAAGGCGTTTTGGATGTTTAACTCTGTTTTTTTTTTAACATTTTATCATAAAATTTCTTCAGAGTTAGTAGCTTAATGCAGGAACTGTACTAGTTTTTTGTCAAGTGCAGAATAAAACTCCCAGGAATGCTACAATTATCAAAAAAGGAAGTGAGGCTGGGAAGGCCAAAGGGCTCTAGGCTTGTTCTCTGGGTCCAGTGAACAATTCCATTAATTTACTGACGTTTGTATTTGAAGCACATGAGTCACTCATTCACTCAGCTGGCTCTACTGAGGACCTACTAAATGCCACATGCTCATGCATGTGCTAGAGCGATCTCCCCAGCCCCCTAAAGGGAGCTAGATCTGCTTCTGAGAACCCTAGGCAAGGACCCCAAGTGGAGCTGAGGGTGGAAGCAGGTAGGTTTATGGTGAAATTCATTTCATGGGTCACTCAGACAGTAAAGAATCTGCCGGCAATGCAGGAGACACAGAAGAGATGTGGGTTCGATCCCTGGGTGAGGAAGATCCCCTGGAGGAGGGCATGGCAGCCCACTCCAGTATTCTTGCCTAGAGAATCCCCATGGACAGAGGAGCCTGGCAGGCTGCAGTACGTGGGGTTGTAAAGAGTTGGACATGACTAAGCAACTAAGTATGCATGTTCCTTTTGACATATTTAAATGGTGTGAAAATAGCCACTAACTTTTATAAATTTTCTTTCTCCTTTCTATGTGTTTTTGGAATAGGTGTAGTTCTGATAGCAAAAGAAACTGATATATCTATGTTAGAATGTTGTATGAAAAAGGAAGGAAGGAAACTGGCACCTTTATAAAGAGCAGAAGCTATTCTCTAAATGGCCTAATTTTTAAAAAAAGTCATCTATTTATTTGGCTATGCTTGGTACTAGTTGCAGCACACGGGATCTTTGATCTTCACTGTGTCATTCAGGACCTTTGTGGCAGCGTGTGGGATTTAGCTCCCTGACTGAGGATAAACCCTGGCCCCCTGTACTGGATGCATGGACTCTCAGCCACTGGACCACCAGGGAAGTCCCGAACTTGCCTAACGTTTAGCACTCCCAGTTTTCAGAGAAGGGAAACAGAATTCAAAACACATTACCTAAATATTCTAGGTGAGTAATAAAAATACTTGAAGGCAAAGTTCAGCTCACAAGAATTTACAAAAATCTGTTTCCTTAAAGTGAAGGTATAGACAAACCACTGATACTATAATGTATCCTTTATTTTTAACTATTTCACATGAACAAATTCCATTTTGTATGAATTTCTCAGTACTGGTTTAGGAAATATACCCTTCTCCTTGATTGTTTAAATCAGAAAGTAGCTCACTGATGAATTATTCACTAACACTCAGTGTTAGGTAACTAACCTATTTCCTTCAGAAAATGCTTTTTTTTTTTTTTTGGTAATCTGAGTTAAGCTTTTCCTCTATTTGATACATTCATTTTCATATGGAAACATAGTATTATTTGCACACAACCTACTTTTACTCATCTGGAAAAAATCTAACTGTGAGCCCAAGGTAAGGATTGTCTACTGCACAGTAGGGCAAAAAAGTATTCATTTCACAGCTAAGATCAGAATCTGTTTTTGAGGGGGATGGATGGAACTGGAGAAAAGAGGATGTCCTTATTTACAGACAGACCCTGATAATTCACACTGAAGATAGAAGATAAAGCTCCAGTGAAGAAATGTGGAAGGACATGCTGAAACCCAAAAGGTTTTGCTCTTCAAAAACAGAAAAGAAAAAAAAAAAAGTCAAGAAATTAACTGCTCTACAAAGAGAATAAACAGAAACTTGGTAATGAGGGAGAGAGAAGAAAGGTTAGGAGAGGGAGAAGAAAAGATGAGAAGGAAGCTGGGTGTGGTGGCAGGAAGACAGGGCAGAATGTTCGTATTCTGGAGCCTACAGAGAACGGTAATAAGTAAACAGCAACAGCAAGATCCTAAGTAGTACAGTGGGATGAAAGACTAAAGAGATGGAGTTTGCATTTCGAGAGTCAAGTTGCCTAAGTTTCTCCTCCACGCCCCAAACATCAATAAGGCCTGCTCGTGTGAGTGGTTTTGGAGGACGTTGAGAAGGTTGCATTCAGCATTCAGGCTGGCAAGAGCACAGTACCGATGTGGGAGCAAGACAAGAGAGGGATCAACAGTTTTGTGACAACAGAAACTCAGAGCCAGAAATCATCTTGAAAAGGGTAGTGTGGCAGGCAGGAAAATAGTCTTCCCAAAGATGTCCAAATCCTAATCCCCAGAACATATGAAAATTATGGGTGCAGATGCAGGTAAGGGTGCTAATCAGCTGACTCTATGAGAGACAAGACTTGATTATCCAGGGGGGCCCAGTGTACTCAAAGGGTCATTAAAAGTGCAAGATGGAGGCAGAAGAGAAGGTAGAGAGGGGTGTGGGAGGGAGGTGTAACCACAGAAAAGAGTCAAAGACAGGCAACCTTGCTGGCTGTGAGATGGAGAAAAGAAGTCCTAGGTCAAGGGATGCAAGTAGCCTCTAGGAGCTGGAAAAGGCAAAGATACAGATTACCCTAGAGCCTGGAGGAAGCAGCCCTGCCAGCACCTTGATGTTAGCCCAGTGAGACCTCTGCAGACTTCTGAGTTTCAGGACCCACAGGATATTAATATTCAATTTATTATTTTGTGGGGCTCCCCCCTCATTTTCTTCCAATAATCATTAACTGTGGGGATATTTGTTAAAGCAGCAATAGAATGCTAAGACAGTAAGCTGAAATATGTAGAAATTGCAGATGGCATTGGAATTGTCCACTCTGATATGGGATTGGGTTTCATTGAAAAAAAACAGAGTGACCTTAGCTAACATCTGTTCTCATTTCCAGGAAAAGAACTGTAAGTCAAAACCTTTGTAGTTATTTTTGACAACTGTCTCCTAAACTGCTACATAGCATGGTGCTTTAGGACCATAAATGAACCTCTGTTCTTAAAAGCACATGGATTTGGAGCCATGGGGTTTTACACTTGAACCCACAGTAGCCTCTTATTGGCTGTGTGAACTCGGGCAAATCATTTAACCTAATTAAGACATAGATTCTTTACCTGCAGAAGGGAAATAAAAATAAGCATTGTTTGCATGATTAAATGAGAGAGTATATAAAGCACTTAATACACTGACTGGCACATACTTAGAACTCAACAAATTATTATTACTGATTTTTAAATGCATGTATAAAAGGTGGAGAAAGTTGTAACAAGCTGTGAAAAAACATAGTCTGAAGCTCCAACAAGGGCCATCTCTCAGAGGGCTATGATCCATCAGCCCCCAAGGATGGGCTATTAGGCAGAAACTATAGCAGATGGGGATTTATGTTTAATAGAAAGGTTTTAAAATATCATTATTAAACACTGAATACGTGCACACTGTTGGCTGGATAATAAGCAGAGAGTCTCCTCCACGTTAGAGGTGGGCATGCAGCAATGTGGACATGCAGGGAAGTGAGTGTGATGGGTGGGCCGTTCTATCCTCAAGATTACACAACTCGGTACTCACGGAAGTAACACTTCTTGTATGTTATTCCAGATTGCTTTTCCTCCCATGATGATTATCAGCTGCGTTGTCAGTTCAAGTAGACACCCACCTGGGTCACACTGAAATATTAAAGAGTCCCATTTAAATTTTAGATGGATCTAACATGAAATAGTCATTAATTTTATTTATTTTTCTAAAATTCTAGTTTAGGCTAAAAAAGATTGTAAGGAATATACAATGAAAATGTAAAGAATATACTTTTCATTGGGCAACTAAGAGAAAACACGCAACAGCTTAAATTGCCAAGAGAACATAACTCTATATTCACACCTCTTCATTTCTGTATTTTCCCAGCCAATAAACTGGATCTCCTGGATAACCCACAAATTTGCCCTTAAAGAATGCGATGTAGAAACACGAAGAGTAGTAGTTGACAAACTGGAATAAGAACATCTTCATGGTTAAGCTGTTCTCATAATCAGTCTGGGTCCTTGGGAGTTCTGTAGTTAAAAGAAATGTTAAGATTTTAAAATTGCTAACAGCTTTGAGACCCTAATCAAAATCATACTGATACATGAGTTAACATGATTAAAAAAATACAATTCAGTTTCCATTTCAGCTGTTCTGAATTTCTTAATGTAGCTACAATGTTAATTCCAAGTTTACACATTGTTGAGTTTCCCCCCTAGGAGAAACAATATCCCAAAGGGCAGAAAAGTAGTCAACTGTTCCTTAAAATTTATAACCACAATGATATCAAATAGGCAAGCACTATCCTTTTTCAGTGTAAGACAGAAAATTAATGTTGAACAGTATGCTGAATGACATTCTCTTGTCTTCCTGAACTGCAATAAGGTAGGTCTGTTGGAAAGGGAAAGTTTGCTGGAAGCATTTGGGGGAAGACAAAATGGGTTGTCCTCTGAGTTTAGAATTTAAATCAGTCTTATCATTTTCAGAAGATGACCACTGAACATAACATTTTGGAGAACGACCCAGCCACATGCAGTGTGTAGGAAGCACTTAACTCTGGCTACTAAGCAGCTGCCTGGGATACAAGCCAGAAAGAAGAAACATTTACAACAATCGCCAGAGCTGATGAGAGTGGAGCTATATTAATATGAACAGCGTGGGGGGAAGACACATAACAATCTAACGGTTTGTCCTCTCGGCAATGCGGGAACAGATTTACCACTGGCATTATGACCCTCTTCCACTTATTTGCAATAAAGAGACTATTTACTTTCAACAATAGGGTACATAATACAATGTAATTGAAAATATTATTCAGCACTGATCTGTTTACACAGAGCTTGGACATCATAATGACTGTCTTTGCTTTGTCCCTTTTACTAATGCAAACCTGGAGATAATTCATTTCTTGGACAGGCTGGATAAAATATGTTTACACTTGAAATTTTCTAAAAATTGTAACATACCGTAATTGGAATGCCTAAAATATACAGTCCCTGTTTTTACTTGGTTCTAAAAATGGCTTAGAAAAGACCCATGTTATAGATATATAGCAGGACCTTACCAAAGTTAGTAATCATGATTGCCACTTTCTCATATATAGTGTTCAGAATCATGATGATGATAAAGCTGATGAGGGAAGCAGTGATGGATGTGGCCATCTGTGGAGTTACATACTTCTGGATTGGGTCTGTTCCATTAGAGATCTTGCGAAGGTTTACAGAAAATATAACGAACACTGAGAGCCTGTAGACAATGATCCCAATAACGGAAGCAATGATCAACAGGATCTGAAAACACAATATATTAACACATCAGTGTGAGACTCGTCAATAATTACACTTTTACACTTAAAAACCGGCCCCATGCTGAAATGGACAACATGTGTTGCAAAGTGATGTAAATCTCACATAAGTGCCACAAGAGGGGTGAAAATCAGAATGTTAAATTTCAAAGAAAGCAGAAGCAATGATAGTAAGTCAAAAGAATTGGCACACCCACTAACGGGTGATGCTAACAGCAGGAGCCGCTGTGAGCAGGGAAGGAGGGTCTGTGGGAACTCTGTACTTTCTGTGACTTTTCCTGTAAACCTGAAACAGTTCTAAAATAAGAAGCCCTAACAAAAAGAGAGAAATAGGGAGAGTCTTTACAGTATCTTCAAAATGGAGTGGTAGCATGTTCTGGTAGAAGAAAAAAAAATCTGTGATTGCAGAACCAGTGAAAATATCCCTTCTAGGTATGGAATTACTTAGGTTATAAATGAGCGGTTTTTGCTTAGTTGTAGTCCATGGCAACCCACTCCAGTATTCTTGCCTGGAGAATCCCCATGAACAGAGGAGCCTGGTGGGCTGCAGTCCATGGGGGTTGCAAAGAACCAGACACTATGGAGAAACTAAGCACAGGACAGCATAGCCCAAGAAAAGGATATGTTTCCTTCCAACAGAGAACCTCTCACTGACTCGAGGGGGTGGGTGAGCAGGTGCTGGTTGCTGTCTTCATCCCCACAGCTGAGGAAACCCTGAGGAGAAGCAGTGAAGCTGCAGAGGTGCCCCGAGGTCACTACCGGAAACGGCAGCAGGCAGCTCTCTGCTGACAAACGCTTCACACGCGTTTTATACTTGGATCTTGAGATCTTAAACCGGCAGTTATTTATACCTGCACCTGCACAAGATTCATTTCCCTAATCCATTGTAGTTTGACTGCACAGACCCAGGATCAGTGGGGGTGTCAAACACAGCAGACACTTCCTCACTAGGTGGGTTTTCTCTGGCCTCTGAACGGGGCACGCTGAAGGTTCCATTTTTAAACTGCATTCCTTTGAATCTACCTTCTTGGACACATTCCGGAAGCATGTATTCAGTGTCTCTGATGGCCTGTGATGACTGCCATGATAGAGAAAGCTACAGTGAATGTGAATTACGGGGCCAAGCAAATTATGTTGTTTACAGTCACAGAGGGGAGCTGGTTTCTACCATTTGGGGGCATTAGAGGGAGCGATCACCAGCCTGGCCGCACTCCAGAGTTCAAATCCCAGCTCCTCCGCCTAGTGCAAATTATTTAGCCTTTGGGGCATTCAATTTCCTCACCCATATAATGGGGGGATAATAACAGCAACTAATCGATAGGATTATTGTGAGGCTTCAGTGAGTTACTACAGGTAAAAACAGAGCATTAAGCCCAGGCACATGAAAAGCACTATCTAAAGTTTAGCTATGATTATGGTGGCCCAAAGAGTTAAAAAGATGTTTTCCTTACTTTTGAAGCCATCAGTTTGTGGGTAAAGCATTCTACTTCCTGCTCTAAACTCTCTCATTATCTCCTTTTCTTCACAGTTAAGGCTTCACACTTGTGAAAGGAAATAATACTGTGCGTGTATGTGTGAAAATTAGTTAAGGCTGAGAGAAATGTACAACACACACAGGCCACTCACTGAAATAGTTTTTTTTAAGTCTGCTAGTAATTTTTAAAATTCAGTAATCATTAATAGTTGAGATTCTTTAAATGCTTACTATTGCTTCAGCATCCACATATTTTTTAAAATCCTCACAACTGTCCTGTGAGGTAGGTAGTATTGTATTTCTTTTTACAGATGAGGAAATAGAGCCACAAAGAGATGAAGCAATAAGCTCCCAATTAAGCAACTAGTGAGAGAACTGAGATTCTCAAGTCCAAGAAACAGGAAATTCTATATGGCACTGCCTCCTACATGGTTGAATTCTAATTCATTTCAGAACTTTTACAACCTTGACATGTTTCCATTTTTCTTTAGAGCACTTAATGGGTTCAATACTTCTTAAAGAGACAGGGAAACTTTTCATCCTTCTTCCAGTTTCTTACATTTCATTTTTTCTGATCATGACTTTAATGTATGTTTTTAGAGCAAATTGGAAAGTACCCTGATTGTGGACACTGGACACTGGTTGCTTCTGCTGCCTGGGATCTGTTCCCTGTCTTAGAAAAGCACCTAGTTTTGTTTTAGGGTAAATAACCTCCTCTCTTTTTTTATTCTAGTGGTTTGGGCTCTACTGCCCACCCTCCCTGGGCTCCACACGTAGATCCCAATTGGTTTGAGATAAGTGTCTCATCCTATTGGCTCAGCACCTGATTCAAGGATTGGCAAATAACCTACTAAGAGCCACCGAGATGTGAGGACATAATGCTAGTACCCACATGATAGATGAGCTTCCTCTGTCAACATGGGAAACTGTTAAGTAGACCTTTATTGGCTTGGATGTGACGTGAGATCTGAAGACTGCAGCCATCGTGTGCCCTTGAGGGATGCCTAGAAGCACTATACTGGGACGCCACTGGACACAGACTGAAGTCAGAACACAACCAGCCTTGACATCATCTGGGCTACAATACCCTTGACTGAAGTCACACCTCAGACATGAGATTTTTCAGTTATAAGAACCAAGAAATCTCACCCATTCCCATTTTTTGATTATTGTTTAAACCAACCGGAGACTGATCTTCTGTCACCTACAATTGAAAGACTCCAAATATCAAAATGAATAAAAGATAAAAATAGGAAAGAATGCATCTATATGTAGGCCTAATTCCTTCAGAACTATGTACTCTTTGCATCTAAAAGTTATTTTACATATTAACTTTGTTCCTAAGCCCATCATAATCTTAACATTTTTAAAGGTCATAAAGTATTTTTGTGGACATACTTTTTCATGGCTGTCCAATATTCTACTGTATACAAGGTGGAAGGAGGACATTTTTGGCAGAGATTTTATATATGTATATATAATATTTATATATGTACATGAAATATATATAAAAATGTCTGAGTAAATCCATGCTGATTTTTATCATTTTGAAATACTTCCTGATTAAAAGTTTTTAAAAGCTGAATTAGTAGATTAAAGCATAAGAATATTTTTGACTTTTGATATGTACTGCCAAACTGCTTCCTAAGAAGGCTAGAGCAGTGTATAAATCCAGTAGTCTAGGTATGAGAGTAGATGCTCACTTGGCACTTCATCCTTAGAGTCTTATCATCTGAGAGGTGAAAAACTGTATTTCATTTTCATGTGCGTTGATTGAATTACCACTGAGGCTTGACATCTGCCATTGGATCTTTTTCCTTTCTGAATGCATATTCATCTCCTCTGCATTCTTAACTCCCGAGATTTTTGGTGTTATCTTAGAAGTGCTCTGAAGTCTTTACGTATTGAAGGAACTAGCCCTTTGTCCTATTTGTTGACAAATATTTCCTCTGGATGTTCTGTTTAAATTTAGGGTGCTTTTGATGCATAGAAACTGGGAAATACTTTCCTCTGAAACTTCTTCCACATCTAGAAATTGTATATAACAACTGAGCGACTGAACTGAACTGATATCAATATTTACTTCTAATTTTTTATGATGTTACCTTTTTAATGTTTCTTTTCTGGAATTTATCACAGAATGTGGTTTAGAGTATGATTTCAATCTTTCCTTTCTTTTTTTCCCAAATAGCTAACAATTGTTTCATTGCCACTTACTGAATAATCTTTACTGATCTCCCTGATTTGTAATGCCTTCCTTTTCATATGTTAAATTATTATTGAGCTCATATCTGGGCTTCATGTCCTATTCTCTAACCTGGTTATCCTTAAGCTAATGTTGTACCATGTGCTCAGTTGTGTCTGATTCTTTGTGACCCCATGGATGGTAGCTTGCCAGGCTCTTCTGTTCATGGAATTTTCCAGGCAAGAATACTGGAATGGGTTGCCATTTTCTTCTCCAGGGAGTCTTCCCCACCCAGGGATTGAACCTGTGTCTCCTGTGCCTTCTGAATTGCAGGCAGATTCTTTACTGCTGAGCCAGCAGGTAAGTCTCTTGAGCTAATAAAACTCATTATGTTACTAATATGATTTTATTAATAATAAGCCCCCAAAAGATGGACAGAAACAGCAAGGACCTAACAGAAGCAGAAGAGACTGCGAAGAGGTAGCAAGAATACACAGATGAACTGTGCAAAAAAGGTCTCAATGACCTGGATAACCATGACGGTGTGGTCACTCACCTAGAGCCAGACATCCTGGAATGTGAAGTCAAGTGGGCCTTAGGAAGCATCACTACAAACAAAGCTTTTGGAGGTGATGGAATTCCAGCTGAGCTATTTAAAATCCTAAAAGATGATGCTGTGAAAGTACTGCACTCCATATGCCAGAAAATTTGGAAAACTCAGCAGTGGCCACAGGACTGGAAAAGGTCAGCTTTCATTCCAATCCCAAAGAAAGGCAATGCCAAAGAATGTTCAAACTATTGCACAATTGCACCAATTTCACATGTTAGCAAGGAAATGCTCAAAATCCTTCAAGCTAGGCTTTAGCAATAAGTGAACCAAGAACTTCCAGATGTACAAGCTGAATTTAGAAAAGTAATAGGAACCAGAGAACAAATTGCCAGCATCCACTGGATCATAGAAAAAGTCAAGAGAATTCCAGAAAAACATCTACTTTTGCTTAACTGAGTAGGCTAAAGCCTTTGACTATGTGGATCACAATGAACTGTGGAAAATTCTTAAAGAGATGAGAATACCACACCACCTTACCTGTCTCCTGAGAAACCTACTTCCAGGTCAAGAAGCAATAGTTAGATCTGGACATGAAACAACAGAATGATTCAAAATTGGGAAAGGAGTACGTCAAGGCTATATATTGTCCTTCTACTTATTTAACTTATATGCAGAGTACATCACGTAAAACGCTGGGCTGGACGAATCACAAGCTGGAATCAAGACTGCCAGGAGAAACAGCAACAACCTCAGATATGCAGATGATACCCCTCTGATGGCAGAAAGCAAAGAACTAAAGAGCCTCTTGATGAAGGTGAAAGAGGAGAGTGAAAAAGCTAGCTTAAAACTCAACATTCATAAAACTGAGATCATGGCATCTGGTCCCAACACTCCGTGGCAAATAGATGGGGAAATGTGGAAACTGTGACAGATTTAATTTTGGGGGCTCCAAAATCACTGCAGACAGTGACTGCAGCCATGAAATTAAAAGATACTCACTCCTTGGAAGAAAAGCTATGATAAACCTAGACAGCATATTTAAAAAGCAGAGACATCACACTGCCAACAAAGGTCCATATAGTTACAGATATGGTTTCTCCAGTAGTCATGCATGAATGTGAGAGGTGGACCATAAAGAAGGCCATAAAACTGATGCTTTCGAACTGTGGTGCTGGAGAAGACTCTTCAGAGTCCCTTGGACTTCAAGGAGATCAAACCAGTCAATCCTGAAGGAAATCAACCCTGAATATTCGTTGGAAGGACTGATGTTGAAGCAGAATCTCCAATACTTTGGCCACCTGATGGGAAGAGTTGACTCATTGGCAAAGATCCTAATACTGAGAAAGACTGAGGGTAGGAGAAGAGGGCGACAGAGAATGAGATGGTTAGATGGCATCATTGACTCAATGGACAGGAGTTTGAGCAACTCTGGGAGATGGTGAAGGACAGGGAAGCCTGGTGTGGTGCAGTCTATGGGGTCACAAAGAGTCAGACACAACTTAGTGACTGAACAGCAACAATATGATTTTATTAATAATAAACACAAAATTACTTTAAGTTCTGATATTTTAGAAGCACTGTCTTTTTATCTAGAATCATTTAAGATTTCATGTCTTTTAGAAGTTTTATTTTTGATAGTTCCTATTATCTTTATATTAAGGCTACTCTTGGAAAATTTTAGAATACTTGATGCCTCCCATCTGGTCTTTCTATTAGAAACTGGAAAACCTGAACCATGGATCTGACTTAAAGAATAGAGGTAAAAAAAAGCTGGAAGAGCCATGCGTAGTGGGAGTTACTGTGAAACCTTGAGAGCCACTCCATGTGGTGGCTTAATTGTTCTCTGGAATCAATCTTTTTTATGAGACTGCACAGTTTCCAGCTCGACTTTTCAGTTTTCTCAACATTTAAAATTAGATACTGAAAAACACCCGTTGCAGACTCTTACCCAGAAAAAGACAGCACTGGCACAGAGGGTTACACGTATACACTTTCCCCATGTGGTAAAGGGAACACGCTCTTCTTCCTAATTAAAAAAGAAAAAAAAGTCAATCAAGGATTTCAACAAAATCATTTTTCTCCTAATTGGTTTGCTGTATCCTAGGTTTAATTTTTTGTATGTAAATGTTCACAGAAATTTATTCATAATAACACAAACTAGAAGAATCCCAATTGCCCATCATCAATCTATTCAAAGGATAAACAAATTGTAGTATATGTATGTAATGATAAGTTACTTAGTAAAAGGAGAACTAAGAATACACCAAGCAGTTTGGGTGAATTTCACAAGGATTGTGATAATTAAAAGAAACTAGACACAGAAGACTATATCCTAGTCATTTTCATTTATATAAAAATTCCACAAAAAAACAAGACTATAGGAAAAATCACTTTTTCCTATGGCTATAGGAAAAAATGATCAGTGCTTGTCAAGGTGAGGATTTCAGGGAGGATCTAGAATCCAAAATTATTAATATACAAGGGGACACTTGGCATAAAAGAATTGCTCTATGTTTATGTTTGTGGTGGTGGTTACCTTCCTGTATATGTACACGTTTCAAAATTTATCATATTGTACATTTAAAGTTGATAAACACACATACATACACATATAAACATATACACACACACAGTGAGTGTGGAGAATCCTTAAAAAACTGGAAATAGAACTGCCTTATGATCCAGCAATCCCACTGCTGGGCATACACACCAAGGAAACCAGAATTGAAAGAGACACGTGTACTCCAATGTTCATCACAGCACTGTTTATAATAGCCAGGACATGGAAGCAACCTAGATGTCCATCAGCAGATGAATGGATAAGAAAGCTATGGTACATATACACAATGGAGTATTACTCAATGGAGTATTACTCAGCCATTCAAAAGAATACATTTGAATCAGTTCTAATGAGGTGGATGAAACTGGAGCCGATTATACAGAGTGAAGTAAGCCAGAAAGAAAAACACCAATACAGTATACTAATGCATATATATGGAATTTAGAAAGATGGTAACGATAACCCTGTATGCGAGACAGCAAAAGAGACACAGATGTATAGCACAGTCTTTTGGACTCTGTGGGAGAGGGAGAGGGTGGGATGATTTGGGAGAATGGCATTGAAACATGTATAATATCATATGAGAAACGAATCGCCAGTCCAGGTTCGATGCATGATACAGGATGCTTGGGGCTGGTGCACTGGGATGACCCAGAGGGATGGTATGGGGAGGGAGGTAGGAGGAGGGTTCAGGATGGGGAACACGTGTACACCTGTGGCGGATTCATTTTGATGTATGGCAAAACCAATACAATATTGTAAAGTAATTAGCTTCCAATTAAAATAAATAAAAAAAAATAAAAAATAAAGATAAAATCATTAACTTATCCTAGCCCCTATAAACAGCAATGATACAAAATTAACATTTGACTTCCAGGAAAAATGCATTCTTGGGTGCTCTTAAAAAACACACGGTCTCAAAAGCCTAGGCTTAATTTTTTAAAAAAATTAGTTTTCAAACTCAGCCTCCTTATTCAAAATTGCATGTTTTTTGTTTTTTGTTTTTTTTTTGGTTAACAATTTCAAACATACACACAACAAAACCAGTGCAGTGTTTATTTTACTAACAGTTTCTGAGAAGGCAAGTGTGAATAACATACTGTTTAACTGCTATGATTTGAGCTCAACAGTCTGGGTGTCTGACAACGCTATTCCTGAGCTTGTCTCAGATTTCAGAAGTGACTGCAGTGATAGCAAAGAGCCTGTGCAGGACAGAAAGTTTCGCAGATACCTGCAAGTACCAGGTATCCATTGTAAGTTTCCTGACTGAACTTTTGTATTAATACAGTGTAACTCGAGTTTTTAGCATTTCTATTTTATCGTTTATATGAATATACTGAGATTGTTTTTAGAGACCCAATCAACCATGTCATCATAGCTGTAAACATATACATGGCATTTCCTTTGTTCCAGGTGTTATTCCAAGTAGGTTCTATTCCTTAACTTCATCAGCTTACCACAATCATATGAGGAAACAACTCTTGTATTTCTGTTTTACAGCTGGCTAAACTATGGCACAGAGAAGTTAACAAATTTCCAATATCACTCAGCTAGTAAGTTGTTGTGTTAGGATATGAATTCCATACGTTTTATCCCCAGGGCCTCACCATAACACTGCTGGCCTCTCTATACAAAGGAGGGTGTGTTTGCAATAAAAGCAAAGTGAGGAATAAGAAGGGAAAAAATGAACCTTCATCTTTAATTTTTTACCAAGCAATGCTACAATGGAAATTTAACTTATTAGCTGGCAATTTTAAATTTAAAATGGGTAGGTTTAAATTTCTAAAATATCTTTTCCTCAGTATTTTTCATACGTTGCCAATAACATAGCCGTTTGTTTTTCAGTACTCAAAAACATTATGCACATCTGATTTTGTCTAAGTTTCAGCCTTCTTTTCTGAATGTACAATCTTCCACAAATACATGCTTTGACCCCCGTCTTTCATTGTAAACAAGAGAACTATTCATAATGGAAATTATTTGAAGCCTGTTACATTATAAAATACAACTGTCACCTTCTGTTGGGTAACTGAACCTCACTTTTTTCCCATTTATAAAATGAGGGGGTTGAACTGCTCTCTCCAGACCCTTTTAGTGCCAACATTCTGTAAATCTGTGATTCAATTTATAAGTCTATAGCTGGAGCCATTTTCAGATGCTCTTGGTAAAAAGCATTTTCTTCCCAAGAGTTATTCGTATTCAAAACCTACTGTCCTTATACGGATGACTGCAAATACAATTGGCTCTAAATTTTCTATGTTGATGGAAAGAAGCAATAATGCAGATGATTTTAAAAAATCATCTTTCACTGACTTTGAAATGTTTATACAAAGAGATAGTCTTATTTTTAAATTCTGCAGCAACCATAAAAGCAGCATGTTTACCTTTCTAGTTATACAAAATGCCTAACATGGGGCCTGAATATAGTGGGATCTCAACAAATGTTTCCCCTTTTCATCCACTCTCCGGTTTTAGGATAACAGTCACACTGTTCTGTGCACATTCCAACCGGAAGAGGGAGCAGTGGCTGAGGCTTAGTGCAAGACAGCTAGTCTGATGAAAAGTGAGCTGTAGGGACCTCCCTGGCAGTCCAGTGGTTAACTTTGCCTTCCAATACAGGCTGTGTGGGTTCAATCCCTGGTCAAGGAGCAAAGATCCTACATGTCTTGTGGCTAAAAAACGAAAACATGAAACAGAAGCAATATTGTATCAAATTCAATAAAGGCTCAAAAAAAAAAAGAGAGAGAGAGAGAGAGGGCTGTAATAATGAAGGTACATGTGAAAAATTGAGAATCAACTATGAAAAGCAATGTGTCTATTTTTTTTTTTTTTACTGGTATGGAAAGATACAAATCAATACATCTTTTATACATTTCTTTCAGAGTTTATGTATTTTTCATTTTACTGTTATTAAGAAAGAAAGGACCACAGTTGTCTCCTGTGTCCACTATTCTGAACCGTGCTCCTTCACTTTGGCTGTACATTAAAAATCACCAAAGAAGCTTTAAAAAAAATTTTGTGCCAGAATGCATCATGAGTGTACATAGACAGAAGCTGGGCATCAACATTTTATAAGCTCCTCGGTGATTCCAGTGTGCAACCAAGTTTGAGAACCCCAGCAATATATAGATTGAACTGCACGCAGACGACATCCTACTTACCTGAGTGATCTCATTGATCACCACGTGAGTGCACCGTGCCTCGTATTCTGGTCGGGCTTGCTCTTCCTGCTGCAACTCAACGGTGTCCCATTCGTACTCCAGTTCTGCCTGGCGCCGCTTCCAAAACTCCAAAAACAAGGTTACTAACAAAGAGAAAGAAAAGCATCATGTGGCTCTTCAAGGATCAGTGATGCTTCAGAAATCTGTACTGAATAATAGTAATTACAACACTTTTGTACATGGTCAATAAAATCCGATTTTAATTATAGATGACACTAATACTTAAAAGAGAAAAGTGAGCTAATGTTTGTTTTTTAAGGAAAATGTTGATAATTTATCCAACTTGTGAAACCAGGCTATATCATGGGGAGGGTAGTAGTGTGATGGTCAGAAGGAATGTGATCGTGTCTACCACTAAAGCATCTGCTACTAGCACATTACTGCCAATAAAAAAACAAAGGCAACTATAATAATTCAAAGCAGTCCATGGTCCATCTTTTAGTCTGCTTCTCCTTGCATTCCTCTCCCTCATTCCCTCCAAAGGGCCTGGGGGATGAGAATACTTTAGTGGTCCCCAAATCTTTATTTTCTACCGCCCAAGTCACCCCAATTAAAATAATGTTCTTAAATATGGAAATATATTTTTCAATTTGTATAAAGTATGAGTAAAACAATTTTTAGAAATCTTTATTATTTTTCAAGACTAGCCACTTCAAATACTAGACAGAAACAATACTAAGTGTTCATTGAAAATATGGTTTCAGGGTAAATCCCCTAGGCACTTCTTCCAATCAGACCGTTACCATTAGCCTTTTCTGCACAGAAATTCTGCAATAACCAGTTACACCCACAAATATTTCTGAGTCTCTACTGAGAATAAAGAGGAAAAAAGATACGGTGTCTGCTTCAAGGAGCTTCTAAGTGTATAGGAATGACAGTGAAGTGCTACTTACAGTGGACTTTTAAGAGGGCTGTGATCTAGTTAAGTGCTGGGTGGTCTGGGCACAGAGTCACAATGTATCAATAGCAAGGCTGTTCCGGAGGAGAGGGCCTCTGGGGTGAGTTCTGAGATGCCACAGAGCTGATCAGGTGAAGGTAGAATGTCAAGGCCATTTCCCCCAGGGAGCTGTGTGTGCAAAGGCAAGATGCTAAAGAGACACAGGAGCACTACTTTCCAGGAAGTTCAAATAGTCCAGAACTGAGCCCAGAGTGTGGTGAGATGGGTGGGGCCGCCAGGTGGACAGATGGCAGGGGAATATCACAAAGGACTCTGTGTGCCTTAAAGATGGAGGAGACATCAAAGGCGGTCAAGAAGGAGCAGAGGCAGCTAGACCCAAGGGCCGGTCCAGGATTCTTCAGCTAGGAGGTGAGAGAAGATGGCATCTTAGCAGGTAGACAGATTGGATGCAGGTGTGATGAAAGGGGACGATCAAGGATGCTTGCCAGGTTTCTGGCTTTGGCAGTGTCCTGAATTCTAGTGTCACTCCCTGAAATAAGGGCAGGAAAAGGAGCAAGTCTGAGAGAAGACAACTGATTTGGTTCTGATCAGCTGCCTGCGGGCCCCAGGAGAGATGTCCGGTAGGCAGATAAAAGTCTAGAACTCGGGAGAAAGACCCAGACTGAGCAGAGAATTTGTCCTGTTTCCAGCGGTAACTGGGGTAAGAGTGGACGAGCTCTGCATGGACTATGGAGGGGCAGTTCTCACTCTGGCTGCGGGAGAAGCACTGAGAGCTCTTAAAATGTTTTGAACCTGGGCACCACCCTCAAGGTTCTGATTTTATCGGTCTGGCATTGTTTCTGGTCTTTGGAAAGCTCGACGGGGCAGTCAGGGTTAAGAATCAACCTGCAGACAACAGGGAGCCTTTGGGTAGAGGGCAAACAGAGGCTGTCTTGAAATCCTGCAGACCCTGCCACGGGCAGCTGGACATGCGGGGGAAACCTCGGGATGCGCCATGAGGAAGGTGAACGCAATGCTTCCCGATGGCAAGGACAGCGGAAATGCTCAAAACACCCACCTCCTGGCAGTGTTTGTTCTGACTTCACTGATGTTCCAACAACAGTGAGTGAGAGTAGAGATAATCTGGACTTTGGAATCAAGTCTGAATTCTGGTTGTGACAATCACTAGATGTTTGACTACCGGTTACAATGTTTCCACAGCCTGAGCTACTGCTTCCCTCTATGGAAAATGGGGGAAATAGGAAGGAGCTTACAGGCTGTCCTGAGCTAAATGACATAACATTTATAAAGACCCTCATGACCCTCTGAGGTAACTGCTATTACCACCCCCATTTTGGACATCAGGAAACAGAGGCACAGAAAACTTCAAATACTTGCCTGAGATAAGGAGTCAGGTATCGAACCAAGGTATGCTTGGCTTCAGAGCCCAAGCCCTTCTTACAAATGAGCCTAACTGCTCCATATCCCACCTCCCGCTGGCTCTGTTCCAGCACCCACTCTGCTGAGATGTCATCACTGCTTGCCTGCCCAGTGTCTGATTCTCCTCCTCCAGGACATAGAGCTAGTAACTGCCCTCTGTCCCAACACTGCCTCTGTGGGTACACTAACCCTCATGATGCCACTGCTGTGATCACCTCATGTTCACAAGCATATATGGGTGGCAGCCTGGCTTTTTCCCACAGATGCTGCTGTCAATGGAGGCAAAGAGCACAAAGTGGGGGAGGCCACTAATCATCTGTGCGGTTGGGAAGCTAGAAAGATTTCAACCAGTCCCCAGAGTGGCTCCTGCTTTCAGGACAGGCCCTTCTCCTTTTACATGCCCTTCCTAGAATGAAGGAGTTTGTTCCTCATTTATGGGTAAGACAGCACTTTGTGACTCCTTGACCAGAACCTTCAAAAACAAACCATTTTGCTGAAACAGAAGCATGGTACCACAGCTCAGTTACTCTACAACCTCATCTGGGTCAGGGCAAGGGATCCACAGTGGTGAGTGTTCCGTACAGAGAGCGATGCCTCCACCACTGAGAACCTGCCCAGCCATTCGCACTTTTCCCCCATCCGGGGGGAATGAAGTATCCATGGGATGAAAGCCTTGAGGGCACCAGCTAACTGTGGACTAAGCTGTGACTGACTGGCCCTGCTCCCCATCTGACCCATGCTCACCTCACACGCAGATACTCCAAAAAGAGACCCCAGCTTTGGAGAATGAGCCAACTCTCCTCGGGCTGCACATGAAGCAGAACCAGCACCCACTTACTAAAGACCCCTGGGCTCATATGACCACACACCTTATCTAACAGAAGACCCCTACTTTTTAATTTGAGAATCCTATTTCCAACATTGCATTACACCTTCCACCCATGAAGTTCTTTCCACTCTGTCTTCCCCTCTGCAGCTATGAAATCAGTCCAGAGTGAGTGTACACTCTGCAAAAAAGGCACACACTTTATTCCCTACGCTGATCTACACTTGTGCACGTCACAATGGATAGCACTCACACATCCTGACCTTTGTCTGCTCCTGCATTTATCATTTACGATGTCCATGAGGGCAGGGATTTGGTTTAGCCCATGGCTGAAACACTAGCAAACAGCAGGCACTGGGTAAGTATTAGCTAAATGAATGTACTGTGGGAAGTCATTCCAAAAACTGGAGGATGGCCACTGCCTGGGACAGCTGAAGGATGTAATCATCTACTTGGGGAGCCAAGCTCGCTCCAGCCGCTCCCTGCTATGCCTGACTGACCACTGTCTACCACTCTCTGCTCTGCCCATCTTGAGGGCCTGGAGCAGCTGAGAGGAGGATGCAACTGTTGATGGGTGAGGTTGTGGTGGCTCCGGCCCTTTGAGTGCTGGGAGTTATTCAGGAGAGAGATACAGAAAATATCACATGTACCATCCTGTCCCATGGTTCACTTGACCCAGGACCACTCACCAGGGGACATGCTGGCCCTTTCCAACCTCAAGAAAGGGACTGTGGGTGGGTGAGAAGATAGTATCTTTCCTTTAATAGCCACTTTACAAGGCTAGCCTGGAAAAAGCTCTCGAAAGCCACTTTGGATACTTTCCCTGTGTTTATGGAATCTCTCTAAATTTTGTCACTTTAATTGAAATATGAGAAATACAGCTATTTTTGAAATTTTTATTTTTTTTCAATGAAGAAAATTCTTATTTTCTTCTTCTAAGTAAAGAAAGTTACTTTTCACTTCATTTGAAAGAGCAGCTTACTTTCACGAATTTATATCTTCAAGCATAACTATTTTGAAAAAAATCTGTGATGCAGGACATGAAAGCCCTACTGTGTTTTGGGACCCACAAGCAGGTGGATAAAATGAACAGGACTGATCTCGTGAGGCTGGGCTTCCTTACTCCTGATCCAGAAAGAAGGGTCTATACCTGCATAGGTGAGGTAGGACCAAGGTTGTAGAACCATTATTTTCTAGCCCATTTCTCAGATCCCCAGATAAGATAGTGTAATTATATCAAATAAATACTTCCATATCCTTTTAAAAGTCTGTTACAACTTTATTACTATTCCCTGCATTTTGTCACTGATTTAAGGGCTGACGACAACCAAAGTACCTACAGAGCTCTGATTCTGTGATTGTCACTTTTTGTCTTTGGGGCCTCTAGTAATTTGCTGCATCTGCCTGAGTGTCATTTTCCTCATCTTTAGAATGGGAGCGTAACAGCCACTCATTTGCTCAGTAACAATCTAGTGACAGTATTAGCAGGAGATGAGTTATGAAAACTTCTCTTCTCACAAAAAGCAAGAGAAGCAATTTAATCAGTTGCTATAAGGAAAGGACAGTGAATACCCTTCCCCTTCCTCCCTGAACTTGAACATAAAATGGATGCTTTTTACCAAATCCTGAAGTTGATGCATTCTGAGTGGAAAGTGGTAGAACTTCTGTGCAAGCCTGAAATGGCCTGATGAAAAATAATGCTGCTGCTGCTGCTGCTGCTAAGTCGCTTCAGTCGTGTCTGACCCCATAGATGGCAGCTCACCAGGCTCCCCCATCCCTGGGATTCTCCAGGCAAGAATACTGGAGTGGGTTGCCATTTCCTTCTCCAAGGCATGAAAATGAAAAATGAAAGTGAAGTCGCTCAGTCATGTCCGACTCCTAGCGACCCCATGGACTGCAGCCTACCAGGCTCCTCCGTCCATGGGATTTTCCAGGCAAGAGTACTGGAGTCGGGTGCCAATGCCTTCTCTGGAAAAATAGTGAGTGGGCAGCAAATCCTCGGAACCTTGGAGGGCTGCAGGAATGGGTGGGAGTTTCTTAGTTCCTCATGTCATAGAGCTGAGAACTCAGCAGGGTCTATGACATGTAAGGATATTATACAGCTAAAGAAAATATCCATCTGATGGAAGATTCCAATACACAGTGTAGGTGGTTGTATCCAGCAATGTCTAAGGACAAGGCCCACTCTGTAGCTGGGATCGTTCTGGTTGCTTTAACAGTTTGCTGCTAAAGGCCTGGCAGGTTTTATTGGGTCTTGAAACTATTCAGACTTCTGTAATCACTCACAAAGGTAGATGAGTTTGCTTAGCCTAGATTCCTACTTCCTAACTGAAAGACTACAAGGCTGAAGATACATTTCTCGGGATAAATAACAAGGTCATACTGTATTGTACAGGGAACTATATTCAATATACTGTGATAAACCATAATGGAAAAAATATGAAGAATTCCTGTATATGTATATTTGAATAACTGTGCTGTACAGCAGAAATTAACACAATGTTGTAAGTCAACTATATTTGAATAAATTTTAAAAATTGTAATTCTAAAAAAAAATACATCTCTCAGACTCTCCTGCAGCTAGGATTCCAGATGTGGTTTTTAAAATGCCCATCAGATGCACCTGTGTGTCATCAACATCAGAAATGCAGCTGGATGGAGACAGAGGTGGTCACAGGAGTTGCATCATTTTGCTAGTGTGGATGCTGCCACAGAAGCAGAGACCTGAAACGAACAGTTGTAATAGTCACTTTCTGATCTCCAAGTGAAGCTAGTCAGGGTGACGGCTTCCTGAAATCCCCCTTCTTATGAGCTAGGTGTCTGAGTTTTTCTAGGAATCACTAGGCCCACCCTAGAACTCAAAGGTGAAAATTAAAAATGGCAGTCATGCAGCCAGCCAAGAGGCTGGTGGGGAGCATCAAAGAGAAGTAGGTAAGAAACGACAAGGAATGGGGAGGGGAAAAGGCTTTCAGAAGCTCTACTTCCACCGGGAGTAGTTGGTGTTTAGCACTCTAGGAGTCAGTAGGAGCAGATGTACTGGCTTGGCCTAAAAGGGGGGATATTTTTCAAAGAAGTACATGATTTATGCAAAATTTATTATACAAGGTTTTCTCCTTTCAACTTTTATAGTTTCCAGGGAGAAGAAAAATACTCTGCAACATACATCTGGGCACAAGAGATGGTACAGGAGTATGATGATGGTGATATGAAAACTTCAGTTTTGCAATTGCAGGCTTTCTGTAATGAGGTTCCCAGCAGTAGTTCTCATCAGGCAGAGGTAACAAGAAAAGCAATAAGGCATTTAAAATAAAAACTTCATCATACACACACATATCCTTAAAGATACACATATGGTGCCGTGAGCAGGGCTGAAATGTTTTCTGCATTCTAAAATCTGATGAAATAAAATCAGCAGCTCAATATGCCTGTCACTTCTATAAACATGGTGTAGTTTAATGATCACAGAAAGCAGAGCTGGTTAGGAAATTTGAAGCTTTTCTTTTGTGTCAAAGTAATTTTTGCTTCATTTAAGAAGTCTCTTTTAATTAGGGCTATCAGCTCTATTAATATACAGAGTTCAATAGATGTGTTTGAATTTTATAGATTATGAATTAGTGTTGAGACTGAGGTTTGGGCAGTTTAGTTAAAACTGCCTCTGCCCACATGTTCAGCACTCACCCTCTTACAAGGATAAAAAAAATGAAAGGTGTATTTCACAGTGAAGGAGACAGAGAATCTTAATATATGAACTTGATCTTTATTCTTCCGTGTGGCAAATATTAGCTACTGTTTGGTCTCCAGCCAAAACATGCTAAATGTCTGAATGACAATGTGACTTATTAGGTACATTTGGCTATCTTACAGTTTACTTCATGCAGGAGTGGCAACTAATATCTCTTAAAAGTGTCCAAAGTAATTGGCCTGCCTGTTTTGTGATTCATTTGGGGACCCTTCATAGGCACAACCACTGCAAAAGGGAAATACCACCAGGGACACCTATAAACAATGGTGTCTGTATGTAAGGAGCATGTGTTGACAGGCTGTCTTCTCCAAAATAAGAAACTTGGTTCCGTTTCCTCCCCCACCTAGCTACACCCTGAACTGTTTTATCCCAGACTCACACAATGAAATTGGAAATGCATTATCTTTGAAAATGAACATTTTTTTCTCCTATGGTAGAACATTCACATCAATTAAACATGTCAAAGTCTGTATAAAATGATAATTGCCTCATTACATTAATGATGCTTTTCAAGATAAATAATATATAGTGTTAAAGCTTCTATATACAAATTATATTCTTAAGGATCACATCTGTCCT
Organism: Bos taurus; assembly: GCF_002263795.3. Lineage (NCBI taxonomy): Eukaryota > Metazoa > Chordata > Mammalia > Artiodactyla > Bovidae > Bos > Bos taurus. The sequence goes on from NC_037332.1 coordinate 34,923,495, forward strand.
ATTTATTAAACAGAATGTTGTTATGATAAGAGTAGCAGCATGTATTCATTATCTAGTTACTCATACAGAAGTATATAAACAAGAAAGCTTACCTGGAATCCCCACGTTGCTGCTTTTCCTGAACCCCTACCCCATGAAAATTAGGTTGGATCACAGCTAGGGATGCTATTACAACAACAGCTGCCAGTGAACCATGCCTCCCTGTATTATCTAAGCCCTTAAGCTGTCCTCCCATCTCTTCACATTGTTGTTGGGTTGACCATGACATGCTTTGGTTGATGGAACATTTGCAAACTAGATGCAAATGTAGGCTTAAAAAATGCCTGGTGTGTACTTTTCCTTTCCTGCTTCTCTTTGGAACCCTGAACTGTCATGTGAAGAATGCTGGTCCAGCTCCTGGAGGTTGAGAAACCATGCAGACCAAGACGAGGTGGCCCGGTTGAGCCCTGTACAACCCTGCTTGGCGAATTTCCCACCTGACACGAGAACCATGAGAAATAATACATGTGGGTTTTAAGCCACTACATTTTGAGGTAGTTTTTTTATGCAGTAATTGATACAATGGCCCTAAGAACTATAAATGTGGAGTTCCAGGGGAGCTGAAGCTTGGGCAATCCAAGAGACTGAAAGTGGGTTGTTTTGATAGTCTCTGTATATAAAACCGTATAAAGATGTTAAGTTCAGTACTTATGTGATTTTAGGGTTTTTGTTTGTTTGATTTCAGTTAAGAGGCAAAAGGAAACTGAAAAAAAAAAAAATATATATATATATATAACTTACCCCACACCCCCATAAATACTGCAAAGACTAGGGTTCCAAAACTGTCAAAGATGCACAATTTCTGTAAAATACAATAATGACATTTACATGAATTATCTTCTTCACCTACTAAATTCATCAAATATGCACTGCTTTGTATATCTTACAGTCTGGAAATTTCTTTTAAATCTGTTGCCTAGTTTGACAATCACCATATCTACTACATACTTACAGACGAGATTTCTCATTCTCCTGAAAGCACATAGCTTTTACCAGACTACATTTTCCAAAGGAATCTTTCTGTGTCTTGATAAAGAAATAAGCACAGCTGCTAAGATTCCATTTTGCTGAAAGCCTCTAACATACTTTTGAATAACAGCCTCTTTTTATGGACGATCAGAGTGAATTTGAGGAAACAGAATGGCCCAAAGAGTACAATGAACTCCAAACAACTTTGAGATTTATGATTTGCATCTTATCATCCCACCCTGGTCAGAGGGCAAGTTCCCGAATTCCTGGTTTTCTTGTTAAGAGAAGCACAAAACTGGCGTTTACTTTAAGATGGCTCTCCTCCAGAGCTTGTTTTCCTCAAATCCAATGATGACTTTTCTATCATGGCTGACAGAAGCTTTCATCAGGATAAAGATGCAAAAGTGCTTTTGCTGACATTACAAAGGGTACAATGATCACGAATGAATACACTACATACTCTATTTACTAGCTTACTAATTTTCAAATTTTTGCTAATTGTCTCCCTCTATTAATTCCTGAAAAATTTTCCAATTAGCTACCAATTTTTCATCAGTGAGCATTTTTATATCTCCTAAAAAGGTCTATAAAATTAGTAGAAAAAGTGGCAAACACAATATCAACTTTATGAAAGAGCTTATGAAAAGTAAAGAAGACATGCTAGAAAAGGAAGCTATAGGCTAAAAATAAATAAAAGCAAACTCTTCAGTGCCAAAGAAAATTCAAAGCTGCTTCTAAGTAAAGAACTTGACTTTTTAAAAGTTCTTTCTGGGTTGCCCTTATACTGATGCAAAATGAATAAACTTCCATCTAAATGAAATATAAGTTAAGGTTATTTTTGTAAAATAATATCCACCTACCCATCTTCCTTTTTTTTTTTTTTCCAATAATAGGACTATTTAATTAAACATATGAACGTACTGATTTTGTACAACACGCATTTCTTCCTTTCCTCTGCCCCAGGAAGCCAGCGCTCTAGAACCCCATGTTTATAAAAACACACTTTGGCAGCTACTATGCAAGGTGAAAAGAGTGCAATTCCCAAAGTAACAACACGTAACCAAAGTGGGCAACAGAAAAAGGCAGAGGGGAGTGGGCCCAGTGCTGCCCATCTTCTTTTTTTTTTTCTTCTTTTCTTTTTTATTTCTTTCTTTTTTTTTTTTTTTCTCTTTATTAGGTTGGCACTAGTTTTTTTTTTTTTTTTTTTTTAATTTAATATATTCCTTACAAATTTAAGAACCCATCCTGAACCCTCTCTCAAGAGGAAACGATTTAAGAACAGAAACTCTTGAGCATTATTTAAGCAGTACTGCCCAACTCTCTTGGTAGCATCTCTCTTTCAATTCCATTTATCTTGATGTTGTAACTAACTAATCTGTTACTTCTTTAAGAAATTCTGCCCTAGTTTATATCCTTTTCAGTGGCCCACATCCCTTTGAGCTTCAAAAACACAGAAGTCGCTCAGTCCTGTCTGACTCTTTGCAACCCCATGGATTGTAGCCCACCAGGCTCCTCAGTCCATGGGATTTTCCAGGCATGAATACTGGAGTGGGTTGCCGTTTCCTTCTCCACCCATCTTCTTATATATCCTTTTCCAAATCATGTAGATGCCCCTCAATCACACATATATTTCCTGAGCAGAAAGAATAGTCCCAAACTGTCATTCAGTTACTCCTCTCAAAAATCCAGCTTAAGGAAGACAGAATTAACAAATGAGTGATCAATCTGGGGAACAATGCTCCCCACCTACTCTAGTCCTAGGATTACACAGAACACAGATTTCAAATCTTTTAGCTTGGACTCTCTTGAACCATCTTTTCCAAGCTCTCTTTTAATGTCATGTCTCACCCTTCATTGAAAAATTATTAGAGGAAAAGCCCTATGAAATACAGTTCTGCGTGTTATAATGTTAGTACTGAAGATTCTGTTCAGTGTTACCTCTCTTCTAGGAATCAGTGCAAACTTCTCTCTATGTGATACCTCCCTATTTGCCCTGATGCCTCTACCCTCCCACTCAAGTAAGAGAAAATCTTATTATGCTGACAAAAAGCCACTAAAAGCACATCTGTCAATACCAGAGAAGTGGGAGGGAAAGGAGCAGCAAGAAAAGGCAAGTGTACTGCTAAGGCCAAGCTCACCGCAGCTGCTGAGCTCAAGACATCTTGCAAAGCAAGATGTGTCTGGCACTCCTATGAGAGAGAGTTAGGTGGCTCGGAGGAAGTTACCATTTTTGCCATATGGGTAAGAATCAAGGAACTGAAAGTGTAAGATGGTTGGCCTCTCTGCTCTACATGCCCCAGAAACAACATGGAAGCAGGAAGTAAGGCGGAAGATAAGCAAAGAGTTTTCTTGGTAAGAAGCTTAGCTTAGCTTGCTTGGCAGGATGGCAGAGAGGGAAAGCTGGCTGTGCTAACAGTGGCCCCGAGTCAGCACACTGCTTTAGTCATGTGGAGCAGGAAGGCAGAGAGAGCTGTACATGCGGGCATGATGATTTTAAGTGGATGATAGAAATCTAGAAAAGTGACAATTTGCTATGCTTTCTTCCTGCAAAGGAACAAAATCAAAATTATGTAACAATGCATTTCAAAGACCTAAACGTTATAACTTAACCATATTTCCTCTTTATCTTGCCAGCTAAAAAGCTAAGAACTTTAATGCTCAGTCACAAAACCAGTATCAATCCTGATTATTTCCATAACTGTTTCTTCATTTCCTTGATCCTGATTATCTATTTCTAATTTATTAATAATTCTGGCATATATATCTAGTGAATTTTCCATCACTTTCCAAAAGGAAAGAAATGACTATAAATAAATGAAGAAATGATTGAATTAACCAACAAACAGGAAAGGTGTTTCTCTTTTTTCCTTTTTTACCTTATTTTTTCATTTCATTCTTTTATTTATATTCTTTTATACACTTCCCTCCCTTTGTAAATCACTCTGAAAAGACTCAAAGGATTTTTTTTTGAAACTGGAAGAGAATGATTCACTTTTTTTCCCCAAAACATGAGAGTATGAAAATTTCTTAAGGAAAATGGAATTTCCATTTGTACTCTGTGGAGTACAGTTTGCCTCTGGTCTTATCCCCCGCACTTGCCTTAAATCCTGTGACCTGGGGATACACACTAAGGCCCTTTATGAGTCAACAGTACTGGAAGGCAGCTTCTCTCTTACTACCTCCAAGTCTTTCACTTTGAGCGACCTCTGATGGTTATTTATAGTCTAGAACTTGTGTTGGTTGAAGGGGAGTGGGCGATGAAATCTAATTTAACTCATAAGGTATAAAAATACATGTGTTGACAAGATCCTGAGATCCTCTTAATTAAGTGGTGGAGCAATTTTTCTGAGTTTGATTCAAGAGTGAAGTGCATGGTCATACAGTCAGCCAGTGAGGAACATGGTAATAGCAAGGAAGGCAGATGTGTTGTCATTTTCTGGCTTGTCTCTCACTAGGCGGGTGGTTGAGCAAATTATTTAATCCTGCAGATTCAGTGTTCTAATCTGTAAAATAGAGGTAACACCTGTTCTGCCTGCCTTACAGCACTGTTTTGTATGTCAAGTGATAATACAGGTATGAGTATAACTTGGCGAAGTCTGAACTATAAAGTTGCATCACTATATTAGCTGTGTATTCAGTTAAAGTAAGACTTACATGGAGCAGATCAGAATATTCTGAGATGATAGAAATATTCCTAAACTTTCAGAGCAGAGTGAGGGGACAGAGAGATCAAGACAGGGAAGAATTCTATGAAGGTCAAAGTTATCAGGAAAACCTTCTGAAGCAAGCCAACCATCTTTCTTCCTGTCTAGCCTTTCTGGCATGCCTTTCAGGAAGCTTCCTCCAGTCTCAATGCCTTTGCTAAACCTCCTGGATTTTAAGAAGTCATATAGCTCAAGACCATCTATCTGCATGTGTAAGGGGAACCAGATGTGTTTGGTAGGAATGTTTAGAGACAAAGTGAATATCTGTTACCATTTGAAGACAAAACCTTTCTTATGCATTTTTATAAATACAGTCTAAATCTGATCTGCAAAGTCTTTAAAAATCCAAGGAGAGTTTCAGCATACTTTCAAAGTGGAAAAACAAGTACAGATTTCAGGTTTCCATTCACTTGAATTAAGGAAAATACTTATAACAGTAAACCTATTAAATAGTATTTATGAGATAAGACAGGTTTGAGAAATCTGCTTTGATTACTTGAAACACTCAAGCAGTTTCAATTCCACAGTTCTTCACTGACCTTTCAGGAGATTATTGATAAGGCTTTTAATTTCAATGTATTATTTATAAACAAGGAATAGCACATGTATTTTATATCTATCTTTGAAAATGAAGGCTTAGCTGAAAATTACCTTTCTAAATTCCTCAAGAGGAAAAAAATTTAAGCACTATGTTGTACTAAATATATTAGAAGGCAAAAAAAGCTTTCATTACTTGTAAATGTTTGAAAGAAATACCTTTGAGGACTCGCAAGTAACATTGAGTGACCAGAATGGACACTCATTATCACATTGAGGACACATTATGATCTGGCCGCCAATATTAGGATCACAAACTTCTTTGCTAAAGAAAAGAGAAAAATAAAGTTTAATTTTTAAAAATTTAATGAACAAGACTTTTTATCAGAATGATAAGATCCAACATCCATTCATGATAAAAAACTAACTAAATTCTTATAAAACTAGGAGTGGAAATGAACTTCATTAACCTGATAAAATCTTGCTGTATAAAACCTATAAAAGACATTATACTTAACAGTAAAAGGCTGAAAGTATTTCCTTTACATCAGAAACAAGATAATATGTCCCACTACCACCACTTCTTTTCACTGGTTGTGATACCACTGCCAACATAGTTAATAAAAAAAAAATAAACAAAAAAAAACAAAGACAGGGGGAACGGCAAGGAAAAAAACCTGCTATCCCTAATAAATTACATAATTGTTTATACGGACAACTCAATAAAACTTGCAGATAAATTATGAGAATAAATGAGTTTAGTAAGTTTGCTGGACACAAAATCGGTATATAAAATATATATATATATATATATATATATATATATATATGTATATATATATATATATGTAGGGTCCCAAAAAAGAAATTGTGTCTCTAAAGATCTGCCACAGTTAAGAATTTTAATTTTTTATAACTGTTTTTCAACAACTTAAAAATATGAAGAGCCCAGGAACAAAAATCTAATTCAAAATGTACAAAATTTATATGGGGAAAATGTTAAAATGGTTGTAAAAGAGTGAAGAACCTATATAAATAAGTAAATTATCATGTTCATCATTTGGAAGAATCAATACTTGAAGATGTCATTTCTCCCTTATTTGAGCTATAAATTTAATAGAAAAGCAAAGCCTCAGAACAGTCAGGACATCTCCTAAAGAACAAGGTGCTACTGGGGTTGTTTAGTTGCTAAGGTCTTGTGACTCTACAGACTATAGCCCACCAACTTCTGTTCATGAAATTTTTAAGACAAGAATACTGGAGTGGGTTGCCATTTCCTTCTCCAGGGGATCTTCTCAACCCAGGGATCAAACCCACATCTCCTGAATTGACAAGCAGATTCTTTACCAGTCAATCACCTGGGAAGCCCTTTAAGTTAAGAAAAACTGAGCAAAAGAGAAAAACAGAGTTCAGCAAGAGACCTCTGCATACACCAAAACTGATATATAATAGGCACCATCGACCCAGCAAACCAGTAAGGTAAAAACTGATGTTTGAATAAACAGGGCTGCTGCAGTGGAATATCCATACAGAACAAGGTGAAAGAGAACCCCTAAATCCTATTACATATAAATCAAATTCCAGGTGGAAAATAAAACTGCAAAAGTACCAACTTACAGAAGAGTATCTAGATAACCTTGGGGTAAAGGAAAATACTACTAAAGAAAAACAAAAAAGCATAAATCATAAAGAAAAATATTAATACATTCAAAATCTTTTAAAAGTAAGAACCTCATTAAAGCACTACAAAGAGAGGGGGAAAAAAACAGACTGGCAGAAGTTTTGCAATATACAGGAATGACAAAGGACTACTCACAAGTTTAAAAACTCCAACAAGTTAGTAAGAAAAACCCAGCAAACTATTAATAACAACAGGTTGCACACTGCTCACTCTAGGAGAAGCTATGCAGATTGACTTCAATGTGAATGGGATTGGAATTGCAGAATTAGTTAGCACTGCAAATAACTCAGTAAAAAATAACTGGGCATGAGAAACACTTCAAGAATATCTGAGTAAAGATCTTGGAAAACATGCCCCTCCACAAAGCAAAGAACTTGACAAAATCTGTCAAAATTAACCTCTGCAGAACTGCAGAAACTAAACAAAGGTTTCCAATAGTATGAGAAGTGTTTATTTGAGAAAAAACAACTAAATATTTTCCATAAAATAGTGAGTTTTGTGGCATTTTAACTTGGCTTATCCCCATCCCCATAACCTCAGCTTCATGTTGCCCATTAAAGCCAACAGTCTCACAACCAAGGTATCCTCAGTTCAGTCCAGTTCAGTTGCTCAGTCATGTCTGACTCTGTGACCCCATGGACTGCAGCACGCCAGGCTTCCTTGTCCATCACCAACTCCCAGAGTTCACTCAAACTCCATGTCCATCGAGTCAGTGATGCCATCCAACCATCTCTTCCTTGTCATCCCCTTCTCCTCCCGCCTTCAATCTTTCCCAGCGTCAGGGTCTTTTCCAATGAGTCAGTTCTTCACATCAGGTGGCTAAAGTACTGGAGTTTCAGCTTCAGCATCGGTCCTTCCAATGAATATTCAGGACTGATTTCCTTTAGGATCTCCTTGCTGTCCAAGGGACTCTCAAGAGTCTTCTCCAACACCACAGTTCAAAAGCATCAATTCTTCGGTGTTCATTCAGGTTTCTTTTGGTTCAACTCTCACATCCATACATGACTACTGGAAAAACCATAGCTTTGACTAGATGGACCTTTGTTGGCAAAGTAATGTCTATGCTTTTAAATATGCTGTCTAGGTTGGTCATAGCTTTTCTCCCAAGGAGCAAGCATCTTTTAATTTCACGGCTGCACTCACCATCTGCAGAAAGCTCAAGAAAATAAAGTCCGTCACTGTTTCCATTGTTTCCCCATCTATTCGCCATGAAGAGATGGGACTGGATGCCATGACCTTCTTTCTTTGAACGTTGAGTTTAAAGCCAGCTTTTTCACTCTCCTCTTTAACTTTCAAGAGGCTCTTTAGTTCTTCTTTTCTTTCTGCCATAAGGTTGGTGTCATCTGCATATGTGAAGTTATTGATATTTCTTCCGGCAATCTTGATTCCAGCTTGTGCTTCATCCAGTCCAGCATTACTCATGATGTACTCTTTGGCTTTACAGATCCAGATAAACTGATAGTGAACATAACAACTGCCTGATGGAATGCTGAAGACATTCCCCAACATGCAAACACAGAGCCACCTGGCAAAGACTCAATAAAATGATTGATTCCAGGCATTTAAAGAAATCACTGTCCAATCATTAGCAGATAACTAAGCTTTTGTATACAGACCTCGTGGCCGTGCATGATAAACAATATAACTTTACAGAATTTGTTCAGGAAACTAACTAAATAAATCCTATCATCAGCAGCAATGACAATAGAAGCAATAATAAGCTCTGAGGAGGGGTAAAATCTGGTTTTCAGATTGACCACATTATAATTAAAATGCCCAGTTTTCAACAAAAAATTACAAGGTACATAAAGAAACAGAAAAGTTTGGCCATGACACAGGGTGAAAAAGAAGCCAATAGAAACTCCCTGAGGATGTCCAGACATTGGACATACTAAATGAAGACACAAATAAGCAATTATACATATGTTCAAAGAACTAATAGAAATCACACCTAAAGAAATAAAGTATGTGAGCAGCTTACTGTACAGAGAATATGAACAGATAAAAATTACTTGAAGACCAACTAGAAATTCTAGAGATATAAATATAATGAGTAAAACAAAAAATTCACTAGAGAGGTTCCTTTGCAGAATGAACTGGATGAAGAAAAAGTCAGCTAACTTAACATTAGGTCTATTGAGATTATCTTGTCTGAGAATCACAAAGAATAAGGAATGACAAAAAATGAATGTAGCCTCAGAGATGAGTGGGACACCATCAAAAATACACATAATAGGAGAGCCAGAAGGAATGAGAGAAAGAAAGAGGCAGAAAGAATATGTGAAGAAATAATGGCTGAAGAACTTTCAAAATTTGATGAAAGCAAATTAATATAAATTAATTTGTATATCCAAGAAGCTCAACAGGCTCAAAGTAGAATAAACAGAGAAATCCAGACATAAGCACATCAGACTCAGTGTATCAAAAGTCAAGAACAAAGATAGAATTCTGATAGTCGAAAGAGAAAAGTCATTCCACATATACAAAGACTCTTCAGTAAGATAAGCAGTTGATTCCTAATCAGAAACCATGGAAACCAGAAGGCAGTTGGATCATACTGTCAAAATGCTAAAAAAGGAAAAGATTGTCAACCAAGTAGTCTATATGCTGCAAAACCATTTTTTCAAAAACAGAGGAGAAATGATGACACTCCTACAAAAATAAAATCTGAAAGACTCCTTTGCTAGCAGACCTGCCCTACTAGAAACACTAAGAAGAATCCTTCAGGCTTAAATGAAAGTACACTAGGCAGTAAGTCAAACTCACTTGAAAAACTAAGGATCGCTGGTGAGGTAACTACATAGGTTAAAAAACATATATAATATATATAAATACATTTTTACATAATATATATTTATATATATTAAGTGCAACAAGGTGCAGATACCCAAATAACACAATCAGCTATATATTACTATATTGTAATAGGTTTATAATACTTTCACACAAATAAGACATAAAAAACAAACACAAAAATAAAACAAAACATTTTTAATCTTACAGTAATACAGTACAACAGCTGGCATACAGGGGCTGGCATCGAGTAAGCAGATAAAGATACTGCACTACTGTACTTACTGTACTCTATACAGTACTGTAAGTACGGTAAAGTACTGTAAAGTACCCAAAAGCACCATCACTTCTAGACAACGCATGCCTGTGACAATGTATCCCAGACATGTTAACTAACTTACATGACTGGATATGCAAATGCACGTTTGCATCTTTGAAAGCTCACAATTTGAATGTTCATATGTAGGGGACTTACTGTAGTAAAATGGCAGATTTAACTCCAATGTAATGCCAACTTAATCAGAAAGTGAAGTGAAGTGAAGTCACTCAGCTGTGTCCGACTCTTTGCGGCCCCATGGACTATCCAGTCCATGGAATTCTCCAGGCCAGAACACTAGAATGCCTTTCCCTTCTCCAGGGGATCTTCCCAACCTAGGGATCAAACCCAGCGTCTCTCACATTGCGGGCAGATTCTTTACCAGCTGAGCCACAAGGGAAGCCCTAATCAGAAAGTACTTTGATGTAAATAAATTAAATATTCCAATCAAAAGACAAAAGGCAGAAATAAATGGAATACAGAATAGATAAGCAACAGAGAAAAATCAACAGTTGGTTCTTTGAAAAGATCAATAAAACTGACAACTTTTAAGCTAGACTATTCAAGAAAAAAAGAAAGAAGATTTAAATTCCTAAAATCAGAAATGAAAAGAGGAACATTACTATTGACATTACAAAAATAAAGAAGGGAATGTAAGGGATTACTGTTAATAATTATATGCCAACAAATGGAATAATCTAGGTGAAATGGATAAGTTCCTAGAAAAACATAAATGACTGAAGTTGACTCAAGAAGAAATAGAAAACCTGAATAGATCTATAATGAGTTAAGAGACTGAATTAATAATCAAAGAAATGTCAAGGCCAATATAGCTTCACTGGTGAATTTTATCAGCCACTGAAAGAAAACTGATACCAATGCTTCACCAACTCTTCTAAAAATAAAGGGGGTAGAAACCTATCTCAATTTATTCTATGAAACCAGTATTACACCAATACCAAAACCAGACAAAGGCATCACAAAAAAACTACAGACTACTATTTCTTATGAATATAAATGCAAAAATCTTCAACAAAATATTAGCATATCAAATCCAGTAAATCAAATCAAGTGGGCTGTATCCAGGAATGCAAGGATTGTTCACTGAACAAAAACAAATTTATATAATATGCCATACTGATAGAATAATGGATTAAAAACAATTAACAGAAGAGAATGTCCTCAGCTCGATAAGGGGAAAAAAACACACATAGCAAAGATTATACTTAATGGTGAAACTCTGAACAGATTCCTTCCAAGTTCAACATTGTACTAGAGGTTCTATTCAGGGCAACCAGGTAAGGAAAATAAATTAAAAATCTCCAGATTAGAAAGAAATAAGGAAAATCATTTCTATTCCAGATGACATGATATTGTACATTAAAATCCAAAGAAATTTACCAAAAATCTGCTAGACTTAATAAGTCAGTTCATCGAGGTTATAAGCTGCTGCTGTAAGTCAACTTCAGTCGTGTCCGACTCTGTGTGACCCCATAGACGGCAGCCCACCAGGCTCCCTCATCCCTGGGTTTCTCCAGGCAAGAACACTGGAGTGGGTTGCCATTTCCTTCTCCAGTGCATAAAAGTGAAAAGTGAAAGTGAAGTCGCTCAGTCATGTCCGACTCTTCGCGACCCCATGGACTGCAGCCCACCAGGCTCCTCCGTCCATGGGATTTTCCAGGCAAGAGTACTGGAGTGGGGTGCGATTGCCTTCTCCGGAGGTTATAAGACAAATCAATATATTAAAAGTAATTATATTTGACTTTTTTCTTGTTTCTTGAGGTATGCCTGTATTGCTATGAGCTTTCCCCTTAGCACTGCTTTTACAGTGTCCCATAGGTTTTGGGTTGTTGTGTTTTCATTTTCATTAGTTTCTATGCATATTTTTTATTTCTTTTTTGATTTCTTTTGTGATTTGTTGGTTATTCAGCAGCGTGTTGTTCAGCCTCCATATGTTGGAATTTTTAATAGTTTTTCTCCTGTAATTGAGATCTAATCTTACTGTATTGTGGTCAGAAAATATGCTTGGAATGATTTGCACCTAGATGTCCATCAGCAAATGAATGGATAAGAAAGTGGTGGTACATATACACAATGGAGTATTACTCAGCCATTAAAAAGAATACATTTGAATCAGTTCTAATGAGGTGGATGAAACTGGAGCCGATTATACAGAGTGAAGTAAGCCAGAAAGAAAAACACCAATACAGTATACTAATGCATATATATGGAATTTAGAAAGATGGTAATGATAACCTTGTATGCCAGATAGCAAAAGAGACACAGATGTATAGAACAGTCTTTTGGACTTGGTGGGGGTGGGGGATGATTTGGGAGAATGGCATTGAAACATGTATAATATCATATAAGAAACGAATCGCCAGTCCAGGTTTGATGCAGGATACAGGATGCTTGGGGCTGGTGCACTGGGATGAGCCAGAGGGATGGTATGGGGAGGGAGGTGGGGGGGGGGGGTTCAGGATTGGGAACACTTGTATACCTGTGGCAGATTCATGTTGATGTATGGCAAAACCAATACAATGTTGTAAAGTAATTAGCCTCTAATTAAAATAAATACATTTAAATTAAAAAAAGTAATTATATTTCTATACATTAATGAATAATCTAAAAATAAAATGAACAAAATAATTTCATTTACAGTAGCATCAAAAATAATAAAAATACTTAAGATTAAATTAGAGAAAAGAAGTGTGAAATATATATCCTGAAAAATACAAAATATTGATAAAAATTAAAGATGACCTAAATAAATGGAAAGCTATTGTGTGTTCGTGAATTAGAAGCCTTAGTACTGTTAAGATGGAAATAGCTCTCAAAGTGACCTACAGATTCAATGCAATTCTGGCTTTTTTGCACAAATGAGAAAGCTGATTCTAAAATTATAGAAATGCAAGGTACCCAGAAAAATCAAAGCAATCGTGAACTTACTAAAAAGCTGTAACAATCAATATAGTGTGGGACTTGCATGAAAGACTGCCATATGTATTGACAGAAAAGAATTGACAGTCCCTAATAAACTCATGTTTATGGCCAATTATTTTTGCACTTTATTAATACTTTGTACTAGTAATTAGTAATTAATACTTTGGCCACCTGATGTGAATAGCTGACTCATTAGAAAAGATTCTGATGCTGGGAAAGATTGAAGGCAAAAGTAGAAGAGGGAAGCAGAGGATGAGATAGTTAGACAACATCACTGATTCAAAGGACATGAGTTTGGGCAAACTCTGGGGGATAGTGGAGGACAAGGAAGCCTGGTGTGCTGCAGTCCACGGGGTTGCAAAGAGTCGGACATGACTTAATGACTAAATGACAATAACGATTTTTGACAAGGGTGCTAATGGGGAAAGATTATGTTTACAAAAATGGTGCTGGAACACTAGAATATACACCTGGCAAGAAAGAAAGTTGAATCTTTATTTTATACAGTTTACAAAAATGAAATCATAGACCTAACACTAAAAAAAAAAGAAACTTTTGGAAGATAAACACTGAGAAAATCTTCATGACTTTGGCTTACCAATGCTTTTTAAGATATTACGGTAAAAGTACAAACAACAAAAGAAAAATCTCAGGTAAACTGGACTTCATTAAAATGAAAAGCTTTTGCGTTTCAAAGGACAACATCAAGAAAGTGAAAAAGAGTCCATGGAATACAAAAAAATATTTGATAAGGGGATTTTATCACAGTAGATCAGTTGGTAAAGAATCCACTTGCAATGTAGGAGGCCCTGGTTCAATTTCTGGGTGGGGAAGATCCTCTGGAGAAGGGAATAGGTTATCCATTCCAGTATTCTTGGGCTTCCCTTGTGGCTCAGCCGGTAAAAAACCCACCTGCAATGTGGGAGACCTGGGTTTGATCCCTGGGTTGGGAAGATCCCCTGGAGAAGGGAAAGGCTAACCACTCTAGTATTCTGGCCTGGAGAATTCCATGGACTGTATAGTC